>NC_136068.1:1433438843-1434057764 GCF_964261635.1 Lissotriton helveticus
CTCTGAAATGCTTTGGCCCGGGGAAGGGAGCCCCGGACGCCCGGGGGAGGACTGCCCGGGACCCGTGGACTTGGTCCTGGGCACTCTGACATGCCGCTGGCCCGGGGAAGGGTGCCCTGGACGACCGGGGCCCGTGGAGCCCGTCCTGGGCACTCTGACATGCCGCTGGCCCGGGGAAGGGAGCCCCGGACGCCCGGGGCCCGTGGAGCCCGTCCCGGGCACTCTGCCATGCCGTCAGCCTGGATGGAGCCCCGGACGCCCGGGGGGACGAAGGCCCGGGACGCATGGAGCCTGTCCCGGGCACTCTGCCATGCCGTCGGCCTGGATGGAGCACCGGACGCCCGGGGGACGACTGCCCAAGAGCCATGGAGCCCATCCCGGGCACTCTGCCATGCCGTCCCGACAAATTCGTACGGACTCCTAACCTTCCGACACGGATCGGAATCGAGCCCATTCCGACCCAGCAGATTTCAGGTTGACTTGCTATATATTTCACGTACGATTTTATTGGGGCCGATTCCGATCCGGTACGTAAAAGCACATCCGACCGAATGTCGGACAACCACGTACTCCCGTCCTGGGCACTCTGACAAGCCGTTGGCCCGGGGAAGGGAGACCTGGATGCCCGGAACCCGTGGAGCCCGTCCTGGGCACTCTGAAATGCTTTGGCCCGGGGAAGGGAGCCCCGGACGCCCGGGGGAGGACTGCCCGGGACCCGTGGACTTGGTCCTGGGCACTCTGACATGCCGCTGGCCCGGGGAAGGGTGCCCTGGACGACCGGGGCCCGTGGAGCCCGTCCTGGGCACTCTGACATGCCGCTGGCCCGGGGAAGGGAGCCCCGGACGCCCGGGGCCCGTGGAGCCCGTCCCGGGCACTGTGCCATGCCGTCAGCCTGGATGGAGCCCCGGACGCCCGGGGGGACGAAGGCCCGGGACGCATGGAGCCTGTCCCGGGCACTCTGCCATGCCGTCGGCCTGGATGGAGCACCGGACGCCCGGGGGACGACTGCCCAAGAGCCATGGAGCCCGTCCTGGGCAATTTGACATGCAGTTGGCCTGGAGGAAGGAAGCTCCGGGTGGCCTAGGGAGGTGTTGCCCAGGCATATCCCATCTGGTCCCCATGGCAGAGAACCACCAACCCTGGAGGGGTGTCCGGGCATACCCTGCCCCATAGTAATCCGGAGGCAAATTACCCCCCTTTCTTGCAATCTGTGCACGCGAGGTGACAGAGGGGACCCAAGGCGTGAAAGAACCCGACCTCATGGAGCCCTCGCTGGGATCCGGGAGGCGAATGGCACCTCATTAAGACTTCCAGGGAAGTTCGGCCATCTGGTCCCCCCCATAGGAAAGCGTTGCGGGCGACCAGATGCCCGAGGGGATCCGGGCGACCAGATGGCCGAGGGAATCCGGGCGACCAGATGGCCGGGCATGGAGGTGAAGCCGCCTGGACTCTTCCCCACCCCGTCCCCGTCCCGGGACGAATGCCCGGGACGCATGGAGCCCGTCCTGGCCACTTGACGTCCCGTCCTGGGCATTGAACCATGCCGTCGGCCTGGAGAAGGGAGCCCCCCGGACGCCCGGGGGAGGACTGCCCGGTACCCGTGGAGCCCTTCCCGGGTACTTTGCAATGCCGTTGGCCTCCTGGAGATGGGTGCCCCAGATGCCCGGGGGTGGGCTGCCCGGGACCCATGGAGCCCGTCCTGGGCACTTTTACATGCCGTCGGCCTGGAGGTGGGTGCCCTGGACGCCCGGGGGAGGCCTGCCCGGGACCCGTGGAGCCCCTCCCGGGTACTTTGCCAATGCTGTTGGCCTCATGGAGATGGGTGCCCCGGACGCCCGGGGGAGGACTGCCCGGTACCCGTGGAGTCCTTTCCGGGTACTTTGCAACGCCGTTGGCCTTCTGGAGATGTGTGCCCCGAACGCCCGGGGGGAGGGCTGTCCGGGGCCCATGGAGCCCGTCCTGGGCACTGTGACATGCCGTCGGCCTGGAGGTGAGAGCCCCGGACGCCCGGGGGAAGGCTTCCCGGGACCCGTGGAGCCCTTCCCGGGTACTTTGCCATCCCGTTGGCCTCCTGGAGATGGGTGCCCCGGACGCCCGGGGGAGGTCTGTCCGGGGCCCATGGAGCCCGTCCTGGGCAGTGTGACATGCCGTCGGCCTAAAGGTGGGAGCCCCGGACGCCCGGGGGAAGGCTGCCCGGGACCCGTGGAGCCCTTCCCGGGTACTTTGCCATCCCGTTGGCCTCCTGGAGATGGGTGCCCCGGACGCCCAGGGGAGGTCTGTCCGGGACACGAGGAGCCCGTCCTGGGCATTGAGCCATGCCGTTGGCCCGGAGAATGGAGCCCCCAGACGCCCGGGGGAGGTGTTGCCCAGGCATATCTCATCTGGTCCCCCCGGGCAGAGAACCACCAGCCCTGGAAAGGTGTCCGGGCGTACCCTGCCCCTAGTAATCCGGAGGGAAATTACCCCCCTTTCTTGCAATCCGTGCACGCGAGGTGACAGAGGGGACCCAAGGCGTAAAAGAACCCGACCTCATGGAGCCCTAGCTGGGATCCAGGAGCCGAATGGCACCTCATCGGTACTTCCAGGGAAGCCCGGCCATCTGGTCGCCCCATTGGAAAGCATCGCGGGCGACCAGAGGGCCGGGATCGAAAGGACTCCCAGCTCCCCATCCATCCCAAGCCTTCGCGGTAGGGTTCCTGACTGCCTGCCCACGCAAGGCAGGGCTCTTGGACCCCGGCTGGGCCTCAGGCGCAGGTTGGACCACCGGAGCTCTAGGGCCCGGACGACCTGGGGGAGGAATGCCCGGTACCCGTGGAGCCCGTCCTGGGTACTTTGACATGCCGTCGGCCTGGAGGTGGGTGCCCCGGACGCCCGGGGGAAGCTGCCCGGGACCCATGGAGCCCGTCCTGGGTACTTTGACATTCCGTCGGCCTGGAGGTGGGAGCCCCGGACGCCCGGGGGGAGGTCTGCCCGGGACCCATGGAGCCCGTCCTGGGTACTTTGCCAATGCCGTTGGCCTCATGGAGATGGGTGCCCCGGACGCCCGGGGGAGGTCTACCCGGGACCCATGGAGCCCTTCCCGGGTACTTTGCAATGCCGTTGGCCTCGTGGAGATGGGTGCCCCGGACGCCCGGGGGAGGTCTACCCGGGACCCATGGAGCCCGTCCTGGGTACTTTGCCAATGCCGTTGGCCTCATGGAGATGGGTGCCCCGGACGCCCGAGGGAGGTCTGCCCGGGACCCATGGAGCCCGTCCTGGGTACTTTGCCAATGCCGTTGGCCTCCTGGAGATGGGTGTCCCGGACGCCCGGGGGAGGACTGTCCCGGACTCATGGAGCCCGTCCTGGGCACTTTGACATGCCGTCGGCCTGGCGGTGGGAGCCCCGGACGCCCGGGGGAGGGCTGCACGGGACCCATGGAGCCCGACCCGGGCACTCTGTCATGCCGTCAGCCTGGATGGAGCCCCGGAAGCCCGGGGGACGAATGCCCGGGACGCATGGAGCCCGTCCTGGGCACTTTTCCGTGCCTTCGGCCTGGAGCCCCGAGACACCCAGGGGAGGACCACCGTGAAAACCATGGAGCCCGACCCGGGCACTCTGCCATACCGTCAGCCTAGATGGAGCCCCGGACGCCCAGGGGACGAATGCCCGGGACGCATGGAGCCCGTCCTGGGCACTTTTCCATGCCGTCAGCCTGGATGGAGCCCCGGACACCCGGGGGACGACTACCCAGGAGCCATGGAGCCCGTCCTGGGCAATTTGACATGCAGTTGGCCTGGAGGAAGGAAGCCCCGGGTGGCCTAGGGAGGTGTTGCCCAGGCATAGCCCATCTGGTCCCCATGGCAGAGAACCACCAGCCTCGGAGGGGTGTCCGAGCGTACCCTTCTCCCTAGTAATCCGGAGGAAAATTACCCCCTTTTCTTGTAATCTGTGCACGCGAGGTGACAGAGGGGACCCAAGGCGCGAATGTACCCGACCTCCTGGAGCCCTCGCTGGGATCCGGGCAGCGAATGGCACCTCATCGGGACTTCCAGGGAAGTTCGGCCATCTGGTCGCCCCATAGGAAAGCGATGCGGGCGACCAGATGCCCGGGGGGGATCCGGGCGACCAGATGGCCGAGGGAATCTGGGCGATCAGATGGCTGGACACGGAAGTGAAGCCGCCTGGACTCTCCCGACCCTGTCCCCGTCCCCGTGCCCGTGCCCGGGACGCATGGAGCCCGTCCTGGGCACTTTTCCATGCCTTCGGCCTGGAGCCCCCAGACACCCAGGGGAGGACCACCGTGAAAGCCATGGAGCCCGACCCGGGCACTCTGCCATACCGTCAGCCTGGATGGAGCCCCGGACGCCCGGGGGACGAATGCCCGGGACGCATGGAGCCCGTCCTGGGCACTTTTCCATGCCTTCGGCCTGGAGCGCCCCGACACCCAGGGGAGGACCACCCTGAAAACCATGGAGCCCGACCCGGGCACTCTGCCATGCTGTCAGCCTGGATGGAGCCCCGGACGCCCGGGGGACGAAGGCCCGGGACGCATGGAGCCCGTCCCAGGCACTCTGCCATGCCGTCGGCCTGGATGGAGCCCCGGACGCCCGGGGGACGACTGCCCAAGAGCCATGGAGCCCATCCCGGGCACTCTGCCATGCCGTCCCGACAAATTCGTACGGACTCCTAACCTTCCGACACGGATCGGAATCGAGCCCATTCCGACCCAGCAGATTTCAGGTTGACTTGCTATATATTTCACGTACGATTTTATTGGGGCCGATTCCGATCCGGTACGTAAAAGCACATCCGACCGAATGTCGGACAACCACGTACTCCCGGTGCCGGGGATCGAACCGTGATCACCAGATGGGGCTATCCCAAAAATCTGGCATGGATACGGGGCGCCAGGACAGGTTTGAATACCACTGGGCTACAGTGAGTTATGCAAATGTGCATCTAGGCAGCGGGCGGGGAATACCGCCTCAACCCTCATGCGCACTTCCTTCAGAGAGTATCGAGTGTGGTAATGAGAAGTCCATTTGTTCGACGCATCAAATAATACTCGCAATAATAAAGGGCGGGTGATGAATCAAAACCACTTGAAACTTCAAAAGGGCCTCCTCTCCCCTGCTTGGTTTGCTCTGATGATAAAGAGGCTTCTGTTTGTGTTTCAGCTGCGGGTTGGCAACTGAGCGCCCTTCCAAGAATTCCTCAAATGTGTGATAAACAGACGTGCCTAATAGGTGTCACCTGCATGCTGTATTGGCATGCAGCCCACAGAATTCATACATTATGCTTGCTATTTTCCCTCACTACTTTGATGCTCATCACAGTCATGTCATCTGTCAGCCACAAGTTTTATGTCCCTTTTATTTTTAAATTTTACAAATTGGTTAAAGGGTACTTCAAGATGAAAACCCCTCCACTCTCATTTTGATAGCCACTCTCCTCCTACCACTCTTTTTCTCTCTTATGTTATCTTTTTTTTACCCTCTGCCTTTCCCTTCCGCAATAGTCTTGTCACTTTAGTCAGTGGTTAAGCACAATTTACACATGTGTTTATTTATATTTAATTTGTGCGTTTCTCATTTGTAAATAGCAGTTTTTAGGTCTCGACCTCTGCCAATGCGCTTGCGCATTGCAGATGTCGAGACTTATAGAGTTGGATCCACGAAAGCTAAACCAGGCGGATTGCGCCGAGTGCATGTGCCCGTGCACACGCTTGCCATTTGCTCCCCGAGCCGCCTGCCTTGTATCATTGCATCAGACCCGCCACAGCAAACTCCAAAGATTTTTTTTTTACACCCCATATGCTCGAGCCTCCCCTGCTCCAGACTTCAAAAGGGATCCGGTCCCCCGCCCCCGGCTTCACCCTTCAAAGGAATGCACCCCGCCCCCTCAATGCCGAGAGCATTTCCCGGCCGCTTTTAATTTCATTTCGCGGCCGCTTTTCATTTCATTTCGTGGGCGCTTTTCATTTTTTTTTTACTCTACTCTATTCTCAAATTTCACCATTGTTGTTATTGTATCCTGCGTGTCTTTTGCGCTTGTTGATATTTCCATCTATGGTGCACGCACAGGAGGCTGAGGGGATATTCCCGATACCTCGCTTTTGTTGTTTACTCTACGTCTTTGGTGCTTCTTTATGTTTCCATCTACGCTGAATGCATAGGAGGCTGCAAGGAGATTCCCAATGCCTCGCTTTCATTTGTTTCCTGCATGTCTTTGGCGCTTCTTCACATTTCCACCTACGATGCACGCATAGGAGGCTGCGGATCTCCATTGCCATTTGTCACAACAAGCGAAACTCTATAAAAGGCTGCCCTAAGACCTCCTCAGAGGTAGACTACAATTGGTAAAGGAGCTCAGCGGCATCAAGTGGGCACGGTGACCCGAAGCTATTTTATGACACAGCTGGTTTTAGTTTACCTTCACTTAATGCTTACTACGAATTTTTATTGTGATCTAAAAACCTAGAGTAAGAACGAATCACAATATTGAATTCCTGTGAGGAATAAAATATGAGCTTGTACTTTCGTACAGGATTGTGCGTATGCAGATATTTCATTCAGGATTGTGGGACTGGAGACGTCAATTCCTCCAAAAGCTTCATTTCAGGTGGCTCCGCTCCTTCCTTCAGTATTTCCACAACCGGTGGCTCCTCTAAATATCTCTCCTGCACTGCATTGTTGGAGGAACCTGAGCGAAGCAGCTCTTTACGGATTGCTTTGTTCATTGTAGCACCAGAGAGGGCCATATCTGTTACGGAACTCATATCTCTCTTGCAGAAAAATATGTGCATTTGTTTACTTGAGGATTCAAATCATGCCACCTTACCACAAGCCTCAAAATGTAATATGTGTTGCATTTCCAGACACAATTAAAATCATAATGAATAAAAAGAACAAAATGTAACTCCGCCTCACTCTCCAGGAGCAGCAATCATTTATTTTTCAGTTCATTCGGTTTATAGAATAAGCACAAGATGTCGCTGCAGTCAGCAGACCTCAACCAGCCCTCTGCCTGCCAGACTTAGCGGCACTCCCATTTTTTGCTTTTTATTTTTGTAATATAAACAATTTGTCAATGTATTGTGTTGGCCAAAGAATTTATGGGCTATTTTCAAAAAACGTTTTGTATTTCGATTGTTGCTGCATCCTTTTTGTCAGATACCGAAGTACAGTGATGTGATGCAAAAATAAAAAATATTGCCATCATCATCATATTTAACTTTATTCAGTTGTTACGACCATCAAAGTGCAAGTGCGTACATTACAGAGAGTCAATTAGCTACAGAGATGCTGCTATCAGGCAGCCTCCGTCTGTCCCCCTCTCCCATTGTGACCAGCAATCCAATTTGTTGGGAATCTTTCTTCTGGCAGGCATCTCGAATTTGTCCCCAGCGATTTTCAGCCCAGTCTTTTTTCACTTTTGTTAAGACTGTCTTGTAAGTCTTCCTGGCCTCTCTTATTTCTGGTACATTCTTTGTACGTAGCACACATGATAATAGCCCTTCTCAGAAAACATCCAAATACCAAACTTCTGCACCCACACACACATATGGAATCACAAGCAAACAAACATATACACCCCCACATCAAAGCACAGTCAGTCTCTCTCTCTCACACACACTCTCTCTCTCTCTCTCTCTCTCTCTCTCTCTCACACACACACACTCACTCACTCTCACACACACTCTCTCTCTCACACAAACTCTCTCTCACACACTCTCTCTGACACACTCTCTCTCTCTCACACACACACTCTCTCTCACACAGTACAGCCTTCTACCGCCACCACTCTACCACTCTATGCGCCACCACTCTATGCGCCACCACCACCCTATCCACCACTCTAGCGCCCACACTCTTGCACCACCTCTCTACCCGCCAACTACTCTACCCTCCAACTCCACCCTCAAAATCCACCATCCAAATCCACCATCCGAGCACTACTACACCCTCCAAATACACCCTCTGACTACACCCTCTAACTCCACCATCCAACTACACCCTCCAACTCAACACTCCAAATCCACACTCCAACTCCTTCCTCCAACTACAAATCCACTCTCCAAAAACACCATCCAACTCCACCTTCCAACTCCAACATCCAAATACGCCCTACAAATCCACCCTCCAACTATAACTCCAGCTTCCAAATCCACCCTCCAAATCCATCCTCCAAATCCACCCGCAAACTACAACTACGGACTCCAACTCCACACTCAAAATCTAACTCCACCCTACACCTCTACCCTACAACTCCACCATCCAACTCCAACCTCCAAATCCACCCTCCAAATCCACCCTCCAAATCGACCCTCCAACTCCACCCTCCAACTCCACCCACCAACTCAACCCTCCAACTCCACCCACCAACTCAACCCTCCAACTCCACCATCCAACTACACCATCAAACTACACCATCAAACTACACCATCCAAACCAAAATCCTACACTCAAATCCACCCTCCAAATCCCCCCTCCAAATCCACCCTCCACCATCCAACTCCACCCTCCAAATACACCCTCCAACTCCACCCTCCAAATACACCCTCCAACTCCACCCTCCAAGTCCACCCTCCAACTCAAACTCCACCTTCCAAATCATCCCTCTAACTCTACTCTCCAACTCCACCCTCCAACACAACCCCTCAACGCCACAGCATCACTCAATGCCACAGTACCACTCAACGCACAGCATCCCTCAACGCACAGCATCCCTCAACGCCACAGCATCCCGCAACACCACAGCATCCCGCAACGCCACAGCATCACTCAATGCAACAGCATCACTCAATGCCACAGCATCACTCAACGCAACAGCATCACTCAGCGCCACAGAATCACTCAGCACCACTGAATGCCACAGCACCAGTGAATGCCACAGCACCTCTGAATGTCACAGCACCACTGTATGCCACAGCACCACTCAATGCCACAGCACCACTCAATGCCACAGCACTACTCAGCGCCGAAGCACTACTCAATGCCACAGCACCACTCAGCGCCACAGCATTACTAAATGCCACAGCATTACTCAATGCCACAGCATCACTCAACGCCTCAGCATCACTCAACGCCACAGCATCACTCAACGCCATAGCACCACTCAACGCCACAGCACTACTCAACACCACAGCACCACTCAACACCACAGCATCACTCAGCGCCACAGCATCACTCAGCACCACAGAATCTATCAGCACCCCTCAACGCCACTGCACCACTCAATGCCACAACACCACTCAACGACACAGCACCACTCAGCGCACAGCATTACTCAACGCCACAGCATCACTCAACGCCACAGCATCACTCAATGCCACAGCATCACTCAATGGCACAGCATCACTCAGCACCTCTCAACGCCACAGCACCACTCAACACCACAGCACCACTCAACACCACAGCACCACTCAACACCACAGCACCACTCAACGCGACAGCACCACTCAACACCACAACATCACTCAGCGCCACAGCATCACTCAGCACCACAGAATCACTCAGTACCACTGAATGCCACAGCACCCCACAATGCCACAGCACCACTCCATGCCACAGCACCATACCACAGCACTACTACATGCTACAGCACCACTCCACGCACAGTATCCCTCAATGCCACAGCATCACTCAACGCCACAATTTCCCTCAACGCCACAGCATCACTCAATGCCACAGCATCACTCAACGCCACAGCATCACTCAACGCCACAGCATCACTCAATGCCACATCATCACTCAGCACCACTGAATGCCACAGCATCACTCAGCACCACTGAATGCCACAGCATCACTCAGCACCACTGAATGCCACAGCATCACTCAGCACCCCTGAAGGCCACAGCATCACTCAGCACCTCTGAATGCTACAGCATCACTCAGCACCACTCAACACCACAGCACCACTCAACACCACAGCACCACTCAACACCACAGCACCACTCAACGCGACAGCACCACTCAACACCACAACATCACTCAGCGCCACAGCATCACTCAGCACCACAGAATCACTCAGTACCACTGAATGCCACAGCACCCCACAATGCCACAGCACCACTCCATGCCACAGCACCATGCCACAGCACTACTACATGCTACAGCACCACTCCACGCACAGTATCCCTCAATGCCACAGCATCACTCAACGCCACAATTTCCCTCAACGCCACAGCATCACTCAATGCCACAGCATCACTCAACGCCACAGCATCACTCAACGCCACAGCATCACTCAATGCCACATCATCACTCAGCACCACTGAATGCCACAGCATCACTCAGCACCACTGAATGCCACAGCATCACTCAGCACCACTGAATGCCACAGCATCACTCAGCACCCCTGAAGGCCACAGCATCACTCAGCACCTCTGAATGCTACAGCATCACTCAGCACCACTGAACACCACAGCATCACTCAGCACCACTGAACGCCACAGCACCACTCTGTGCAACCATTCAACAACAACTGGTTCTAATATGTTCTCTCAATGTTTCAAGCTTTATTACAAATGTCACAAAAAGATGTTAATATTTCCCCTCTGCTCTTGGATTTTCATCACAATAAAATACACTGAATATAATCTTCCCAAGATATTTACAAAAGTTTAAGCTTTTGCCATTATGAATTACAATAACTTTTATTTAAGTATTAATTATTAAAAAAATTAAAATTAATACATCTAAGTCATGTAAATACAACACATATTGCATTACAAATGCTATAGGTGTCACGTGTGCGAAAGTTAAAATTATTGGCGTTGTAAATGACAAAGCTATTAATTTCGCTATTTTCAAAACCAACACATAAATAAAAAATTTGTCATTTACAATACCAATACCTCAAACTTTCCTAATGCGAGACCTGTTGCATTGCAAATGCTTGTTTTATCCTGTGACAAAGTAAAAGAGAGAAATACGTCCTTTTAATGGTATATTGCTTCGGATTTTCACATGAAACTGCTGCTGTGATTGATAACAAGAACTACTTTCCAATTGTCCCTGCAAACCCCCCCATGCCCCCCCGCCGCCATGTCTGCGTGCTGTGTGTAAGGCTGAGGCCTTCACCGTACAGCTGCCGTCCTGAGATTGTGGATCGCCGTACCCTCTGAAGAGCACCACACCTCATTACCTCCTCGTCCTGTCTCCCCGTCCCATTCCTGATGATGTGAGCAGCTAGTCTGCTCTACAGAACCCCTACCTAGCTGAGCTGTTGGCACTTCCCCCTAGGATGACGTCACCATCACGTGACTACAAAAGGGGGAAGTGCCGGAAGAAACATCCTGTTTTCTTTTTTCTGCAGTCTACGACCACGTTCCTGGCTGGGCTGTTTCCTGGAGGCTTCCTTTTTCTCGGGTAAGTCTCCCTGCTATTTGTTTGTTTTCTGCGGCAGCCTGCTCTAGCGGCCGCCTCTGTTTTGTTTTCACTGCCGCTTCCCCCGAGCTCCATTAGGCTTCCTTTACTCATGGGGGCATTTTTGTTACTCACGGCTCGCGTTAGCAGCCAGCTTTGTTTTGGGGGCGCTTTGTTGCACGCGGCTCGCGTTAGCGGCCGTTTCTGTGCTCTGTGCTTCGTGGTGCTCACCTGGATTGGGTTGGCCTGCTCCAGCGGCCGTTCCTGGGCATTCTCCGGTCCTTTTCGCCCTGCTCTAGCGGGCAGGGGCTTTTCTATGGAGTTTGGTGTCCTGCATCGTTTTCAAGGGGCGATTTTGGCGGCTGGCTGGGCTTCTTATACCGGCCCAGTTTTTTCTCCTCCCACTGGTGTTCGGGTCCTCGGCTATACCTGGGTCCTTGTTGGGATCTTTTTTGTCCTTGTTTAAGCCTGATTGGGAGTGTTGTTTGGACTTTTTTGCTTCCGCTATGGATTCGGATGCTTCTTCTTCTGCGGCCCCTCTGGATGCCCTGCGCCTCATTATTAATGAGGCTGTGGCTGCTGCTTTCCTGGCTAGGGACGCGGCTGGGCCTCCTCCCAAGGTGCCTCGTGTTTCTTTGGATGCGCAGGCTGATCCTGTGGAAGACTTTGGTCCTGATGAGGATGAGGGTGTCCGTGGTCGTTTTGTTCAGGGTGCTGAGCTCACTGAACTGTTTGCCCATGTGAGGTCCAACTTGGGTTTTTCTCCTCCTGCGGATGCTGTTGTTGAGGATGACTTTTTTACGCAGTATGTCCAGCCTGCTCCGGATTCTTTACCTTTGCATGCTGTGGTGCGCAATGTGCTGTCTCACGAATGGAAGGAGGTGGACAAGTCTTTTTTTCCTCGGTTCCTGTCCAGACGTTACCCTCTTGAGGGTTTTGCTGATGAGTTCCCTCAGGCTGTGAAAGTGGACAGTTTGATGGCTGGCCTTTCCTCTCAGGGTTTGGTTGTTTCTGAGGACGCCCTTCCTGCGGACGCTGTGGATAAGCGTGTTGAAGGGGCGGTGAAGCGTTCATATGCTGCTTCTAATTTCTCTGTCCGGGCGACTGCGTATTCCAACTATATGGTTCAATCGCTCCTTAAGGACTTCCAGTCTCTGTCTGTTATGTTGCATGACGGCGAGGATGCCACGCCTCTTCTGTCTTTGATGGAGTTGCAGGTGCGTTACCTGTCGGACATTTCCTTCGACAATTTGGGGGCGGCAGCCGCTGCTTCTGGTGCGTCCATTGCTGCCCGTCGTCATCTTTGGATGCGTTCCTGGAAGGCGGACTCTTCCCAGAAGTCGGTTCTCCTTAAGTTGCCTTTTGAGGGTTCAAAGGTGTTCGGTCCTCAGCTGGAGGGCATGGTCAAGCAGTCGGCGGAGAACCGCAAGCTGGTGGCCCCGGTCCGTCCTCCTTCCCGGGGGCATGGGTTTACTTATCGTCGCGCTTTTGGGCCTCCTGCTCGTGGCGCTTCTCAGCCCTTTCGAGGCAGGGGTCGTGGCCGGGGGGCCCCTGGAAGTGCCAAGCCCCGGGCCGCTGCCGGTGTTGCCGCCGCCGCTTCCTCCTCTTCTCAATGACTGTCTGCCTTTGCCCGTTGGTGGTCGCCTCCAGTGCTTCCGCACCCAGTGGTTGTCGGTCCCGGATGCCTGGGCGGTTCAGGCTGTTTCGGAGGGTTGCCGGATAGAGTTTTCCTCTCCTCCTCCTCCGGGTTTTGTTCAGACTCCTCTGCCCCGTCTTCCTCTGCGGCGAGATGCTTTGTTGGCCGGCGTACGGCTCCTGTTGGAGAAGAGGGCTATTGTGGAGGTGCCTCCTCTGGAGAGGGGCATGGGATGCTACTCCATTCTCTTTCTCGTTTCCAAGAAAGACACTTCGGATCTTCGGCCTGTCTTGGATCTGAAGCGGGTCAATCGCTTTGTGCTCTATCGTCCTTTCAAGATGGTGACTCTCCAGTCCATCCTGCCTCTGGTCCTTCCGGGTGGTTTCCTGGCGTCCCTGGACCTGATGGATGCTTATCTTCATGTTCCTGTCCATCCTGCCGACCAGTGTTTCCTCCGGTTTGCTGTGGGGAGCCGACATTTTCAGTTCCGGGTGCTCCCGTTCGGCCTTTCATCGGCGCCCAGGGTGTTCACCATGCTGTTGGCCCCTCTGGTGGGTATTCTTCATTCCCGGGGGCTGCTGGTTTTTCCTTACTTGGATGACTGGTTGATTGTCTCTCCTTCTTTTTCGCAGGCTCTGTTGGATGTGGACCAGGTGTGTCTTCTGCTGGGGTCCTTTGGGTTCCTTATCAACCACAGGAAATCCTCCCTGGTGCCCTCCCAGTCCCTGAAATTCCTGGGGGCTCTCTTCCAAATGGACTTGGACATGGTTTTTCTCTCACAGGAGCGCCAGTTGACTTTGTTTCGTCACCTTTCCTGGCTTCTGTCCCAGTCCCGGGTATCTGCCCGTCTCTGGTTGCGGAGTCAGGGGGAGATGGCGTCCACTCTGCATCTTCTTCCTTGGTCCAGGCTGCATCTGTACCCCCTGTTGCATCATGTCCTGTCGCACTGGGATCCTGCCTCCTTGGATTACGAGACTCTGATCCCTGTCACTCCGGGGATTCGAGCGGATCTCCAGTGGTGGTTTTCCCCTCTGTCTCTGTCCCGGGGGTTCGAACTCCTTCCTCCTCTGTCTGTGGTCGTTTTGTCCACGGGTGCCAGTGCTCTGGGATGGGGTGCCGTTCTGGGTGCCTCCAAGGCTCGGGGTCGGTGGTCCGGCTTCGAGTCCCTCCAGTCCTCGAACTGGAAGGAGCTGAGGGCGGTTTGGTTGGCTCTTCTTTGGTTCGCTCCTCTCCTTCGGGGTCGGGCGGTCTCTGTGCAGACCGACAATCAGGTGGTTCGTGCTTATGTGAATCACCAGGGGGGCATGTGTCGTACCCTGTTTCTCCTTTCCCGGAAGATCGGCCTGTGGGCCGAATCGAATCTCTTGTCTCTGTCGGCAGTCTATCTTCTGGGGACGGAGAATGGGCCTGCGGACTCTTTGAGCCGAGTGTTCCTGTCCTCGGTGTCCATCTGTCTGTCCCCGGTTCTATTCGATCTGATTGTCCTCCGGTTCGGCCTTCCTTGGCTGGATCTTTTTGCCTCGGAGGAGTCCGCCCTTCTTCCTCGGTTTTGCTGCATCGTCCCCTCTCCGCTGGCGTGGGCCACCGATGCTTTCTCGATTCCTTGGTCGAGGGGTCTGCTGTTTGCCTTCCCTCCGTTTGCCTTAATTCCGAGGGTCCTCTGGAAGATTCGTTGGGATCGGGCGGAGGTTCTCCTGGTTGTTCCGGAATGGTCTCGGCGGTCTTGGTACCCCCTTCTGCTGGCCTTTTCTGTTCGCCCTCATTGGCGGTTTCCCCTGTGTCCCTCCCCTCTGAGGGTTCCTCTTCTCTGCCTTGCCTCCCTGCGTCGCCTCCGGCTGGGGGTTTGGCACTTGAGAGGTTGAGTTTGCTGGGTTTGGGTTGCTCGTTGGAGGTTGCCCAGTGTATTCAGCTTTCCAGGCGTCCTTCCACCTTGCGTTCTTATGCCCGGCACTGGAAGAGTCTTTCCACTTGGTGTCTGGGGAGGGGTCTCTCTCCTGACTCCTGTGTGGCCGTGAAGGTGCTGGACTTCTTGCGGGATGGTTTCGTCCTGGGGCTTGCGGTTTCTTCCCTGCGGGCTCAGTGGGCTGCCATTCTTGCTTTTCGGGGTTCCTCTGTTTCCTCTGTCTCCCCGTTGGTGGCTCGCCTTCTGCGGAGTTTCTTGCTCCAGCGTCCTGTTTCCCATTCGCCTGTGCCTCCTTGGGATCTTCCCTTGGTTCTGCGGGCTTTGACGGGGCCTCCTTTCGAGCCGTTGGACTCCGTGGCCCTGAATTTCCTTTCTGCAAAGGTTATTTTTCTAGTGGCCATTACCTCTGGGCGGAGGGTTGCTGAGATTGGTGCGCTGATGGCTTCTCCCCCCTTCTTACACTTCTGCGCTGACAAGGTCATTCTCCATCCGAGTCAGTTCTTTCTTCCTAAGGTGGTTTCTTCCTTTCACTGTCAGGAGGATATTGTTCTCCCAGTCTTTTTTCCGGTTCCTTCTTCTCCTGAGGAGGTGCTCCTCCATTCTTTGGATGTGTTGAGGGCTCTCAGCATCTACTTGGAGCGTACGGCTGGGTTTCGTAAGGTGGATTCCCTGTTCGTCACCTATGGCCTGTCGGGTATGGGGCTTCGCCCTTCTCTGTCCACCTTGTCTCGTTGGGTCAAGGGCGCTGTGGTTTCTGCTTACGATTCTGCCCGGTGTCCCCTGCCTTCTTCTGTTCAGGGTCGGTCGACTCGAAGTGTTTCTGCCTCCTGGGCCATGTTCAAAGGGGCCTCTTTGAGGGACATTTGCAATGCTGCCACGTGGGCTTCTCCCCACACTTTTGTTGCCCATTATTGTCTGGAATTGGGGATGGCGGCCTCTGCTGCTTTTGGGGCTTCTGTCCTGTCTGCTGTACATGATTTGTGATCTGTACTTGTTTTTGTTGATTAAAATTGACCTGTTTCTTGCTTTGTTCTGGTCTGTTTTTTTCTTACAATCACCGTGTGCTTGGGTATGGGCTCACATCATCAAGAATGGGACGGGGAGACAGGACGAGGAGGTAATGCCCGGTTACTCACCAGTAATACCCATTACTCCGAGTCCTGGTCTCCCCGTCCCATTCCTGAGCCCTTCCCTCCCTCCCTGGTTTGGGGGTGTCTGTGGGTGATTGTCTGTGTTTCGTTCTGTTGTCTTTGGTATTTCAGGATGTTTCTTCCGGAACTTCCCCCTTTTGTAGTCACGTGATGGTGACGTCATCCTAGGGGGAAGTGCCAACAGCTCAGCTAGGTAGGGGTTCTGTAGAGCAGACTAGCTGCTCACATCATCAGGAATGGGACGGGGAGACAAGGACTCGGAGTAATGGGTATTACCGGTGAGTAACCGGGCATTAGCAATCATTGCCTAAATAAATTTGATTTAGTGTTAACGCTGTCACATAGCGCCAGACCAATAACATTTCAGCCCAGCTCGCTGCGATCATTACATCCAGTAGTCTAACGGCAGGATCCCGCCTTTCTGCTGAAGGTTGTCTGAGCGGACTTGCCGGCACAACTATGGTTCAGCCGCGCACGCCATCTTTCACATGCAAAACAAATGCTGGCTTGGAAAGCTGAGGGATTCGTGGAACAATACTTTCTTCCAATTTATTTATTTATTTATGGGCTTATTACGCGCCGGCATCACACCCGAAGGTGTATCTCCGCGCGGTGCTGTGAGGTGAACAGGTCGAAGAGACTCCTCCTAGAATAGTACAGTCTTTAGGCGTTTCCTGAAAGCTGAGTGAGTCGGGCATTCTCTGAGGGAGAGGGGGAGGTTGTTCCATAGACGCGGACCCATGATGGAGAGGGCGCGGCCTCCCTGTCTGGTCTTATAATGTCTGGGAACCTGAAGCAACTGTTGGTTGGTGGACCTGAGGATGCGGGATCGACGGTGATAAACAAATTTATCCGCCAAGTAATGGGGTCCCAGATTGTGTAAACTCTTGTGTATCACACAGTAGATCTTGAATTCTACCCGTTTCCAGATAGGAAGCCAGTGAAGGGCTTTGAGGAGGGGGAGGGACGGAGTTCTGGGGGGGGTGTTGGTCACCAGCCGTGCTGCGGTGTTCTGCACCACCTGTAGTTTATTGAGCACTCCCTCATTGGCAGCTAAAAGTAGGCCATTACAATAGTCCAGGCGGCTCAAAACGAGGGCCTGGACCAGGGTCTTCCGAGTATCGTCGGGTAGAAGGGGGAACACCTTCCGAAGGAGGCCAATAATGTGGAAGCAGGACCCTGCAGTGGTGCTGGCATGGTGAAAAAGGGTGAGGTCCTGGTCTAGACGAACCCCCAGGTTTTTTACTACCTGTTTAGGGAGCGGGGCCTGTCCCAGGCTTGAAGGCCACCAATCTGGGGTCCAGAGGATTTTCGCCTCCCCGAATAACATGACCTCAGACTTTCCCACGTTGCACTGTAGAAAATTCTTGGCCATCCAGCTGGCGATTGCAGTCATGCCGTTGGAGAAAGCTTGTCTTATCTCCGGGGTAAAGGTCTTAAAAGTGAACAGCAGCTGCGTGTCGTCAGCGTAGGAGATAGGCATAAACCCAAAGGACCTTGTCATGTTGGCCAGAGAGGAGACATATACGTTAAACAACGTGGGGCTAAGACAGGAGCCCTGCGGGACTCCTCTGATGATATTAGCCGAGGTGGAACTAAAGGAGCCCATGTTCACCTTCTGGGTGCGCTCTGAGAGAAAGCTGGTGAACCACGCCAGGGCAGATCTATCAATGCCTGTCTCCTTTAATCTGGTAAGGAGAATGGCGTGGGATATGGTGTCGAATGCTGCGGACAAGTCCAGCAGCACCAACACCACAGACAGCCCTCTGTCCAGGGACAGGCGTATGGCATCCGTAACGGAGAGGAGGGCGGTCTCGGTACTATGCCTAGGCCTGAACCCGGACTGAGAATGGTCTAGGCTGCCAGTCTGTTCAATGAAGGCGGAGAGATGGTGATTGACGTGCTTCTCCGTCAGTTTGCCGATGAATGGCAGAAGGGAAATTGGCCGCAAATTGGTCATGTCCGACCAGGGGATGGCGGTGTTCTTCCTGATAGGCTTGACCATGGCCTCCTTCCACACCTGGGGGACCAGTCCCTCAGACAGGGAGCGATTGATCACCGTCCGAATGCAGGGGCTAAGGACACTCCCAATGAGGTGCATGACACGGGCAGGTACGGGGTCTACTGGGCTGCCTGACTTAATGGTCCCAATCAGGGAGTTGACCTGGTCTAAGGTGATCTCAGGGATGAATGATAGTGAGGCTGGGGCAGCGCAGGCTGTTCCAGACTGGAGACTGGAAGAGGGGACATTTTCATCCGCGGATGTGCTTGATTGGGAGATATTTCGGTAAATGGCATCAATTTTATCCGAAAAAAAAACGGCCGTGTCATCGCACAGTTTTTGGGTTAACACTTCTGCACTGTCGCAAGCGACAGGCTTGGTGAATGTGCAGAGCACCTGGTACAACATTTTGGGGTCGTTGCCGGCCCCAGAGAGTTGGGAGATAATGTGGGACTTACGGGCAGCTCTGATGTTTTTATGATAGAGTCTCATCGCTGAGCTATACCTGTCTCTATCGATAGTGCTGCGCGAGAGTCTCCAAGATTTCTCCAACTTTCTGCAGGCTCTTTTCTCCGCGCGCAGTAGGTCTGAGTACCATAGTTCTTGTTTACGGTCCGACCGCTGATTGCAGCGTCTTAGGGGGGCGATCAAGTTGACCGCCGTACTCAAGGCATTATTGAATTTGGACAAGGCCAAATTGGGGGAGTCTGAGGGGAGAAAATCAGGAGGAATAAAGGCAGTTCTAAAGGAATTGGCGGACACCTTATGCCACTGCCTGCGCCATAGCGGCAGGGGGACAGGGTTGGGGCGTTCCTCCAAGAGAGTGGGGAGGGAGAAGTTGATTATAAAGTGGTCGGTCCATTCCACCTGTGATGGGGGGTGACAAGTCAGGGAGTGAGAGTTCGATAGAATTAAATCGAGGGTATGACCGGCTTGGTGAGTCGGACCCCGGTTGCACTGTTTGAAGCCTAGGGCAGATAGGTCGGTCAACAGATTGCGAGTTTCAGCGTTGTCAGATAGTTCGCTGTGGACATTGAAGTCCCCTAGGAGTACAAAATTAGTCCCTGATCTGATATGGGGGGCTAGTGTCTCCAGGAGGATGGTCGAAGCCTCAGTGTAGGGGCCCGGAGGGCGGTACACCAATGCTCCCTTCCAGTAAGATGGGGGCGAGGAGCCAATTTTAAAAACCAGTATCTCAATGTCATCAGTACAGCATTGGTCAAGAAGAGTGACAGTAAAAGTATCTTTGTAGATTACCGCGACCCCACCGCCGGTTTTAACAGGGCGGTCAAGCCTAAGAATCTTGTACCCCGGAGGAACCGCCAAGGTGATAGCAGGGACCAGGTGGGGTTTAAGCCAGGTCTCAGTGCAGAAGCAGTAGTCGGGGCGGTTTGAGTGTATTAAGTCCCAAACCTCCGAATGGTGCTTCGGGAGAGATCTAACATTACATAGTATGCTATTACCCCTGGGGGGCAAGGGGTTGAGGTCCACAGGAGTTGGAGTGTCAGAGAAGGAGGGACCAGGGTGTGACTGAAAATGACAATGTTTGCAGGAGAACGGGCCCCCGGGACATGGGCCGTCATCCTGCGCGCAACCTTTAAGGGGAGGGTGCCACAGGTTGCGTAAGTCACTAGGAGAATACCTTAATCTATCCACAACTCTGCAGGTTGAGGCAGCAGAAGTAGGGTTCATGGCCCCTGGCCCCGTTCGGTCACGGACGGGCACAGACGGGCTCCTCTCTGGCTCGTCTCAGGCGCGACTAAGGCGCCCCCTGCGCGCAACCGCTGCGCGCTTGGGCGACGAGAGGGCTTAAATGCCCTGCCTGAAGTGATCTGCTAGAGCGCTAACAGCGCGAGAGTGTGGGTGGGGTCACTGGCCCTATGGGAGTAATCCACACAGGCAGATGTGCTTTAAAGCCCCCCTTTTAAACAATTATAGGAATTTCCTAGAGATAAGGCAACATTGTACAGGATCTGTTTATACTAATCGGCTATAGGATACAATGCTTAATGGAAGGTCACTTAGGGCCTCCCTAAAGGGTACAGACACACTGTATTGTCCTACTACTTTTGCCCTAGTAGGTGTGTCATCATATTACTCTCCTGTAGGCAGTCCTACAAGAATCCTACAAACAGGGCTCCTACAAGAATCCTACAAACAGGGCTTTAAGTGGGATGAAAAAACTAGGGATTCTCTCAAAGGGGCCTGGCCGATGTAATTAATAGTGTGGCTGAAAAACGCCTAAGCTAAAAATCGGTGCTTAGTGCAGTGGGCCGCCCGACTGGTATTTTGCTGCTTCTGTCACTGTACGCAGATATATAATACAATAACTAACATTACACCCACAACAAGCCAGGAGTATTGGTTTTGTCAATAATTGCTCGTTGCATAACATAAGCAACAACTATGGATTTGTTGTATATAATATTAAAAATGCTTCATTTGTGAAATGATGAGACTGTGAAAGAACTATATTAAACACAGAGCTTTGGATTTTACTATTTCTATGTCCCCATACCTGGTCTGTCACACGGGTTGGTGCTTACTTTCCCTCCATGTTAAAGAACAGCAGATGTTTCAGCACCCAGGCTAATATGCTGCATTTTGAAATACATATAAGGTCCCAAAGGCGAGACCAATGCATTGCAAATGCTTGCTTGTTGTTGGAAATGCTGCATTCCTGCAGTATGAATGGTGGTCCATCAACAATGTTGAAGTCAGGCACTCTGCAAGTTAGATTGACCTAGCGGCTGATGGAATCCTCCATCATCCCCTGCATTGATCAGACTTCACTTTGTTTGATTGGTGAGGAGAGTGTTGAGAAAACAAGTTTAAGGCTCCATGGAGTCGCAGGGCGCACAGCCATCTTTTTGGATGGATGGAATCCACACACTTCAGAACAGCACCAAGTGATCTCACAGAACTACATCAGATAATGGAGCTTTGCCAAGAGATATATATTGAACATTAGTGGTGAGCGAAAGTCACACTTTTCTCTTAATATATTTTGGATGGGAATTGCCAGCATGGAAATAACTTAAAAAATAGAAGGAGCCCCCTGTGGGACACAGACCACCAGTGCCGGCCTTAACACTGGTGGCGCCCTGTGCAACTATCAGATAGATTCATGAAGCTATTTTGCGCTCGCAATAGCTGCGAATTAGCAATTGCGATAGCAAATTGAGTAAAAGCAATTCATGACATTGAAAGTCGCAAAAGTGCAGAAGCGCTAAAATAAAATAGCGAATTCGCTAATAAATTCGCAGAATCCTGAAACCTGCCCATTAGCGATCAAGAAGTAGCGAGAATCCAAGGATCCTGTGAATTCATTAGCGAATTCGCTAAATATTCGCTATTGCCTTTCATGAAAAATCGCAGATTGCGAAAAACACGAAATTCGCTAATAGCGACGCGCAAATTAAGGAGAACCCAAACCAGGTGGTAACCAGCAAAGAAAAAAAAAACTGATTAAAGTTAACTGCATACAGGTGCTGGCCTGACCAAACACACTAAAGGACATGCAGCTGGAGACTGAGGACTCTCACAATGCCAGGACTCTACATGGTGGTCAGGCGGCGTAGGCTGCAGCGAGCAGCACAGAACAGGCGTAGGATCCAGGAGCGGATATTCCGGCAGCGGGTCACCCTTCTGGGCCAAACCAGGGAGC
Organism: Lissotriton helveticus; assembly: GCF_964261635.1. Lineage (NCBI taxonomy): Eukaryota > Metazoa > Chordata > Amphibia > Caudata > Salamandridae > Lissotriton > Lissotriton helveticus. Next base: position 1,433,460,552 of record NC_136068.1, read on the forward strand.
AAATCTATGCCAAGTACCGCCTAAGTGGCCCAATGATCATCAAGCTGATCCAGGACCTAGACCCCCTGCTGCAGCATCCAACAAGGAGAACCAATGCCGTTCCCACCCATGTGCAGGTATTGTGCAGCCTGCACCTACTGGCCTCCGGAAGCTTCCAGGGGATAGTTGCTGTCGCTGGGGGTACATCCCAGCCCACCATGTCCCGCTGCCTAAGGAGTTTCCTGGATGCAATGCTGACCCGGCTACACCGCTACATTTCATTCCCCACCACCCAACAGGACCTAAATTACACCAAGCTCAAATTCTACAACATTGCACATTTTCCGCATGTTATTGGATGCATTGACTGTACCCATATCCACATCTGCCCACCAGCACAAACGGAATACATGTACCAAAACCGCAAGTCCTACCACTCCCTCAATATCCAGATGGTGTGCAACGCAAAGAATTACATCACGGACATAGTGGCACAATATCCGGGCAGCACACATGACTCCTTCATCTTCCGGCACAGCGGCATTCACACGCGACTGGCAAGGGGAGACTTTGGCGAAGGACACCTACTGGGTAAAGTACACATGTCCCCAAATACTACACTTTGAGCATGTATCTGTGCAGAATAGGCACTCACCCTCTGCTCATTACCCGCAGGTGACAGCGCCTACGGTCTACGTGAGTACCTCCTCACCCCATACCTCAACCCTGCCACACCACAGCAACGGCGTTACAATGCTGCACACATACGGACAAGAAATTGCATAGAGAGGACATTTGGCCTATTGAAGAGCCGTTTCCGCATACTGCACAAGACTGGTGGGGCCATCAAATACACACCTGTGGTCTGCTGCCGCATCGTGGCCGTGTGTGCAATACTCCACAACATTGCTACCAAGCGCAGGATACCATTGGAGATATCTGGCAGTGAGTCTGAAGACGACAACCAGCCGCCTCCACATGTACGTCATGCACGCGGAGAAGATCCTGCTGAAGGACACAGGCACCACAACCACATCACTATTAACTGTTTCTAGTGCACCCATTCCCCTACCACAACACTGCACCCATGCATGACTTATGTAATAATGACATGAGTGTGAATCAAGTTTGACCATTATTCTTTATTGTTTATGCACAATAAATTGGCCTTTAATTATTTAACTGTCTGATGGAGAGAGTATTGCTCCATACCGCCCCATGCTGGGGTAGGGGGTTAGCAAGGGTTGACTGCATGGCCTCCCTCAGAGTGTGTGAGTCCTTACGGTCGGTGACGACGAGACGCCCCAAGTCGTCTCTCTGCATCCTGAAGGACGGTGTTGGCCCCAGTTGCTGATGTTGCCCTGCTGCTGCGGCGACGTGCAGGCATCGTTGGCAAGGATGCACTGCTGTTGGTTGACGCAGCCTCACTTGCATCGTCAGCCCCCTCTGCTTCTTCATGGGCAGTGGCCTGGCGGCCGAGCACTGCTGCAGTGAGTAGGTCTAGTGACCTCGCCACATCCTGGCAACACTACACCATCTGGGCCTGCATGGCGAGTGACCTTCGTGCCAGCTGTGATGTAGCATTACCTACTACATGATTGGACCTAGTGTAGGCCGATAGGCGGGACAGTAGTTGGCGGTGGCGTCGGCGGGTCATGTCCTGCTGGGCTACAAGCAGCTGGTTGTTTTCACGGACTGCAGCGGTCATCTGGGCTATGTGTTGGCCGTTCGCCTGCATCTGTGTGAGCATTGCTGCCATGTGGCGCGCCTGTGTGCGATGCACCGCCAGCATGCGGCGTTCGATGACCAGGCCTGGATCTGGTGTTTCAAGTGCCCTGCCGGTGCCTGCTGGGCCCTGGCGCTGCTGGCGCCTCAGTGCGCTGGTGTGTGACCCGGCACCAGCTGTGCGCCTCGTCTGCCTCCTGGGTGGTGGTGGTGGAGCCTGTACCACTGCTGTGGCTGTTTGCTGGGGTCTTGGCTGCACGGCTGTGGCTGCAGGGGTGGCCCTGTCCGCACGGGGTGGTGGTGGTGGTGGTGGTGGTGGTGGGAGCACTGCTGGTGGCTGTGATGAGCCGGGTAGTTGGGAGGACTGGCCCTCACCCTCAGTGTCTTCCTGGCTCTCGGTGATGCGCAGCGCCTCGCTGTCTGTGCTGGCTTGCTCACCTGCACCTGTAATGTGAAAGGGTGCATGATTAAAGTCATGTATCTTGCGCATGCAATGTTGATACATGCATGCAGCCTTGCTTTCCCTGACTGGCTTTTGGATTTACTTTGCATTGACTGCTCTGGCAGTGTTGGGCTAACTGCGGGTACATGATTACACTACAACTTCCACAATGCAATGGGGCTTTTTTGGTGAGCATGGGCTGCATTGTTGGGGATGTCATGTTGCTAGCTCAGGACTTAAGGGCATTGTTGGGGGACTGGGTCGCAGTCGCATGGCACTTAACTTCAGGTTGTTGGCTGGGTCGAGATGAGCCCAGCTGAAGGACCCCCACGCAGGCTTCAGGCGCAATGGTGTCCTCAATCAGGTCCTCCAATGGGGTGTTCGGTGTGGCTACAGGATCCCCTCCACCGGTGGCCAGTCGCTCCCCAAGCCTCTCAGCAATCCGCTCCTTAGAACGACCTCTCAGGTCGTACCAGCGCTTTTTTAGTTCGTCAATTGTGCGCTGGGTCACACCAACAGAATTGACCTTCGCGCGGATGCGCTGCCAGATCCTTCGCTTCTCTGCCTCTGACAACCTCCAAGAGTCTTTTCCAAAGAGCCGGGCATAATCCTTGCAGACCCCCTCAATTAGGTGCTCCAGTTCTAATTCGGAAAACTTAATTTTCCTCTTTCTCTCCTGCCCACTGCTCCCTGCTGCATCCTGGGACATCTTGGCAAACTTTTTCTGGCTGGGGTGCTGCACAGTGTTGGTTTTGGTGCTCCTCAGTTTCCTGCTGCCACTCCCTGGCTCTGTGTTCTGTTTGTGGGTGTGGTGAGCCTACTTCCTGGTTGTGATGTCATCAGTGGGCTCGAAATGCGACTTCTCGTTTTTGCGATCTCGCAGTTAGCGAGATCACAAATAGCGATATCGCAATTTCAACATCTAAAATTACCGATTCTGAGATTATTTTGCGATTGCGGCAAGCTCGCAATCGGCAATTGCGATCTTTTGCGAATCGTATTTTTTGATCGCATTTGTACATGAATTGCATTCTGCGATTATCAAACTGCGAATCGCTAATTTTCGCAATTTGCTGATCGCAGAATGGTACCTTCATGAATCTATCTGTATGTGTTTTGGCACCCCCCAATGACCACCTCTGCCACGGATTCCCTCACTAGCACCCTTTAACAGTGCCCCCTCAAGTCTCCGTAACCACTGACTCTCAGATTCATTTTGTTTTATAGCAACGCTCATACCAGTGTAAGGTGTCAGAGCACTTTACATCACTCATACATTGCACAGAGACAATCATATGTGTGTAAATCAGTGTATACGAAATGTTACATCAGACAGGACTACAAGGTGTAGTGTAGGAGTGCCTTATCATTGATTCTGGTAGGCAATATAGTTTGAGTCCTTATTTTGGTTAGTGTAAAACATAATTTCATTGTTAGGGGTTCTCTTTAATAATAAGAATTGTTTTCTAACCAAATGAACCCTTTTGGCAAGATTAGGATAATGAAAGACTCGGCAAAAAAAGCATATAGCTTTAACATATAACATGCAGTTTGCAGCAGGTCTTTGATGACAGTTAATAGCTCAATGTTCTATATCAGAATTTTGACTTATAAACAACAAGTAACAAAAGGAGCTCTGTTACAAAATCAGGATACCACTGTTCTATTTACATTATATGCACTTTGTTATCTCCATGGTAAACGTTCTTAGCAACAGGCATTTTAAATCTCTCCACTACCTTAGGATGAGTCAAAACTTCCACTAGACAAACCTCAGGTCTCTTTCCAGGAAGGGAAGACAATTAATCATTGGAGTTCCCTTGACATGGTATTTGATGCCTGAAAATTGCTGGAGGCCAGAAACGCGGCAGCAAGGGCTTTTAAAATGATAATATACTTGGGAAAATGACGCCCCCTCCCCAAGTCAGCGCCCGGTACGGTGGCAGCACCGCCCTAGAGCCTGCCCAGCAGACCACAACAGGATTCAGGTCGTCACCACCTAAACACACTTTCAAATACAGGAAGGAGTGGTGGTCCGGGGCACTGCATTCTATCGAAAAACTGCACTTATTTTCAGAACAAATGTACCACTGGATCTACATGTTTTACTACTTACAGGAGAATACACATTGTACAGTAATACATGGTTTGCCCTATGATAGATGCATTAAATAGGCGCCTAGAAAAGTCGGTAATGTTTCAAGTTTTGAACAGAAACTATATACCTACATTTACATGCATATTTAAACACTTTAAAAATGCTGATATAATTAACAGCATGCTGAAATGCAAACACCTTTTAAATGAAAAATTGCTCATCCTATGTAGGCGAGATGTACATGATATAACAATAACACAGCCCACTTTACTAAAATATATTATGTGAATTAAAATTCCTACACACTTTGGGGCACATTCACAACTACATTTTGCAGTATGCTGAATAAAACTGGTAATGTACTATAAAATGCCGTTCAATAACCTATCTGCAGATGTCTGTGCCTCAGCCACTCCTATATTTTATGTGCTTAGATTTTCGCCCTGAATGCAGAGATTTCCGCACACGTAGGTATATATTTTAGTAGTAACTGTAGGAGGGAAAGGGGGTGTGGCAGAAAAAAGGAAATGTTGTTTAATATATAATAAATAATGAAATATTGAATTAAAATGTGAGTTAACAATGCAGTAGCATGTTGCACTTTGTTCTGCATTTAAAATAAACATAGGGTGATCTCCAATCAGGTGGGTGGGGAACACTGCATGCGTGTTAAAAGTTAGATGCACGAACTTTAAGCTTATAAATTAGGCTCCATCCTCTGAATTGAGTGGCTGAGGACATGTACTTCTACACTTCTGAGTAACTTTATGAATAGCCAATAGTCAATAGTACAAAGTTACTAAAATTAGTAAGAGTAGACCTACACTTGCAGATTTACTCACATCTATGTGTACCTTTGGAAATATTGCCCACTATAATTAAATGGATATGTTATCTAATGACATGTTCGTGGTTAAAGGGCATATATTATATATTCAAGATCTGTATCCATGTGTATGCACAGATGTGCTCAGATTGCTTGGTAAAACAGTTATCTTGTGTTCTCAGACTAATATGGAAACCACAAAGGTCATGTGGCGTTCAATCCCACCCACTGAGGCTAGTGCCCTGACATTCTTTCATTGGTTTTAATTTGTTGAAGAATTGCATTAAAGCTGATGCTGACCATCAGATGAATAGAACAGAGCTACTGGAAACGTCAATCCCTCTGTTTAGTTTGTTATGGTTTTGTGCCATGACATGATATGTGTATGTAGCCATAGGAAAATATGCATGCTAGTAATCTGTTCCATCATTTTGCATCATCTAGGACTAGACAACAGTTTTTTCAGGTTTAATTAAATGTTTTGCAAAAAGTATGGTGTCTTATTTGTCCCTTCTGCAATTTTTTATGTGTATTCCCTTAATATAAATCTTTTTAATTATTTTATGAAACAAACAACCACAGTATTGAGAAAATGCCATTTTTCTCCACTTCTCCTGTACATTAATGACAGTACAGATAAATAGCAAATAAACATACATTTGTCTGGTTGCAAACTCTTTAACCTTTTTTAATCTCAGAAGCAGGACTTCAGGTTTAAGGGTCAATCTTCAAAATAACGTAAAGATCTCCACAGCCTCTCCAGTCTAGGGCAGCTGCGTAGTAATGACTAGTCTCATTTCAGCACCTTGTGAGTTCAATGTGAATTCTGGTAAGTGTTCAGTCTACAGTCTTTCCGTTCTCCTGCCCACTCCCCTCAATAGATAGTTCTGCTGTGGGGTCTAAATATCTCCTGGCCTAGTGATAGCAGGGATTTCGTTCATGTGTCCCTCCAGCTGATCTTGCCAATTTGCCAGATCACATAGCCAGTCTGCAACGTTTTGTGGGACAGCCCATTCCCTAGTGGATTACCACCCTGCAAAGCCAGTTCAATCAACTTGCGAGTAATAGCTAAGAAATTAATCATGTAACCTAAGGAAGTTATTTTGATCTTTAAAAGGAAGAGAGTAGCGAGTGTAAATGTCCAGCACATGTACAACAAGAAATAGTACCATGCCAGACGGATTGAGTCAGCATCATCAGAACCACATCTGACACAGGGAGAATCAGCTGGCAGGCCCACATGGTGAAGTCCTATAAAGGAAAATGTTCCTTATGTTATCCTTTCTGTTTTAGCTATCATTCACAAGTATCATTCTCATTCATATTAATTATTAAGGGAATTTTGTAAAGCGCCTGGTACGCTCAGATGGCGTGTCCCCGCGCTGAGAAAAAACTGAAGAACTCAAAAAGCAGAAGAATAAAGTAAGCCCAGTTATCGTGAAAATAGATATGTTTTTAGCTTCTTTCGGAAGCTGGATTCAGACGGCTCAAGGCGGAGGTTAAGGGGTAGGGCATTCCAGCTCTTTGCCACCAGGTAGCGGAATGATCTTCCTCCCATGCGAGCCCTCCTTATGCTAGGAACCTTTAATAGGCCTTCATGGGAGAAGCGCAAGGCGCGTATAGGTACATACCTGGTGACTAGATTCTGGAGTGGTGCTGGTGCTTTACCAGCAAGGATGCGATGACAAGTACAAAGGGCCTTAAATTCGACTCTGCTCCTTTCTGGCAACCAGTGAAGGGTCTGGAGGGCAACTCTATAGGCTGATCTTTTGGGAGATTTTAGAATGAGGCGAGCTGCCGCATTCTGTAGCACCTGGAGGCGGTTTATTACCTTACAGGTTGCTCCCAGATACAGCAGATTGCCATAATCTAGGCGCGATGTGACGAGGGCATGTACCAGCGTTCTACGAGCAGACGTAGGAGGGAGATCTAGGACCTTCCATAGGTTTTTTAGAACGCTGAAACATACACCCGCCACACGGCCTACCTGGGGTCCAAAAGACAGGTCAGCGTCAAGCCAGACTCCGAGGTTCCTAACTTCCTGACGAGGTGTAGGAGCCTCACCTAAGCAAGTGGGTCACCACGCCGACGACCAAACAGATGGATTCCCCCCCCACCACGAGCACCTCGGTCTTGTTGCCATTTAATTTGAGGCAGTTAGTGGACATCCAGGCTGCAAGATCTTGCATGCAGGCTCTGAAACTGTCCATAGCGAGGCCGGGGGCCCGTGAAAGGGAGATGATCAACTGCGTGTCATCGGCGTAGGACACAACTTGCAGGCCATGGCCCACAACGATCGGGGCCACTGGGGAGACATAAAGATTAAATAAAGTGGGCCTCAGGGACGATCCCTGGGGAACGCCCTGGCCCAATCCGATGTCCCTGGAATAATAATTGCCCTGACGGACCTGGAAGCTTCTCCCAGTCAGGAAGGATTGGAGCCATTTGAGTGCAGCTACTTACTCATTCATACGAACAATGCATCAAAATAGGCCTTGTTTTTAGTAAAAATATCTCATCCTTTATTTACAAAATAATTGTACAAATATCTTAAAAAAATTAATTCATAAACACCATAATAATCTTTGTTTTAGAGTCTGCAGTTCTCTTTAAATAGCCTCTCCTCTGTCTATATCAAAACCCTTTTCCTAAATCTCAATAGTGAATTGGCACATCCTTTAGTAGTAGTACAATTGTCATAATTCTGTCTCAATACATATACTGAGATAAACTTTCATGTTCAAATAAAACTTGTATAACTAAATCTTTTGTTTAGAGACATACATACAGGATATACACATTCAGTAAGAATATATTAAAAACAAAACTATATTAAAAAACAGTTGTCGACGCAGCATTTCAGTGGATAGGAATTGGTTGACACCACTTTCTTCAGGACAAATTAATAACTTAAAAACAATGTTGATGATTCTGGAAGTAAAAACAATACATATATAAATGTTCAACAAAGGGGGAATGTAGCAAAAACAGGCACTGGGTAAATTTTAAAACTCATTCATTAGCCATACCATTCATACCATGTTGTTTAAAGTATAGAGGAATAGCAGTCAACACTTTCCAGATGAGTATTATGATGGATAGCCTTCATAGTCCTCCATTCCCCTTTATTTGTATGAGAACTCATTCATTCCTCATGCCATTCAAACCAAGTCATTTAAAATTGTGGAGGAATAACAGTCATACCATTGGTGTGAAGACCACACTCTCCATAGTAGCGCTACAGCTACAAGCGTTTATAATCATCCACTCCCCATAGATTCAATAGGTAGTTACTTACTTAAGGAGTTTATCTCAACTTTAATATGTTGATATTCATTTCATAGGATTCTTCCTTTCTTTTATATTCGATCCATGATAATAGTACTTCACTTAGGGTGTTGATGATCTACAATGTTATATAACGACAAGTTAGCCTTAATAGTGAGGACCGTTATGATTATAATTAATAAATTGCAACTCGGTTTGCTCACCAGTTGGTTCGGGATATTGCCATATAATGCTTGAATCCACACGATTATATGTGACTGCGACTTTCTTAATTATTTAGAGCATCGGTGTTGAACTCTTTCATTTCTACGCCCATTAACCTATTTCTTGAAACTATCCTCTGTTTGTATTCAGTTACAGTATATAGTGTACAAAAGAATGTATATATAATTGTTTTGATGCCTATTCCTCTATTTTGGTTCAGAGAGTAAAAACTCAATTAGACCTATTGCTATAATCTTGTGTCTTATCAATAACATCAGTATTAATAAAACCTACATATATAAGGGAGAATAATAAAGAATAATAATGGTGAAGTGCCATACACATATGGTAGATTCTGTAGGAGTCAGAACACATCAAGTATTCAATGGAGGTTACATAGAACCAGCCTCTGTCTCCAGATGCACCTGGAGAGGAATGGAATGGTGCCATAAGCGGACTTAGTAACCTGGGCGCAGAGATAGTACATCTCGAAGTCTGGTGCTGCCAGCTTGCCTTGGTCAAATGGCAACATAAGAATTATCTATTTTAATGTAGGCTACTTACTCATCCATATTAGGTGTATCATAATTTTTTAGAGGTGCTGGAAGAAAGCTTTGTTTAAGTGGATTCGGATATTCATGAATAAGATGAGCGGCTTTGCCAGAGACAGCAGAAGTTTGATCGAGTCACACCATATTTGTCTTTTAGCAAACACTCTAAGTCCCCCCTAACCTGTATGTTATTGCAGATCCACACCATTGTAGTAGGTACTCAAGCTCGCCACGCGTTAAAGATAACATTTCTAATTAGGCCCAATAAATAGATATACCTGACAGCAGGGTGAACCTAAACAATTCACAGAGCAGAGGTATTGTCTTCTGAGTTTTTCACCTATAGGGGGACATCATCTGTGAATAGGGACACTAATATTCATTTCAAGAAGAAGCCAAAGCCCCCTATCCACATGGTGTGGCCTTAGCCACACAGCCAATGGGTCCATGGCCATAGCAAGCAGAGTGGGCGAGAGGTGACACCCCTCCTGCGCTCCTCTTGCAATTGGTTTAGAGCAAGATAACTGTCCATTCTGCCAAATCCAAGTAGAATGGTGCTGGTATTGAGGTTTAATCCACATGTTGAAGGAGATGCTAAATCTCAGTCTCTCCAATGGGTAGAACAGGTATTGAAGGTTGTCGTAGCATACAAGAAAACTGCCACAGCTTTAAGTTTAGTAATTGGGTGGAGTAGGAGACTGAATAGTATTTGCAGGTTGTGGGAAGAGGGCCTCAGGAGAATAAACTGTGACTAGCCTGGGTGCACAATTAGTGGGAGCAAGTGTAGTATCCGGATAGACAGGATTTTAGCAAGTATTTTAATGTTTATTGTTAATTAAAGGGAGTGGAAAAAAGGGTTTGCAGTGATTGGCAGTTCTTTGGGTCCAAGGAGGGTGACCATACACTTTGTGATTTTTGATATCATTCCATTTACTTGGCCAGCAGAGGCAATACAGATGCACCTGTATACTCTTTATAGAAATTAACCATTTGCCCATCAGGCCTTCCTACTTGACAATTGGGTAAGCAATATGCTGCCTATGGTCCTTTTCCAGCCATACCAAAACAATACTGCCTAAATATGTCTCATAGTCATCCATCGTGGATGTGGTCTGTGCTCTATAATATTTAGTATAGAATTGGCAACATTTATCTAGAATCTCTCTGGTGTAAATTAAGAAGGTACCATTGTCAGTACTAAGAATCTGTGAAGGTCCAATATTAGTTCCAGTGCCCAATAATAGCAACAAGGGTTATCATACAACTGCCAACTATTGGTCAGATTGTGGCCATGTATTAAATTGCTCACCATGATTGTAAGAGGACAAGTAAAGAAGTGAGCCTAAAAGTGTAAAATTCAAGTGGGGATGTCCAACATACAGAATATAGTGAAAAGCACGAGATTAACTGAAAGAAGTATTCAAGCAGGCGGAACACCAGTTGTAATGTGCATACCTGGGATTCTTCAATAAATTCATTCAACACGGCTGAGCATGCTACAAACAAAAATTAACTAATATGTGGGTTCTTGACTGGCTTGAAACCATTGGTTTAGACTTAATCAAGACACTCATTTGCAGATCAATGTTATTTGTGAGAATGAGCTTACTGACTAATTTATAGCAAGCACTGTATCAGATAGTGATGTGGACGCACCTAGATCTTCATTGATATCTGTATCAGTGTGTTTTGGGTAATCTATTATGGGAACTACAACCTTTCAGCCTACTGTTGTTGACCCTAAAACGTATCTTAGGGTACTCATTTTCAGATAAATCCTATATGCCCATATGGAAAAAATATGTGCCTGCAGGAAAAAAGCTTAAAAATCACCCGGCAAAGTTCATCAATCAGAATCACCGAGGATTTCTCCAAAGACATAGTAAATCAAACAAAATGGAAAACACTGAGAGACTTATCTAGCTAATTTTCCTTCATTGGCCCAACAAAGCTAAAAAAACAGCAAACGGCAAACAAACAATCTTCTTCTACCCACTGTGGATTGCACCACCTTGCATGAGTAACAAAAGTACAAATGGATTAAGAAATGTCCATCCAATGTTGATATGGTAAAAAAATTAAAAACCTATATATAGTAACATATAAAAACCATTTGACAAACAATACAAACATCCACTGCACCAAGACAAGAAGAATCTTTGAACACCACAACAATCTTCGATAAATCATCTATGAATCACAGACTCTCGAATGATTACATATTGCCATTACATAAGAAATGCTATTGGCTCTACTAAGTTACATACAGTGGCATCCTTATTAATCATACCTACCTATCTATTTTTATCCACTACCCGTAGCTTAGGCTAGCACATTGATATAACTTCTCCCATAATTAAACTAACCTCATTCAGTCACAGTAAAAACTCCAATAAATAAATCACACTCCCTCATGGATAACCATGATGCATGTACTTACCTTCATTTACGCTCATCTAACACCACTAGGGCACTGACACTTACACCAATGCACCAGTTATTTGGTGACTAGCAGCAGGGTTGACTCAGCTATTTATGTCCAATACTGCTATAACTTTATTTTAAATATGCTAATCTACATTATCTAGGCCTATGCTTGCTTGCTTTCCCCTAAAAGTTACTCAGTTAAAGATTTGGATTCTGAGCCTATCGTCACTTTTTCCTATTTTGTATAACTGTTAATCTTGTTTATGATTTTCTGCATGAAAGGTTTAGGTATTAATGTCTATGTATCTAAGAAATTTGAATTTCCCCTGGATGCCAAGATTCATATGGCACCCTCGACAAATAGTAACCTGTTCTAAACCTATACGGTCTAACTATTACAAAGAGAGATATTAGCGGATAACATTTGTTACTTCTTTCTTTCATGATTGATTACATATTATTTCTAAGAGAACTTAGCTGTATTACTTACAGATAGCATTCTCATCTCTGGATTACCTCAGCAGTCTTACAAGCAGACCACTTGTGTCTTCACTGTCTATCCATATCTGTAGGGATGGGGGAGTAGGTGAGGGTGGGTTAACTCTTATGTGGGTGGGCTTATGTTTATCTTTTTTCTCTTTCTCCTTGTTCTCTACCTCTTCTTGTGATCCTCTTGCTTCATGTGAACTGCTCCCTTATCCCTTTCCTTTTTCTCATTTCCCCATCTTGGGCAGTGTCAAAATAGCAAACCTACAGCCAAAATAAACATCAGTGGTCACTTATCTAACATTTTTAACCTTCAACGGGGCACACACCAGGGGAGACCCATATGCCCTTCTTTAACTTCTAACAATGGAACCGCTCCTTCTCAGTCTAAGGGAAAATAAACATTTAGCAGGTATCCCCTTCATTGGTGAGCCACAAAAAATGATCCCTTATGCCGATGATGTCCTGATTTTCACTAAACATACTGAGACTACCAAACCCTCTATCTTAGAAACAAGAAACAAATACTCATCTGTAGCAGCTTAAGCTGAACAAAGAAAAACACAAGATGCGCCTGCTAAACTTCTAATGTAATAGCTCTTTTATTATTAATACCTGTCTCAATTGGAAACAAAATATAGGAATATGGTTAAAATCAATGACCAAAAAACACTGAAAAAATTAAGAATTGTCAAATTCATAACATGGTGGGGCTGTAAAGAAGCCATCAAAATGATAATCTCCCCTCCCATCAATTGTTTCATAAGTTTGTCTTCTATTGCAATATATGATGAATTCATCAAAAAACTGTCTGTCCTATCAATATATTTCTGTAAAGAAGTAAGGCAATCATCCCTCAACTATTTCACATAAACTGAACCCCTGACCTTGCTGCCATGTGCTTGGTATATATCCATCCCAAATAGCACAGTCCCTCCAACAAGAGGCGAATCTCCTGTTTGTTATCCTCATAACAATCGGTGTGAAACTTTACTAATGGAGTGGAAAGTCCTTAAACAACTTTTGATATATTCATGGCGGGCCTGGACACAGTTTATTAGAGGAGGTGATAACTCCCTTAATACACACCTTATGTTAAACAACACAAATAAACAACAATATGGGAAAAGCTTGACTAGTATCTGTTTCTTTAAAATCCTCCATAGAAAGATCATCCACTATGAGAGCAATGTTTAAACCACAACTAAGGACTATATCAGACCCATCCCAAAAATGAATAAACAGTAAAACATGCCCCACACTACCGACATCACTAAGAAGCCCTCACTCCCGCTTTTCCCCTCACTTTTCCTTCCCCTCTACTTGCTCTTTATTACTATTCTACCTTTCACGATCTGTTGTATTTTGATTTTCTATCTTTCAGCTTCTTTTACATCTACCAAACAATCAACATTGGGTAAGGTGAATCAGATGACTGCCACAGGGTTCTTTATAAATGTTTCATGTCAAAACAGTGTTGCATGGATTCTGCACCTACACAGAACTGTGCACAGAGACTTGGGACCTCAGTGAATTAGGGTGTGCCAAAACTCACCTTAGTACCCAAAATCCCCTACCAGACTAACATCAGTGTCACATTGGCTCTTCCACAATACCAATGATTAGACAACCCAGAACATGCGACTTCGTTTACCTCAGGCAATGTGGAAAACATGAACACTCTTTTGTTATACTCTCATACCAACGCTGTGTTCTCATGCCTTAGCTAACACAAACAGACAAGCAGACAAGCACACATATTATTAGAAACAAGATTGTCAGCATAGTTACTATTCCATAAAATACAAAGGGGGAAAGCATGTTATAATGCTAAATGGAAACAGGTTTAAAATATACCTATATTTCACACTCCCTTGCTAGTAGGTTATTTTATAACTACAGAAGGTCTCTTGGGATTACATAGGCGGCCCCATACCTCTGGTATTAGCAGAAGTGGATCACATCAAATTCTGCACAAGCGCTCAGCATACGAATGTTCTCTAAGTGTGTGTGATCATGCCTACGCAGTGCATTATTAAACGCCCCAATATCAGAGGTGGCCACAGCTGCATATATGTTATGTCTAGAACGTGCGCTGATCAGTCCGAACAACAACCACAGTGTTGAAATAACCTTGAAGGCCTCGGCACTCACTGTTCAGACTAAGCTTACAAAGCAAGGCTACTAATGAAGAAAAACATGTTATTCTCGTGTGAAGCAAAACACTCTGCTAAACTCTAAACAATTAATAAAGTGTGTGCCATGTGCAAAAGGCAGCAGAAAGGAAAAATGGCGTTTAAACTCATGTCAACCTAACACTGTGTGAATGCAAGGCTCAGCCCCACGACAAGAGTAACACACACTATTTGTGTAACCATGACTTACTTGCAATAAATGTTAACTTACCTGTATTCAATTTCCATGCTGTTAAACAATATATTTTTTTAATCTCCCCAAAAATATTTCAATTACAAAATAGAAAGCATTTTTGTTCTGATTTCCCATCTTTCTCTCCATATTCAGGAAGACGTGCCTGTTATTGCTTACATGGGGTCTGGTGGAGGCTTAACTGCCACAATTTCTTTAATGTCCATGCTGGAGGAGCTGAAAAAGCAAGATCTCTTAGATGCTGCCATGTACACTTATGGATGTTCTGGATCAACCTGGTAGGTGAATCTGAATAGAAAGCGTTGTGATCACCCCTCACACTGTGCTCCATCAACCAGTTAGGAGATTGTTCTTTTTCCTCAAGAATCGTGATAGACTTCACTGTCAAATAAAATAAAATTGTGTCTTAAAAAGTACTAACCCATAGCTCGTAAACATGAAGAGGGAGTCATCAACATATCCACATGCAGCACAGAATAATCACTTATGCACGTGTCTTCAATTAGTAAGTACTCCTCTCATAAGGATTACCCTAACCTCATAAAATCAGTATGATTTGTCATGATCACTTCAAGGGTGTCTCCACCAATTCGCCTTCTTAACTTGCTTCAAATGTGGCATTTTATCTGCAGAGATATACTGCCCCCACATGTTTTGACTTTCTAAGCTCCAAAAAAGGGTAAAAAAGGCTTACATTTCACATAACCATGCAAAAACTAATCACGCACAATTTCAGGAAAATTACATGAAATTAAACAATATTAAGCAAAATGCAAACATGTCATTTTGCTCTATATTTTGGAATAAAATGCAACCTTTCATCAATTTTTGGTATGAGGACGCATTTAACAAAATCACTGAGAACAGCAGCCACTTATGTACTGGCTGTTCATTCACATATTTGTTTTACTGCAAATGATGCACTCACGGTTGATTTGTAGTGTGAATGATGCATACCTATTCTAAGCTGTGTAATGGTGTCATTTTGATGATAGCTTCAAGTAACTAGCGTAACATGAAATTATGCAAATGACATTTCCATTATAAGGACAGAACTCCTATTAACTGTATCACAGAAATCTGAGTGCGCTGGAACCTGCTCTTTAACATCACATGGCTGTCATTGCTCCAATGCCCCAGAGTCCAAGAGTGCGCCAAGACTATCCCCAATAACATTGTAGAGTACGGTGTAGATACATCAGCCTATTTATTCTCCAATGCCCAGTACAAAATAATTATTGATTCTAGTATTGTACTGAGTACCAAAGTATGCAAATCTGATTATATTTATAATGTTACCTTTATGGCATTGCTGTCCGATCTGCAACTAAATATGTAAGTGCCATCTCACCTCATGCATCACTAGTATCATGTCTCTTTTCGTGAGCTACATAGTGCACCTCTCATATACTGTAATTCCTGTATCTGTGTCTGCACTTTCTACCCCCAAACTGAAAAGTCACATTCCTAAGTAATACCTAAAAACATGATCAAATTCATCAAGGATTTTACCCGATCTGTGTCTATGGGGATGTAGCAAATAATCCTCATTTTTACCCTATCTGTTTTTACAAGCTCTAGAACTCTGTGCACTGTACCCTTGATAACAAGTAGAAAAGTGCCTGTGCTCCCCTTTTAAACGTGAATACATTGTCATGCTCCTAAATGGTACATTTAGGGGCAGATTTATGTTAACTGGCGCATCCCCAGGGATGCGCCAGTTAATGTGCGCCACAGTGCGCCACAGCTCCGCCACCCATGGTGTGCCGCATTTGCAATGCGGCGCACCATGGGGCAAAAACGGCACAGATGCGTGACGCATCTGTGCCGTAAAGGCGGCGCATTGCTGGAGTTGCGTCGCAAGCGTGACGCAGCTCCAGCAAAGCTCGGGGGTGCCCTATCTGACCAATGCTGCATCAAGACCTACGCCTGCTTCAAGCATGCGCAGGCTTTTGACGCAGCATTGTCCTGAAAGTGACTGAGTGAAATCCTATAGATTTCACTCAGCCACTTTTGCGAGGCGCACCTGCCCCGGAACGCCCACCCTGCGCCGGAACGCCTCCTGATGGCGCAGGGCTTTACAACGTGACGCATCTCCTAGATGCGTCACGTTGTAAATAGGGCGCATTGTTTGCGCCGCCGTTGCGTCAAATAAAGTGACGCACCGGCGGCGCAAGGCCTTCATAAATCTGCCCCTTAATGTTTCTATGTGTAACTAGTATGTAATGAAAAAATGAATTTGTTACAAAGTGTACCCAGGGCCTGGACCATAAATGCCTCTAGTATACTGCAGCACCTATTGTGCCATCCAATAGAGTTGTAGTGCAAACTAGGCTTCAGGTGAGGCCTATCATTAAAATAAGAGCCTGTCTGTAACTGTGTAAAACTATGAACAGGCCAGCAAAATGAAAACCTTCTATTAAACGAAGTAAAGACAGCATCCACAACATAAGTAAAAATGAAGCGCTGCAACTTAAAACTGTTAAAATAAATATAACACTTACTATATTTTGAAAGAATTCATCATTTTATTTTACCATAAAATCCACAAATAGAAAGTCAGAAATCTCAAAATACATCAAATCCACTAATGGGAAGCTGCAATTAAACTATAGAGGTTAGACCTATACCAAGGAGAGCTCGCCAACTAATGGGAAGCTGTAATTAAATTATAGATGTTATACCTATACCAGGAGACCACACCAACGAAGACACACACTGGAAATGCACAGATCTTTATTCTAACATGTGCTCTTACAGGGCTACCGCTAAAAACGAAATGGTAGAAATTGTTAGGAAATATAACCTCCACCCTAATATTACAGAAAAAGAAGTGAGATATATTTTACAAAAACTGAAAGAGGCCAGGAGGATCACACAAGAACCAACATGAATGATACTTAAGAATATCCAAATTTTCCTTACTGGCAGCATGCAAACTCCTCAACATGCCAAACTCTGAAGCCTAAAACATTTTTATTGTACGACACCGATAATAATAATTACATAAATATCATTTATGATACTGACAATTTACTAACCTTAACACAAGAATTGCTATTATAAGTTGTGCTCTCCACTATTCAGTGAAATAAATGCAATACATGGTCAGCGTCACAATCAATGGAGCCCACCAGTACTGATTTTTGATGACCAGCAGACTTTGATTCAGTGTAATAGAGAAAAAGAACTAAAGGAGTAAAGATGGAGGAAGAAATAGACAATAAAACATTAGAAAGGTCAAGAGGAGGGATAAAAAGAACCAGCAAAAGTGAGATTAAGAGGCAAGCAGTGTCTGGTGGTGGATTAAAGAGGCATGATTTAGAATCAAGACTACAGTATCTGGGTGTTTGTTACACTGACATTTGAGAACACCAGCCACAGGCTTCTGAGCAAATCTGTGGGTTAAACCTCTTATTCATTTGAAAACTAAGCACTGCCCATTAGTATGTGCATTGTTATCTAACATGGGAAGTACAATTTATGAGGATTTGCTAATTGAAATGCCCAACAAATCCTCATGGAGTTTCAGTTCAGTAGTGTTACTATCTTTTTAACCAGAGCATATGGAGGCACTTTCAAAAATACACAACCATTCTAGAATTTCCGCACAAAACAATCAAAATCACCGTAACAAAAATCATTAAACTTCAGAACATAATCATTCAATCCCCATATAACAAAAACATGAAACAAAACTAGTCTCATTCATGGATTAGTCTGAAGATATTTGGGTTGATTATCTGTATTGACAGCAAACCTAGTATAACATTCCACAGTGAAATGATTACAGCAGCATCATGTCCCAAGAAGTAATGACAAATAAACCTACTACCATTACGGTATTCACAGAAGGCACTTACTCATTTTGGTATTCACAGAAGGCACTTACTCATTTCGGTATTCACAGAAGTCATTTAGGAGTCCTAAAGGTAGGACTCCTAACTTTACTGCTCCTAAACTGAGAAAAATCCTAACTTTAAGACTTTTGGTACTCACAGAAGGTATTAAGGAGTCCTAAAGTTAGGACACCTAACTTTAGGACTCCTAAATGCCTTCTGTGAATACCGAAAGTCTTAAAGTTAGGACTTTTCTGAGTTTAAGAGTAGTAAAGTTAGGACTCCTAACTTTAGGACTCCTAAATATGTGTTTGTATTTATATATATAGCGCACTTCTACCCTGAGGTCTCGTAGCGCTGTATTCATACCGCTTTGGAACCCTTCCTGGCTTTCCTGTGAGATGTCCACTCCTGGGCACCCCCAAGGGGAAGCCAGGCATCCAAGCGCTGCTGGGGCCGTTGTGGAGATTAAGCAAGCTATTGCCCAGAGTCACAGAGTGGGACCCATGATTAAACTAGGCACCGAGGCGAGAACTATCAGGTCTGCGGAGATTGAGTCTAAGAGCCGCTGAGCCGGGAATTGAACCCTGGTCCCGGTCCAGACCTCTGCATCAGGGTCTGCCGCCCTAACCATTGAGCCACACTTCTCCACACAAATACCTTCTGTGAATATCGGAATTCTTAAAGTTCGGGTTTTTTTCAGTTTAGGAGTAGTAAAGTTAGGAGTCCTAACTTTAGGACTCCTAAATACCTTCTGTGAATACCGAAAGTCTTAAAGTTAGGGTTGTTTTCAGATTAGGATTAGTAAAGTTAGGAGTCCTAACTTTAGGACTCCTAAATGCCTTCTGTGAATGAAGTACTGCGTTTTTAAGAACCCAGCGGTGCCAGGGGACACACCCAAAGACTTCGAGTTCTCCTGTTTCAGACTACAGAAACACAGAGTCTTCTTGGTGAAGTCAAAGATATAATTTATTGGCTGCAGCCAGTAACAGGTATCCTAGAAGTACAACACGGTGTATATTCTCAGGAGACTGCTCAATCTTACAAAGCCAGCCATCCCTTTTTATACAAAATATTATGCTTTAGGCAAACATTCTTATTTTACAGTTGACCATTCACATATTTCTAAGACAAAGAAAAGCAGATTCATGATGACAAGCCCATTTTCAGTTTGTTCAGCCCACAATCAATTACCCGGCAAGGCCCAACACTTTTCATCAGATATCGGACGGACCCCTAATAAAAACGGGCACCTCCTCATCGTAAAGCAGGCCATAAAGTAAGAACAGAGACAGGTGTGAGTAAGATTAGACATAGTTGTGCGCAATGAAGGGTTTATGGCATGTTGTGGCTTGATCCCTAATCTCGATCGGCCACTGGGAAAGGAACTGGTCGAACAGGTTTGGCTTCGGGCATTGGAGTCAGCTTGCCCAGGTCACACAGAAGTCAGCAAAGGTGTACGTGTCCCTAAGACTCGTTTTGGCCTTAGTCATCGGCCTATGTGAGGGCAACCACAAAAATGGCTGCCATGCACAAAATGGAACCCGAGGGTTCAGGACGGAATCTCTGATTTCAGGGTGATCTTGTCACTCGAATACGCCGAAAATACACGTATATAGTATACTCGTCATTTTCGGTCTGCTGATACCAAATTCGTCATGCTACGAACATGTTTATGACATGGGTCCAGAATCCACGGAACCACAGCCCCTCCTTTTGCCCTTACATAGGCAATAACCTACACTCACGCTAATCTGAGTCCAGGTCTATATTCATAAATTCACTGAGATGTTGCTGTAGCATCATCCTATTACTTAGCTCGTCCCTCGATACAGGTTTCCTTACACACGATGTAGCACAGAGGCCACATATAGTAGGAGCACACTGTACGCACAGACAGAACAGGAAAAGAATGGCTAAGATCATCCCAATGACCATTAGAATCTTCCATCCCCAGACAGATAACAGTTCCCAGAACCATCCCATCAACGACCAATCTCCTTTATCCACATGAATAGATTCAGAGATCTTATGCAGTTTGGAAATGGCCTGGTACACTGTCGGAGCGTTATCCGGAATGAAAACACAGCAACTTGATTGGATCACTTTACATACCCCACCTCGGTCTGCAAGTATGACGTCTAACGCGACTCTGTTCTGAAGAGTCATAAGACGATCCAACTGGAGCACAGCAGTCAAGTTACTAAGGGCACCGGCAGTTTCAACTACGGTGGACTCGACCACCCTTGTCAATTGCCTTATATTCCTGCTGTTCACCATAGGTCCCCAAAACGGCAGAAAACCCTTCAAGAAATCTCCCAATTCTTGTCCTGCAGTATCTTCCTTATTGAAGACACCTCTAACTACCCTTGTCTTGTGGTAATCTGCTGCAGCTGTGTAAGTGGGAGGCAACAGGAACGAAACAAAACATGTGCCCGAGAAGTCAGGGGGCAACCATGTGTTTGCTCTATCATGACAGATGAAATAGGTACCCTTAGCTGTTAGAAACGAAGGGGAAGTCTCGGACGCAAAGACATACGTCTCATTGCATATACTCTTCCCTAGCTGAGCTCTGGGATTCTTGCCATTACCTTGCCGACCCAAATCGGGGAGGATCTCTTTGCTCGCTGGTTCTCACTCAGACTAACTCCATATCCGGTTACGTTCCATCCAATATATGCTAGTGTCTCATCTCTCGGGATAGTTTCATAGGAAGTAGCTCCCCTAATCATATTGACTATTCCCTTAACTAGAGCACTATTCTTTGGGTTATCTTTTACAGAACGTAGGGGGTGGACTTCGCAGGCATATATAAACATCGTTCTGTATGCCCATACAGAACCATTATGGCTGAATGGCAGGATCAGGTAAGAGATACCTTTATCGGTGGTATGGGGCATAAGACCACACACCCAACAGTTAGTCGTGTTCACTACTAATTGGTGTTGGTGCAAAAGCTGAACGAAGGAGTTATTGATGAACTCTGATCTTCTAACGGACTCATGTTCAGGCAGAGGATGAAAAGAATGCGAGGAAACAGTAGAAGGAGGTATGGGCTGTGTAGTAGGTGCAAATGTCACTCGAAAATAAAATAAAACATAACCTATTAGAAACATCATTACACTAAGCAACATAAAAATGCATAATATCAGAAAACGTTTCTTGGTCATCATTATACACATTTTGGCTTTAAAGTTCATCTCTTTGGCAGGTCTCTCCATCGCGAAAAACTCCATCCTCTAACTTTGCTGCTCGCGGAGGTAGGGTGTTCTGTGCTAAGGAATCCGCCTGTCAGTCCAAGGGAAACGCCCAAGGACCAACCAGAACCGTCGACCTTGTGTCTTCGGCTTGCACTACAAAGACTTATCGCCCGCGACCCTACAGCTGAACCCGGATGGTGGTTTGAAAAACAAAACTAAAAAAGTTTCTCAGATGAGAGAGCTGCACTTTCAAAAATAGCAAAGAAAAGGCATTCATTTGTCCATAGTTCTCGGCCTCAGATTATAACGGCTTTTTCCAGATAATGTCTGGTCTTGGAACAAAAGTTCAGGCTCTGTAGTGTCCAATCGAATTGACGGTGGCACAGCTTCTTGCAAAAGGTTGTCACTTTCACGTTCAGAGTTTGTTCCTTTTATACGTGCATCGCTGAAAGGCAGAAAATGAGGCACGGTCTCAGTCTCAGAGTCAGCAATACCTTCCTGGACCCACGGTCGTACGGCCGAGGCAAAGGGACGCTCTTACAATGTACGCCGTGGATCCAGTTCTTTTTTCCTTCCACTCGTACTGCGGATCTTGTTGACAAAAGGACTAGGTAGGGGCTGGTCCAACGGGGCTGATCATTCTTTGTCCGCTGGAAGTTTTTAACTAGGACCCACGATCCAGGATCGATGATGTACCCTGGATCTTCAGACACCTGAGGCAAAGTATCGTGAACCTGTTGGTGTAAAACACACAATTTAGCCGTCAAATTATACAGGTAATCAAGCAGTACAGGGTGTTCAATCTCACTGAATTTTGTCGGCCTTGGCACTCCCCATATGTTGGCCGGGCGGCCGAACACAATCTCGTATGGACTAAGTCCCACTCGCGAATGCACAGTCATTCTTGTCGAAAGAAGTGCTAATGGTAAAGCATCGGGCCATTTAAGGCCAGAGCTTGCTTGTATCTTGGCCAGTTTAAGTTTTAGAGTGCCATTGTAGCATTCTACTAATTCAGCTGATTGGGGGTGATTTACAGCATGGAATTTTTGTCGGATTCCTAGTCCCTCACATACTTTCTTCATCACTCGACCCACAAATTCACTCCCATTATCACTCCAGACCATTCTCGGCAAACCGAACCTAGGGAAAAATTCTTTGACAAGGGCTTTGGCTGTGGATAAGGCAGTG
This sequence comes from Lissotriton helveticus, assembly GCF_964261635.1. Taxonomy (NCBI): domain Eukaryota; kingdom Metazoa; phylum Chordata; class Amphibia; order Caudata; family Salamandridae; genus Lissotriton; species Lissotriton helveticus. The sequence continues at coordinate 1,433,483,193 of NC_136068.1, forward strand.
TTATCTTTCAGGGGGTATGCTTCTACCAATCTTGAAAAGGCACAAACAACAACGAGTACGTATTTCAAATTGTTGCACCTTTCCATGTGGATGAAATCTAGCTGCAAAGCCTCGAACGGATACGTTGGAGGCGCAAAATGACCAGCTGGAGTTGGGGTTCCCCTACCAGGATTGTATTTCAGACACACCATGCAATTCTTGACCACATTCTCTGCACACTTAGGAATTCCATCATTTTGCCATACTGGAGCCAACAACTTACAAATCCCTTTCACACTGATATGAGCCATTCCATGGGCCATTGTAACCACTGCAAGCACATACGCATCGGGTAACAACCATCGCTGATGCTCTGACAATTCAACCCAACAACCATTTGCATCCAATTTACCTGTACTCTCTCTCCACACACTCAACTCTTTCTCTGTAGCTTCAGCTTGAATAGACTTTACACTCTCTATCGTATCTTCACACATTCCAACGTCACCAACCCATCTTGCAGGGCCTGCAACATACATTCAACTCATCACATCCCTTGCTGTTTCTTTTGCGACTTCGTCAGCAAACGCATTGCCACGACCAACATCATCAGTAACCTTTTTGTGAGCACTACATTTCACAATCGCAACCTGTAATGGCAAGGTAAGTGACTCAAGGAGCTCATTCACCAACTGACCATGCTGAATCTTGGCTCCATGCGAAGTCAGAAACCCACGCTCTTTCCACAATCGTCCAAAACTATGAGCCACACCAAACGCATACTGGCTGTCAGTATATATGGTCACTTTCATTCCTTTTGATAATACACACGCCCTCGTAAGTGCAATTAACTCTGCTGCTTGAGCTGAATTATGTGGCATACGTGCAGCTTCAACAATCGTATGCAAAGTCGTAACAGCATATGCCGCAGTCGTATCACCATTCGGAAGCTTGAAGCATGAACCATCCACCCATAAGGTACCATCACCCTTCACAAGAGGAGTGTCCTTAAGATCTACTCTCCCTTTCGTTTCTTCTTCTGTCCTGAGAAAACAATCATGCTGTTCAGAAACATCTGTCTCTGCTACAATCGGCAACAACGTAGCTGGATTCAACGTGTTGCATCTCTTTATGTGTACATGACTTGCTAACAGTGTCAACTCATATCCTGACAATCGAGCACTAGTTAAGTGCTGTGTCTTAGTCCTGTTTAACAAAGTGTCCACTGCATGTGGAACCATTACAATCAATGTATTATTCATTACCAAACCAGCAGACTGTCGAATAGAAACAGCTGCTGCCGCTGTGGCTCTCAAGCAACTCGGCAACGCTCTAGCTACCGGATCCAAAGTCGAGGAAAAATACGCGCATGGACGCTGCTTGTCCCCAAAAGACTGTGTCAACACTGACAATGCACATCCTTCTTTCTCATGGACATACAGTGTAAAGGGCTTACTGTAGTCGGGGGTACCCAACACAGGAGCCGAACATAAAGCATCACGCAATTCGGAAAAACTTTTCTGACAATCTTCAGACCACGGAAGGGGATTTGTCGTATCTTTACAGGTCAATGCTACCAAAGGTTTGGCCAGCAAAGAAAAATTCGGTTTCCATAGTCTGCATTATGATGTAATACCCAAGAAAGCACGTACTTCTCTCTGTGTCATTGGCACACTCAATTTTGCAATTGCCGGAATTCTTTCTGGGGTCAGTTTCCTTCCCTCCTTCGATAAGAGATGACCTAAGTAGGTCACTTCTTGTCGACAATATTGCAATTTTGAAAGAGACACTTTGTGATGTAAGTCAGACAAATGACGCAACAACGACAACGTGGCTTCTTTACAAATCTCCTCAGTATCTGCAACGACTAGCAAATCGTCGACGTACTGAACAAGGGTAGCTCCATCAGGTAAAACAATCGTATCAAGCTGTGTTTTTAAAGCCTGACTATATATCGATGGACTTTCACAGTAGCCTTGAGGAGCGCGTTTGAACCGGAAGCTTCGACCTCCTAAACAGAAGCCAAAAATATCCCTGCTCTCCTCGGCAATCGGGATGCTGAAGAAAGCATTCTTCAAGTCAATCACCGAGAACCAAATCGCGGAAGCTGGAATTATAGTCAATAGGGCAGTTATATCAGGAACAACTGGAAATTGTGGCACAACGATTTTATTCACCTCGCTAAGATCAATCACAAACCTGTAAACAGGTGGCTGAGAAGGGTCGTACGCTTCAAAACAGGCAGAACAGGGCTATTGCAAACGTTGCCTCTTGTTTCTTCAACTACATCTTTTTCAATCAAGTCATAAATGATCGCTAGCAACGCCTTTTCACCTTCACTAGAGATCTTGTATTGGGGAATGCGTGGCATTTTAACATTGGCTTTCAATGTCATAACATATGGCGGTATTTCCAAAAGACCCACATCATTAGGACCAGTAGCCCAAAGAATATCCGGAAGAAACGACAATTCTGTCGGAAGTTTATCCTTCGACAAATACATTGGGGAGACCACTTTCTTACGCAATGTAAGTTGTACTCCCGAAGGAGAACAATACAATGTCGTATACAATCTTTTCAACAGATCCAATCCTAACAAGTTCTCACCACAACCTGTCGTCAGAATAAGGGGTGCTTTGAATTCACAAGGTCCAACAGAAATCGACATAGGACTAGAAATCGGGTTCCTAACCGGGGCGCCAGAAAAACCTACTGAAACATTTGTCTCGCCAGACAAAGGTGCGCCAGGGAGTTTAGAGTGCATAATAGAACTGTTCGTAGCACCAGTATCCAACAGAAAAGGTTCTGACACACCTGATGTAATCACATCAACACAAGGTCCACTCTGATCTACTGGAACTGAAACAACTCCCTCTCTTTGTCTATGGCTGTCCTAGCAATCATCACCTTCCATGTTCTCAACTTCTGCATAGTAGTCATCAGCATAGTACTGAGTCGTCCTACCAAACGCGTTATTCTGCTGATCAAACCTATTCATTGAATTTTGAGGTGGGAAGGGACGTGCGTTCTGGGGGAAATTTCCACGTCCTCTACCTCTAGGAGCTACTTTTAAAATGACCCTCCTCTTTACAATATGCACACTGATTAGGTCCTACAGGAAAACGTGGTTGAGAAGACTCAAACCCTTGCGAGCTTCTCTGAAACTGCTGAGGTTGCTGATAGTCACGCTGGCCACCACGAGGCGGATACGCCTGCTGTAAAAGAACCTTCATCTTTAATTCTTTAGTTTTCTTGTCTGCTCTATCCTTCTCATCCTTATCTCTATTTTCATAATACTGTGCCGTAGCCAATATCTGTGCTGAAGAAGAAACGGCCCAAGAACTCTCTGAATCTTTCAATTTCTTACACAGCTCGGGAAGCAAATTGTGCACAAACTTGTCAATGAACAACCGTTGACCACCTTCTGTACTTATATCTTGACCACTGTGGTCGATAAACGTCTCTTAAAACCCAGTGAAGAAATCAGATACAGTTTCCTCTTTCTTCTGCTTACATGCAGACAATTTATCCCAATTTACACGCATCGCAGGCATTAGAGTCTTCATGTAAGTAACGATCTTACCAGGGAGTTCTGCTACTAAAGGCTTAGGTTTAGCACCACCAACTTGTAGCGCATCTGCTGCACTAATATTAGTCCATGTGTCGCCTAACTCTTGCGCATGATCTGTATGGCGAATCAAACCCCATAAAGGCTGCGGAACAACATTCCCAAACAACATGTCTATATCAGCCAGATTCATGATACATGAGTCTGCAGTCTGAGATAACTCTTTATAGTACCCTGCAGGGTTTTTTCGGGGATCAGGTAGTGTCTGTTTAAGGGCCAAAACTTCAGCTCGCTTCCAAGGAACATGTACCCAAACATGCTGAAAATGAGCTGGTGCAGCTACAATATTAAGACCAGCATCAGCCTGAACTGCCTCCTTCCACACCGGAGGAATTTCTCTCATTGGATATTGTTTCACTTTCCTTCTAACAGAGGAATCAGGCTCAAACAACGACCTAGAAATACCCTCCCTCCTAAACGATAGTAATGTCGCAACTGCTTTCTCAACATCAGAACCCACAATCGTGCCTTTTGCAAACTCGAACCGTACACGGCACAAATCGGGCGGATTGGTTTCCAAATTATTGTCCTCCAATTCTTCACAAAGAAAAACACACATTTTCTCAAAAACATATCTTTGCTTCGGTCCTTCCCATTGATGGAAGACATCCATAACAGACTCTAGCTCATACCTTGTGGGGTCAGTAACCCATTTATGCGCCAAATAATCCAATGTTTCCCGCTCCCTAGAGTCAGGCAGTTGACTACGCAACTGTTTGCGCGTTGAAACAGGGGTCATACTTGCTGCTCCGAAGAGAGGATATAGAAGACTAGTAACTGTATCAGTCATTCTCTGGTGAACAGAGGGAGAAGTTGATGAAAGGACAGGAGGAAAAGCAGAGTGAGGCAAGGCAGACGCAGAGGCAGTATCAGAAGGAATACTGGGAATGGTAGTCGGTATAGTAGGCAAAGTCGTAGGAAGTAAAGGCGAAGCAGATGGCAAGGTCGGCGGCCCTTGAGGAGGCTGCGCCAGAAGAATAGGAGCCAACTGAGGAGGAGCTGGCGGCTGTGGAAGAACCTGAGGCAAAACAACTGGAAGTTGCACAACTAAAGGTTGCGGAGGTGCTGTAGCACTCTGCGCATAAGGGGGTGGTGAACTCAATAAATGAGACATAAAAGGATCTTTCTCGAGTTCTTTTGCTGCATCTTGTTGGAGAGGCGGCAAAACTGGATAACATTTGTCAATCGCCATTTTACATTGCCTGTGCAACTGCTCACTTGCTTGTTCTTCTTCGTTGTCTTTAAACTGTATAGCAGCTTGCATTATCGAGATACCCTTTCCTCTTTTATTCCTCTTTGCTAATTTAATTTCTTTCTGTTTGGCTTCCTTTCGCCATAGACGGAAAGAGTCAAACATCGCCTGCCGGGCTTTCTTCTTAAAGAGTCTAACCTCTAGATTATCTAAAATCTCCGTGTCAAAACTACCATATTGGGGCCATTTTAGGACACCATCCTTCCTGGTGTATCGGATCCATACTTCATTATACGTGATAGGGCCCACGTCATGCTTCACATAGAGCTCATAGGTTGGAGTTCCAATCGGAGGAACCGGACACGAGTCCTCCAATCGGGAATCCCTATTACAACCAAGACAAAACAAACTTCCAAGTCTGCTAAGACCAGGCATCTTCGCTCTCTAGTCTAGCTTCAAACTTCAAAGGATTATCGAATACGATAGTCTCGTGAATACACGAATCCCTCGGCTTTGGTACTTGCAAGTTCCAAATCAAAGATCCCAAGGGGATACCCAAACTAAGAACCAAACTAAGGACTGGTAGACGCTCAACTCATACTTAACTGAGGTATCGATGACGTCACCAGAAGACTTGTCTATCGTCTCGCTCTACAAATCATCAAAGGGTCCAAGACAGGGCGATAGTCAGGGCAGCAGTCCTTCGTAGCCGTTGGAGAGCGGGGAACCTTGCAGCAAAGACTTTCGGACCACGATGACATACAGGGGTCGATGAAGTGGTTGGCCTTCCTCCAGAATTTCACACGAAGCTCCTCACAAACCTCTGGCTTGGACCGGCACCGCTGAAATCGCCCGACGTTGGGCGCCAAATGAAGTACTGGGTTTTTAAGGACCCAGCGGTGCCAGGGGACACACCCAAAGACTTCGAGTTCTCCTGTCTCAGACTACAGAAACACAGAGTCTTCTTGGTGAAGTCAAAGATCTAATTTATTGGCTGCAGCCAGTAACAGGTATCCTAGAAGTACAACACGGTGTATATTCTCAGGAGACTGCTTAATCTTACAAAGCCAGCCATCCCTTTTTATACAAAATATTATGCTTTAGGCAAACATTCCTTATTTTACAGTTGACCATTCATATAAAGAAAAGCAGATTCATGATGACAAGCCCATTTTCAGTTAGTTCAGCCCACAATCAATTACCCGGCAAGGCCCAACACTTTTCATCAGATATCGGACGGACCCCTAATAAAAATGGGCACCTCCTCATCGTTAAGCAGGCCATAAAGTAAGAACAGAGACAGGTGTGAGTAACATTAAACATAGTTGTGCGCAATGAAGGGTTTATGGCATGTTGTGGCTTGATCCCTAATCTCGATCGGCCACTGGGAAAGGAACTGGTCGAACAGGTTTGGCTTCGGGCATTGGAGTCAGCTTGCCCAGGTCACACAGAAGTCAGCAAAGGTGTACTTGTCCCTAAGACTCGTTTTGGCCTTAGTCATCGGCCTATGTGAGGGCAACCACAAAAATGGCTGCCATGCACAAAATGGAACCCGAGGGTTCAGGGCGGAATCTCTGATTTCAGGGTGATCTTGTCACTCGAATACGCCGAAAATACACGTATATAGTATACTCGTCATTTTCGGTCTGCTGATACCAAATTCATCATGCTACGAACATGTTTATGACATGGGTCCAGAATCCACGGAACCACATGAATACCGAAATGAGTAAGTGCCTTCTTTGACTACCAAAATGGTAGTAAGTTTAGGATTTTGTCTTAAGTTAGTTCCGTGAATCGGGCCCAATACCACTATCTCTATCTGTGCATTTCGAACAGAAAACATTTCTTTTAAAGCAGTCCATGTTCCTTAAAGGAACCGGTGCTGATTTAAAAAACATCCAACGGAGCAGGCAGTAGTCCCCTGGACCACATTGTAGTGTCTGATGTGATAGCACTATCTTTAGTAGAATGCAGTAAATCAATTTTACATGATGTTGTCCTTTCCTTATTTCCAACACTTTAGTGCGTGCATGTAATCTCACACTCATGGTGGAATGTTGACAGGGGTTTTGACAGTTAAACCGGTGTCCTCCCATTCTTTGTCTTGTTACTACACACACCTACTCTGCTGAGACTACTTTCTTTTTATCCCATTTTATGCAAGGAATGTATTGTTCAGCTTACACATACAGAAAAAGGTCAGCAAACATAATAAACAGCAAGGAAATGAAAAAACAAATACAGATATCAGAAAACCAGTCAATGTATATCCACATGACAAAAGCAAAAATAAATAAAAGTATTTCAACAAAAATACATTTTTACCCGAGACTGTCCCCTATTAGGCATTAAATCCAGTCAGTAATAGCGGCCCAGATCTTGACTCCCATTGCACTCTTCCTTCTCCCCTTGCTCTTATTTATAGCTAATTCCAAAATATACATAGCAATTATTCTTGACCGCCAGCTCGAAAAAGATGGAGGGTTGGGGCTGATCCAATCCTTCATAATACAAGCATGTACCACTTCCATACAAATAAACAGAAAAGATACCATTGCACTCGATCTTGTATGTGCAGAGGTATCTGAACTAACACCAATCAAGACCAGTTCCCCAGTTATACACACAGATGATCCCATTATTTTTCCTACAAATCGTTCAATTGAACAAAATAATTCAACTAATTTGGGACAAGAAAAAAACATATGGACTGTATCTGTAGCGAATAAAACACATCTATTATATTTAGTCCCAGCAGAAATCCCCCATTTTGAGATCTTTCTTGGGGTGTAATACATATCGTATATAGCCATATAGTGCTGAGTACGCATCCTCCCTGTCATCAGAACGTGATTTACAAGCCTTAAAGATTCTAAAATGTTAACTCCCTCTTGCCCCAACTTAATTACCCATTTATCTTGACATTTCTTGACATCATCTGGGAGTATCTCAATCAATTGAGCATAGAATTGACCGATAGGTGTTTTTTCATCATTCTTTCAATAAGGAAGATCTTTCTCAATTGATGTTCAACTCCAGGACCTAACATATTCAGATAGCAGCGAATTTGCAGATATTTAAAAAATTCATGTTTAGCCAGACCAAATTTTGTTTGTAGTTCAGCAAATGATGTAAGCTGTTCGTCATCACACAAATCCCCCTACACAATGAATTCCCTTTAGGCGCCATCTATTGGATATTTGATCACGGAAGATTAATGGAAGTAGCCCGGAGGCTGATAATGGTGTATATGCGTTCATATTTGGGACCCCCTGTTGCCGCTTGATTAGTCTCCAAACAGAATATGCAGAATATGCAACCTTAAGTATTTAAAATAGCTGGGTTCTATTATTTTGACCAGACATCCGCTAGCCTCATCTGCCAACCCAAATTCATAGATTGGAAGACTATGGCAGGACAAGATTCTGGCCCTATCCCCCACTACCAAAGGGCTGATGAATTGCAGAACCGCTGCCCAGTATTAGAACATAAAGTATGGAATGCAGCAGCTGCCACAGTTTTTTGGCAGCACCATCTTCTTATAGGCCTTTCTATTCTGCCTATAACCCCACAGGAATCTAGAACTTATCTTCTCAAGCTTCTTAAAACATGAGAATGGAAATTCAAGTGGGAATGTTCTAAACATAAATAAAAACTCTGGTAATACCATCATTTTTTAAATGTTTGATCTTCCATGGAGAGATAAGTGTAAATGATCCAGTCTCTCCAACATTGAGTTTACTTTAGTGAGCACAGGATTCATATTTAGCTCTGGTATCTTACTAACTGGTAAAGAAATGTTAATTCCTAAATAGGTAACTTCTGAGATGGTTGTTATATTTTCAGGAGGTTCCCCACCAAAATAGAGCACCTGTGTTTTGGAGATATTTAATTTATACCCAGAGAAGCACCCGAACTGAGATGCCAATTTATCTATTGCTGGTAATGCTGTGACAATATCGCTAATAACAACAACAATATCGGCTGCATATGCCAGAGCTCTGTAATCTATATGCCGCAATTGAACAGGTTTGATATTGTTAGCCTGATTTAGCTTATTAAAAAAAATCAATGTATAATGCAAATAATAAAGGTGAGCACGGGCATCATTGCTGTGTACCTCAACCAATTGTAAACAAACCCGACTCTTATCCGGCTATTCGAATACAAGCTACTGGGGATGTGTATAATGACTTCAGTGCTTGCAGGATCAGAGGGCCAAATCCCTTCAATCTTAAAACCTCCTACATGTATGGCCAGGAAGCCCTGCTGAATGCCTTCTCGGCATCCAACAGGGTTATCCCCATTGTGGAATTGGTTGCTTGTGCCCAATCCACAAATGATATCAGACGCCGAACATAATCTGCAGTATCTCGCCGGGGAATGAACCTGTGTTGGAAATGTGATACCAACGTATAGATGATTCCAGATAAACGTGTGGCTATTATTTTTTAATAGATTTTTACATTGGAACTAATTAATGAAATTGGTCTGTATGACGATGACAATAAGACGGGTTTGTCCTATTAAAAAAAAACAGTAATGATGGATTTCCGCCAGGACAATGGCGCATTTCCCTTATGTGCAGCCAAAAATAATGACATGAGTTCCTCTTTTAAAGCATACCGAAAAGTTTTATAAAATTCAAGCAGAATACCATCCTTCCCCACAGCCTTACCGACAGCCAATGATGTTAATGCTGCCTCCACCTCCCCCCAAATTGGTGTCTAACTCTTCCATTTGGTCATATGTCAATTTGGAAGTTTTGATATCACCACAGAACTTCGCCACTTTACCTTCAACTCCCGAAATATTCGTATACAGTTGACTATAAAATTTACCATAAACCTCTAACACTTCAACTGGCTTAACACAGATCTGCCCCAGCTCATCCTGAATGTTCCTAATCTGTTTGGCAACCTCTTTTTGATGTAGTCTTTTGGCCAATATTTGACCGGAGTTTTCCCCCACCTCGTATATCTCTGACCTAAATACTGCGATTTGTGCTTCCAGCTTTGTGGCAAAATTCTGATATAGCTTCATTTTATGGGACAGATAAATCACTCAAGATTTGATCGGTATCCTGACCATTAATAACTGCCACCATAAGCTCATCTTCTAACAGCCGAAGTTTGTTAATCTCAGCCGATAATTCTTCCCGTAGTTTACGCTGTTTATTAATGGAGTAACTTAGGGTTTATCCACGGACGTCTGACTTCAATGCATCCCACACCATATGGCCAGAGGCAGACCCCGATTAATTTGTAAGAATTGTACCATCCATTTACAAATTTGTTTGCAATAAGCCGGATCAACCAATAATTTGTGTTCGAAGGTCCAGGCCCTTGAGGAAGATCTGTAGATAATATCTAATTCTAACATAATAGGGTTGTGATCGGATATTATTTTAGGCTGAATATTGAACCTAGCCTTACTAGCATACTCTGCAGTTCCAAAAAAGTAATCCAAACGCACATGCTTTTTGTGAGGTGCAGAATAAAAGGTGTTCCCCAGAGCTCCCATTCCTTTCGCCCACCAAACATCTACCAACCCAAATTCTTTAACGAGTCCTCTAGTGGCTTTAAAGACTTTATTTTGCTTCCCATCATAAAGATAGTCGCTTGTTATAACAACATTCCCTGCCAGATGGAGATTAAAATCCCTGCATAAAATTAATGGAGATGGCCAAACGGCCAGCTCGATACTCAAACCATCAATCATTTCTGGGTGATCTAAATTGGGACCGTAAATTGAACAGACTGTCATTGAGACACCCTCTATCCATAACTCAATGATCACCCATCGGCCACAAAGATCTTCCGTTACACGTTTACACTCCCCCCACCCGAAGCCGCCACCTGAGTTTTTCGGCCCTTAGCGTTGGCGTTCCTGGGTGCCATCGCTAGCTTCTTACGCCAGCCCAGGTTTTCCAATGGGCTTTGTGCTTGAGCCGCAGCTACAGCCACGATCCTCTCTGCTCGACGCCGGGAATTAGCCGCGACCCAGCTATGCCGATATCAGTGGTAAGATACAGAACTCCAAACATGCCGAAGACCTTGCTGATACAAATGTATCAAAAACAGGAGCATTGCCAAATGCTTAGAGCCACGTTCCCGCAGTGCGCTTCACTTCGAAAGCCACCGGAGGTGTAGGGGGTTTAGTGGTGGAGAGCACACGCAGCCTGTCTCACTTGGTCACTTGCGTGTCCGCCATCTTGCCTCCCTCAGAGCGCTCCGCTGAGACTACTAACACAATTTACACAGGGCAAGATACAGAAGTATCAGTAGACCGGTGGATGGTAATACTATCACTGTGTCCTTGAGGGCTTGTTCTTCTCTCAATAATAAGGACCTATCCGAATTACCAGCATAAATATAGCAGTGATTACAATTAGGTATAATATCATTTTGGATATAAATCAATTTTGCATTTCTATACCTCTATGACTTCCTTAGTAGAGGTTACATATCTCTCTCCAATGACTAGCACTCTTTAAGGCTCTGTAGGTTGATGTTGAAAGCAGACTTCTTACCATAAACTTCAGATTCACTATCTCATCTTATCTATGATCTCTTTGGAGTTTTTTGCACCAAACCTTTTTACTCTTATCTATACTAATATAATAAAGAGAGAGCCCAAACCTTTGAGGCGGGTAATCTCAGGAACCACAGCACCAATCACAACACCCAAAACAGCGTTGGAAATGGCAGTTGCAGCAGAAGGGCATAGGCTATGCAGATGCCCACCATATACATTTAAAAGGTAAAAGAACCGTGCCAGCAAAGAAGTTCCTTGTGGGCGTGTCTGCGTTGTGCCGTGGGCGTTTGCTGGGGGCGTGTGGTACGTTTCGCCCTTCATGGCATGTCTCATATCGTGTACTGTGGGCGTGTGCTGGGGGCGTGGGCGTGAGCGGGGCGCGGGATTACGGGAAAAAAAGCGAGCGTTGTGCCCAATATTTCATTGTTTTTTCTTCTCAGGTTCTGTACATTCCAGCTCTGGGTGTGCTTGCCCCGCGCTCCCAGCGACGTGCACCTGCTTTACTGTATGGAGGTCAGGCATGGCGCTATTCCCAAGGGCAGGAAGGAGCGCAAACAGGGGCCATTGTGCAGGAAATGTAATCTCGCCTTAACTTCCGGTGACGCCTGAAGCGCACACTGGAGATTTTCCACTTCTGTTGCGCACAGGCCTCGCCCCACGTACATCCGGACACAAGGCCCGCCTCCACGGAAATAGCAAGAAATGGACTATCCCTCCCCCGGAAATATGTGATGATATTCCACAAACCAACATCCCGCATACCATCACTCAGCAATTTTTATAACGCAGGACTATTACTCCGCAAAGACATCATTTCTAAAACTTTTACAACGCATATGACTTTATCACGCATGCCATTATAACGCAAATGCATGTGTGGTAAAGTCATATACATTGTAAAAGTACATTATTAAAACATCAAATATATGTTGTCTATATGTATATATATATATATATATATATATATATATATATATATATATATATATACACATTTTTTTAATTTAATTAAAACATTAAGGGCTAGATGTAGGTTATTCTAATTTACCGACTCATAAATACCGAATTTTACCGATTCGGTATTTATGAATCGGTAAATTAGAAGGAGGGAGATGTAGGTGAATTTCTTTTTAGAATTACCGATTCTGTAAAAATCCGTATTTACCGAATCGGTAAATACCGATTCGGTATTGCCCATTGATTCCTATGGGCCTTGAAGCCCATAGGAATTAATGGGCAATACCGATTCGGTATTTACCGATTCGGTACATACCGAATCCTGCAAGGGTGCAGGGGGTGTCACTTTGACACCCTCTAGCACCCCAAGTACAGGCACGTGTAACATGTGGCACACATTCATGCCCTAAGGGCATGTCTGTGTGTCACATTACACAGGTGTGCATGCACAGGTGTGCATGCACACCTGAATTCGGTATTTTACCAACCAATAGGATTGGGTGGTAAAATACCGACTCTTAAGGGCCTGTGGCACTCTTATTAGTGGCAGCTACATCTCATTTACAGAATCGGTAAATTTACCGATTCGGTATTTTACCGATTCTGTGTATTTACCGAATCGGTAAATTTACAGATTCTGTAAATGAGATGCCCCCTACATGCCAAATCCTAAATACCGGTCGGTAACGGTCGAAATCGGCCGTTACCGACCGGTATTTGGGCTCCTACATATGGCCCTTATTCTTTTAAATTGCATTATTTATATTATTTCTTAATTATTTTATTTTATTACCCTTTACACCCTAAAACTAATCCCACCCTGCTCCCTTTAAATACCCCCTGCACCCCATAATCATAACCCACCCTTACTCCTTAAAATACCACAACACCCTTAAACACTAACCCATCTTAACCCTATAAATATACGTTGTACCCCAAAACCCAAACCTATCCCTAAACCCTAAAAAAACCCTGTACCCCAAAACCCAAACCTAGCCCTGAACCCTATAAATACTCCTGTACCTCAAAACCCAAACCTACCCCTGAACCCTAAAAATACCCCTGTACCCCAAAACCCAAACCTATCCCTGAACCCTTAAAATACCCCTGTACCCCAAAATCCAAACCTACCCCTGAACCCTAAAAATACCCCTGTACCCCAAAACCCAAACCTAGCCCTGAACCCTAAAAATACCCGTGTACCCCAAAACGCAAACCTACCCCTGAACCCTAAAATACCCCTGTACCCCAAAACCCAAACCTAGCCCTGAACCCTTAAATTACCCCTGTACCCCAAAATCCAAACCTACCCCTGAGCCCTAAAAATAACCCTGTACCCCAAAACCCAAACCTAGCCCTGAACCCTAAAAATAACCCTGTACCCCAAAACCCAAACCCACCCCTGAACCCTAAAAATACCCCTGTACCCCAAAACCCAAACCTAGCCCTGAACCCTAAAAATACACCTGTACCCCAAAACCCATACCTATCCCTAAACCCTAAAACTACCCCTGTACCCCATAACCCAAAACTATATCTGAACCCTTAAAATACCCAAACACCCCAAAACATATACCTCAGTACCCCAAAACATATCCCCCTATACCCATAGTTACCTTATCCAAACATTAAAAAAAACATGCTTTTACCATTCATGCATTTACAACGAATTTCGTTGTAAATGTATGCGTGGTAAAAGCATATAAAATGTAATGCCATGCGTTATAATGGCATTGCGAAGTCATGGTACTTTCGTAATAAAAGTATGCGGAGTGATGGTATGCGGAAAGAAAGTTGCGGAATAATGGGTGTTTACCCTCCCCCCGTAAGTACATTGGTGGCACGGCGGCCCACATCTCTAGCAACATACTCATATTTTTTCACCACCCATTTGAAAAATGCACAGGTCTCTCTCATTGATGGCCAGCACCGACATCCACTTTTAGACACACCTCACGCCACAAGTTCTAGAATTGTGAACTTTAGACCTGGAGAGCTACGTTCGTATCTCGGCATCAGCTGCACATCCTGTGATTCCAAGCAAATCGCTTTGTCTCCCCGTGCCTACCACAAATTAATGTGTTCTTCTGTAATGTAAATTGTGCTCATGCCATGTTGTTGAGTTCGCGCTGTATAATATTGCAAGGAAAAATAAAGTAGGGAAACTCGAGTTCACACACTACTGAACGCGCACTCTTAAGTGCATCAGCAGTGCACTGTGAATCTGAGCGTTTCACAGGCCTGTCACAGATAAGAGAAATGCTATCAAAACGAAATCCTACAAAACAATATACTACTGGCCGGCAGCAATTCATACCCGGACAACGTCGGGACGGGCTGCTAGTTGGGATATAAAGTAACAGTGGCTACTGGCACTATGGGCTTGCATGTAGGGTGCTCTCATCATAGCATGCTTGTTTGACATGTTAAGAGACACTACTGGCAGGTGATCTATTTGGGTCACATGGGAATTGGATATTTGTTCTAACACAGATGTGTAAAATAATAGCCTTATCAGTCCCCATGGCCTCATGGCCAGTGATACAAAATCAATATTGTTATTTTACAGATAACCCCACGCCCACTCCATGTGAGATTTACATAACTCCACTTTTGGTCCTGATGAAGGTGGCACAGTAGATGGTCCTCTGAAATGCACGTAGACCAGCAACATACAAATGGGGATCCCTCTCAGAGACACTCATCAAGGAATATTCTGATTGGATACAAATGTATAATTGAAAATTACCTGATTAGTCTTAGACAACTTGTTCTACAGAAAAGTTCTTTGAAGATCTCCTCCAGGACGGTTTTGTCTAGAGTATGAATGACAGTATGAATGCGATGGTATGATAGGAGAGAATGTAGGTGTGTAGTTTGAGTGTGGGGTTACCTATGTATTTGATGTTTTTTATCTGAACTTAAAATTGAAATTTATCATGTTGTGAACAAGGTCATTTATACATTGACAATCTTCTTTGTACTATGATGTGCAATTGAAAATAATGTGTTTTAATAATAGATAATTGCAGTGAATTTTTATATATATTTTTCATATTGATAACATTTATTAAAAAACAAGTATGTATATATACACAAAAAAGAAAAATAATAACATGTACATTTTTTAATGAATTGTTGCATGTCACATGACAGGTGGGGACTGATCTAGACAACGAGCCATTGGAGGCCACAGCTAGAATAATATAGGTCGGATAAGAGGTTTTGTTTCAGTAGTGGGCATTTACTCCTCCTCTTGGACCTAAAATTATATAGGGGTACCTTGTTTTCTATTGTGATCCCACTTTGGAAACCAGTTGCCTCCTCCATTGATGTGTCTGTCTCTTCAATATTTAGAGATCATAAATCTGGTCTCAAACCATTGATATATTGGTTATTGAAAAGTAATTTGTAGCGAACATTCCTTCTATGCCCTTTCTAAATTGGCACTTGGCATGGGGCACAGCACCTATTCTACAATGTGCAAAAACCTTTTCAATCTGTAAAATGTATTATGTACTTTAGAAAAAGGAATTGTGATGTTGCAAGCCCAGTGTTTTTGCAAATTGCAGGGTTTCTGATCACAACATCTTTTCCTGTATCTGACTCATACTTCCTCAAAGCTTTTCAATTAAAGACTGAGGGCCCCATTTATAAAAAAGTGTTGCATCGCCGCATGAAAACAGCAATGCAACACTTTTCAGTGTGCCCTCCTTGCGACACCATGGATGTGCTGTGTTTACTGTGTGGCACTCCATATCGCAGAGAGTTACAGATACGTCAGTATTTCTGAGGAATCTGTAGGTGCAGAAGCGGGATGGGAGCACACTGCTTCAACTCCCAGCACAGCTCACCCCTTAGGATCCTGGTTAATGCAGTTCAGTTTAAATGCTTACTTGACTTTTTGTTGAAGTGTTTCACCAAAGTTGGTGCAGGTTAGTGCTGTAAATCTCTAGACATGTGTTTCTAGATCTTATCCTTCATTAGTAGAGATGAAAAAATTTAATTCTGGTGTTGCTGAGAAGCTGCCACAATCCTCGCAGATCGCTGTACCTCTCCCTAGCGTACAGGTTCATCTCCAAGAGATCATCAGCTCAGTGGCTCAAGGGAGGCTTTTTAAACAGCAGGGGGATGGGAGTGCACTGCCTCACCTCTTAGCACAGTTCACCCCTTAGCATCCTGATAAGTGCAGTTCAATTTAAATGCTTCTTGAATTTTTGTTGAAGTGTTTCACCAAAGTTTTAAACAGAAGGGCACAGTACTTCACCTCCCAGCACAGTTCGCACCTTAGCATCCTTGTGAAAAGTTGGTGGCCTTTGTTGCTGTTAATCTCTAGACACATGTGTTTCTGGATATTTTCCTCCATCAGTAAGGATAAAAATGAAATTCATCTGGGTTTGCTGAGAAAGCTACCACAATCCTCTCAGGTGCCTGTACCTCTCCCTGACACACAGGTGCATCTCCAAGTGCTTGTCAGCTCATTAGCTCAAGGGAGCCTCTTTAACCCCATGGAAGCTCATCATATTCTGCTGCTGCGCTGGGATTTTCAAAAACCCATTATTCATGACGAGCTGGGCTCGTCATGAGCGTGCGAGGAGGCTACTTCATGACGAGCCCAGCTCGTCATGAGCGTCGAAGGGGTTAAACAGAAGGGGGATGGGAGCACACTGCTTCACCTCCCAGCACATTTCAGCCCTTAGCATCCAGGTCAATGCAGTTCAGTTTAAATGCTTACTTGCGTTTTTGTTCAAGTGTTTCACCAGAGTTGGTGCTGGCTATTGCTGTAAATCTCTAGACACATGTGTTTCTGGAAATTATCCTCCATCAGTAGTGATACAAAAAAGCAATTCTGGGGTTGCTGAAAGCTGCCACATTGCTATCAGGTCTCTGCAACTCTCCCTGGTGCACAGGTGCATTTCCAAGAGCTCATCACCTCAGTAACTCAAGGGAGCCTTTTTGAACAGAAGGGGGATGGGTGCACAATGCTTCACCTCCGAGCACATTTCATCTCTTAGCATCCTGGTAAATGCAGTTTGTATAGGTCTCTAAAACACAGAACACTCCTATAATCTATGTACAATCATGTTATTGCAATACACTTGCTTTAAAAATGCATCTTCATCCTGGCAATAAAGCAACAATCTTGCCTCATTATGATCATCACAGAACAAACTGCCCAATGCATTTCAGGATGCACTCCCTTCCTGTTATGTTACTTGTTATGTTACTTTGGTTTATATAGCGCCAGCTCACCTACAGGTCTCGAGGTGCTTTAGACCAAGGAAACCACCCACATTCTTACCAGCAAGGGAGGGATGAAATAATAAACATATCATCATATTGATCCAAAGGCCTCCCTAAACAAAATAGTTTTCAACTGCTTTCTAAAGCGTAAAAGATTAGCCTCTTTACGAAGGGGATCTGGCAACTTATTCCACAACAGTGGAGTTAGTACAGAAAAAGATCTTCCGCCCCTTGTAGCCATTTTAAAATGAGGGCAGGCCAACAGCTGAGCATCGGACGATCTAAGAGATCGTTTCGGGTTATAAGGCATCAGACGATCCTTTATATAGACAGGTGCCTGCCCATATATTGCCTTATATGCTACGCACAGGCTTTTGAACTCCACCCTCTGTTTCACGGGGAGCCAGTGAAGCTTGAGCAATAGAGGGGACGCGTGAGATCTTCTAGGAAGCTTGAAGATTAGACGTGCAGCGTCGGTCAAGACAACCTGCAATCTGTTAATCAGGTTCTTTGGCAGGCCTAAATAAAGGACATTGCCATAGTCCAATCTTGATATAATTGTGGCCGAAACCACTGTCCGAAGCATAGACTCGGATAAGAGAGGGACTAATCTGCGTAGTTGCCTGATTAGGCCAGTGCAAGTTCCCACGACAGTTGAAATCTGGGCGCTCATTGACAAATCTTGGTCAATTTTTATACCAAGACTTTTCACATTCGACACTGGTATTGGAGTGGGCCCAAGTTCTTGGGGCCAGAACAGGTTACCCCAAGGTGATGTGCACGTCGACACCACCAAAACCTCTGTCTTCTCAGGGTTGATTTTCAGCAGGTTAGCAGTCATCCATCTGACTGTATACCTAAGAACCTCTTGCACATGTAACTGTGCCCCAGTTGAGTTCTCGATACTAAATAACAGCTGGGTGTCGTCAGCGTAGTTAAACACTCGACAACCCATGTGTGCCAAGGACTCAATCAGAGGTTGTAGGTAGAGGTTAAAGAGCAGGGGCTTCCTCAGGGGCTGTTGTTTATAAACTGGAAATAAAAAATCAAAACGTAAAAAACAAGTCTGTCCATTATCTGTGCAATTGGCATTTTTATATATATTTCATAATGAAATATCCTGTTTTTATTTGACATAAAATATACATGTGATCTTGTGTTAAAAAGAATAAAAAGTGAAGAATGAAAACCAAGTTTCCAAGCGATGTAAACATCTATGTTCATCTATAATCTTATTTTATAGAAGAGATAAAGGTTTACTCAGGCCAGTTCCCACAAATGTGCAGTCAAAAAACATTGATGAGAAAAAGTGTATTGGTGGTCAAACATGTCTCATACAGTACCAACACCCAAGTGTCTGTGATTAGAAGATTATAAATAATTGATCTTACTTACTGCCTCCTGACTCCATGCTGTAACTATCAACAAACACCACCATTAAGCACTGTTAACATGCTCCCGTCTCGGGTAACTATGGAAGAAGATCATACTCATAAAGCCTACCCCTTAAATTGCACACTTGCTTCTGCTAGGTTATGCCATCTTTTTAAAATCTGCAATCTAGTCAGGGGTCCGCACGCAGAGTAGCATCAGTTTCAATCATAATCCACCTGTGTGTGTAAACAACCACAGCGAGTATGACATAAGTAAGCTTAAACCCTCTATACACTTCAAGTTATTACTCTAGCTTAAGGGTTGATACACTCTGCTTAAATACCTGATTCGCCGTCTTTCCAACTTGTGCTCTCAGCATGTAGTAACCTCTGTATTGTGGAATTAAAACACAAAGACAACTTCCTCCATTTTAACCGAGTGATCTTTCATGAAGATAGAAGTAAGACTAGTCCTTCCTGCCCAGTAAAGAAAAAATGTTAGTGCAGATCAGCCATATTAGCGTGGAGAATGCTCCACACTTGTGTCCGCATTTCAAAAAGGGAAACTGATTATGAGTAATATCCCAGAAGCATCCTCCCAAAATTAAGTGATATTAATCCTTGCTGCTATCCATATCCCTGTTCAACCCTGTTCATGAGGTTGCTGGTGAGTGTTACACCTGAAACATCTCAGTCAATTCCTTGTCAATAAAGTATATTCTGAACTTTCCCTATATCAATGCTAAGTGCCACTACAATGTAAAATAAATGGTGGCAACCTGCTACCTTGATCTAGTTCTTTTTACACAAGAGAAATAAACTTTGTTTAGAACTGAAACTTAAAAAAATACAATTAAAAATGAAGATTAATGTTGAATACAAAAAGTTTTTGGGTGAGTTTGTTTGTCATCACAAACTATGCACAAATAATACCATAGTGTTGTGTGAAAACATTTATTTAGCTTGGAAATAATGAAAGTGCTTATGTATAAATGTATGTCATGCCATTAATTGGATAATATTCCATTATAAAAAAACAACTCATATCAATCTTGTCATTCAAATCTTTTGGAACCATAGTATCTAAACGTATTGTCCAATAAATCACTCTTTGAGATATAATCTGAGTGTTGCTGCATCCAGTGTAAATGTCTACAGATTCTATTATTTGAAACCTCATTTGGAAAATGTTATGTCTGAATTCCATCCAATGTATAGCTAAGTTCAGATTGTGAGTGTGTATCATGCTCTTGAGTTCTGTTATACACATTTTTACCTTTCATTCTGTTTTTCCAATGTACAGAATCCCCCAATGGCATTTTATGCTATATATTATATTCTGTGAATTACTAGTGGTGGAATTTGATAGTTTCTCCTGATCTAGAATGTGTAATCATATCCCCAATGATCACATTATTGCAGTGTATGCAATTGTGCCAATGTCTCATACCTGTCGTATTTGCTTTTGGTGAGTCTTCAGCAAATTTCTGTTTCTCTTTCAAATTTTTTGTTCTTGTATAAAACAATATAGGTTTCTGTTCAAGAAGACCCTCGATGAAGACCCTTAAAATTAGGTTCCTGTTGTAATAATTCCCATTGTTGGTTTATGATTTTTTTTAATGTTTGTTGACTAGGCTGAGCACTTAAAGACAAATACCTTTCTTTGATGTTTTCTCAATAAAGTTTATCTATCCAATGCCATTACTTTTTCTTACATGTCATTCAGTAATTTGAAGGGATATTTTCTTGGTAGATACTTTACCTTGTGCTCTTTTATGGTCTTTATACATGTTTTAAAATCAGAGGAAATCATTCTTATTCTCAAAAATTGAGAGAACTGTAAACTCTTCCATAGATTTACCTGGTGAAAACTTTGATAAAGTAGTGTGTTATTCCTATAAGTGGGTTTCCTGTGCACACTTGTGCATATTCCATTTGTCTTAATGCATACATCCAAAAAAGATATTTCTGTATTACTCATTATGCTGGTAAATTGTACTCTGCAATCAGTTTGATTTAATTTACAGATGTGGAGAGACAATGTCTCCAGCATCCCCTTCCAAATTAGAAAGATGTCGTCAATAAACCGACAACACAATACATTATCAAATAGTCTTTCTAAGTTGTAATGTCTAATGTAATGTAATGTAAAAATTATTTGTAAAGCGCGGCATACACCGGACGGTTTCTTGGCGCTGTTCACTTTATTCGGTGAGAGGCAGAAGGGGAGGAGAGGAGAGCTTATGTGTAGGTGCTGCGGAAGAGGTGAGTTTTTAGAAGAGACGTAAAGTGAGAGTAGGAAGGAGAGAGTCTCAGTTCCAGCGGAAGAGAGTTCCAGAATGAGGGGCCAAAAAGGAGAATCTGAGACCTCCGTGTTTTTTGCGCCTAAATCGAGGTGTCTGGAGGAGTGCATGGTGAGAGGAACGGAGGTGCCTGGAGGGAGCGTAAGGGTGCAGAAGAGAGGAGATGAAGGAGGGACCGATGCCGGCCAAGGATTTGTGAGTCAGGCAGCCTAATTTAAATTTGCAACGCTCCAAAACAGGGAGCCAGTGGAGGGCTTTGAGGAGAGGGCGAACATGGTGATGTTTTGGTTGATGGTAGATCAGGCGAGCTGCCTGATTCTGTATCAGCTGCAGTCTGTTAATTTGGTATTGTGGGATGCCAGCGTATAGAGCGTTGGCGTAGTCGATCCGAGAGATGACTAATGCCAGCAGTGCCAAGGTGAGGGCTTCAGTGGCCAGAAAGTGGGCTATTTTCCGAATCTTCCTGAGCTGAAAAAAACAAGAGGACACAGTGGCACTGACCTGGTGCTTCATAGAGAGATCATGGGAGATGTAAACCCCCAGGTTTTTCACTTTATCAGCAGGGCGGGGGGGGGGCGAGGGAAAGGGGCCAGAAGGTGGAATTCCAGGGGTTGGATGGGCCTCCGACAAGAACAAGCTCCGTCTTGTCGGGATTAAGTTTGAGATGGTGAGCGCCCATCCAATTGCTGATATGGCAAAGGGTGGACTGGAAATCTGAGGCCGCTTCATCCGAGGAGTCGAGATTGAAGACAAGCTGAATGTTGTCTGCATAATTAAATGCAGTGACATTCCTACCACGGAGGGAGCGGATCAGGGGGGTGAGGTACAGGTTAAAAAGGAGGGGTGACAGTGACGAACCCTGCGGAACACCGCAGGTTACCATCATCCCTTCTGCCGTAAACTGAGAGAGACGGACCGATTGATGGCGGTCCGCCAGGAAGGAGCGAACCCAGTTGAGGGCCGTCCCACTGATGCCTGCCTCTTTGACACGGTCGACTAGGATGGTGTGGTCGACCATGTCAAAGGCCGCCGACAGATCCAAAAGCACCAGGGCTTGACTGATATTAGAATTGGCGCCTCTACGAAGTTCCTCCATGACAGAGAGGATAACCGCCTCTGTCGAATGGGCAGGTCTAAACCCGGCTTGCTGGGAGTCTAGAAAGTTAGAGTCCTCAATAAAGGAGCTGAGGACACTGGTCACATGTGTCTCAAGTACCTTACTCAGGTAAGGGAGAAAGGAGATGGGATGGAAATTACCCATGATCGTGGGGTCGGCGTTGTTTTTTTTTAATATGGGGACCACTTCAGCGTTCTTAAATTGACTGGGGACCTCGCCGAGCAGGAGAGAGTTGTTCAGGAGGGTCAATGGAGGGGCGGGGCAAGCCGAAAAGGCGGCCCGGAGGATCGCGGGGGGGGCAGCAATCTGTGGGGGAACCAGATGAGATAAGCAGGGAAAGGAAATCTTCTTCAAGTATAAGGGGAAGCTGGGTGATAGAAAGGGAGTTAAAGGGGGGAGCAACCTCTGAGAGGGACGTCGTCGGAACTCCAGAGGAAATACTATTTTTGATTTTGCTAATTTTGTCTATAGAAAAAAGGTTAAGGGAGTCGCAAAGTGCCTGAGATGGGAGGGTTTGATGGTCACCCTATCCGGGTGTGAAAGCTCCTCCACAATGGCAAAAATATCTTTAGATTTTTGCGCGGAGTTAAGAATTTTTGTGGAGAAGTAGGCAGTTTTGGCAGCTGAAATTGCCTGTTTGTATTCTCCGGATAGTTTTAGGAAGTGGGATTTTCCTGAAGGGTCATAGTTTCTGCGCCAGCAACGCTCGGCTTGGCGAAGTCCTAGTTTTAAGGTTTTGAGGCTATCTGAGAACCAGCGATGTGCGTCGTGAGGACGCTTAGTTCTGATTGGTTTGAGAGGGGCGACCTTGTCGCTGGCGGACTCCAGCCATTTGACAAGTGCGGCTTCCTGGGAGTCTAGAGAGCCTGGGCTGGACGGAACCGAAGATGATAAAGAGGTAAGAAAAGTGTCAAAGTCTACTTTATTCCAGTTGCGGGCCAGGAGGCTAGGGCCTCGGCTGCGGGGGGGCAGTGGGGGGACCAGAAGAAGAAAGGAGATTAGAAAGTGGTCCGACCAGTGGCAGGGTAGGATCGTGAGTGACTTGATTTCAAGGTTGTAGGTCCACACCTGATCTAGGGTGTGGCCTTTGAAATGGGTGGCTATGTGGACGTGTTGAAGTCCATTAAGCCCGCTTAATAGGTCAGAGAAAGCCAAGGAATGAGAGCTTTCATGTGGATCTGACGGCCAGTAATTGAAATCTCCTAAAACCAGGAGTTTGGAATTGTTGATTGTGAGCTGGGATAGAAGATCACCAAAGAGAGAGGGGAAATTGGGCATGGGTTGAGGGGGGCGGTATACCAGGACACAGGTAAGGGGGGACACCGAGGACTCGAGTCTGATTGCCAGGCAGTCGGCCTGGGGAATGGAGAGTAGAGAGAGGGAAGTGAACCTGATGGAGAGACTGATAATAGCGGCTACGCCACCCCCAGATTTGCCAGCAGGTCGGTTGGCTTGGAGAATGTAATACCCCGGAGGAATGGCTGCCAAGAAGTCGGGGGAGGAGTCCTCATTCAGCCAGGTCTCGGTTAGGAATAGGATGTCAGGTCGGTCTGAGTCCAGGAGGTGACAAATGTCATGTTAGTGACTAACTAGCGACTGGGTGTTGAGGTATATGATTGCTAGGTCCATGTTAGCAGATGCCTGAACAGGCAGGGCTTTAGGAGGTGGGGAGGTGGCAGTGTGCTCGGGGGTAGTAGAGGATGGAAGGGTCCTGAGCTCAGGAAAAGAATGTCTTAATCATGTGAATCTCCTCTTCAAGTTCTTTGATTGTGTGGGGGTTCGTTGTTGTGCTGTTTCCTCTCCTTCCATCGCAGCCGGGCTTAGCTCCGCCCCCCGCCCTCACCGACCGGCCGGGCTTTGCTCCGCCGGTCCAGCGCCCAGGATCACACTCCCTGACTGACTGCAAGCCCCAGGAGCCACAGGGGCACATCGCGCATTTCCCACGCGCCAGGAGGCGCATAAAGACTCGCCTGCTCCTTCGTCCCGCGAGGACGCGCGCAGGACGCGCCGGGCTAAGCCCGGGACAAGGGCGGGGCCATCTGCGGCCATCAGAGGCCATCAGAGGCCGGGACGGGGCCATTCCCCTTGGTTCGGAACGAGGAGAAGAAGAAAAAGTAATAAAGGTACTGTAACCCTTTATCTATCCCCTTCTTACTAATAGGTCCTTCCCATTCGCCATCATAGTGGTACTATTAAACTGTTTACATTGGAAGATGGCTGATGACATGACCTGCAAAGGGGGTACCAGGAATATCTCCGCCCACAGTGACTTGTTCAGAGGAACGATGGACCACTATCTAAAGAGGGTAACGCTCCCCATTGTTAGAGAACTAGATCGAATAGAGCGATCCCCCGCCCTGGATAGTTCGCCCACTATGTGCTCTCCTTTACAGACTGCTGATGTTGCTCCAGAGATATCCTTACTGGAGGAACTAAACAACATGTGTAAATCAACGTATACTCCTGTGGAATCAGAAAATGTGCAAATTAATTCCCCTATCCGCGCCATAGCAACTATTAGCCCTCGGTCTTGCAATCAACTTCAACCAACTCACAGTATACAGGATGCACCCCCTTTAATACGATCAAAAGAAAACTCGCATTCGGCATTGACCCCTCAGCTCACTATCGCTAAAAGGAAGAGAGATGGGGTCAAACAATTGGGGAGGCAGGCCAAGCAACAGAAACTAAATCCTAATCTCGTATCTTCCAACACTCCCAGCATTGTTATATCGAATCCACCTACCCATGCTTCTTTAATGGCTTCGATCGAGAACATGATTAAGACTATTTTATCCCCGTTGATGGATAAAATGGTTAGTTTAGGGGACAGGCTCACGGGCGTTGAGGAAGCCATCAAGGCCAATTCATTACCTGCAAAAACTATGGCAATATCCACTCATCCACAGCGTTTAGCGGCCACAGAAATGCCCGAAACCTCCTTAGAAAGCATGACCATTCATAACCAACTAGTAACTCCACATGCGAAAAGTTTTGATCCCCCTGTCACAACTGTACGGAGCTCTTGCCCTAGAGTAGGGCTAAACAAACAATTGACATCAAATAAGGGAACAGTGGTCAATCACAACAATATGTTGCCCAAAACCAATCATCTACATTTGCCCCCAGAGGCCGCCCCTATTGTGTGTGTCCTTTCGGGAGTACCTGAACTTATAAGGGGGAAACATGAAAGCCATATGGACCTAAGAAACAAGGTTACGTTTTGGTTAACCAAAAATAGACCTCTACCACCCAACATCGATGGAACCATACTTAGTGTCAGAAGGGTGGGTTGGCTAGGACCTCTGTGCAAGGACTTGGTGGGCGATTTGGTACTTGTCAAATTCAGGACTAAATATGTTGTTCCTTTTCTCCAATCTTGGCAGCCTCAAATAGGAGATGGTCCCATATCTATCTGGATTATAAGTGACTTCTACCCTAGATCATTATATGTCTAGTTGAAATGTAAAAAATCACAGAGCAACCACCTGATGGGCAGGTGTGGTCCTGTATCAAGTGGCTATATTCATCTCCACGCCTGATCAATTTGACTCATTTTCTCGCCCTAGAATGTTTAGCCGATTATTTTATCGACTTGATTTTATTTTTACATATGTAATTTTGATGAAATGTACTGGTGTATATTTATGTACTTCTGTTGCTTTTATGATTCTTATATAGAAATCGAATAAAGCTAAAGAAAGAAAAAGTGTGGGATAATTCTTCCACCAGTAATAAGATCAGGTCCCATGAGCATTTATTTAAATTGGCCTGCCATTTTTCCATAAATTCTCCACTGTATTGAACTCTATATACCATTGGTTTAATTAGCAACTGTAAGGCTCTAGGAATCCTCTTTACTTTGTGATATTGGCTTAATGTTGGCGCATGTAGACGTTGATTAAGTTCCCTCCTCATTAGATATTTAAGCTGTTTCCACTGATTCATAGTAGAACCTCCTTGCACATTGAATGATGTTGAATCCTGTATTAGTGCATAGATCTCTGTTGCTTGTTCAGATGTACATGCTTTTGTGTTTGCCCTATTCTCTATTAAAATAGAGATGAATTCAAACAACATTTTCTGTAAATGAGTAGGAGCTACAACAAGGTTAGACAAAGACTCTTCTATAAGATATGATTATAGTTGTACATAGATGTTTTCATTGCTGGAAACTTGGCTTCCATTCTACACTTTTTATTATTTTCTACACAAGAGCACATATATATTTTATGTCACATAAAAACAGGATATTCCATTATGAAATAAATCTAAAATGCCAGTTGCGCAGATAATGGACCGACTATTTTTTACATTTTTATTTTTTATTTCCAGTTTATAAAGAACAGCCCCTAAGGAAGGGAGTGCATCCTGAAATGCATTGGGAAGTTCGTTCTGTGATGATCATAATGAGACAAGATTGTTGCTTTATCGTCATGATGAAGATGCATTTTTGAAGCAATTGTATGGCAATATCATGATTGTGCATAGATTATAGGAGTGGTCTGCGTATTAGAGAGGAATAATACACAACAAGCGACTGAATTTAATCTCACAATATGAATTGATATATAAGTAGAATTAATGAACCAGTTTGAGTATTATTTTGATATATTCTAGCAGTGTCCTCTGGGTCCAATGAAGAGTTATACTCAGCAGTTTTGAACAAATATTTGGTGTATGACAGACAACATACACACATAGAGAGGCATGCATTTGCTATAAACTTAATCTTCAAAGGGAAACACAGAGTGCACAACAAATACCAATTGTTGATACAAGTACACCCACCTGACGGGCCCAAGCCTTCCTTTTTCCTACATGTCAGGCACCCCTATGGTATGCCCAAGGTTCCCTCATGGGCAGGGTGCAGTGTATGTGAAAGTCTGGACATGCACTAGTGTGTGTGACATGTTCTGATAGTGAAATACAGTGTATTTAATGTTTCACTGTTAAAAGGCTATCTGTCCCATCAGCTTATAATGGGGTTGCACTGTTTCATGTTTGCACATGTAATTTTCTTCAGGGACAAAATAAGACAATCATGTTTGGACTCGTAACTCAGAATTTTATAATGCACCTTTTGGTAAAGGTGGTTTTTATATCCTGTGTTTGAAAATGCCACTTTTAGAAAGTGAGCATTTTCTTACTTCACTATTCTGTGTACCTCTGGCTGCTTGAGTATTCAGCATCCGGTGTGTGGGTGACAGGGGGTGAGATGTGCATTCACTCTCACAAGTCCCTGAGGGGTGTTCAGGTGTGCCCTGCCTTGACTGGGTGACTCAGCGCAGAGCTGAATAGACCTGGTCTGAATTTAGCGTGGTGGGAAGAGTGCTACGTACACCTTTGAAGGACTGGACTTTTTAATAGTACCAGCGGTGCCAGGGAACAACACCTATAACCTTCATGGGATACCTGTTTCGGCGCACAAACTACAGAGACACGGGACACTTCCTTCGGCGTCAAAGATTCAAGGTTTATTACTGCAGGGAACACAGAAGTCACGGCAAGTACAACACGTGCAACTTGGGGAGACTGCTTCAAATTGGTTCTGTGGATCGCTCCTTTTATACAGATTTTACCCATAGGACATCATGATACACAAAGTTTACAACCCGGTTCCCATAATTATCCCTCAGAGGGGTCGCTTTGGTCACTTTGATGCACATAAGGTCCGGAACATAAGTGCGGAAACATTTGGCGGTTCTCAACTGTAAAAACCCATCTTCCCAACATTAGTGAATTCCAATCGGCAGTAAAACAGATTGAAATAGGAACAAGGACAGGTGCAGAGGAAGATGGAGACAGTGAGGGAATCGAAAAGGGTGTAAAAGGGGAGGTATCGGGAAACACGAAATACAGGCATCAAAGGGACGTGCCTAATGAGATGCACGGCTGAGACAATAAACCGGCACGGCAAGATGGGCCTCGAGCGGGGCCATCTGCCTTACAGTATCATCCCCCTCATCATAAAGACATTTACAAAGAACATGTGTCTTCTACAAATATCTTGGAAGTCTCAGGGTCGTGAAGCGGACATCGTCCGTTCGCTGGCTACTTGAGGGCAAGAGACAAAATGGATGCCGTATCTAAGATGGAACCCGTGGGTACTAATAAAAACCCACATAACAAACGAACGGTTTGAGTTAGCTCAGCGAAACTGCGCATATTTACTGAACTTGTCATTTGCGGTTCATAGATACCAGACTCGACCATATTCGTGCGAGTCGAAAACATCACTAAAAATCGTCACGGAACCTCAGACGCTCCTTTTGCCCTCATGTAGGCAAGCACTAATCAGAATCATATTCGATATTCATCAGACCCTCGAGATGTTGCTGTAGCATAGCTCTATCCAGACGAGTCCCTTTGGTAACAGGTGGCTGTCTCATACACGTTGTAGCACAGAGGCCACATAAGGCAGGACCACACTGTACACAAAGGCAACACGTGAACAGGAACGCTACAACGACCCCAATGATCATCAGAATTTTCCAACCCCAAGTCGACATCAGGCCCCAAAACCATCCAAGTAGCGTCCAATCCCCTACACCCACGTGTATGGATTCAGAGATTTTATGCAACTTTGAGATGGCTTGATAAACAGTCGGAGCGTTATCAGGAATGAAAATACAGCAAGATGAATGGATCACCTTACAAACCCCACCTCGATCTGCCAAGATCACATCTAAAACCATACGGTTTTGTAACGTCATAAGTCTATCCGCCTGAAGTTCTGTGGTGATATTACCAAGGGCACTGGCAGTAATATTAGCTGTCGATTCTACCACTCGAGTCAACTGTCTCAGGTTCCTACTATTAACCATAGGTCCCCAAAACGGGAGGAAACCCTTGAAAAAGTCTCCTGCCTCTTGACCGGCAGTATCCTCTTCGCTAATTACACCTCTCACAACTCTAGTCTTGTGATAATCTGCATCTACAGTGAACGTCGGAGGCAACAAGTTGGCAATAAAACATGAGCCCATAAAGTCAGAGGGCAACCATGCATATGCACGATCATGACAAATAAAGTAGGTACCCTTGGCAGCCAGGAACACAGGGGAGGAAACCATTGGCAGAATGTAATTTTCAGTGCAAGCACTCTCTCCAAGTCGGGCTTTCGATCTACGGCCACGACCTATTAGGCAAAAATTACCAATGTGGGGTACAACCCATATCGGAGGTAAACTTTTAAGCTGTTTTTCATTAGTGAACACACTATATTCGCCTCTACTTAGGACCCTATAGGCTTGTACTTCTTCTTCAGGGATAAGCGAAGGATCATAGATATCGCTATCTAAATCCTCTATTGCTATCGACAAAGATTTTTGGTACGAAGTAGGACCAGAGTAGGGGGAACGTGGTTCTCGAATGGGGTGGAAACCCAGTGCGCTTCGAAACATTGTTTGAAATGCTCGAGCAGACCCTTGAGAGCTATATGGTAACACCAGATATGGAATTCCCTTATCCGTAGTATGCGGCATCAACCCACACACCCAACAATTAGTAGTGTTAACCACTAACTGATGCTGATGAAGGAGCTGAATAAAGGAATTATTGCGGAATTCTGCACGTCTAGCCTGCTCGTGTTCGGGTAGGATGTGAAAAGAATGAGGAGAAACAGTGGAGATGAATTTAAGGTCAGGGGTAGGAGTAGGTATGATAGAAGACAAGAAGTGAAACATTGTGTAATACACTGCACCTACCAAAAATGCAGAAATAGTCATAAACAGTACGAATATTTGGAATATGAAACATTTGGTACGACTGAGTTGCTGCAGCTTGAATCTTCTTGCTTGAGCTCTTTCCAAGTCCATCAGCTTCGAGAATGCCATTCCCTATGACCGTCCGCAACGTTTCTTGACGCACTTCGTTCTGTGTAGCAATAGTCAATTCCTAGGAGTTCCCAGGAATCGACGGTCTTTAACCTAGCGTCAAGACCTACTAACCAGGAGGAAGTACACGCGCGGCCCTACGGCCTTTATTTCACAAATATATATATATATATGTATAAAAACAAATGTCTCTCAGCTGTGGAAACAAAAAGTGTAAGGAACGAAGCTCAATGAATATATACAAAATAATTACAATGGTATGAGTGTTCAAACTGATCATGGAAAACGGGATAATGCACTTGTCAAGGGACAGAACGGGGTTTTTTATTAGTCTTTAGTGCTGGATCTTAAAAAATATCGGGTTTTCCCAGGACGTGTTTGTTCGTTAAACAAAAGATCTGTAGAAGGGACAACGCCCTGTTGATCAGCTGAATGTTCTGCTCTTGAGTTTTCTGTTGACAAGTGTTCAATAATGCCTTTTTGCTGCACTGAGGATTCTCCGACAGGTTGTGCGTCGCTGAAAGGTACAAATGCCGGCAATCCTTCGGTTTCAGTTGATGCAATGCCTTTCCTCACCCACGAGTCTGCTGGCAACGGAATGGGGACTTTTTTGGTATGGGTGGCATGCACCCAGTTCTTCCGCCCCTCAAGACGAACTGCAGTTCTCGTGGCAAGGAGGACTTGATAGGGTCCAGTGAACCTGGGATCCAAATTGTTCTTGCGCGAGAAGTTGCGCGTCACCACCCAATCTCCGGGCTGGAGTTGGTGGCCTGGACCCTCCGTCTGTGTTGGCAATGCTTCGTGAACCTGTTGGTGAATTAACCTCAGTTTAGCAGTCAAATCATGAAGATAATCGATTAACATTGGATACTCAAGTTCACAAAAGGCACCCGGTCTAGGGACCCCCCAAACATTGGCAGGACGACCGAACACTATTTCATAGGGACTGAGCCCTACTCGGGAGTGTACAGTTGCCCTTGTTGACAGTAATGCTAAAGGTAAAGCGTCAGGCCACGAAAGACCTGTCGTAGCCTGAATCTTTGCTAGTTTTAGTTTAAGGGTGCCATTGTACCCTTCAACCAAACCGGCTGACTGAGGATGGTTGGCACTATGAAATTTTTGAACAATCCCTAATCCGCGACACACGCTCTTCATCACGCTCCCAACAAACTCACTTCCGTTGTCTGACCACACAATTCTAGGCATTCCGTAACGGGAAAAATATTCTTTGAGTAAAATTTTCGCCGTGGACAAAGCCGTATTATCCTTAAGAGGGTAGGCCTCAATCCACCTAGAAAATGCACACACCACAACCAGCACATACTTCAGATTATTACATCTCTCCATGTGGATAAAGTCTAACTGGATAACTTCGAAAGGGTACGCAGGAGGGGCAAAATGGCCAGGTGGAGTGGGAGTGCCCTTACCAGGATTGTGCATCAAACACACCATACAATTCTTAACCAAACGTTCAGCACATTTCGTAATACCATCATTCTTCCACACAGGAAACAGTAATTTACAGATGCCTTTCGCGCTAATATGTGCTAACCCGTGTGCCATAGTCACAACAGCCAGCACATACGCATCAGGCAACATCCATCTTTGCTGTTCCGACAAGTCAATCCAACAACCATTCGCATCCAACTTCCCCGTACTTTCTCTCCACTTGGTCTTTTCAGTCTCGGTGGCCTCATTCTGAATTGCTTTCACACTCTCGATAGTGTTTTCACACATACTTGATTCTGCAGGCCACCTAACCGAACTCGTCACATACATTCGAGTGCTAAGGTTCCGAGCAGTCTCCTTAGCAGTCTCATCCGCAAATGCATTACCACGACCAACATCATCCGTCACCTTACGATGCGCACTACATTTAACAATTGCCACTTGCTTAGGCAACGTAAGTGCATCCAAAAGATCATTCACAAGCTGGCCATGCTGAATCTTCGTACCATGCGATGTCAGAAA
Organism: Lissotriton helveticus; assembly: GCF_964261635.1. Taxonomy (NCBI): domain Eukaryota; kingdom Metazoa; phylum Chordata; class Amphibia; order Caudata; family Salamandridae; genus Lissotriton; species Lissotriton helveticus. Next base: position 1,433,515,332 of record NC_136068.1, read on the forward strand.
ACCTCTCTCTCTCCATAACCGTCCAAAACTATGTGCAACGCCAAACGCATATTGGCTATCTGTAAACACGTTCACCCGTTTATCTCTAGACAACACACATGCTCTCGTCAAGGCAATGAGCTCAGCAGCCTGAGCTGAATTCTGACTCAACCTTGCGCTCTCCACAATCGTTCTCAATGTAACTATAGCATACGCAGTTGTTACATCACCATTCGGTAATTTAAAACAGGAACCATCCACATACAAAGTACCGTCGGGATCTGTCAATGGAGTATCTTTTAGGTCAATACGACCCTTGGTTTCCTCCTCAGTTCTGAGGTAGCAGTCATGTACTGCTTCACTGCTTGATTCTGTGTCGATCGGCAGCAATGTTGCTGGATTCAACGCATTACATCGTTTTATCCGTATATGACTGGCCAGCAACGTCAACTCATACCCAGACAATCTTGCGCTCGTCAGATGTTGAGTTTTCGTTCGGTTCAATAGAGTGTCAACTGCATGCGGAACCATTACCGTGAGCATATTATCCATGACTAGACCTGCAGACTGTCGAATGGACGCCGCAGCTGCCGCTGTTGCCCTTAAGCAACTTGGCAAGGCTCTTGCTACTGGGTCTAAAGTCGAAGAAAAGTAGGCACATGGGCGTTGCTTACCACCAAAAGGTTGTGTCAAAACACTCAATGCGCAACCATCCCTCTCGTGAACGTATAGTGTAAACGGCTTACTGTAGTCAGGGGTACCCAACACAGGAGCCGAACACAGCGCATCACGCAATTCAGAAAAACTTTTCTGACATTCTTCAGACCAAGGTACTGGGGATGAAACATCCTTGCACGTAAGGGCTATCAATGGTTTCGCCAACAATGAAAAATTTGGAATCCATTGTCTGCAGTAGGACGTAATACCTAAAAAGGCACGAACATCTCTTTGGGATTTTGGCACAGTCATTCGGGAAATCGCTGCAATTCTCTCTGGGGTCAACCTTCTCCCTTCTTTTGACAATAAGTGACCTAAATAGGTAACTTCTTGGCAACAATACTGTAGCTTTGAAGGTGATACCTTATGGTGCAAGTCATGTAGATAGTGCAATAATGATACTGTAGCCGTTTTGCAAATAGCTTCTGTATCAGCTGCCACTAAAAGGTCGTCCACATATTGAATCAAAGCTGCACCTTTAGGTAATACATAGGCATCAAGTTGACCTTTAAGTGCTTGGCTGTAGATTGACGGACTCTCACAGTAACCCTGTGGAGCGCGTTTTAGCCTAAAACTGCGACCTCCTAATGAGAATCCGAACAGGTCTCTGCTTTCCTCTGCAATTGGGATGCTAAAGAAAGCATTTTTTAGATCGATCACTGTGAACCAGGAGGCAGATGCCGGAATCATTGTTAATAAAGCCGTAATATCGGGGACCACAGGAAATTGCGGAACCACTATTTTGTTTACCTCTCTCAAATCTATAACAAAACGATACACAGGAGGTTTAGTTGGGTCAGTTCGTTTCAGAATTGGCAATACAGGGCTATTGCACACGTTTCCACGAGTTTCTTCAACAACACCTTTTCCAATGAGATCATGAACGATTTCTAACAGCGCTCGTTCGCCCTCAAGAGAAATACGATATTGAGGTAAACGCGGTAATCGCGCATTTGGTTTCAATTGAATCACATAGGGTGGAATGTCTAACAGGCCCACATCATTGGGACCTGTGGCCCATAAGGACGCAGGAAGGGAATTCAATTCCGGTGGGAATTTATCAACCGATAAATACATGGGAGAGATCACTCTCCTTCCCAATGTAAGCTCCACTCCTTCAGGGGAACAATACAATGTTGCATATAATCGTTTCAACAAATCCAGGCCCAAAAGATTTTCACCACAACCTGTAGATAGAATCAGTGGAGCCGTTAGCTTACGTGGTCCAATCATAAGAGGCAAAGGGTTAGAGACTGGGTTACTAACAGGGGCGCCAGAGAATCCAACGGAAACATTCGTTAAGCCAGACAAAGGTGCGCCAGGGAGTTTTGAATGCATGATGGAACTTTTCGTCGCACCAGTGTCTAACAGAAAAGGCTCAACTACACCCGATGTAGCTACTGCAACGTAAGGCCCACTCTGATCGACCGGAACTGACACTACTCCCTCTCTTTGTCTTAGGCTGTCCTAGTAATGGTCGTTTGCAACAGTGTCATGCTCTACATAATAATCATCCACATTATACTGTGCAGACCGGACTGATCCCGTATTTCGCTGGTCAAAGCAATTATTCACATCTGATTGATTTTGATAACGGTCATTCTGATTGGGGAATGTACCACGACCTCTACCACGTGGAACCTGTTGCGGACCAACACCACGATTTCCTCGAACTGACACACCATTTAAACGGTCTTTTAAAGCAAGACACTCATATTTTAGGTGTCCTTCTTTCCTACAATACGCACACTGATTATATCCTAGTGTAGATCTATAATCAAAGTTGTCAGAACGCTGCTGCATCCTATCAGTCTGTGCTCGCGGTCGATACTGTTGTTGTGAATCATTTCGATTCGATCGTGGAGGATATGCTTGCTGCAACAAAACCTTCGTTTTGAGCTCCTTAGTTTTCTTTTCTACACGATCACTTTCTTCCTTTTCCCTATTTTCGTAATACTGGGCCGTTGCTAATATTTGCGCAGGGGTTGAGACCGCCCACGCACTCTCTGAATTCTTTAATTTATTGCATAGCTCAGGCAACAAATTCGACACGAATTTATCAACGAATAAACGCTGACCTCCCTCAGCGCCCATGTCCTGACCGCTGTGGTCGATAAACGCTTCCTCAAACCTTGTAAAGAAATCTGAGACACTTTCGTCCCTCTTTTGCTTACAAGCTGATAACTTATCCCAATTCACCTTCATCGCGGGCATGAGAGTTTTCATGAGCGTAATAATTTTCTGCGGCAAATCCAAGATCAACTGTTCAGGTTTAGCCCCACCAACTTGCAATGCATCAGCTGCTAGCAGTGCAGCCCAATCACCCCCTAATTCAGCTGCGTGATTGGCTTGACGAATTTTAGCCCAAACTGGTTGCGGTACAACATTGCCAAACAACATGTCGATGTCGGCAATATTCATAATAGAAGCTTCTATCAGTTGTGATAACTCCTTATAATAACCAGCCGGATTTTTACGCGGATCGGGTAAGGATTGCTTCACTTGCAAAACTTCCGATCGTTTCCATGGAAGATGTATCCACACTCTTCGAAAATGCGGCAGAACCGGAGGGTTTGCACCGGGGTCACCAGGTATCCATAGCGGCGGAACCTCTCTCATAGGATACTGACCAGGAACCGCTTTCCAGTTCTCAGTGGTATCACCTAATGACACCCGAGAATGTGCTGTGGGTCTGAATGCTAATAAGCGTTCCACGGCACGTCGTACATCGTCTCCTACAATCATACCGTTTGAAAAGTGACTTTGAAGTTTAATCACGTCGGACGGTACATCATCTACATCATCATTGTACCATTCTTCTCTCAAAAAGTTACACATCTCCTCAAATACGAATCTCTGCGTAGGCTCATTAAACTGAGAAAACGTTTCAAAGACTATACGTGGAGTGTAATTGGCAGGATGTCTTATCCACCTATGTGCCATGGTTATCAATGACTCTTTCTCCCTACCACTAGGGATCTGACTCCGTCTCTGAGGAGTATCAGATGAATCCGACGGAAATAACGGACCAGAAAGAGGTGAATAAAGGGTAGCAACAGAATTAGGAACACGCTTACGAACAGATGGGGAAAGAAAAACAGGAGCAACAACACTAGAGGTAAAAGAAGGCATAGTAGGAACAGACAAGGTAGTCGGAGTAGCAGAAACAACAGTCTGAGAAGGTGCAGGTACAGGAGCAGTAGGAACGATAACAGATGGAGGAACAAACGTAGGGTTAACAGCGGGCTGGCCCGCAGCCGCTGGAGCAACAAGGGGTACAACAGGAGGTACTACAGGAGCAACTACAGGAGCAGTAGCACCCTGTACATAAGGAGGTGGTGATTTCATCAAATATGATAACAAGGAATCCTCCTTTACATCTTCTTCTTTCTTTTCTAGATTATTCGGTAAAACTGGGTAACATTTATCTATTTTCATGTGATGCAATCTAGTAGCGACTTCTTTGTCTTGCCTACATTCTTTTATAGCTTGCATTATCGGAACAAATTCTTGCTTTTTATCCTTTTTAAGTTGTTTGATTTCTTTCTGCTTGGCCTCTTTACGCCATATCCGAAAGGAATCAAACATAGCTGGCTAGCTTTCTTTAAAAATAATTTAGCCTCAAGATTATCTAAAATCGAAAGTTCAAAAGTTCCGTGTGGTGGCCATCTAAGGTCACCGTCTTTCTTTGTATAGTGGATCCAGTAATCATTATAGATTATAGGACCCACACCGTGTCGACTATAAAGATCATGAATAGGAGTTCCAACTGGAGGTATCGGACATGAGTCCTCCAACCGGGAATCCATTGCGCAACATTTGAAAATACGAAACAAACCACTATGGCTAGGCATCGTGCACACTAACCTAGTATCAAACTTCAAGGATTACCGAAGCAATAAAACCTCGTGTAAGTCAAAACCCTCGGTTTTTGGCAATTGCAACTGTCAAATAATACTAAGAACCAATACTAAGAACCACAAATGCAATGGAACCATGCAATACAACAAAGCCGTAAGGCTATTACAAAGCTCGGAGAGCTATTACCACAAAGCCTGAGGAGGCTATTACAAAGCTCAATGAGCTATTACAACAAAAACCTTAAAGGTTAACACCAAAGCTTTCAAAAAGCTAAAACAATCACTAAGGACTGGGAGCGACCCACAAATACTTAACTCAGGACTTCAATGGCGTCACCAGGAAGGCCCGTCTATCGTCTCGCTTGTACATAAGGTCTACGCCGGGCGTCGAAGACAGGTCGACAGTCAGGGCATCGGTCCGTCGCAGCCGTCAGGAGGCGGGAATCTTCGCAGGGAAAAACTTCGGGCCACTTATTTCGACAACAGGATCGATGAAGCGGGGTGCACCTTCCCTCGGAGATTTCACACGAAGTTCCTCACGATCATCAGGCTTTGGACCGGACCGGTACCACTGAAGTCGCCCCACGTTGGGCGCCAACTGAAGGACTGGACTTTTTAATAGTACCAGCGGTGCCAGGGAACAACACCTATAACCTTCATGGGATACCTGTTTCGGCGCACAAACTACAGAGACACGGGACACTTCCTTCGGCGTCAAAGATTCAAGGTTTATTACTGCAGGGAACACAGAAGTCACGGCAAGTACAACACGTGCAACTTGGGGAGACTGCTTCAAATTGGTTCTGTGGATCGCTCCTTTTATACAGATTTTACCCATAGGACATCATGATACACAAAGTTTACAACCCGGTTCCCATAATTATCCCTCAGAGGGGTCGCTTTGGTCACTTTGATGCACATAAGGTCCGGAACATAAGTGCGGAAACATTTGGCGGTTCTCAACTGTAAAAACCCATCTTCCCAACATTAGTGAATTCCAATCGGCAGTAAAACAGATTGAAATAGGAACAAGGACAGGTGCAGAGGAAGATGGAGACAGTGAGGGAATCGAAAAGGGTGTAAAAGGGGAGGTATCGGGAAACACGAAATACAGGCATCAAAGGGACGTGCCTAATGAGATGCACGGCTGAGACAATAAACCGGCACGGCAAGATGGGCCTCGAGCGGGGCCATCTGCCTTACAGTATCATCCCCCTCATCATAAAGACATTTACAAAGAACATGTGTCTTCTACAAATATCTTGGAAGTCTCAGGGTCGTGAAGCGGACATCGTCCGTTCGCTGGCTACTTGAGGGCAAGAGACAAAATGGATGCCGTATCTAAGATGGAACCCGTGGGTACTAATAAAAACCCACATAACAAACGAACGGTTTGAGTTAGCTCAGCGAAACTGCGCATATTTACTGAACTTGTCATTTGCGGTTCATAGATACCAGACTCGACCATATTCGTGCGAGTCGAAAACATCACTAAAAATCGTCACGGAACCTCACCTTAATTGTCTAGGTCTCCTTTTGCACAATGCTGTCCTCGCCCCTGTGGTCTTGCTGCACAAGTGAATACAGAATTGGTTTGGATTGGGTTCAGAGACCCTTGTTACAAATGCATCAAATACATTTTGGGGTATACGTATGTGACCTAAAACCCAAGTAAATTGGATTGCTTCAAGGAAACAAGAGGACCCAGCCAAACAGAAGAGCGAAAGGACCGTGTGAGGAGCACTACCTTGTCTCAGAGAGGGGTTGGTTGGCCTTCACTTGCTGCTTCTGTGGTGGAGGAAAAGGAGTGACTGTTTTGCCCTGCTGTGGCATCCTGCTTGTGAAGACCACTCTCCAAGGGCCTGTGTGTTCTGGTCTCCTGTTCTGAGGAACTCAGGGACATCAAAGCTTACATGTGCTTTGCTCTGGGTGCTTTACTATTGCGAGTGCGCTGTGTCCTCCACCATTTCTTTACAAAGGAAGGCTTTTTGGGAATTACCTGTTGAGAGCACTGGACTTTGTATACCCAATTAAGGAGGTGCTTAGGGGTCATGAACAGCATGGAAGGAGCCCAAAAAGTAATGTAATATTTCCCTTTACTGTGGGTAAAGCGTGGGAGGAGCGCTTACTGTTGGCCCCATGAAGCACAGTTAATATTCCCCTTCGTTGCAGGGAAAACATGGAAGGAGCCCTTGCTGGGGGCTCCCAGGAAGCACAGTTATCTTTCACCTTTGTTGTGGGGAAAAGCGTAGAAGGAGTGTTTTCAGCGCCCCTGCGGTGATTGCAGCACTGCGCGGAGAAGAAGAGCAAGAGTGCGGCTGGGCAAGCGCAGCATCACCTAGCAACAGATGCAACAGTGATGCCTTCTTCCACGCCAGGCCACAGCTCCTGAAGCCGCCCAGGAGCTCCGTAGTTGCCTCCACTGCAGCGTGGCCTGGAGACACAGAGGGGGACAGGCGGCCTCCATAAGCGAAGCGGGCTGCCACATCTGTTGTCGTCTCATGCCTTTCATCAGGCAAAGTGAGGGTTTGCTGCACAGCCGCTGCACATGGACGCAGGTGGCTGCCTTGATCTATTGAATGTCTGAGAAGTTTAGAATATAGAGCACTAATGAGCACACTCTATAGCAATTAAAGTCACCCAGAGTATCGGATAGGTAGAATTGCTCCAGATTTCAAATACCGGCAATGTGTCACTTAACAAGTGATAATAATCGATGAAGTCACATAATGTTCTCATTCACATGAAAGAGTCCACACTCTTCAAATTCTTCAATTCAGCAATTTTTATTCTTCTTTTAGTTACATCCAGCATGAAAAACTGCCACTATGCCAACACGTGTTTCGTCTCCCCTTAGAATGTATCAAGGCGATTGGCGAAAAGCTTGTTTTTCAACGTGTTCATAAGAGGACCAAAGTTGCATGTCACTCACAGTTACACAAGCATCCAAAGCTTGGTGTTCTGATTTATTATCAAAAGATATCACAGCCCACTACTAGAAATGCTGGCATACTGACATATGATAAGGCTGGGTGTTTGCGACCCAGGAAGGAGATAATCCAAGTCCTTCTCCTTCATGTAAAAAGGGACCAATAGAATGCTGGTGGGAAACCCTGATAAGTTCCACTCTGTAGTTTGGTTGAAGTATGTCTTCCACCTCGTTCCCATTTTCCTGATTGTGACATGTTCAAAGAATGTGGGAGAAGGACCGGGTGAGGTCTTCCCACATTACCCCTGTGAATGCTGATTCCCCCCTCTCCCGTTGGGAAGTGCTGGGGACTATGTGTTTTTAGGGGCATTTGCGTCTTGCGTAGGCATTGTGGGATGGAAAGACCTCAACGGAGGCCCCGACCTCTAGATAAAAACTACTGCCTTACCCAGTAAAGGCGCGCAGCTACAACTGCGGCCTACAGTTTTGGAGTGGCCTCTTCCAGGCTAGTTGTATGTTCGGGCATTATGTTGGATGTGCGAAAACCATGATGGAAGAGACTTGAACCTGCCTGATGACGAGGTGGTAGTAATGTGCCCAAGGTACCATGTGTACAGTGGACTGGGGTTCCTAAGAGGGAGAAGCTTAAAAAAAATACTATAAAAAAGGCTGTAGGAGAGCAGGGAAGCTGCAAACTAAATAGCTGTGATGTTGTTTAGTGAGTTATGCTCCACCTCCAAACACTAAATGTTTCTTTTATGTTCTGATGCAGATATGTTCAGGAGTGGCATATTATGTATAGCAATGGTTCTTCAGGATGTTGGTATAACATGGGCAACAAATATTTAGTCTTATTCAAAGTAAGTAACTTATGAGTCTTTTGTGCATTCTGATGACATGTGCCTAGTGTAATGGTGGGCTGATGTGTTCTGACTTTATATGCACCTTTATTGCAAGCGCTTAGTGGCGCAGTGATTTTTGTTATGTGGTCTAAATGTACTGTTCATACTAGAAAGAGAGTTATGGTCTAATGTGAGTTACACGTTTAGAAAGTTGTCCTTTTCCTGCCTAAGCCAAATGTAAACCAACTGGTGAATGGCTTCATTGTGGTGTGATGTAGATTGTTTTCTGACAGTGGCCAAAAAGTAGGAGGGCCTTGCGGTTGTCCCCAGCACCTTTCTAAACTTCAAAGTGTTCCTATCCTGTCACTGGCAGAGGTAGCTCACACCTATGCCGTCCTCCCTTTGTCTTCTTAGTTGGCTTGGTTCCAAACCAAGTAGGAGGGGAGCTGTCCCAGATCTGATCTGGAGTGATCACAAGGGAGTATTTGCACATTATCATAGCCACTCCCCTGGGTGGACACAGATATCTCTGACCAATGGAATAATGATTCTGTCATTTTGTATGTTGGTGGAGAAATGCACTGTGGGATAGTTTACAGCAAACACACAGGTAGAGCTACACAATAGGGTAGGGACACACCTGGGAACATTTGGCAGATTGGTAAATGAGCGGCAAGCAATTTCCACCAACCCATAGTTTTGCTCTGAGCATGAATGGGTCATCCCCAGTATCCCTGTTAAACCAATGTTAGGCCTGTGAAGATCAGAAGAAGGAATGACCTGCTGTCTGAATCCTGAAGGAAGACCTGCTTGACTTGCACCCAGGAACCTAAATGTGATTTCACAGACTAGTTGGCTGCCCTCCTGCTTGAGTTGCAGATACACAACAAGCTTCCAGAGCTCTTTTAATGCAGTGCTCAGTTGACCAGTTCAAGGTGGATATGCCCTGATATGCCCTGGACACTGCTGTTGGTCTCTTTTGAAGTGAGACCAAGCCCATGAGTAGCCCCTCCCAGGTCCCGGACCCTCGAACTCCTTCTGCCCAAAATGCAAAAGATGGGACTTAGAAACATTTTGCCATCTTTTCCTCCTGAGAACCAATGGAAGACTGGAGCCATAGTTAATTCGAAGCCACCATTGCAAAATCGTTTTAAGATTCAACTTGCTTGTTTGCTCCACTGAAGAAGATTTGACTATGTCAGAATGTAGAGGGCTTGATTGGAACCGATGCTGATGAGAAACACTTCCTGGACATAGACTTTAGAAATCACTGACGCAGAGCTTCCTGCCTGTGTTGACAACTGCACCAGGAACCCGTTCTGCAGGACCCATTGTTGTCAAGCTCAGCATTGCATCCAATTTGCAGTTTGCCCCACTAATGACTTGTTGATGACTACTTTTCTTCCAGTGAATTTCTAAGCCAGAAAGTAAACGTTTCACCGGGATGAACCTGGTACCTGTGGCCAACCCATGCTCCATCGAAGTTGACATTAACTTTTGCCTTTAACTCAGTCTAGCACAACCAGAAAACTGTGGTTGGCACCTTGTGTTTTTTGGCCCTCTTTTTGATTCAAACCTCTGCTTCAACTTTTCAGATTTTTGTCCTTTTGGTGTCATTTTATTTATTGAAGTTTACTATATTTATCTAAACTAGTTGGTGATTTTTATTATTGTATTTGCACTTTAGTAATGTTTCTATGCTGAATAAAGACTTTACACATTTCCTCTAGGATAAACCTGACTGTTCTGTGCTAAGCTACCAGGGGTTAGGTACAGGTTTACTTATTGCCATTTGTGGTTGATCCTGACAAAGATTGTGATTATAATTTTAGATGGGTTCTCAACCCCCTCAACGAATACTCCAATTGCTTACACTGTATAAAGTGATATAAAATTAAAACAGATGTACAAACATGCAGTTGGAATAAATACGCCACAAATTGTACAAAACAGTTACAATAACAAACATATCAAATATCTACTCTGCAGACTACAAAACCCATAAACAAGCAATTACTGATTCAAAAGCAGATCAACATAAAAATTGTTAACTATCACATGAATTTGTATTCCAACACACTTTACTAAGAATATAACACATTACAATATTCTGGAGGATCATACCAATGAGTTCTTAATTGCTTATTGTTAGTGCATCAGAAAGAAGTAGAATTAATAATGTATGCACAAATACTTTACATCAATAGTGATAACAAATATAGTCCCCAGATTATCCATTCGAAGACAGTTTAAAATGTATACTTCTCTGTGATGAATTGGTATCTAACTACCAGTAACCAGGCACCTAATTTTATTGCTCAATTATTGAAAAAAGTCTCACCCCCCCAAAGAAAGAGGTAAAGAATGTGCAATACCTCAACATACTTATTTCTAATAGTTGCATTACAATCCTCATTCTGCAATATAATATTTCTCTGGAATTTTTGGTGAAAGGTCAACATGCACCTGACCTTTAAAACAAAAACAAAGAGCCAAATAATTTGAAATATTTATGGTTTACAAAATATGTTATTACATTTCGATTACAAAGCCTATCTATCATACAAGACCAGGTAATACATTTTGCTTGTATCTTGGTGGTTTCTCATTTCAAGACAATCATGTATGTTTTACTACAAAATTGACATATGGGTCATAAATACGGCCACAAATTGAAAGAAGATAACAAATAAAAATTCAGAATTGAAATGTATGGTGAAGCTTGAAAAACAGTTCTAGGTCCTATGAGAAAAGAAATCATTTATTTAATGGTTTCAAATATTGTTTGGAATCACTTCTGAAGTTGCTTTTCAATAAAGAGCAATACCATGCTCCAGGGTGCCCGATGTTCACATGAGAAAGGAAGCCATTTATTTAACGGTTTTAAATATTATGTAGAGCCACTTCTGAAATTGCTTATCAGTAAAAAGAAAGACAGTGTGCTGGGGCTGCTGGATTGAGACAGTGTGATAATTACATATTACAGAGAATCAGTTTACAATGTGATAATTACATATTGCTTCAACGTGTCATGTTACAGTCTCTAATACAGTTGTATATGTAAAGTAGCAAGTTTCAGGGAATCCCAAATGAGCATGTTTTGCACCCCATGTTGTAAATCATAGGTTGCAGAGTAGCGATGTATGGAATCTACATTTTGCGAAGTGCCTTTTTAGCATGGAAGAAGCTCCAAGCACTAAAAATCAACACAAGCAGGGTGACGTGCCGGATACTGCTCTCCCACAGAACTCCATGGCATCTGACTGAATTTTTATTCAACTCCACCGAATTCTGTGGAGTGAAACTCCGCAAATTCCACCCACCCCTACTAAAAAGCATGTAGATTGGCTTTGTGGCTTCCAGGGATCTCTGGCTTTCACCACAAGGTGATAATAATAGCTCTCGATGAAGGTGATTGCTCTCTTCCCAAGGCTGGTGCATACCCTTCCTCCTTTTGCAGCTGGGCTTAGGACCGGCCATAATGGAGTTGTTAGGTCATTTTACTAACTTTGAATTGGACTGTGAGGACTGCGTGATAAAATAAATATTGATGGACATAGACAAACGAGGAATAGCCAAGAGTAGTATGCTGTAGGTGAGCATCATGGCAACTGTTTTACATTAAAATACCTCTGTGAAAAAGCGTGGAAGTAACAGGTTCAAAGCTTCTCAAACGTTTCTGAAGAATCTCTCATTAAACATATTTTTTTTTTATTCCGTGTTTTGTATAGCGCGAACTTGACCCCTTAGGGTATCAGAGCGCTTTACAGATCATGATATGTTACCTTTTACGTTTACAGTACAAAGTTCTGTACAGCCTTTATTATAATAAAGTCCAGTACAATGTTGTCCTTGTCACTTCTTTTGAAAACTATTTTAGCTCATTTGCAGAATGTAAGACTAGAGGAACTCAGTCTTCCCGGGAAGCAGGAACCTATAAATAACAAAAGACATCAATATTTAGCAAAAATCGCTTGTGCCTTTAAGCGAGAGTATTTAGGCGAGACATGTGTGAGTGCTCTGCAATGATTATGGTAGGAATTTGCTCATTAGGAAAATCTTTGTTTCTTTCTTAAGTATTGCGTGGTTGGGTATCCTTCTGATGTCTGAAGTTAACGAGTTCCAAATTCTCGGTGCAGCACCTGAGAATGCTCTGTTGTATGTTGAACACTCTGTTGTATGACCACAGCTAGTAAGGCAGTGATTAAGAAACTGTTGCTCCAATTCAAAGATTTAACAATGTTAGCCATGAACTGCAGTGGCAGTGACAAAACTACTATTAATTCAGTATGAAAATAAAGACATATTTTGCAAGGTTTTCCACAACCTTTGTTGATATAATGTTTTTTTCTTCTAATGCCTTGTTCAATGTCTTCTTTCAGGTGAAACTGCCCTTTTCATGAAGGCTAGTAACTAAAATGAAGTGCTGTAATCAACCTTGTTGTTAAGTAATTCGTTATTTTGGTACATAAGCACTCCATCTGCCAGTGAACTAATGGACTTCATTGTACAAAGTGGCGTGATAATGCCAGCTTTGTACTAACGCTTTCGGTTTGAAAGCCATCGGCATTACAGCTTTTGTTATAATATCATACATTCCCTGAGATTTTTTTTTTTGTTTGTTTATGAGCATGTACTTAATTTTTATCACTATTTGTTTGCATCTCTGTTGCCCACAATTAAGTCACTGGGCTAGCATGTCAGTTTACACATTCAATGTTAGGTAGATTGGTAGTATAAAGTTATGTAGGAGAGTAGGGTCTGCTTCCTATGGTCACCCCCACTTTTTGCTGTGATTTTCTGTTTTTTTTTACTTTAGTGTGGCTGTGGGCCTGCTAATCAGAACCACAGCTCCCTGTAAAGCAACACCGAATTTCATGAGGGTGCTTTCTGAACTGAACAAGGCTTACTAGGAATAAAGGCAACATCGCGGGGATTTCGAACTTTGCCCCAGGCTTCTCCCACTACACGGCAGCATCACCTGCTGGTCCCCTCCGCCGCCGCTGCTTCTGACACCTGCACGGCCGCTGAGAGGGGATACCACAGGCACCAGGATTCCCTGTGTTCTGGCACAGGCGCACACGCCCACTTCCGCGCCCGGAGGCGCTAGAAAGCCAGGCTGAGCTTCGGTGGAGCGGGGCTCCCTGTAAAGCAACACCGAATTTCGTGAGGGTGCTTTCTGAACTGAACAAGGCTTACTAGGAATAAAGGCAACATCGCGGGGATTTCGAACTTTGCCCCAGGCTTCTCCCACTACACGGCAGCATCACCTGGTGGAGAAGCGTGGCTCAGTGGTTAGAGGCGGCAGACCTGGAAGCTGAGATCGGCCGAGGACCAGGGTTCGATCCCCCGCCTCGGCGGGTCTCGGGCTCAAAAATTCCACGGACTCGACAATTCTCGCTCTGGTGCCTACTCGACTCACGGGGTCACACTCTGCGACTCTGGGCAATAGCTTGCTTAATCTCCACTACGGCCCCTCGCGGCGGGATGCCTGGCTTTCACCTTGTGGATACCCTGCCGGGATATCTCACAAGGGAATACCAGGACGGGTTCCCTAAGCAAGCGCCTTGAGACCCCTGGGTGATTTGTGCGCTATATAAGTCGAAATACATACCTGCTGATCCCCTCCGCCGCCGCTGCTTCTGACACCTGCACGGCCGCTGAGAGGGGGGACCACAGGCACCAGGATTCCCTGCGCTCTGGCGCAGGCGCACACGTCCACTTCCGCGCCCGGAGGCGCTAGAAGGCCAGGCTGAGCTCCCACGTTGCGGGAGCGCGCGGGAGCGAGCCCGGGAGAAGCCCGGGCAAAAGGGCGGGCCCTCTACGCCCCTCAGAGGCCCTCAGAGGCCCTCAGAGACTGGACTGGGCCAGATCCCCTGGCCGAGGAGCAACCCAAATCCAACAGAACTGTAAGCCCCCATCAGTTATACCCAGATGGTGTCTTCTGCTAGTGAATGATCGGGGATAAGCACACACCGTATTCGGTTTTTGAAAGCGGGTCATCTTTTTGCTTTCTTATAGCTGCCTATTGTCTCAACACTTCTAGAACCTGCCACAGCCCATGGAAAGCCGGGAAACTGGAAGCATGGCCGCGGCAGGCGCTAGGAAAAAACTGACCGGAACTTTTGACGATTTTATCGTCCGCACCAATTCCTTAATAGATCAAGGAATTGTATTGATGGAAAGAAGAGTTTCCCAAGAACTAGTAGCGGCCAAAAGGTCATCTTTGGGCCATATCGGTTCCGTGCGCACACCAAATACCTCCATAAGCACTAATAAGCCCTCATTAATTCATGCTGAGATCCATACAGATACCAACAGTCAGCGCGCAGCATTAGACTCTACACCTTCTGACGTGCAGTCCCTGTCCCTGTCCCAAACTCAACTCGATTCCAGCCCTCAAGCCACTTTGACTGACCCCAAACATGATAACTCATTTATCCGCAAGAAGGGGAAGCGGGAGGGGGCTATTCCGAAATGTAGGCAACCTAAGCCCATCACCCCCAACACCAAGAAAGCAAGAGGGAAAAAAGCTAGAAGTACTGGCCACTCCATTAACGAGAGAGGCAGAACAGAAGAGGAGAGGGAAATAGCTGGAGTAGCTAACGGGAACAATATGGGGATTAAAGAGCCACGAAATGAGGCTCCATGCCTATCATCTAGTATATTAGATGACACCATTTTAGATAACAGTTTGGCTGATATTCTTGAAGATAGCTCTATAGCCGATGAGCCTGGAGCCGTTAGACTGGGAGGCCCTGTAGGAGGGGATGAGCCTGTAGTCCACGCCCTGACCAATGCCATTAAAATCCTACTAGCTCCCCTAGAGGCCAGGCTCCTAGGAATTGAAAAACTGTTACTAGAAATACAAAAGGACTCAAGGCATCAGGCACCACCTCGTGGCAGTAGGGTAGCTAATGCCACTAACGCCACTGTTTTAGCAAGTAACACGCAACCAGCCAACAAACGCCCAGTGGTAGCAAAAAATAACACTTCCAAGA
This sequence comes from Lissotriton helveticus, assembly GCF_964261635.1. Lineage (NCBI taxonomy): Eukaryota > Metazoa > Chordata > Amphibia > Caudata > Salamandridae > Lissotriton > Lissotriton helveticus. Next base: position 1,433,530,660 of record NC_136068.1, read on the forward strand.
CTCCATTGCCAACCAGTTCTAACCCCGATCCAACAAATGGGGGTGCTCGATTCAATCCATTAGCTGAGCGCACTAATCAAACAAAAATAAACAATCACGCTGCCCCCACCCCAAAACCCACTCCAAAACCAGATTTTTCTCTTCCCGCCAAGAGCCAGAAACGCCGAAACATCAACCTTCCCCCTGAAGCCTGTCGCTTTGTAATCATTCTGACGGGTGTACCGTAATTGGCCCCGACATCCTCAGAGCCTTTTTGGGCGCTTAAAAACAAGGTATGCCACTGGCTAGCAAATATCCACCCACTACCACCTAATACCCACAGTAACATCTTGATGCTTCCACACCCTCCGCCTCCTTCGTAAGACCTTCAAATGGATCCCCCTCGAACACCGAAAGACAGTCACTCACGCCCTGGTCACCAGCAGACTCGACTACGGCAACGCACTCTACGCCGGAATAAACAAAAACCTCATCCGCAAGCTACAGAACATCCAGAACGCCGCCGCAAGACTGGTCCTCAACCTGCCAAAACACTGCCACATCTCCCAGCACCTGCGCACACTCCACTGGCTCCCCGTCGAGGCGAGAATCACCTTTAAGATGCTCACCCACGCACACAAGGCCCTCCACGGCACCGGACCAGCATACCTGAACAGCCGACTCAAATTCCACGCACCCCAAAGGACCCTACGATCAGCCCAGCTTTCCTACGCTGTGGTCCCCCGCACCAGAAAGACCAGATCGGGAGGCCGCTCCTTCTCCTTCCTCGCGGCCAAAGCATGGAACGCCCTTCCGCTCCACCTCAGACAGACAACATCGCTCCCCATCTTCGCAAGAAACCTCAAAACCTGGCTCTTCGACAGACCCCCTCCTTGATGGAATGGAACCTGCACCCCCCCAAACCCCCCCACCCCTAGCGCCTTGAGACCCTTACGGGTGAGTAGTCGCGCTTTAACAAACTCCTGATTGATTGATTGATTGATATGGTTGAGAGAGCCCCTTGGGTGGGCCCCAATAGAAAAGCACTTCAGGGAGATTGTGTCGCTGTGACATTCGAGGATCCTCGCACTGTTGAGCACATATGCAGGGGGAAACCCGGAACCCACGGCACCGCGATCGTAGCTAGACTGCTGTCCTATTTTTACATGCCCGGGGAGCAGTCGGACAATGGCTGGAGCTGGCTGAGAGATAATAACCACACCAGGGGTGGGAGGAGGCATGAGGTGCGAAGGGATTTGAATATGTTTATCCCAGGTGCGGGGTTAGCAGAAGGGCGGAATTTGTTACATCGCAGAGGTGGTTGGTCGACCCATCGAGACAGTTTGCGTAGCGAGGAATGGTTTGGCCCTCAGTTCATCCAACCGCCCATTCCCTGTAATAATAGGTACAGTGCACTGGAGGCCGTTGATTGACGTATGGAACCCCTGGGAACATCTCGCCCACCTATAGCCTTAATTGAAACTGCATATATTCAAACTTGTAACTTAGAGAGCTTAAACCTAGACTGTGGTAATCCTATGCCCACCCTTTTGGCAACTGGGGAGGACAACCGCAAAGTACGGGGCTATGATTGTTCCACATGCGAGGGGAGAATTGAGATAGATTGTATTATACCGCAGGTTACAGGCAATGCTGGGGTTAAGGAGCTTATTACTCCAAATTCCACCATTGGACATGGGACTGTACCTGTTACAACAACCACTAAAGGCAAAAGTAGAGACTTGAGCGTCGTCTCTTGGAACATCGCAGGTCTCAGGAATAAAACAACCTTCCCTGATTGGAACGAACTAATAGAAAGGTATGACCGGTGTATTTTCCAAGAGACATGGTGCTTGGAACCAGTATACAAGCCGGCTATTCTACCTTCCATGTCCCTGCAACTCCCTCCAAAAAGGGTCGCCCGTCTGGAGGTTTGCTTGTCTGGGTTAAAATCTCATTAAATTGCAAGATCTCCCTCTCCCCTAATATCTCCCATGACATGATGAGGCTAACAATTCGGATTCCCCAAGCCCCAGAGACTCTGGAAGTCTTTAACATATATGCCAGAGGTATACCAGGGGGGGTAAATCTACAACCATAGCTTTACTTGCAGACTCACTCAGTAGCTGTTCCCTGGTTACATTTCCGCTAATACCTGGCGACTTCAACTGCACATTCGAGCCGTTGACTGTCGACGGCGCGGCAGGGCTACTGGAGGAAGAAGTGAGATGGTAAATCCCACAATTGACGATCGCGCCCATTAAAAAGTGGACGTCTACCACCATCCAAATTAATGCCATGGTGCTGGAACCTGCTCTGGTAGCAGTCAACGGACGTACTCCGTCTGACTTCTCCGGAGCATGCACCTATAACAGAGTTAGTTTCCCGAGTAGAATTGACTACATCCTGGTAGATAGGAGATTGTGGAAACATGTGTTGGATATGGTGGTTATCCCGTCTATTCACAGTGACCACAACCCCCTATCTCTCAGCCTGAGCAATCTGATAAACATGGAAAACCCCCTGTCCAACATTAGACTTACAATGGCGACAAGAGAAATAGTACCTTTGAACTGCAAAAGGTTTATCAAATGGCACAAATTTGCTATTAATGTGCAAAAGATCAATGCCCTCGAGGAAATCGTCAAAGATCAGACGGAGAAGCTTTCCACACTCTGTGCTGATGATCCCGGCTCCGTCCAGGCTAATATGGCATATGAGGAGGCAATAGATAGGATGGCCGCTCTCTTCCATGATGGAGGTGCGATATGCCGACAGAAACGAAGGAAGCCTGCAGCCAGGTGGTATACCCACGACTGCAGGGAGGCTAAGTCTAATTTAATCTGTGCCATCAAAACTCAAGATCCCACTGAGGTTCGCCTAGCTCGTGCCGTGTATAGGCACGCACTTTTAGTGGCAAAGAGGGCTTGGGATGATTCCCATTGGGAGGAGCTAAAATTGGCTAGTCAGAATAGGAATGGGGAATGTTTTTGGGCCTTGGTGCGAAATAATAGCGATGATGGATCAGACCAACTACCCAACCACATCACGGATGGGGATTGGTACGAGCACTTCAGGAAACTGTATGCAGGGGTAGGGGTCCCCGAGAATATCGAAGCAATAGCCGAATACTCACCACTCCTCCATGATATACCCCCATTCATGTATAGGGCAGAGGGAGGTAGAATCAGCAATCAGTAAAATCGTCCAAGGCAAGGCACCGGGCCAGGATGGCATTCCTGACGATCTGTTTCGTGCCAGCCCCAAGCAATGGTCCAAATTCTTCTCCCTTTTGACCAATGCCCTCCTGCTAGGGTCTCCAGTCCCAAACTCCTGGAAGGGAGCAGAAGTGATCCCCATTCATAAGAAGGGGTCAAGGGGCGACCCTGCCAACTATCGGCCGATCAGCTTGATCGACGCCGGTCAGAAGGAGGTTGGCAGAGTCCTCCTTGAAAGGATCCTATCCTGGGCAGAGGAGAATAGCATTATCTCCCCCTTCCAGGCGGGGTTTAGGGCTTGTACGAGTACTGTTGACCAGGCTTTCAGACTGTTATTACTGCATTGGAAGACAGTCTCGATTAGCAAGGGTGGACTGTACTTGGCCTTTATCGATTTGAAGACCGCGTTTGATCTGGTCCCCCGAGGGCGGTTGTGGGCGGTCCTTCACGAGATGGGGTTCCCTTCGCCCATCCTGCACTTGCTGGCCCGCATGCACGATGGAACCTACGCACGCATTCGGTGGGGCACGAAGGAGCAGCTAACAGAAAAAATTCCGGTGAACAGAGGTGTCCGCCAAGGATCTGTTCTGGCGCCGACCCTCTTTTCCCTATTTGTTAATGGGGTAGTTTCTTTTTTAACTGACATCGATGCTGATGCCCCTAGTCTGGCTGGTGTGAAGATCCCCGCCATGCTCTTTGCCGACAACACATTATTAGTTTACAAAACGCCCATGGGGCTCCAAAAATTGTTAGATCGATTCTGTGACTTCTGTAAATTAAGGGGCTTGGTCATCAATACTTGCAAAACAAAGCTCCTTTATTTTAATCCCAGCAGAAAAGCTAATCGCACGCTCACCCTCAATGAAGAGCCGCTAGAGCGGGTCAAAACGTTCGATTATCTTGGGTTTAGGATATCCGATCAACTTAAGTGGAAGCCCCACATTGAAAAGATGGCCTTAAACCATAAACGGGTCATGGGTGCCATAAGCAGGGAGCATAGATCATCAGTTTCCGGACCTATAGCCCCTGCCCTTGAGATCTATGCAGCAAAAGCAGTAGGCAGTGCATTGTACGGGGCAGAGCTCTGGGGCTTTTGTAATGTTGACCAGCTAGTAATGGCTGAAAACCAATTTTATAAAGACCTGCTGTCCATCCCCAGGAGTTCCCCAAGCAAGCCCATTCAATACGATCTTGGACGCAGATCTATCAAAGACCTTATAACTCTGCGTCCGCTTCTTCATTGGGCTCGTCTATGGCGTACACCAGAGCTAGAGAGCTACGTAGACGGCCTTAAAGAAATCATGAGCTTGCAGGGGTCATATAAAATAGCTTGGCTCTCAAAAATTAAGGGACTCCTGATGGCCATCGGTCTTTGGGTGACATGGGAGTCCGGTGCCTCATTGTCCAAACTAGAGGTCAAGCGGGCTTATTGGGGGTGGGTCGATGCCCAGGAATCTAGAGCGGATAACTTGGGCAGGCTCACCGACGAGTTTCGTCTGCACAAAACTGTTCACTTTCTTGAACCCTACATGGACTTCATTAGAAAACCAAGAGATAGGGCATTGTATGTGCAGTTTAGAATAGGAACCCTACCAGTCCGTGAACGCACCTCTAAATGGAAACCCCCGCACCAGACGCCTGCCCCCTGCCCGCACTGCAGCACCGAACTGGAAACTATCCCACATGTTTTCTTTGTCTGTAGTGCTTATAACAAGCCCAGATCCAAATGGTTAAAACCTGTTTGTCTCCTTCTTGAGACCAGACGTCACGCCCCAGCCCTAAGAATCTTGCAATCTGATCCTAACACAGTACTGGCGTGTGGGGTAGCCAAATTTCTTGGTTGGGCATGGGTGATCAGATGCAAAGCTTTGTGACGAACCCCCTCTTAGGCAATCCCTGGTTCCTTGTTTCTCAAAGCTGTAAATCATTTAATACTGTTTTAAACTGTCTTTTTAATTATTTATTGAGTGTTTTTAATAATACGAACTGCATTTTTATTGTTATGTGCTTTTAAGATATCAATATATCGAAATAAAGCTTTGTACTACTTAACAGAACCACAGCCCAGCTGTTCTCTCTGTAAATTGATACCATGTACTTTAGGTACAAACCTGATTGGGTATTGGGTCACCTTTGTGATCCCCTGTATAGTGTACCATAGGTACCCAGGGCATAGGTGCATCCAAGGCCTACCAGGGGCTGCAGCATGTATTATGCCACCCCTGGCTGGCCATCCAAACTGACACCACAGGTTGATCACTCAGCTTGGGTAAGGTGGTGTAATCACCCTTTACTTAGATATAGTACCTTATATATAGACACATATGCACCTATAAATCACTCCTATGGTAGGTCTCGACAATCCTCGAGGCAGAGTGCTTGGTTTTATGTGAGAGGGTGCCGTAGCATGAGCTGAGCCCCTCTGCAGCTTTCGGAACCATCTTCTTATAGCTGTTCTATGATATAGCCATACCATGTACTCTTAAGTGCATTATAATCATCGCGGTTAATGCTAACTTTGGTTTGGCTTTATCAAAACATGCCGTGTAAGGTGTCAAACACTTTGGAATACTACCCCCCCCCCCGCCAGTTCTGGCGGCGGGGGTAGCATTCCACCCTTCTAGACGGAAAAGACATGTATGTTACTGCTTTACCCTGTTAAAGTTAAACAGAACCTCAGCATCACAAAATGGATACTGCTGCCACAGACACGAGTCTGACCTCCTCCTGCTGCTGGGGGAAACTCCAGCAAGGGAGGCCTGGCCAATAGGTTTCCTGTCGAGGAAGGTGCTAGCACCTCCCCAGACAGCCTGTAGTGTATTGGGGCAGGGTGGGTTGAATGGAAAGATGCTTTTCCAGACACTGCCTGGGGCACACAAGGTGCTCCATACATAGCCCGGTTCAAACCAGTTGCTGGGGCACTCCAGTCTGCTCTGGCGCAAAACTGGACAAAGGGAAAGGGGTGTTACCACCCCCTTCTCAGGTGCACGGTGCACCCATAGGAGGGACCTAGCAGGTAATCCAGCCCATTTTCTTAGTATAAAGATAGGTGATGTGTCCCCAGGACTTTAGATTATCCTGGAACGAAACTCTGATACAAAACTCTTGGACCTTCGACGTTCTATTCCGACTAGAAGACTGAAGACATCTCCCATGGGGTCAAGGAGTGACCACCCTGTGCAAACAGACACCACCAGTAACTTGCTGGTCTGCTTTGTCGATGCTCCCGCCTGAACCCATAGACTCAGCGACACAGGAACTGGACTTTCAGACTTCTCTGACTCCGACCCACATCCACAGCAATGCTGAGACCCGTGGTGAACACAAGAGCCATGGGACTGGACACCCTGGACATCCTGCATTGTGCTAACTGCATCAACTTCTGAGGTAACGCGCAGTTGTGCATTGTGGTACGAGAAGCCCCAGACCAGAGCACCCTTTTCACTGAAGTTCAGCCCTCCACACTCCACGAGTGCTGCATGGGGCCCGCTCTTGCATTACAGCTCAATGTGGCTTCTCGGTTGCTAGCCTTCTGGCTAGTGAGCCCCCTGAAGACAAACCTTTAAAACCAAACTGCTTTCCTGGTTGCTCCAGGCTTGCTCCAGCTTCCCTGCATAGGAAAAGCTTCTTAGACTTTGCTGGTCTGCCCGAAGCCAATCTTCACTTCCTGCATGGATTGCATTTGCCAAGGCTTGTTGGGTCCAGTCCGGATACCAACATCGCAGTCAACGAGATCCTTTGTGGGACAGCTCGAATCCAGCTCCTGGTTGTCGTCAACACCTCCTGGTCCTCGTGGCTGCAGAGACAAGCTTCATCTCTTCACCTGAGATCATCACGGCATCGCCTGGTTCCTTCCTGGTTCCTTCCTGGTCACTGGCTCGTGACCCAGACTCTGTCCCCTCTGCTTTTATGTTCTTCACTTCTTCGATCCACCCTTGGATCCACCCGGACACTCTTCCACTGGCCGCCTGCAGCACTTCTTTTGCAGATCTCCATCGAAAGCATCGACGAAACCCGACATCAAAAAGCACCTGTGCACCCGGCTTCCCTGGGTGAGGTATTACGAGTACTCCAGTGCTCCCATGGGTCTTGACTCTCAAAGTGTCTTAGTCTAAAGGGGTTTTGTCGTAGTCCTTCCGGAAGTGCCCTTAAACAGTAACTTTGTAACTTCTTCGTTCTCCATTATAAGTCAATAGTAACTCACGACTGTGTTTAGACACTGCACACGTCTCCTGTGGGTCTCCTACTTCCTAACATTTGGTTGTGTAGTGTAGCCCCAGCGATTCCCTAGGCCCTAGGCCTATTCCCTATTTCTGAAGTGGTTCTTATACCACTTACTTAGTATATGGTTTGTGAGGACCCTAGGGCATAACTTATCGTATGCTAATTGAGTAACTTGTGATGTACTTCGATCTCTGACCTCATAAAGAGTGCAGAGGGGTTGTGTTAGAAATAAATACATATATATTTGATATATACCTTGTGTGGTGTCCTTTCATTTGGTATTCAAGGGATTATAAGTGGTAAAACAACTTGCTTCACATGCTCTCTGAAGTTTTAGCCTAAGACTACTGGTCCATGCTACCACTAGGATAGCTTGTCTATAAGGTTGACTTTACAACCACCATCAATAAGGGGCGTTTAGACTGGTGCAAGGTGCCCAGTAGAATAGTGGACACCATCTGCCAGGCTAACTTCTCACAAGTTACATAGAGGCTTTGCATTAACATTACATTCAGCACTGAGGAGGTAGACTCAGGTTCTCTGTGGTTGTAATGTGATGAAGGGCAAGTGAATAGTACAACAATCCTAAGCTGGTTGCCAACTAGGAAGGAAGGGTGGGAAGTAATAGTCAAGACCAACAAGAGAGCCATCTTCTCAGTACTTTCCACTCACTACCTATGAATTGAGAGAGGGGAACTACTGGTTAATAGATTTATATATGACACGGTATCCGAGGGGCGGAAAAGGAAACATCGGACTCTGTGGGACACTTCTCTCACCTGTTACCTGCTGCCTTCTGTGGGGTATTGCTGTTGCCCACTCCTGCTCATCTGCTGAACGGGATCCTGACTCTGAGAGGAACCACTGCTTGGGATACGCTACTGCAGGCCAGTATGCCGGGACATGTGAAGGGGACTACATCCCCCAGAACACTCTTGTGTCGCGGGAGCAGCATCATCAGCCAGCGCCGGGAGGCGCTTAAATCCAACAGAGCCCTCCCGCAGCCCGAGCCAAGGGCGGGCCCTTCCGCGCCTGTCAGCGGCTGGAAGAGGCTACGCTGTGCCACCCCCCTTTCATTAAGACCATCGCATTTCGAAAGGTCTTGGGTCAGTGTATTCAATCCCGATTTCTAAAAAAAGTGTTGTATTCTTATTTTGATATCTGTGATCATAATGAATAAGGGTCATTGCAAGGGGGCTGGGGTAGCAGGGATAGTGGGCACTCTTGATGCTTTTTTCACTAGGGCCGAATCGGCACTAATTCATGAAATAGAGCTGACCCAAAAGAGGCTGTCGTTAGAACCTAATCGGACCTCTGTTGGAGTTCCTTTACCTGGCCCCTTGCTGGCATCAGATATAGCGGATATAAGAGAAGTATTGACTGTGCATGAGGTCCAGATTCACCAACCTGCCTCTGTATCACCGGTTGCAGTGCCAGATGATTCTTCTCAGGTAGCCGAGACCTCTGTCTATAATCGACCCTCTTCTTCTAAAGAATTAACCCACCAGCAACGACTAGTTAATGCAGAAAAAGGGGGGATGCTGTGATTGCTAGTGTTACAGCTAAAAAAAGGAAGGCAGGTAGCGTCCCAGCAACCTCATATCAGGCTAGTAAGGTGTAAAAAAAACAGAGGTCCTCGTGGACGGAAAGGCTGTGTGCAAGAGGTGGTTGTCCCAATTGTATCTAGTCCAATAAGTGTTAATTCACAAAGCTCTCTTAGGCAGGTGCAATCTGATCTGGAAGACCGAATAGTAGGGTGGATGGGCAAATGGGTCCACTAATCGGATTAAGGAACCACTGATTGTGCCAAATGAGCCGCCAGGGGTGCCGGCTAGAGGCGGTAACCCTGTTTCTCAAACCTCCCTAGCACCGAGAAGCAGCAAATCTGTCCCACATGTAAATGAGAAGAGAAGGCCTGACCTAAGTGAAGCTCTGTGTTTAGGGGTAGACCAGGGTGTACATTATCAACCAAACAGAGCTACCCAGTTTAATGTACCACCCGAGGCCACCCCTTACACTGTCATCTTGCCGAATGTACCCCCACTGCAATCTGGGATGGAGGAACATTGGACCTCCCTTAGAAATAAAGCCCTCCATCATCTGGATAATTTAACAGGACTTGGCAGCTGTTTATACAGAGAGTTTAAAATGACGCGCAGGATTACCTGGATAGGGGACTCTGTTAAAACCTGTAGAGGCGACTGCGTGATACTAAACTTTGGATCCCCGCAAATTGTCAAACTGATCCTAGAGAGGGCTGAAACAAGGACCTTAAGTGGGGCTGGCATCAGTATCTTACCTTTAGGGTTCTTTTACCGAAACTCTTTAATATCTACAAGAGGCAGGACCGAGCCAATAGAGAGAACACACACCCGGGGTACCTACGAGTTAAATGTCCCTACTCACAATAAGTTTGAGACATTCACAGACCTAGAGAAGATTGATTGACTGGGCCCCTCAGTACCAACAAAGATTGTTATAGATAGTGGGCTGGTTTTCAAGGAAACACTGGTGCCAGGTACCCCCATTAAGACAACCCATGCAGGGACGAAGATGCTCAGTTGGAATATCGCGGGGTTAAAGAATAAGTGTGATGATGCTAGGTGGAGGGCCTGTTTAACTGAGTCTGATATTATTGGGTTACACGAAACCTGGGACACCAATAACTCATTTAATTTGGATGGTTATACGACCTACTGGTCAGCTGCAACAGCTCCCCCCATGGGGAGGGCGAAGGGTGGTTTATTGACACTGATCTTCCTGAAAATTGCGGGTACTCACACCAAATTGGAGGCTGGTTCACCCCACTGTCTGGCAGTACAAATTGCGTCTATTGATGTTGGCAACTGGCTTACTGTTAATTTTTATAATTCCTTTGAAAGAATTTTTTATAATGAACATTTAGTCAGTCTATATCATTTTCTCTAATCATATAGCGAGAGAAACACTAAATCTTATTCGGGTATTGTTTTGGGTGATGAAAAATGCCAAGTTTGGGATAGTCTGGGACCGGCCGACCAAGTAGATACCCATTTTGAACACTCCTCACAGGGACTTTACCTGGAGGAATTGGTAGCCTGATTTATCCTAAGCCAACTGGCGGGGGCCTGGCGGTTCCAACTTTTAAGGGTAATAGCACTGGGTCAATTATTGACTATATTTTTATTAGCGCCATATTAATTAACAGGGTAAGTGGGTACAATGTATCTTGGTCTACATTCAGTGACCACAATCCTGTCACATTGACCATAGTGGATGAACTAAAGAAATGGGGAAAAACCAATAGAACTGTGGGCAAATCAGATATACGGCCCACAAACCAAGCCCGCAGAATTAAATGGTGTCGGGTGGTACCCCAGGACTTCCATGCCAAACTACTGGCAACGGCCGGTCACGAGATATCCATTTGCATGAATGAATATAATGGGGATGAGGTTGTTTTGGCGGCTTACACTAAAATCTGTAAACAGATCGCCTCGGACCTCAAACAGCCATGCAAAGGACAGGATATAGTAGGGGAGAGATGGCTCGACCATAACTGCTCAGCAGTCCACAGGAAGTTGTTGGCTGCTTTAAAAGAAAACCCACCAGGCAAACCAGCAATAGCTGCACTAAGGAAAACCTATAAACTGGCACAAATAAATCGGAAAAAGGAGATCAGAAAGGAGGCCTGGAATGAGTTATTATTCACCGATGTAATCAAAAATAGCGCCAAGTTTTGGGAGGTGGTTAATAAGCCTTTCTTTCAGGAGTCTCCTAATAGTCAGCTTGTTTGTGGCATCCAGGTGCAGATTTGGCTTAATCATTTTAAATCAGTATATGATGGGGCGACGTCTGTGTCAATCCAGATTTTAAGACTGAGGCGTATACTCTATCTTTCTCAGTTTCAGAGGTGTCAGTGGCAATAAAACAGATGACGAGCAATAAGGCTCCAGGACCGTATGGCGTGCCGGCTTACCTCTTTAAATCTGATATCAAGACATGGTCCAAAATACTCCGTAATGTTTTTAACAAAGCCTGTAAATCTGGCCTACCTAACACGTGGTCAGAGTCCATAATAGTACCGATCTCCAAAACGGGTAATAGAGGGAATCCTACTTGTTACCGTCCGATTTCCCTCATCGATTCCGCAGTGAAGGTGCTCGAAAGGGTGGTGCTCAGTCAACTTACGGGATGGCTAGAGGAAACAAAAACCCTTTCAGACCTGCAATGTGGTTTCAGTAAGGGTAGGGGCACGTCAGATCAATGCCTCAATTTACACCTACTGATCGGGAAATACACAGTTGCCAAGAAGGGAGCACTCTTTCTGGCATTTATGGACCTCTCCTTGGCCTTTGACCGAGTGAATAGGTCCAAACTGTGGGTCATGCTCCAGAAACTAGTAGTTGATAGTAATATTGTTTATTTCCTTGCAGACTTGCATAGGGGTTTATCGACTACCGTGCGATATGATCAGTCGGGCAACTGTACTGAAGGAATATGCATTACTAACAGTGTCAGGCAGGGGAGCATTTTGGCACCCTTACTTTTTACTCTTTACATTAGTAATCTGGACTCTGCACTATGTGATGCATGCAAAGACATCCCGCACGTTGGGAAACGCCTGATCGCGGTACTACTTTATGCGGTTGATGCCGCTCTTTTAGCACGAACTACAGTGGGGCACAACTACTTTTAAATTCCTTTGCGGCCTTCATGAAATCCCTAGACCTGAGTGTCAATTTCTGCAAGTCACACATAATGAAATTTGGTCCTAAGACCATAAGGGATAAAACCTTTCACTGCGAGGGAAACGTATTGTCCAAGGTCTCTACCTTCCCGTATTTAGGAATTATATTTGACGATCAAGGATCTTGGAATCAACACATTTTACCAAAAAGATATGCTTTGGCGAGATCGACGTCTGCTATTTTGGGTTTTGCACGTAATTTGGGGGCAAGACCCATGCAAGCCCTCTTGAAAATATACGGTGTGAAATGCGTCTCACTCGCAATGTATGGTGCTGGAACGTGAAAGGAATTCAGGTCGTTGAGGACAAGTTTTTTAGAAAAATGTTATCTGTCCCACAATCCACAACTAGTTATATCGTTCATCACGAGTGTGGAGCTGGTTTTGTGGAGGACTAAATAACCATGGCACCCCTTTTAAAATGGATCTCAACCTGGCTGAATCCGGAACTGGAGCTAAACCAAGACATTTTTAAAGACTGTTTGGCCCTCGATTATGGGATTCGCATCCCTTGGCTCAGATATGTCTATAACTTGACAGTGCAAATGGGCCGACCTGAGCTATATAACTCACCTGAGAAGCTGTTGAAGGGGGACATTAAATGGGTCAGGGATTCTTATATTTTAATGGCTGCCATGGCTAGAGAAGATAGGGAGTTGGCAAAGCAGACGGTAAGGGCTCATCAATTGCGGAAAACGACTTTGACCATTTAACCATATCTGGTTATCGTTACAAACCCCAACCATCGATTCTTACTGGTCAGATTTAGGCTGAACCAAGTTCATTTCCTCCTTGCAGAGTCACCAGGATGGAAGAGGGCGGAAGAGTTGGGGGTTTGTTCGTGTGATGATTTTTCCACTCCGGATACAATGCACTTTATTTTATTCTGTGAGCACTTTACCGCAATCCGGAAGCGTTTTATCCTCCTAATCCTAGCTAACAAAGGCTTTTTACAGGTGAAGCCAGCTCTCCTTTATCTCCAGCTATTATCAAACGTGTAGAAAGATTTTAATGTTGCTAGCTTCCTTACTGCAGCCATAAGAACTATGAGAAAAAATAAGTTATGTATAACCGGCCCCAATGCACTTATCTGAATTAACTGAATGTATGGCGTGTTTCAGTTCAATAATATGGTTTTATGAAATTCGCCCAAAATGAATTTTAATATACAAGTATTGTGTATTTAAAATTTAATGTTAACCGGTAATAATTTTTATATGTAATTAATGGTTTTAGAATTCTTGGTATAAAATTTGTAGTATGCTTTTATGGTTTTAAAACAAACCGAATAAAGTATTTTGACTGACTGACTGACACGGTATCCTCTGTAACAGATGGTCTCCATCTCGTTTATTTCAGGGCTCTTACAACCCTCTATGATTCAGGGGACTGGGTCAAGAATCTGGAGGCGGTGAACGCTGAATTCTTTGCCCGAATAGCTGACCTTACAATCAAGCCACCAATTTCAGAAGCCTTACAGGACCTCTTGACCGCAGCAGAACGTGAGGATTTCACACTGACAGATGTGTGGGAAATACTCTTTGTTAACCCTGCTAAAAAAGAAGTAAGACTCATTGGCTGCGAATCTTCTCATTGGTTGATTACAGTTGGGCATGAGTGTTCTCTCCCATGCCTACCAAAATATGTCTGGTCTAATTTCGAAACTGGCTTCTATTTTATACTCAATGATAATATCATTAATTGACAATGTTGTTGTACATGTTGATTTTTACACATTTTTGGAAATATACATTTCAAGCAAGAAAATTATTTTTCCGAAACATTCGTAAACAGCTTGTTTTCCCTAAGAAGAGACAAAGAATTGGTCAAAGATGAATGGCTATTGGGATGTATTCGGGCAATCCAGAGGGGTATGTATCAAGGGGCGGTCAGTTTACACCTTTACACTGAGGAGAGATTTGTTTTTCAGTTCTTTTGACAATGTTTTGGTAATCATTTTAATATCAATATGCGCATTATCCTGCCCATACTCTAGAAGAAATTGCGATTTAGGGTATATAGTTACCGCAAACTACTGATACACTTGCTGGGGTAAAGGCCAGTGTGGAAGGACAAGGACACAGTGTTTCAAGGGTTACTTAACCCATGTAAATATCAACCATTGGCAAAGTAATTGGCTCTGGCCTGCCTTAACTGAATGTCTTCTATGATGTAATGGTTGTTGTAGGAAAGTAGGACCTGCTTCTTATGGCTAACCCACTTTTTGCTTGATGTTATACTGCTTTTGACTAGTGTGACTGCTATCCTGCTAACCAGGACCACAGTCTATCTGCTTTCTCCCTAAACTGTTGTGTTCAGCACCTAGGTACATCCCAGATTGGATACTGTGGTACCCTTGTCAGCCAGTAGTATATGGTACCCATGTACCCAGGGCATAGGTACCCCAGAGGTCTCCCATGGGCTGCAGCATGTATTATGCCACCCTTGAGATACCATTCAAAATCGAACTACATGCCTACCATTGCAGCCTTTGTAAGTTGGTGTATCCACCACTTAAAAAAAATATAGGTTTACGGTAGTTAAGGGTCAATTCACGTAAGACCTATAAGCCACCCCACTATCAGGCCTTTACAATCCTGAGGGCAAGGTGCTTGGTTCTAAGTAAGAGGGTGCTCCTGAATGAGCAGGGCACCCCTGAAACCTACGGAGTACACACTCCTTGGTTGTCAGTGAAGCTGCCATATACTATTGTGTACTTTGTGTCTACCTCAGTGTAGGAGATACTGTAACATACTAGATAGTATTCTATAATACTTTTTGTAGTTCTGTTTTATTTAATCTATAGTATATATTTTTTTGTAAACAAATTTTTTATTGTTATCTGCAAGCAAAGTGAGCATCATGTACAATAACACAGCAGTTTATTTTGTCGACATTTCACACAGCAGTAAATGACACTCTGGACCCGCAATGACAAACCTGAATCCCCCCCTCCCCCGTACCTCCCACCCCCTGTCAGTGCGCCTGCGACCAATACATAAGAAGCTCATCATACATGGGTACCTTTCTTAAATCGTAAATTCTCCACATTAGGTGATGCAAAGGGGACGTTTTCTCGAGATAAACCCATTGTGAAAATCTCCGCTCTTCTTTCCTTCTCCATGATAGGATACAGTTGGCTATGCATCCCTAATCCACCTCCTCATCTCCCTCGCTTGAACCTTCTGCCGGGGTCTGGAGCGCTGTCACCAATGCCTCCCAAGCTCTAGCTACTGTTAGGGATCTATCATTATCTAATCGCCTGGCCTGCTGTAGTCAGAGCGTTCCCTTGGCTTGTGCCCAACGCAGTAGATTCGCCTTCCACCTCAGATAACTAGGGCCTACGTTTGATTTCCAATGCATGGTAAGTTTTCTCTTGGCCAGAATCAAACCCAGGTCGTAAAATTTGCTAGTAACTTTCGTCCGGGGGGTATGTGGGAACCATAGTAATAAGCAGGTTCCCATGTCCGCCTCTATCTGCCGGCCTGTTACAGTATTCAAACAAGCTACCACTGCAGTCCAATAATTTGTCAGGCTTGTACACGACCAAAACATGTGGGAGAAATCAGCTCCATCAAACCTACATCTTGGGCATTGTGAGGTAGCGCCGCCAAAATATTGTGAGATTTTAACCGGAGTTAAGTACGCCCGATGTAACGTAAAAAACTGAACTAGTTGAAATCTAACGTTCCGAGTACCCTTCCAGGCGCGTCGGATCAACTGGGGCCACGTCGTCTCAGGAATGGGTTTTCCGATATCTTCTTCCCATTTACTTCGCAAATCCTCCAGAGGCAACAAAGTTTCTGTCGATAGCCTCCTGTAGAGGCATGTCATTGCTTTGTAAATACCCGCCGCCATAACCACGTATTGGCAGCCCAGAGAGGTCGGAGGATCAGAGAGCCCCATACTCCATTGCTTCTGAATGCCAGCTACCAACGCGGCATGAAGCAAATAATCTCCCCTCGGGAGCCCGTAAGTGGTCTGCAACTCTTGAAAAGTCAGCAGGGCCCCATCTTTATACAGATCTCCAACCATGTGCAGCCCGAGATCTTCCCAAACAGCCAACGCCGACCAACTGCCCCCATGTGGGAGAGCCGTACACATTCCCAGAGGAATCTCTGGGGCATACGGGTGAGTGGTACCCGATCGTTTGTGACTCCGATTCCAGCAGAGACGAATGGTATGTTCTTCAAGTGTGAGGTGATCTAAATCCATCTTCTGACGCAATACTATAAAAGATAGTACATGTCTGGGAATTAGTCTGTTCTGTGGTCCCTCTGGCCCCCTGAACTCCCGAACCACTGCTTGCGTAAGCCATTGCAATTGCGCTGCTAGGTAGTACCATTCAAAATCAGGGACCGCTAGTCCTCCCTCTGCCCTGGGACGCATCAGGGTGGTCAAAGCGACTCGTCGCCTGCCCGATCCCCAGATGAATCCCGTAGTCAAGGAACGAAGTTTCCGAATGATCGACGCTGGGATCCACACCGGCAATGTGCGAAAAAAATACAATAGGCGAGGAAGCGCCACCATTTTCAGCAGAGCTCCCCGCCACCGAGAGAGGTAGGGTACACCAAAACCCCATGTTACTCTGTAGGTTCCTGATCGCCCTGTTCACATTGCCCTCCAGCAAGTCTAGTTGAGAGTGATAAATATGAGTGCCCAAATACGGGAGACAGTGATGCTCCCAACAAAGGTTCCCGGTAATCTGGGGCGCATGTTCTCCAGGGGTCATTGGAAAAAGGTTTTAATCTATAGTATATGATTGAATTCTGGAAAAACAAGCTACTTTATATTCCGTCAAGACTAAGCCTGAAGGCTGCTCTCCACACCTACCACTTAAATAGTTTTCTAAGGTTGTCTGAGACCTCTTAAATCACCAGAAGGGTTGTCTGGACTGGTGCAAGGTGCCAACTTACATTAGTGGACATCATATACCAGGTCAGCTTCACACAGTTGTCTTTTAGAATTAAATAAAATGTTGTGTGTTGCACTACAGATTACAGGAGCCCTCTGCTGAATGCAACGAGCAGGGAGAATTATGAATGGCATATTACTCACAAACAAGAATGGCGAGATATTCAAAGATTATGTAGGGGGTTAATTAGCGCTGCAATATGTAGGAGGGGTACCCAAATACATGGATCTGGTGATATTATTCTGCAACAACAGTCGTTGGGCCCATGGCAAACACAGAAATTGTTCAGCATAACAAAGTGGATGTGATCTGTGGCTGAGATATGTGGAAAAGACTTCTTCATGTAGGCAATACAATGGAAGCAGTTTCCAGGTACCAAATATTGAATAGGCGGACATTTCTTACCTGGATTCTATGTTTTGGAACTCTTTACCCATTGCACCCACAGCCAAGGCTGAAACCACCTCATTTAGTGAAAAGCTCAAAACCTGGCTCTTTCCTAAATCCTGACTTAATTTTTCTGTTACCATTTTTGCTTTTGATGCCAGAATGCCATTTGCGGTATTTGCTTCACTTTACAAACTGCTAACACAACATTGCAAGGACTGTGAAAGAAGCAAGTTGCATGTAAATATTGAGTAAACTTTTGCATCCAAACAAACGAAAACATGGGATGGTATAATCTACAACTGTACTATTTTTGTAGATCCAATGAAAGACAACACTACTTATAACATACACAATTTTTGCCCAAAAACTGTAAAGTTGCCACATGGTTCCACGTCAAGTGCAATAGTTCCAGTACTAGATTTTCATCATCTGTTCCCTTGCATTCGGGGGATTGTAGTTTCATCATTGAACATCATCATAGCAACAGGGCATCTGGATGAACAGGAAAGACAGACAGCCAGTGTCATGTATGATAGGAGTCTAAGAATGAAGTAGGTTTGTCTTCCTATCAGTTTTTACCATCACCGCCACGTTTGGCTGTTTAATAGATTAACCTGCTTCTTCAATTATTGCTGAGGATTTGTGGTTTGTGTTGTGTAGTTGGGAGAGTGGATACATGTGAGAATCAGTCAATGATTGGATGAATGAGTGAGAGTATAAATGGGTGGATAGTTGGATGGGTGGGTGGATGGAAGGAACTTGATAGAGATGTTTACATAGCTGTAAAACCACTTCCCGACCTTCCAAAACTATGAAGGGAGGCTTAATCAATGTTAGATCCATGTGTAAACATGCCGCACATATCCACGATATGATCGAAGAGAATTACCTCGATTGGCTCTTCATCACAGAAACGTGGCTGAAGGATTGGTGCACCCCCGATGTGGTTAACGCCTTACCACAGGGTTATCATATCCAACGCTCTGACAGGCACATTAAACAAGGAGGAGGAATTGCTATTTTGCACCGAGATTCCATAAAGTGTACCACCTTCGACCTCCCTGACGTAAAAGGAGCAGAGTGCCTAGGTTTCTGCCTTCACACACATGAATCTAATATCTTCTCCGGAGCTCTGATATATCGCCCTCCCGGCTCTCATAAGGAGTTTCTGGAGAGTTTTACCGAAACATTCAGTAATATCATCCCCAAATATGCAAATTTCACTATTCTGGGTGATATACACTTTCACTTGGACACAATTACCGACCCTAATACTAGGGAGTTTCTAGAACTTCTCAATATGTGGGGGCTATCGTTATTAAACAGAGACCCTACTCATGAAGCTGGTCATATGTTAGACTGTATCTGTACAAATCTAATGACCCTTAAGGCAAATAAACCATGCCCCCAGACATGGACTGACCACTCGCTGATTCCCTTGGAACTAACTATAGCAAAGGAACCAGCGAATAAAAGGCAGCTAACTGTACCTCCCCAAAATAAATACGACTGGAGCAAAATTAGTCAGGACCCAGACTTTCGGGATCTTATGAAACAGGGCAAACCTACCTTGACGGGGGACACTGAGGTAGACAATGAGACCTTTAATCACTGGATTACGACCAGCCTAGAACAAATTAGCACTAAAGGATCTAAGAACATGTCTAAGAAAAAGAAAAAAATAGCACCCTGGTTCTCACAATCTCTTAGAGAGAAGCGTGTTGAGGTCAGACTATTGGAGAGGAAATGGAGACACTCATACACAATAGAAGAACGACAAATTTACAAAGAAGCAAGAAATCAGTATCATGTGCTGATTAAAAACGCCAAAAAAGCATTCTTCTCTGAGGCAATTTCGTCGGCAGAAAATAAGCAGAAGGAGATCTTTAAAATAGTGGATGACTTCCTGAATCCAAAGATTACCAGACAAGAAATCCCCCCCTCTCAGACCCTCTGTGACTCCATTGCGATCTATTTTGAAGCAAAGGTCCAGGATCTCACAAAAGCCTTCCCCACACCATTGTTGGGATATAAAATAGGAACATCAGATCCAGATACCAGAAAGGCGGGGCTGAATGAATTTCTGCCAATTAGTCTGGAAGACAGCCGCCAGGCAATCTTGACTGGAAGATCCGGTTCACCTTTTGATCCATGCCCCCCCAAGATACTACACTCTTTGATTGATCTAGTGAACCCGATTATAAATAACATAATAAACTCCTCTCTTACATCAGCTAAAATCCCTCAGGAATGGAAGTTAGCGGCGGTCAAACCCCTACAGAAGAAAGCGATGGCCGATCCCACCACCTTATCAAACTTACGGCCAATCTCATTACTACCGTTTCTCTTCAAACTCACCGAGGCAGTTGTAAACAAACAACTGACCAAATTTCTGGAGGATGAGGATCTGTTACACCACAACCAATCGGGTTTCAGAGCCGCCCACTCAACGGAATCAGCTCTCCTCTACACAACGGAGACACTGAGGGCCGCCATGGACCAGGGGGACAGGGCAGTCCTTGTTCTCCTGGATCTGTCGGCGGCCTTCGACACGATCTCGCATGAGATACTGATCAACCGTTTGGTTACGGTGGGCATAGGGGGCACGGCCTTGGCATGGATGGAAAATCTCCTTGCAGACAGGAAACAGACTACTGTCCTGGGACAGTATCTATCAGCAAAAAAATCTAATCCAACAGGTGTACCCCAGGGATCAAGGCTAAGCCCGGTGCTGTTTAATCTATACATGACACCTCTAGTTGAGCTAATAACATCATTTAACATCAATACAGTATCATACGCAGATGATACTCAGCTCATCTTAGTTTTAGACAGCAAATCTACAAGAGCGGAGGAGAATCTTGGAAAATGCCTCACCGCAATCTTTAACTGGATGAAGACTAACCATCTGAAATGTAACACGGGCAAGACTGAAATTCTCCCTGTGGGTCCCCAAAATCTGTTTTCCCCCCAGCTATGGTGGCCCCCTAATGAGGAAATTCCGCCAAAAACAGTACTATCCGCACGTAACCTGGGAGTCAGATTTGATGAAAAACTCTGTTTTAAACAACAAGTGAATGCAGTGGCAGGATCCTGTTTCAACATCATACGCGGTCTTCGAAAGTTTTTCAACTTTATCCCTTTGGAAGCAAAAAAGACAGTTGCAGTGGCACTAATTTTATCACGTTTAGACTACTGCAACAGCATATACGCAGGAGTGAATAGATCTACCCTGCACAGGTTGCAGGTTGTCCAAAATGCTGCGGCACGCCTGGTGCTTAATCTTCCAAGGAGGTCTTCTGCTTCTGCTGCCTTAAAACAGTTACACTGGCTCCCCATACATAAGCGAGTGCTCTTTAAGATACTGGTAATTACCTTTAGAGCATACTACAAAAAAGGGCCTAAATATCTGCTCCCACGGTTCAAGCCGTACATACCTAGTCGGAACTTGAGGTCATCAGACATGTGTCTCCTAACAGTCCCCAGATTTAGACTAGCCACAAAAGGAGGAAGATCTCTTGCCGTCCTTGGTACTAAAGCCTGGAATAAACTCCCACAAAGCCTACGGCGAACCCCCACTGAAATCGAATTCAGGAAAGCCCTGAAAACCTGGATTTTTATTCTACCAGACACGGTTAGTAAACAGTTAGTCTAGGCTCAAATAAACCTTCAGGTACTTTGAAATTGATGTGAGTAGTATCTCCGGCCCACCATTCTAGGCTACGGAATCACAGCGCCAAGATGCTCGTTGGAGCGATAGTATGCGCTCTATAAAAACTATCTTACAATTACAATTACAATTACAATAGCATCAGTTCAAATCTTTCCATCAATAGAGTAGGGTGCAAGACTGTTGTGTTGCTCAACCCATCTAACATTGTTAAAACTTTCAATGCTCAGCAATACTTCCATGTAAGATGATGTCGGGGTGACGATGGTGGAAGTGTATCTGGATAAGTCGGTTATTTTAGGAGTGAGGGTTTGGGTATTCGTTTGAGAAGACGCAATCTGATTTTTTTCTGAAGAGTAAGCGTGATTGGTTGTCTCGTAGCTCCTGTGGAACAGTGTTGGCATCCACATTGGCACGTACTTTACACTGTCATGTAGTTAGCTATCGTACATATGTGGTGGTTAAAGTAGATTATAAAGTTCTGGGAAAAGCGTAGCCCTCAGAACTCCTCTGTTATTCATTTCATGGGGGGACGGGAGCGGGAAACTAATGCAAGTGATACTTCCATCAAGTGTTGAAATAGAGAAAGTAAACCATTCTGCTTCTTTTTTTTTAAGTTCTAGGTCGTGGGTTGTGGAGTAATTGGTGTCGAATGTCATAGGCTGCTTTACTGTCATTAGCCAGGGCACTTCTCTTTGGCTGCATATAGCAGCTCTCTTACCTCAAACAAACAAATGTCATCAACCCTGCTAGGTATTTGTTAATGCTGTTTATACAAACTTTATTGGACTGTAGACGCCATCCGTTTTCTCTACGTATTCCTTTAATTCCATGTGGCTCGGGCAGCCTTCCCAAAAGATTGGTTTCCGGCTTTGTGAGAAGAAAAGGTGCCATTTTTGGGCTGTGGTCAAAAGAACAAAAGGTAAATTACCTTGAATGGTGTCTAATGAGCAGAATGTGTTGCCATCAGATTAAAAGAAATCGAATGTTGTTTATTCTCAAGATGGTCGAAAACCCCGAAATCACCAAATCTGCATAATTGATTAAATGAAAACTAAAAAGTTAATAAACAATGTAGACAAGTATGAAAAGTTAGAGCTATTGGTCCATGTAACTTGTGCACGTCAAATCCAAAACTTCAAGCATCTGACGGAGTGAAGCTGGTATTTGTGGCAGTGTGAGCACCGATGCTGGTGCCACAGAAGGATACCCGACTCCCTTCGGGCAGTGTATAAGCTCCCACTGTTGGACAGTGGCCGGGCCTGGCTCTCTCAAGCAGTTGTGAGAAGCTCCTACTAATGAGCAGGGCTGTTCATGGCTCTCTTGGGCAGTGTGTGACGCTTGCGTGAGTGACCAGTGATGGAAGCTTACGCTGTGTGTGGGAAGAGCTGGCACTGGGGCTCTCACACTGGTGTGCAGGAATGTATGACTTTACATCGCATACATTCACAACACGGTTGTTTACAGGTGACCGTCCTGACTTGTTCAGAAGCGGTCGCTCCCCACACAATAATACAAGCAATGAGGGCAATTCAATGTAGCGCTACATTGAATTGCCCTCATTGCTTGTATTATTGTTTGTGGCTCATTCAATCAATCAGGTCATTTATATAGCGCACTACTCACCCGTAGGGTCTCAAGGCGCTGGGTGGGAGGGGGGTGCCGTTACTGCTCGAACAGCCAGGTCTTGAGCTTCTTCCTGAAGGAGAGGTGGTCTTGGGTCAGGCGCAGGTCGGTCGGGAGTGAGTTCCAGGTCTTGGCGGCCAGGTAGGAGAAGGACCTTCCTCCTGTTGTCGCTCTTCGGATGCGGGGGACGGCGGCGAGGGCGTGGTTGGTTGATCTGAGGAGGCGCTTGGGAGTGTAGAAGTTGATCCGGTTGTTGAGGTAGCTAGGGCCTTGGTCGTGTAGGGCTTTGTGCACGTGGGTGAGGAGACGGAAGGTGATTCTCTTGTTGATCGGGAGCCAGTGTAGATCTCTCAGGTGTCCGGAGATGTGGCTGCGTCGGGGAATGTCGAGGATGAGTCTGGCCGAGGCGTTCTGGATCCGCTGTAGTCTCTTCTGGAGCTTGGCGGTGGTTCCGGCGTAGAGGGCGTTGCCGTAGTCCAGTCGGCTGGTGACGAGGGCCTGGGTGACCGTCTGCCTCGTCTCGGTGGGGATCCACCGGAAGATCTTACGTAGCATGCGCAGGATGTTGAAGCAGGATGAGGAGACGGCGTTTACTTGTCTGGTCATGGAGAGGGAGGAGTCCAGGATGAAGCCCAGGTTGCGTGCGCGGTCTGTCGGTTTGGGTGCGGTGCCCAGGGCGGGGGGCCACCAGGAGTCGTCCCAGGCGGAGGGCGAGGAGCCCAGGATGAGGACCTCCGTCTTGTCCGAGTTCAGTTTCAGGCGGCTGGTCGTCATCCATTCGGCTACATCTCTCATCCCTTCGTGCAGGTTGGCTCTGGCGGTGGCGGGGTCGTTGGTCAGGGAGAGGATCAGCTGGGTGTCGTCGGCGTAGGAGATTATGTTGAGGTTGTGTTGGCGTGCGATGGCCGCGAGGGGGCTCATGTAGACGTTGAAGAGGGTGGGGCTCAGTGAGGATCCTTGAGGGACGCCGCAGATGACTTTGGTGGCCTCTGACTTGTACGGTGGTAGGCGGACTCTCTGTGTTCTTCCGTCGAGGAAGGAGGTGATCCATTCCAGTGCCTTGTCCTGGATTCCGATGTTGCCGAGGCGCTGTATTAGGGTGCGGTGGAAGACAGTGTCGAAAGCTGCGGAGAGGTCCAGGAGGATGAGGGCCGCTGTTTCTCAGTTGTCCATCAGAGTTCGAATGTCGTCGGTGGTAGCGATGAGGGCGGTCTCGGTGCTGTGGTTCACTCGGAAGCCAGACTGTGAGGGGTCGAGGGATCCATTCGTCTCGAGGAAGGCGGCCAGCTGCTTGTTGACGGTCTTCTCGATGACTTTGGCCGGGAACGGGAGGAGCGAGATGATATTGTAGCGCTATATTGCATTGCTCGCACTGCTTTTGTAATCATTTGTGCCTGATTGTGCCGGTGCCTCTGCCCATATCTTAGCGACATCCCAGACTGTGCCCCAATCTCGTCCTGTTTCACTTTTGTTTTTGCTGCCATCTTGTTGCTGTGCCTCCTAGCCCGTCTCTCCACCCCGCTCCCGCCTCCCAGCTGCTCCTCCCTCCCACAGATAGCTAAGGATCGTCCCGTTTGTCTCAGCGCTGTGACCGTCGTGACTCGTTCAGAAGCGGTCGCTCCCCACACGCTCCCTGGTCACTTAGTATCGTAGCGCTATTGTGCTCATTGCTGCCATTAACCAATTTGCGCATTGCCCTCATTGCCTGTATTATCATTTGTGGCTGACTGGTATCGTAGCGCTATATTGCATTGCCCTCATTGCTTGTATTATTGTTTGTGGCTGACTGATATCGTAGCGCTATATTGCATTGCTCGCACTGCTTTTGTAATCATTTGTGCCTGATTGTGCCGGTGCCTCTGCCCATATCTTAGCGACATCCCAGACTGTGCCCCAATCTCGTCCTGTTTCACTTTTGTTTTTGCTGCCATCTTGTTGTTGTGCCTCCTAGCCCGTCTCTCCACCCCGCTCCCGCCTCCCAGCTTCTCCTCCCTCGCTCCGCCCCCCTCCACTCTCCACTTATGACAGATGCATTTGCGCGCAGCGTGCACGCGCAGCGGACGCGCCCTATGCGCGCCAAAGGTAAGCCCGTCTACGCCTGTCCGTGCCCGGACCGCACCCAGCGCCAGACCCCCTGGTCCCCGCACAATCCACTCCACCCGCATAACGTACGATGCCGCAACCCTCTCTGCACTCAACACAGGACGTCTCCCAGACTGCTACCAAGCCGCCCCAGGACACACCCATGGAACCTTCACCTGCCACTCCTGCAAGGTAGACTGCATCAGGACCCACACCAAATCCACAAACGCCAAACAGAACTCCGACACTAACCACCTGAAGTGCATCCTGCTCAACACCCGCTCGGTCCACAAACACGCCACTGAACTATGGAACTTACTAGACACCACATCGCCGGACGTCGCCTTTCTCACAGAAACCTGGATGAACGCCTCATCAGCGCCCAACATCGCCATAGCCATCCCGGACGGCTACAAGATCATCCGAAAGGACCGCACCAACCAAACAGAAGGAGGCATCGCCATCGTCCATAAAAACACCATCCGCATCACGACCAGTTCCGACGACAACCTCGCAACCGCCGAACACCTTCACTTCCAGATTCACACCGACCCTAAGACCACACTCAGAGGCACGCTCATCTACAGACCCCCAGGACCCCGCACACAATTCAGCGAAGACATCGCAGACTTCATCAGCCCACACGCCCTCCCCTCCGAGGACTACATTCTACTAGGAGACCTCAACTTCCACCTGGAAAAGAACAACGACAGCAACACCACCACCCTTCTGGACAACCTCGCCAATCTCAGACTCAAACAACTGGTAAACACCCCCACCCACTACGCCGGACACACGCTCGACCCAATCTTCTCCTCCAGCAAGTACATCTCCTTCAATCATGCCACAGGACTCCATTGGACTGACCACAGCTGCGTTCACTTCAACTACAAAAAAACCACGACCCACCACCACCCACAACCAATCCCCCGCAGAAACTGGAACAAAATTACCACCGACCAGCTCTTCACATCGCTTTACCAAAACCCTCCCGCCAAATCATTGGACCCAAATCAAGCAGCCATCAACCTCACACAATGGATCACTCACTGCGCAGATGAATTAGCACCCTTTAAAAACCATCTAACCAAGCAAGGTAGCAAAAAATCCCCCTGGTTCAATGACGACCTTAAGAAATCCAAAAAGATCTGCCGCACCCTCGAGAAAGCCTGCGAAAAAACCCAACCACTGACAACATGACCACCTTCAAGAACGCCACCCGCAAACACCACCAGCTGATCCGATCCACCAAGAAATCAGCATTTAAGGATCGACTCGACAACAACGCCCACAACAGCAAGGAACTATTCAACATTGTCAAAGAATTTACCAACCCCACCGCCGACACCAACGACATCACTCCATCTCAAGACCTCTGCGACTCTCTCAATCAGGAGTTTGTTAAAGCGCGACTACTCACCCGTAAGGGTCTCAAGGCGCTAGGGGTGGGGGGGGGGTTGGGGGGGTGCAGGTTCCATTCCATCAAGGAGGGGGTCTGTCGAAGAGCCAGGTTTTGAGGTTTCTTGCGAAGATGGGGAGCGATGTTGTCTGTCTGAGGTGGAGCGGAAGGGCGTTCCATGCTTTGGCCGCGAGGAAGGAGAAGGAGCGGCCTCCTGATCTGGTCTTTCTGGTGCGGGGGACCACAGCGTAGGAAAGCTGGGCTGATCGTAGGGTCCTTTGGGGTGCGTGGAATTTGAGTCGGCTGTTCAGGTATGCTGGTCCGGTGCCGTGGAGGGCCTTGTGTGCGTGGGTGAGCATCTTAAAGGTGATTCTCGCCTCGACGGGGAGCCAGTGGAGTGTGCGCAGGTGCTGGGAGATGTGGCAGTGTTTTGGCAGGTTGAGGACCAGTCAAGCGGCGGCGTTCTGGATGTTCTGTAGCTTGCGGAAGAGGTTTTTGTTTATTCCAGCGTAGAGTGCGTTGCCGTAGTCGAGTCTGCTGGTGACCAGGGCGTGAGTGACTGTCTTTCGGTGTTCGAGGGAGATCCATTTGAAGGTCTTACGAAGGAGGCAGAGGGTGTGGAAGCAGGAAGATGAGACAGAGTTGATCTGGCGGTCCATTTTGAGCTCGGAGTCCAGGATGATTCCCAGGTTGCGTGTGTGGTCTGTGGGGGTTGGCGGGTTTCCGAGGGCGGTGGGCCACCAGGTGTCACTCCAGGCGTCGGGGTTTGGGCCCATGATGAGTACTTCTGTTTTGTTGGTGTTTAGTTGTAGGCAGCTGTTTTTCATCCATTTGGCGACGGCTTCCATGCCTTCTCGAAAGTTGCGTCTGGCGGTGTTGGGCTCGTTGGATAGGGAGAGGATGAGCTGGGTGTCGTCTGCATATGACACGATGTTGAGTCCGTAGGTTCTGACGATGGGGGCAAGTGGAGCCATGTGGACGTTGAAGAGCGTCGGGCTGAGGGAGGAGCCCTGGGGGACTCCGCAGGTGATAGGTGTGGGGTCCGAGAGGAAAGGGGGGAGTCTGACCCGCTGCGTCCTGCTGGAGAGGAAGGAGCAGATCCAGTCGAGGGCCTTGTCCTGGATTCCTGCATCGTAGAGTCTGCGTATTAGGGTGCGGTGGGAGACTGTGTCGAACGCCGCTGATAGGTCGAGGAGGATGAGGGCTACTGTTTCTCCTTTGTCCAGTAAGGTGCGGATGTCGTCTGTTGCGGCGAGGAGGGCGGTTTCCGTACTGTGTTTTTTTCTGAAGCCGGATTGGGAGGAGTCGAGGATGTTGTGTTCTTCAATGAATGTGGCGAGTTGGCTGTTGATGGCTTTCTCGATGACTTTCTCTGGGAACGGGAGCAGGGAGATGGGTCTGTAGTTTTTGAGGTCGGTGGGGTCCGCTGAGGGTTTCTTTAGGAGGGGGTTGACCTCGGCGTGTTTCCAGTCGTCGGGGAATGAGGCGGTCGCCAGGGAGCGGTTGATGGTTTGGCATGGGTGCGATGGTGTTGGCGGCTCTGTTGAAGATGTGGTGGGGGCAGGGGTCTGTGGGGGCCCCTGAGTGGATTGACTTCATTGTCTTCAGTGTGTCTTCGGTGGTGGTGCTGTCCAGTCATCAATCGCTGGTTTCCGGGTGTCGGGGGTGGTTGGTGAGGGTTCAGTGTGTTGGTTGTCTTCGTCGAAGTTGTCGTAGATGCTCTTGATTTTGTGGTGGAAAAAGATGCTGCGTTTGTCGCAGAGGTCTTGTGAGGGAGGGATGTCGGTAGACTCGCTGGTGGGTTGGGCAAACTCCTTGATGATGCTGAAGAGTTCTTTGCTGTTGTGTGCGTGGGTGGAGATTCTGTCTTCAATCGCTTTTTTCCTCGTTTCTCTGATGAGTTGATGGTGGGCATTGGTGGCGGCTCTGAAGTTGTTGTGGGCTTCTGTGGATTTGGTGTTTCTCCAGGCCTTTTCGAGGCGGCGGCATGTGCGCCTGGACTCTCGAAGTTCGGTGGTACACCATCTGGCTTTCTTGGCACGGGTATTGTTGTTTTTCTTGAGGGGGGCTATGGTGTTGGTGCTGTCCGAGATCCATCTATGCAGGGTTCGGGCTGCGGTGTTGGGGTCGTCGTTTTCCGCGATGGTTGGGGTGGAGTTGTTGAGTGAGGAGGTGAGCTGGTCATCGGTGATTTTGGTCCAGTTTCTTTGTGGAAGCAGGTGCTGGTGTCTGTGGATGGTGGGTGTTCTGAAGGTGAAGTGGACGCAACGATGGTCGGTCCATGGGAGTTCGGTGGTGTGGCTGAAGGTGATGGAGTTTCCTGTAGTGAAGAGGGGGTCGAGGGTGTGTCCTGCTGAGTGCATGGGCTCGGTCACGATCTGGCGGAGTCCAATGTTGTGGAGGTTGTCCAGGAGGGATGTGGTGTTGGGGTCCAGTTGATTGTCGAGGTGGAAGTTAAGGTCTCCCTGCAGGGTGTAGTTGGTGGATGCGATGGCCTGCAGGGAGATAATGTCCGTAATGGAGTTGGCGAAGGGTCCGCGGGGTCCAGGGGGTCGGTAGATGAGGGTTCCTCGGAGGGCGGCGGTGGGGCTGGCCAGTATCTTGAAGTGAAGGTGTTCCATCAGTTCTGTGGACTCGTCAGAGAGTGTGCTCAGGCGGAGGCTGGATTTGTGGATGATGGCGATTCCTCCTCCTGGGTGGATGGGGCGGTCCTTCCTGGAGATCTTGTATCCTTGGGGGATGGCGATGGCGATGTCCGGTCCCGAGGTGGTGTTGGTCCAGGTTTCGGTGAAGAATGCTACGTCTGGGGTTGTGCTATCGAGGAGGTCCCAGATTTCTGTGGCGTGTTTGTGGAGGGATCGGACGTTGAGGAGGATGCATTGCAGGGTCTTCGGTTCGGTTGTGTTCTTGTGGGTGGGGTGTGCTGGATCCGTGTTCTTGGCGGTGCTGCAGGTGTGCCGGCAGCGGTGACAGCTGAAGGGTCCATGGGTGTCGGCTGGTGATGCTAGCTTGCAGTTGTTGTTGCAGCCTGGGTTGAGTGCGTGGAGTGCTGCTGGGTCGTAGCGTTGGTGGGGCGGAGGTCCAGGGTTCCTGGTGCTGGTCGCGGACGGGTCGCAGACAAGCGCAGACGTGCTTGCCTTTGACGCACCTTCGGTGCACCAGCGGCGCGCCCGCAGTGGCCGCCATTAAGTAGGGGTCGGGGAGGGCTGGACAGCTGGGAGGCGGGAGCGGGGAGGGGAGCTGGATTGGGCCGGTCGTGCTGGGGGTGGGAGGGGCCGCGGTGGCAGCAGTGGCGGGGAAAGGTAAAGGGAGGAAAGAAGGGATAAAGAAAAAAGGGAGAATAAGCAGAAATAAGGCACAAAAGAGCAGAGATGCAGAAAAGAGCAGAAAGGAGAAAGATAGAAAGGGTAAAAAAAACGAGTGAAAACGGGTGAAGGAGCAGAGGGAAAGAAAGGGAAAATGGGCAAAAATAAGGCACAAAAGAGCAGAGGTGCAGAAAGGTGAAAGATAGAAAGGGGAAAAAAACGAGTGAAAACGAGTGAAGGAGCAAAGGGAGAGAAAGGGAAATGGGCAGAAATAAGGCGCAAAAGAGCAGAGGTGCAGAAAGGTGAAAGATAGAAAGGGGAGAAAAAGGAGTGAAGGAGCAGAAAGAAAGAAAGGAGACAGAGGTCCACTGGACCACCAGGGATGAGGCGCAGGGAAACCTGCGGGTGGAGGAGGGCCTCGATCACCAACACTCAAGAGTGCAGGGGCAGGGGCACCTCACTTAATGGTGGAGCTGCGAGGGTGGGAGAGCAATTTCACTGACAATGAGTCAGTGGTCTTGCTCGCCTGCCCCCCAAAAGTGGCCGCCATTAAGTAGGGGTCGGGGAGGGCTGGACAGCTGGGAGGCAGGAGCGGGGAGGGGAGCTGGATTGGGCCGGTCGTGCTAGGGGGGGAAGGGGCCGCGGGGGCAGCAGCGGCGGGGAAAGGTAAAGGGAGGAAAGAAGGGATAAAGAAAAAAGGTAGAATAAGCAGAAATACGGCACAAAAGAGCAGAGATGCAGAAAAGAGCAGAAAGGAGAAAGATAGAAAGGGTAAAAAAACGAGTGAAAACGGGTGAAGGAGCAGAGGGAGAGAAAGGGAAAATGGGCAAAAATAAGGCACAAAAGAGCAGAGGTGCAGAAAGGTGAAAGATAGAAAGGGAAAAAAAACGAGTGAAAACGAGTGAAGGAGCAGAGGGAGAGAAAGGGAAATGGGCAGAAATAAGGCGCAAAAGAGCAGAGGTGCAGAAAGGTGAAAGATAGAAAGGGGAGAAAAGGGAGTGAAGGAGCATAAAGAAAGAAAGGAGACAGAGGTCCACTCTAGCCTCATTCTTCCACAACAAAATCGCTGACATACATAACAGCTTTGGCAACCAGTCCACACCCCTCACCTCCAAACCAAAGCCCCCCTCCGACATCCTTTGCGCCTGGAACCCAATCAGCACTGAAGACACGATCCGCTTGATGAACTCCATCGCCAACCGACCCATGTCCCCACCACATCTTCAACAAAGCAGACTCCATCATCGCACCCCATCTCCGAGATGTCATCAACTGCTCCCTCAACACTGCTACCTTCCCGGAAAGCTGGAAACATGCCGAACTCAGCGCTCTCCTGAAGAAACCCACAGCCGACCCCACCGAACTTAAGAACTACCGCCCCATTTCGCTCCTCCCATTCCCTGCCAAAGTCATTGAGAAAACGTCAACAATCAGCTCGCCGCCTTCCTCGAATCTAACGGCTCCCTCGACCCATCACAGTCCGGCTTCCGAGCCAAACACAGCACCGAGACCGCCCTCATCGCAGCCACAGACGACATTCGAACAATACTTGACAACGGAGAAACAGCTGCCCTCATTCTACTGGATAGCACCCTGATACAATGCCTCAGCAACGTCGGGATACAAGGAAAAGCACTGGACTGGATCATCTCGTTCCTCGCCGGAAGAACCCAGAAAGTACCACAAGGATCTTCACTCAGTCCCACCCTCTTCAACGTATACATGAGCCCCCTCGCATCCATCGCGTGCCAACACAACCGCAGATGACACCCAGCTGATCCTCTTCCTCACCAAAGACCCAAACACCGCCAAAACCAACCTACACGAAGGGATGCAAGAAGTAGCCGAGTGGATGAAGAACAGCCGTTTAAAACTGAATTCAGACAAACGGAAGTCCTCATCTTAGGATCATCCCCCTCCGCTTGGGACGACTCATGGTGGCCACCGGCCCTTGGCATCGCACCCAAACCAACGGACCACGCACGTAACCTGGGCTTCATCCTGGACTCCTCCCTCTAGATGACCAGACAAGTCAACGCCATCTCATCATCATGCTTTAAAATCCTACGTATGCTCAAAAAAATCTTCCGCTGGATCCCCAACGAAACAAGAAAAACGGTCCCCCAAGCACTTGTCACAAGCCGACTGGACTACGGAAACACCCTTTACGCCAGAACAACAGCCAAATTACAGAAAAAACTCCAACGCATTCAGAACGCCTCAGCCAGACTTATCCTAGACATTCCCCGCCAAGCTCACATATCCGGTTACCTGAGAGACCTCCACTGGCTCCCCGTCAACAAGAGAATAACGTTCCGTCTACTCACCCACGCACACAAAGCCCTCTACGACCTAGGACCAAAATACCTCAACACGCGCCTGACCTTCTATACCCCCACCCGCCAACTATGATCGTCCAATCAAGCCCTCGCCGCGATTCCACGCATCCAAAGATCCACCATGGGAGGAAGATCCTTCTCCTACTTAGCGGCCAAGACCTGGAACTCTCTCCCCACCCACCTCCGCCTTACACAGAACCACCTCTCCTTCAGAAAACAACTCAAAACTTGGATATTCGATAAGTAACGCTTTCCCCCCCCTCCCTCAAGCGCCTTGAGACCCTCCGGGTGAGTAGTGCGCTATACAAATTCTAACTTGACTTGACTTGACTTGAAATCGTGTTCATTACAACGCAAGTCGTTACAACGACCTACGCTAGAGGCGCTGGATTTAGGAATAGTATGATTTACTATCCAAACTCCAGTGTGTGGAACAGTAGGGAAGATGTTGGAACAGTAAATCATACTATACCTTAGTGTAGAGCGCTATCCAGCGCAAGTCATTGTAACGACTTGCATTGTAATTACCACATTGTAAAGCTATTGCGGTGTAATGACCGCGTTGTAAAGGTCGTTCTCCGGTTTGCAGTGTTAGAAGCTCCCACCAATGAGCAATGGTAGGACATGGCTCTCGCGGGCAGTATGAGAAGCTCCCACTGTCAGGCAGTGGCTGGAAATCAGCGTTGGGTTAGTCTCGCGGGCACTCGGGCAATGCCCGAGGAGCCAGTATCTGACTTCCAGCTGTGGGCTGCTTTTCTAAGCAGCATGAGGGCCGATTTGGGCAGTTTCTGCATTGTTGGATGCCGCCAGCGGCCCAGTGGGTGCCTGAGTGGCCTTTCTGGAGGTAGATGGCCATCCATTACCTCCCTTTTGCCAACGCGCAGAGGTGTCATTCCCCTTCTCTCGCTGTGTCCGTCATATTATATATATATATATATATATATATATATATATATATATATATATATATATATATATATATATATATATATATATATACATACATATATATATACATATTTACATACATATTGAGAGGGGTCAGGGGGCCTGAGCAAAAGTGGCCTCACTTGTTTTCAGGTGTGTTTCATCAGTGTAAAATAATCCGTGCATTCCCCCCTCTTTTTTATAAAATGTTGTCTGTTGGACCTGGCCCTTTTTGGCAGGTTCACCCCGAAACTTTTTGCTTTTGCCCAGCCTGTTTCTGTAACCTAGTGTCGGTGATTTTAGGCCTCTGCGCACTTTTTCACTGTGGTACAGTGTAAAGTGCGTGAGCTCTCTGTGTATGTGTGAGAGTGACCTGCCCTTCCATAGGAATGCATGCGGAATATGTGTGACCATGGTAGTTCCTGATGTGTGGGAAGCGCAGGGTCGAGTTTGGTATGTGCGAACTCGTGAGATTGAATGCTGCGTAATGATGTATGTGGCATGAATGTGTCTAGTGTGGACATGCCACTTCTAGGCATGGGTGTGTGTGTGTAGTGAGTCTGCTGGCACGTGATCGGCTGGAGCCTGGCTCCAGGAGTGCCTGGGCCTGCTTGTGGATTGACTATCTGGTTTGAGGGTGACAGGGGCTGGGGAGCCCCCAGGAGGTTGTCTGAGTCACCCCGCGGTTGAATGACTGCATCTGCAACTAGAGTGGTGGGAGGAGATAGCACCTGGGAGTGAATAGGGATGTGCCTGCCTGCCACAATGCTCGCTCCACCTCCTGCTGGGCGACTGTAACCTCTGCCCCTCACACTGAAAGGAAGGAAGAAGCCAGGAAAACCCAAAGGCTCCAGCAACACCCAGAACTGGTTTAGACCGGGCTCAGGGTCCACTTGCACATATACTTCAAAGGACCCCTGACAACAGATTTTCAGATTCTACAATCAAGAGGAACCTCTGCCAGAAGAAGGACCGCTGAAAGAACTGAAGGAAGACTGCCTTGCTGTGTGCTCTAAGGGCTGACCTGTTCTGCTGTTCAACTTAAGATGAGGAGAAGAGGGACTTTGCTGTGTGCTGTGACCCTGCCTGCTTGACCTACAAAGACTTTGCTGTGTGCTGTGTCTCTGAATCTCTAAGGGCCTGAGAAGAGCTGGCCCTGTTTTGCAACCCAGGGTCAGAAAGGTTGCCAAGGACTGAAAGACTCTGCTGTGTCTCCTGAGGCTGCTGTGTGCTGCAGAGATCATGGTCTGCTTGACAGAGTTGCTGCCGTTTGCCCCGTGTAGCACGCTGGCTGCTCTCTGACCCGATTGAGAGTGCCGCGCTTAAAACTGCCTGCCGTGCTAAAAGATCGACGTGCTCATCAGCACGTGTTTGGTGGTGGCCGAGAGATTGTGAGCATCCCCAGTGCGGAATAATCCCCTGAAAGGATTAGAGGCTGCAGGAACGATCTGCTTACACTGGGCGCGTTGATTTAGCCTGGTCGCATACCACCGCCGCGGGCCGGGGCCCTGAAATCGGTCTCGAGGTGCCGATCTCCGCTCCCAGACCGTGGAGAGAACATAGAAGGGGCCGCGCTCCGATTGGCTGCTGTAGAAGGCTGGTCGTGAGGCGCCGCGCTCGGATTGGCTAAACTCCCCGCAGAAGTTACTGCGTCACCGAGGACTCGCCCGAGCGCCGCGCTGTCATTGGCGGGCTGTGGAAGGCTCGGCTTGCAAGCTGCACGTTGGTTGCTCCG
Source organism: Lissotriton helveticus (assembly GCF_964261635.1). Taxonomy (NCBI): domain Eukaryota; kingdom Metazoa; phylum Chordata; class Amphibia; order Caudata; family Salamandridae; genus Lissotriton; species Lissotriton helveticus. The sequence continues at coordinate 1,433,565,197 of NC_136068.1, forward strand.
CACCCAGGAGATCGCCGCATCATTAAGGGGGCTCGCCGGAGGAGCCGCGACCGGATTGGTCTACGCAGGGCACCATAGCCAGGAGACGCCGGGAGCCTCGCCGAAGTAGAAGAGCAACGAGGGAGCCGTATCGATCATCCCCGGCCTGCCGCCTCCATGCCAGAAAGGTATTTGAGCCTTCCGCCACTCGCTGAAGTATCAGGAGTGGGCAGGGAGCTAGCGGGTTCGGCAGAGGCCAGGGGGAGTCCGTGTGATCGGATAGTGCAGCCGGAGAGGAGCACTTCAGTAGAATAGCGCTAGGTACAGCCACATGATCGTTTTATAAGCAACAACAGCCTCCAACCATATTTGCTGATTACTGACCCTGAGACTGATTTTCATAGAGTGAAACCTTCCTAGAAACAAGATAAATACCAAGAGGAACTGAAGATATCGTGCAATCATCCTGTAACTGTTTTTTTACTGCTGAAACTAGATAAAGTTATATTTTTACATATACCTACCTGTGTGGTCTCAGTTGGTGGTGTGGTGTAGAATTACTGTATGTGTTAAGTGCAAATATTGTACACATTGCCTTGGGGATAAGCCTGTCTGCTCGTGCCAAGCTACCTAGGGGGTGAGCAGGGGTTATCTACAGTGTGTATCCCTTAACCCTGACTAGAAGTAAGGGTCCCTACTTGGTCAAAGGTACTTACCTCTGCCAATTAGAGCCCCCAGTTCTAACATTGTCGAAGCAGTGTTTTGGGAAAAGGCAATATGGAAATGTGGGCCACTCTGTTTTTTACCGTGCCCGGGCCAAAATTTAATCCCAATCCAACCCAGCCGGAAGTCGCTATCTTGGGCAGTGTGAGACGCTGGCAAGAGTGACCAGTGTTGGAAGTTTACACTGTCAGTGGGAAGAGCTTGCACTGGAGCTCTCTCCAGGTTGCCACTAGCAGGAGTGAGTGCCATATGAGATGAGCACACTCCTGGTCAGTGTAAGGAGAAGGCACTGTTGGGCAGTGTCAGAAGCTGCCACGGGGCAGTGTGGCTAAGAAGTGCGTGAAACCAGCACTGGCAGCAGATGTAGAGCCTGTACAGCTGCACAGAGTAAGAAGCTTGCACACTTGGCTGGGTGAGACTGTCCCACTGTTAAGGTGCTGATACGGCTGCCTTTAATGTAGCAGGTTCAGCTGGTTGGCACTGGGTTAAGTGAGAGTGGCTCTCATTACTGTGTGCGACTTTTGACCTTAGAATTCAGTCTGGGTAATTTCAGTGGCAACACCAGACCCCATTGTGCACCCTATAACCCTCCCAACTACCCTCACTACCCTCATAGGGGTATTTCTGTTCCCAGATAATTCCTACGCTGATAGATGTTGGGCTTTAGTTAGAATCCTCTTGAGAAGTCTGTCAGTCCTTTCTCACTATAACATTCCATCTCAGCTGCTCGTGTTTTTTTTTAAATAAATCTTTTTATTAGTTTTAAGACAGAAACAAAAAATAAAGACATATCCGGTGTCATATATACATACATAATAATAGGGTGAACAGGGACAGTAGCAGGATAGACGTGAGCAACAGAGAAATCTCCGAGAGGCCCGCGCTAGTGAATTCAAAACATGACTTGCAAGATTATAGTCGTTAACCAGTTTAAATGCGGATTCTCGAGACCCTCCCACCCCAAAAAACCAGAACTGCAAAGATTCATGACAGCCAGATACTAGAAAACAACACAAAGCCAGGTTATTTCGACAACATTACTAATAAAGGAAAAAAAACTAAAAAGAGATCGAAAAAAAGGAAACCATATGAGCGATAACAAAAAGAAAACATCGCCTAACCCCCCAAGAAGTGTGCCTGTCGCCCCAACTAACTATGTTCTAAAAGAAGAAAAGAGAGAGACTGTGGGGGAGGGCATTTCTATATAGGCTCCCGGTCCCCTCTCCCCCCGCCAGAAACCAGCGCCCCCTATGGTGAAAAGTCAATACTAGCAACAATTACTTAGAATAAAACAGGGGGAGCCGTGACACACCGCCCAACCTCCCGATGAGACAAACAGCCAAAAACTCCACATCTTTTAGGGCAGTGACACCAGTTACCGTCGACCATATTCAACCCTGGCCCTTCTGAACCATTTTGGGAGCCCCTCCCAGTACTTCAGCAGGAGAATCAAAGTGAAGAAGGAGTCTAAATAAATGCAATACAATACAATTCAAAGTCAGCAAGTGGCCAAGAACTTCAGCAGCATAGGAACACTCCCTCACGGACGAATAGTCCCAATGTGGTGTACTCCAGAATAGTAGAGTCACAAAAGAGGGAGAGGATGAAACAGAAGTCCAAGGACAGTCACCCAAAGGATTCTCCGGGGAGGGGGCGCAAATCGGTTTTCCCAAAGTCAGCAACGGTGGTAAGTATGTCAATACGTTCAAAGCACTGGGTTCGGGAATTTCCAAGAGGCCAATCGAGGGTTGCTGCTCCTCTTGTCGCACGAGGTCCTCGTCCGGAATCAAAGTGGTTGTAGTTGAAATCGCAGCATGTGGTAATACTTGAGATGTAGCAGGGTCCGGTTCCACGTACTCCATTGCCAATAAGCTCTTCATCATTTTGTGGAGCTGGGCATCCACATGTGAATGAAATGCCCCGATGGCCGCCATTATGGTCTTTAGCGACGGCTCACTCTCCATTCGATCCGTTTCTCCACACTCAACAACGGTCATGGTCACTTCCCCCGAGGAGCCGGCTTCCCCGGGGGGAACAGACAGGAGCGGAACGGACGTCGTCGGAGGTGACTGACCAGATTCTGCGGCAACAATATGTATCTCGCTTGCGCGAGCGAAGAGCCCGACTCACCGAACCCCAGCGGAGTCCCACCGGGTCCACGGGTCAGGGACCTCCACTCCCAGCCACCGTCGTGCCACGTCACTCCTCCCTCAGTGTTGGTCAGGCACAATGAGCGCCGTCGAGTTCGGGCAAGGAAAAAAACTCCACTACGGTAGACCGGACCCTGCTTGGCTCCCAAGGCCGATGTTGTTCAACTACGACACGGCCAGGTCAAAACTCGAGGCCCCGGCTCTCCAGCTGGAGTAGGCCGCAAACTTCCACTCGACATAACTTCGTCACCCAAGCGAATTTATTCTTCAGAATTGCACCATCGGAGTGAGCAGCGGTTCACCCACACGGGGGTCGGGCGTTATATCAGGATTATTGACAGGATCTTCTGGCAGGATACGGAGGTCGGCGGAGCCGGGAGCCTACGCGGCCATCTTGGTTGCTAGCGTAGCTCCTCCTCCAGCTGCTCGTGTTTTATTCCTTTCTCCCTATATCTCTCTGTATTTTGTTTCTCTCTATCTGTGTTTGGCTAGAGCACGGGTCTCCAAACTCTTCTTTACTAAGAGCTACTTTTGTTCACTGAAAATCACCCGTAGCTACTAATATTATTATTATTAGTGGTGTCATAGTGGCAGCAACTAACAAGATTACATTAGTGACCACACCATGCAAGCTTACCACCAGTGATTACCTCAGTTTATCAGGCAGGGTTGCCAACAATAACGTAAACAAGCACTTGCAATGCAATAGGTCTCACATTTAAGCAAGTTTGAGCTATTGACATTGCAAATAACAATGCCTTTTATTTATGTTTTCGTTTTTAAAACATAAATAAAAGGCATTGTCATTTACAATGCCAATAGCTTAAATTCGCGTAAATGCGAGACCTATTGCATTGCAAATGCTTGTGTTTCACTTTCATCCCCCTGAGAGAGCGAGCCTCTGTCACTCCGAGCCAAAACTGATTGGCATGGTAGGAGGGTAAGCACAGATCATCATGTTAGCAATGGCTCATTAGATTCTTCTGGAACATTTCTATCTCACACACACAAGTTGAGTAGTTGTCTTTATGATGGCTCTACTTCTCCAGGGGGGGGAGGGGGATAGGGGGAATGGAAAGGCACCACGGGACAGAGTAGACCCTCTCGTTTTCTCTTGAAACCCTCCCATGGGGATTTTCTGTAATGGAATTAATTTGGGCCACTAGCTCCATGCATGAGCCCCACAACCATGTCACCACGGAGGTAGGGCTGGGGGATCCCTTTATTGCCCCAGCTAAGCCCCTTCTCCATTTTCATCTTCTAAGAGGCAATAGGATGGGGATTACCCTTTGATCCCCCCATGGGCAATATACAACCAATACCATCAAGGACATAAAAAACAAGCATTGGCATAGCCAATAGATCTCGCCTGTGGGACCTTATGTGTTTAGCCATGCAACAGTTGATGTTGTTGCACCAAGGATATTGTGCTGTATAGCTAAACACTTATAAGTTCCCAAAGGTGAGACCTATTGGCTATGCCAATGCTTGTTTGTATTGTAAGTACCGCTGAGATATCTTATAAGGAGCAAATCTGCGCTATCTGATAGTCTATTTCAATAAACAAGGGCTGGCAAGCAAGAATGACAAAAGATACATATCTGCTGGCCAGGGACTCTAAGAAATAAGGGCAGGACCAAACTGTCAAGCCTAAGTCGGGAGCACAGAAGTGAACGCAATGTATATTTCATTGTGTGAGCAGCAGACTCTTACCATTAACACAGGAGTTGCAAATGTATGCAGGGAATATGGCACTGGAAGTTACATGAACAATAGCAGGTACACTGTCATCAGCTGGCTAATGTCTCTCTCGCTCACACACACACACACACACACACACACACACACACTGGGCCCCCAATCTCCTAGACTATACGTATATCACACTGTAGGTAATAGTTATTAGTACATAATAAGTGAGTGTGTGGCGGTACTGTTCATAGGCAAAAGAACAGTAGGAGCCTTATAGACAAGGAATATAAATACTGTGCAACATTTCATGTGAAAAGGTGTTTGGAAGAAACTTTTCTGCGTTCATCCGATGCAAAGGTAGCTGAAAATTCCTGCAATGTGTACATACAACGCAAGCAAGGCCACAGTGGCACTCTAAAAGAATACACAGCGAGACAGATGTTGTAGCCTTTTATCCTGAAGGTATCAGCCACTGGGTTTTACCGTGACATTTTATCCCACGTTGAAGTCGTACAGGTCAGGGAAAATTTAATGTCATAGTCAGGAACACACATTCTGTGCTTTCCATGCACATCTGTATCACTACCTGGGCTTGCAATCATATGCCACTGCAGGCTCACCTAAATTCCCCTTTGCGGGTACTTGAGTATAAGGAAAGCACTGTTACACTACACTTTCTGCTGCGTACCTTCAGTGCCACAACCATCCTTTGCACTCCCTGTCCACCACAGCATGCCTCTGTCACAGCTGGCTTCCTGACAAGTAGACATTTGCCTTTTTCATTTCTTCAGGAGAGTTCATATCTGGTCTGAGAAATGGTGACAAGCTCCATGACAAAATCCTCCCAATATCTTCCTGCTTCTGCTCTTTCTACCTCTTCGCTGTCCCCTTAACTGAGAAGCTCTATGCATGGCTTCTATTATCAGCTGATGTGGTGCACTCCCTTAAAGAATCACAAGGACAACTAAGAAGTATTTCTTACTCTTCAAAAGCTAAGCTGAAGGCGAACCATTACTTTATATCTCCATGTCTCAGGCACTATCTGTCTCTTCAGGCAAGAAAACAACTAGCCGTTGCACTTTTGGGCTCTCGTCTGGACTACTGCAATGCGCTGTATGCTGGACTGAATACGAGTCAGCTGCAGCGCTTGCAGGTGGTCCAGAACGCGGCAGCGAGATTTGTTCTCGACTTGCCCAAACGTGCCTCTGCCACCGATGCTCGGAAGCAGCTTCACTGGCTCCCCGTTGGGGATCGCATCCTTTTTAAATCCATGTGTATGGTGTATAAGGCCCTAGCTAAAACTAGCCCCACGGGCGTTGGATCTATCCTGTCTCAGTACAATCCCGGCAGGAATCTTCGTTCCTCACAGAAACTGTTACTTTCTGTGCCTCGTGTCAGGAAGACAAGATGGGGAGGCAAGGCCTTTTCCAATCTGGCCCCTAAATGGTGGAATGCTCTCCCTCTCGAAGTAAAGTCCCGTCCCACTCTTCAAGCCTTTAGATCTGCCCTAAAGACCCACCTCTTTACACGCGCATACCTGTAGTGGTGCTCTGCATACTTTTGATCCGTTTTAATAGGCGCCTTGACACCTTCGGGTTTAGTTTGCGCGGTACAAATTGCTTAATAAATAAATAAATAATGTCTCCAGCATAAATAGACCAAAAGACCTTCACGAATAATTGTGAACAAAGAGGTTTAAAAGGGACATATCTGATCTTGCTTCATTGATAGGGTGAGTCCAAGTCTCTCTGAATCCCTTTGGTCTGCCATACAAAAGTGTTCAGACAGAGTACGATCAGTCAACTTCTCCACTCCCAGGGAATAGAAGGTACCACACCCTTTCTATAGGGTAAAGCATGCATTTGCTCACACTCCATTGAAGTACATCCTAACTGGCAAATGTGATTGGATCCTTTACACTTTGGCTCCTCCTCATTTCCAAATTGTGCATTTCGAATGGTCTTGGGACTAGTTGGTACATGCTGTATTCTAGTCCCACGTGTTGCAGCTCTGCCTCTACTGGCAGAGGGAGAGGACTTGCTTGCCAACAGTAGTCAGGTTGCCATGATGATGTTAATTGAGGACTTCAACATATTTCTGCACTCCATTCCCGATAGTATGAGACAAGTAAATTCATTGATGGTGTTTGTGGGCTAGTTCCTTTGCCTTCACAAGGATACTGCTGCTTCTATCCCTAGAGTCAACACAAACATGGTACCAGAGAGCTTAACATGCACTCAGGTGTTTCCTGGGATGAGAGCAGTATATGGGTCAGGGACGCAGCTCAAGCTAGGTGTTTAGGGTGTTATCTATTGCCCTCTCAAACCTTCAGGAAAGGTTTAGGGAATCGTTCACCAACTCCATTACCATCATGGCAACTAAATCCGCTAATTTTAATACCTTGGGGGATCTTAATCTCCACCTTGAGGACCGTCAAGATGGTGAGAATAACAATTTTCTGGCGGGCTTCGCAGATAGTCAACTACTACAATATGTTCCCAGCTCAACACACTCTACTGGACATCTTCTAGATCCAGTGTTCTCTAACATACCTTCCCTCGAAGTCCTCTCCCCCTTGCTATGGCCTGGACAGACTACTTATCTATTTCCATAGCACTCCTCAGTGAAAATCCACCACCACGCACTCACTAAAAGCTCCTCTTAAAATGCCCTTGGCATAAGTTAAACGCCAATCTCCTCGTATACATTCTATGCTCCCAAATGCCCCAACTGCCTGATGATGTTGCATCCATGACTGGCTCACACAGTCCCTTAATAAACATATCCCTGTCAAACTCACGCCTTGCCACAGAGTCCTTGGTATAATGAGACCTTAACCCAGATGAGAAAAAACTGCAAAATTGTCGGACGTGCTTGGAGATGCAAATATGATCCGTCTCTCAAAATACCTGCCGTCAAGGCCTACCATAAATCTATATGGAAATCATGTGCTGAATATTTTGCACAAAAGTAGTAATAATCCTGCCAAAAGAATCTTCTCCCTGATGAGTGATATCAGAAATTCCCATCAGCAAGGGCACTGACCTCTCTTTCTAATTCATAATTCAAGGCCCTAGCCATTTTTTGTTAAAAATGTTGAGGATATTTACAAATCTTTTTCGTCCACTATTAACATTGAGGAGCGTATTGATCACACTAGCTGCGTGGGTACTCTTTTATCTTCCTTCCCAGTGCTATTCTGTGAAACGTTAAGGACTCTCTACTATAAAATTAAATCATGATCCCCAGCTGATCCTTTCACACCTGATCAGCTTCTGCAATTCCTACCCCAACTCCTACCTATGCTTCATGAATTGATAAACGTATCCCTAGCATCTACAATTGTTCCAACTTCATTGAAAACAACAAGATTATTCCTTTGCTAAAAACCCGAAACTTGGGTGCCTGCAGATCCAGAAAGCTTCCGCCCGATCTCACTACTTCCTTCTGCGGCTAAAGTCACAGTCTTACATCATCTCCAACTCATCCTGGCCAAATTTATAGAATCCAACAATATTCTAGACCAGGTGCAGAATGGTTTCAGACATGGCCACAGCACTGAATCTGCTTTGTTTGCAGAGACTTAACGACTGCGAGGCTCATTCCTTGAAGGCTATATCTCTCCCTTGATTCTCCTCGACCTTAGTGCCACTGTCTCTCATAAAATCCTGGTGCAAAGTTTGCAAGAAATTGGCTTAGCTGATAGCACTTTCAACTGGCTTGTGTCATTTCTATCAGGCAGATCATTTCAAATAATTTCACCACCTTGTGGCTCCCAGAAGCAGCGTTTACATCATGGGGTTCCACAGGGCTCGACTCTGAGTCCAACATCGCTTAATATCTATGTTCAACCCCTGGCGGGAGTGTAAAAAAACAGGGGCCTCTCCATGGTCGCATAATCTGATGATATTCAGCTTGTGATCTCTCCATCTAACAACTCTGACCAACACATTAACAAGTTCCGAAATGATATGGTGGCTATCGTCGAATGCCGAATGGATGACAGCCAACTGTCTTCAGTTGAATGCAAGTAAATTAGATAGCCTCTTGTAGGAGGGGATACGCATCTTTGGAGCGATCAATGGTGGCCTGCATGCTCGGAGCTTCCCCTGGTTCTTTGACACTCAAACACGCCAGGACATTATCCAGTCTACTATCATTTCAAGACTTGGCTACTGCAATTCTCTGTACCTGGATGCTAATAAAGCCAGCATCAACCATCTGCAGAGGGTGCTAAATGCTGCAGCACATACCCTATTTGCCCTCTCGAAATATTGCCCTACTTCCAAATACACATGTAAGCTGTACTGGCTTCCAATAGAAAAGAGAATGCAATTAAAGTCCTTGTGTATCTCTCACAGAATGTTCTATGCCCAAGCCCCTATCATTTTAGCCAATTATCTCATCCCCTTTGTACCAGAGTGCGCCCTCCACTCCTTGAAACAACATCTGCTATGTATTCCCCATGTTAGAACAGCCTGGCAGGAGGCTGGTCATTCCAGGTTTGAGCTTGCTCTCTCTGGAGTGATCTCCTAAGCACTATCAGAAACTTATAAGATCATGGGGTTTTCAGGAGGGCAGTTAAGACCTGGCTCTTCCCTGATTAACCCTCTGCCTCGCCCTTGCTCCTCGGTTGGTATCTGGGGCAGCCATGGGCTATACAAATCCGACCACATAACATATCCCAGGAAACAACACAAACATGGTACCAAAGAGCTCAACATGCACTCGAGTGTGTCCTGGGATGCAGTGCAGTGTATGGGTCAGGAGTGCAGTTCCAGCTAGGTGTTTAGGTTGAAAATAGTTGTATACAAGTGCTTTCAGTGACTTACCACTCTCAATAAGACCACAAACACAATAAAAGGTTCAGTCAAGGTCACGAAAAACTATTTCCTTTCTCAACCCTTGATAACTGACAGCAAGCAGGAAGGCTTAAATTAGGAGACAGATGTGTAAAGCATTTATACACACCATTATATTAAATAGGAGGCAACACACATTAAAAATCAAACATCAATTTATAAAAATAAGTTATATATTATACAAACAAATAGACACCAAAAATGCAGTGTACGGAACCAGAAAAATGAATGGTTAAACCGCGATGGAGCGTGGGTCAGACACACTAAGCGGGAGGCCTCGGTCAAAATTACCTACCCACTTAGAAACTTTTTCAGACCTTTTTAGCATGGCGTCGAGTGAGGCTCCTTGTCAGTTCGAATTCATGCCTACATCGTCAGCTTGGTCTAGCGCAAGCCCTTCATCAACTCCTTGAGTCTTGAGTCCTGGAGCTTTCAGCAAGACTAACTTGAAATCCAAGCTGGGCTGTGGTTCAACGTCGGCGGCTTAACTCTAGGCAATGGGTCAGTCACCTGTTGGAACTTTTTACCAAAGTTGCTCCAAACTTCCGGAATTTCTTCCTGAAGTTTCTCTTGTTGGTCCAAAGGGTCCAAAACACCAATCCAAGGCTCTACAAGCTCTGAGATGGGATGGGGCAATGTTTCCCACAATATACATGGCCAAATCGTGTAAAGTCCACTAAAAGCACTATTGAGGGATCTTCCTTGGTGGAGATAAGACAAGTGGAGCTCTCTTAACCGCTTCCATGCATCGCACATTTCCCCACTGTGCGGGTGATTTGTACGCGTGCGCAAATTGGACGAACACGCCCACGAGGGGCCGTCCGATGCATGGAATAGGTTAACCTGCTGCTTTCGTGCTTTCAAGGAGTCCACTCATTAATCCATGTGAAGCAAGGCAAAGTCCTTAGAGCAGTAGTTCAAGTTTGTGCAGCAGGTGCAGTCTTTAAGAGTGCAATCTGTGGGGTGCAGAACAGGGCTCCAGCAGAGCAGTCCTTCTTCCCCTAGTTGTTTCAGGCAGGAATCTTAGCTGCTTGTCAGCTCTCCCATATTTTTTCAGAGTTCCTGGGTGCCACTCATGTGAATGAGCCCTTCCTCCAAAGTGTGGCATATTCTTGACTCAGTGAGCACTATTGTTCCAAAATCCAAAATTGAGGAACTCTCTCCTAGAAGGTTAGATCTGGCTAAGCCAACCCACTGGTGTGGCTACATTTCCCTAACAATTCCCTTCCAGCCCCTTCACTAATCTGATTAATGAGGCTCGTGTCTGTCTTTGGGTGCAGAACGTGGGGGTGAACCTGTGCTGCCCTAAACTGTCAATCTTTCCTTGAAGACCAGTTTACTTACTCCACCTCCAATCTGAACTGCCCATTCTGACCTGCCCTCCAGTGTGAGTTCCTCTACACGTCTAACAGGACTAATGTACTGCAACAAGGACTGTCACTCTGCTGAACTGCTGCTTTGAAGAACTGCTGCCCTGCTGTGCTAACCTGCTGTCTGCTGCCCCTTTGCCTGGGGGAGAAGGACTAGACCTGCATCTCTTGGACCCAGAACCCAGTATGACTCCAAGGACTAGTTGACTGGCCTCCTGATCTGAAGCCCCAGGGACACAACAAGCTTCCAACAACTTTGCACCTGGGCTCTGTCACCTGTGAGTTTGCCCTGTCAGCTAGTGCCACCCAGTAATGTTCTGCCAGCCTCTGTGGATCCAGCAGAACCAACGCATCTCACCTGCAGCATAGGGGAACTCCAACCAGAACTGATGAATATCTGCTGCGTGGACAGGACCCATTGAGAAGACTTACATCCACACCACAGCCCATCGGAACTGCCACTGCATGACCCATCCTTGGCGCAGCCCTTACATCCTCCTTGGAGGTATCCTTGACGAGGATGATGGACTGTGCATCACAGTCTTGCAGCTCTATGGAACCAAATCATCGCTCCGACTGTGCACTGCAAGCTCAACGCTGTACTTTGCATTGCAATCCCAGTCGATGGGGTACTCAACCAGGATGCAAGCCCTCTAAATGCAACCCCCTTGCATCTCAGAACTGATGCATTGTTTCGGCAGCGTGAAGCATCTTTGACACTGATCCTTGCAACACTTTGCAAACAGGATTTAATGTACTCTGTTAAGAAGGCCTAACTGGTTCACTGTAGCCTGCCTGCGCTTCATCATGGTCAGCCTGAACTTGTGACTTTGCCCCAGTCCGGTATGACCAAATATCCACAGATGGCGCTTTATGCTTTTTGGTGCTATTTTCACTAAAATCTTAAAATTGTATATTTCCAGTTCTGCTAATTGGATTTTTTTGTCTTTTTGCCCTTGTTTTATTTAATAAAGAAAGTTCTATTTTCCAAATTTGGTGTGGGACCTTTTTATATGGTATTTTCACTATTACTATTTGAAGTATTTCACAAATATACATTACCTCTAAGTTCAACCTCTTTGCTCTGTGCCAAGCTCCAAGAGGGTTCAGCAAAGACTAAGAGGCCGATTAGGATCGCAGACGGAAATGTGTCCCGTTCGCCAAGGAAGCGGGCAAGATACTCCGGACCGCTCCGCGGATAAACCGCCGTAGCGATTAGGATCATATTGGTACAAACCCCCGACCGCGGCGGACGGAGAACACCAAAGTCCGTCCGCGGCAGACGGAGTACACCAGAGCCCGCCGCAAGCGGACGGAACCGACCAAACCCCGTCCGCTGCGGACGCACATGAACGCGGGAACAGCCACCTCCACCGCCATACCTGCGAAGGCTCCATGTCCGCGATTAGGATAACGCCGCCTGTACCCCGGTACGCACCGCCATCCACGTCCGCGGCGGAAAGAATGCAATGAGAAACAGTGCATCACAGCGGAAGCCCAACACGAACAACATCCCTACCGTCAAACCAATGTCAAAAAGTGTGACGGAAGTAAATTGCTAACACACTAAAAAGGACTACCCCCCACCTGAAACACCAACACCAATCACAAGCCACAATGACCCCCCCCAAGTACCCAATAATGCACACTAGTCAACACACCCACCTACCACCTGACTGCCAACAACCATTGAGACACGACTATAAAATGACACACACCCACTACCACAATCCTTTGCATCACAGCATAGCTGCTAGCAAGAGGCCCAATACGAGCGACAGCATACACCAATTGAAGACACACAACCACCACCCTACCACACCCACCACAGAAACACCCACCACACCATTCCTACACACCACACAACACACACCTGCACCCCCCAACTCACTCAACCCACACCCTGAGCACCACACACCATGGCACCCAAAAAAAAAACTAAATTCACGGAGACGGAGTTGAAGGTAATGGTGGATGAAATTATCCGTGTTGAGCCCCACATATTCGGGGCCCTAGTCCAGCAGACCACTGTGGCGCAAAAAAATCACATGTGGGACAGGATCGTCAGTCGGGTGAATGCGTCAGGGACCGTGCCATGGACAAAGCACGAGATACAGAGGCGGTGGCATGACCTGAAAACCAGGGTGAAAGGCATCCGTGCCAAAAACAATGTGAGAGCTAATCACACTGGCGGCGGCACACCCCTGGAGCCCATACCCTACACTGATTGGGAGGAAAAGGTGCTGGGCATACTGCACCCAGAGAGCCTGGAAGGACTTGAGGAAGGAGAAGAGGCCGGTAAGTACTAACCAAGCACCACGATCAGAACGACATGGTCAGCCTCACACAACAGAGAAGACACATCTCCCAGGCCCCAACCCATGCACGTGGGCCACATACTCACCAAAATGTAAATGGCTACCAACAGGCCCCCATGTCCACAGGGAGGGCGGTGGTGGTGGGTGGGGTGTGTGAGAGACCAGCACTACAACTCCCAACAGGCCCCCATGTCCACAGGGTGTGTGTGAGAGGTGGGTGGGGTGTGTGAGAGCTCACCACTACAACTCCCAACAGGCCCCCATGTCCACAGGGTGTGTGTGAGAGGTGGGTGGGGTGTGTGAGAGAGCAGCACTAATACTCCCAACAAGCCCCCATGTCCACAGGGAGGGCGGTGGTGGTGGGTGGGGTGTGTGAGAGACCAGCACTACAACTCCCAACAGGCCCCCATGTCCACAGGGAGGGCGGTGGTGGTGGGTGGGGTGTGTGAGAGACCAGCACTACAACTCCCAACAGGCCCCCATGTCCACAGGGTGTGTGTAAGAGGTGGGTGGGGTGTGTGAGAGACCAGCACTACAACTCCCAACAGGCCCCCATGTCCACAGGGTGTGTGTGTGAGAGGTGGGTGGGGTGTGTGAGAGCTCACCACTACAACTCCCAACAGGCCCCCATGTCCACAGGGTGTGTGTGAGAGGTGGGTGGGGTGTGTGAGAGACCAGCACTACAACTCCCAACAGGCCCCCATGTCCACAGGGAGGGCGGTGGTGGTGGGTGGGGTGTGTGAGAGACCAGCACTACAACTCCCAACAGGCCCCCATGTCCACAGGGTGTGTGTGAGAGGTGGGTGGGGTGTGTGAGAGCTCACCACTACAACTCCCAACAGGCCCCCATTTCCACAGGGTGTGTGTGAGAGGTGGGTGGGGTGTGTGTGACTGGACACTGAAATGTAATCTAATTGATATGAACATGTAATGTCCACAGTACTGAACTGCACAAATTTGTCCCTCAGGTGATCGTAATCTGACTGGTGGAACCAGCAACCGGCCGCAAGACTCGCCTCACACCCATACCAGACTCTCTGGGGAAGATGCCACAGCCAGCTCCGGGGCGGAGGATGGTGCGGGCCCAAGCAGACTACCAGGGCCATCTGGCTCACAGGAAATCCCGGCCCCTACAACCGCCGCCTGTGTAACTCCTGCTACACCGGCCACAGTGAGCTGCAGACTCACCACCACCACCACCACCACCACCAGTACCACCACTCCTGCCTGTGCCACCCTGCCTAACCCACCGCAAGACGCAGGGCCATCTGCCTCCCACCCAAGCAGGGAGAGTGGGCCAGACAGGAGAGAGGCGAGGCCACATCAGCCAATCAGGAGATCCACACACCATCGCGCTGAGGAAGGCCACCCGCCCCATCCTGTGGCAGAGTCACTTGAAGCCCTAGCCAGGTGCCAGGCTTCCTACGACCATAGCCAGGAACAGGCAGATCGTGCCCACCAGGACTCAGTGGACAACACAAACATGTTGCGGGAGATTGCGGGCAGCCTTGGCCAGATAGTGGACATCATGGGCCAGCAGACAACAATGTGGAGGGAATGGATAGCCCGCAACAACCCCACCCCCCCTCAACCAAGTGTCCAGACGTCACGGCCAGCAACAACACCGCCACCTGTGCCCCTGGCGACGGATGTGGCCCCTCAGCAACCTGCCCCCCAGCTGACTCCGTTCCACCTCAAAGACGGAGGGGCCGTCCGAGGCTGGAAGTGGGTGAGAGCAGTGGGGGTGCTCCATCCACATGCACCAAGAGGGGCCGACAATGACTCTGACACTGGCTGAGCCAGCCATTCAGCCTGGCAACTATCCTGTCCCACATAGCCAATCATTGGCACAGGTCTGCTGGACTAGCCTGACATCACCCAATGTGGTGTCAGCACGGACATTTCATCTGCCATTACCTTCAAGTCACACTCCCCCACCCCACACTTACTTGTAAATATTCACCAGCACCAATGCACAACCTGTAAATAAATGCCACTTACACACTCAATGATGTGTTGCCTCCATGTTTAATCACATGATTGCCTCAGAAACAGACGTAACCAGGTGCAGGGATCCACGTCGTACAAAATCATGCCGCTGCAGGAGTGACCTAGGGAAATTCAGAGACAGCAAACACATGTCAGGAAACATATGCACACCCATCACAACACACAGCACAGCAACATTCCACAAACCAGACTCAACACAAAATCATTGGATGAGAGGACACACATCATGGAGACTTGCATGTCCAAATAAATGAACACACACCTATGCAATCATCACATAGCAGAACACCCAGCTGATGCACCCCACATCCACACAACACCAGCAAACATACATAAGCCATTGTCAACCGGCACAAGAGGTAGTTACTCACATTCAAGGGAAGTAGCGATCAATGAGCTGGCGCCTCTGGTCCACACCTTCTTCCTCACCACTATCCTCATCAGGAACTAGTTGGTCTTCAGGGTCCAAGAGCAGTTCAATGTCATTGCGCACGGCCACGTTGTGGAGCATGCAGCAGGCAATCACGATCCTGCATACTTTGCCTGGTGAGTAAGGCAAGGCGCCTCCGGTCTTATCCAGGCACCGAAACCTAGACTTTAGCAGGCCGAAAGTACGTTCCACCACTCTACGTGTCCTTCCATGTGCATCATTGTAGCGCATTTCACCCGCTGTAGTAGGATTACAAATGGGACTCAGGAGCCAGGGCCGGTTTGGGTACGCCGAGTCACCTATGTAGGTTGATTGCGGCCACGCCCACTATCCTCAGGCCACGCCCCCTTTTTTCACATTATAAACATGTGCGCACCCCGGAGGCGCAGCGGACGGGAGCAGCGGGCGCGCCGTTTGCGCGCCAAAGGTGCGCCTAAGGCAAGCCCGTTTGCGCCCGTCCGCGCCTGGCCCGCACCTAGCGCCGGCCCCCCTGTCTCCCGACCTAGGATAATTACTTGGACCAGTACCCAGCTTCTTCAGCTCAGACAAGGTATCTGTACCCCAGGTATTTGCTGTTGCCCTCTTAGCTTAGAGGACGTCCCCTACAATTGTTCATCTTGTGAGTTTGCTATTACCTCTCTGCGGATTCATTGCCCCTCGTCATTGAAGATCACCAAACACCCGAGTCCCCCTAGGTTGATAAAGGCGGCTCTAGTCAACTGTCGCTCTCTGCCTCGACATGCCAATGAGATATGGCTATCTCTTGACACCCAGGACTGGGACATCCTATTTCTTACTGAAACTTGGATAAAAGATACGTCTAAACCTGATATATACTTGGCCACTCCCCCGGGCTATCGATTGGTGGCTGTCAATCGTGATAACAACAAAACTGGAGGGGGCCTTGCTATTATCTTAAAATCACATCTGAACCTGACCGTCAAGAAACTTACGAATTTGGGGCTTATTGAGGCCTTGTACTTCACAATCCTGGATTCCTCCACTATTATTTTAGCGGGCACTCTGGTATACAATCCCCCTACTGCGTCTGCTTCCTCACTTACCACCCTGTTGCACACAATAGCAGACCTTTCCCTAAGACATGCTTATTTTACGGTGTTAGGAGATTTCAACTTACATGTTGATGATTCATCCTGCACTCAAGCGTCTCGCTTAATTGAAACCTTGCAAGGACTAACTTTGTTCCAATTAGTTCAGGGCCCGACACACGCAGCAGGCCATACTCTTGACCTCATATTCACTAATCACCCTCATGTCACCTCCCTTCCTGCACTGCCCCTTGCTTGGTCAGATCACTTTCTCCTCCCTTTTGATATTTCTTTCCCCCTCCTTCCCCCCCTTCTATTCTGAATGGGGAGAATGCACGAAAATGGCATAAAGTCACTTGCGATGCCTTCGATTCCGGTTTCTCCTATAAGTTTGACTTTACTATGGACCTCAATGAGGAAATAGTTAGATATAATTCCGCCCTTTCTGCTGCACTTGATGTCATCTTCCCATTAAACCCCATTACTTCCGCTAGATCTCGGCCCTCTGCACCGTGGTTTTCTCCCACTTTGCGGGAGGAAAAGAGTCGCTGTAAACAGCTGGAACGTAAATGGCGGCAGACCTATGATCCTGAGTCAAAAACAATATATAAATCTGCCCTGAATAAATTCCAAAAATTAAAACGCTCCACGATGAGAGGTTACTTCTCTCAGTTAATTAAGAAGGCTGAGAATTCTACCAAAACCCTCTTCAAGATAGTGAAGGATTTTGTTAATCCACCCGCTATGAAGGCCCAGAGCTCTCCCAGCCAGGCCCTCTGCAACGGGCTTTCTGATTTTTTTCAGGACAAAATTATTCAATTATCTTCCTCATTTGAACCAGTTTTGTCCCCTCCTCTGATTGCTGTATTTGACTCTCAGCAACGTTCATTTAATTCTTTTGAGGAGTTTAGTCTTGAGATGGCCTCCAAACTACTTGTTCAAGTTAGTTCGGGGTCACCATTGGATCCAGTCCCAGCTAAGGTAATGGGTAACCTAGCTCCGGTTCTAATCAACCCTCTTCTTTCCATTTGGAATTCTTCGCTAAGTCTGGGTCAATTTCCCTCAGCTTGGAAACAGGCTATGCTGGTCCCCATTCTGAAAAAAGCGGATGCGGATCCCTCACAATTTCCTAATTACCGCCCGATTTCCCTTCTTCCCAAACCGGCTAAGATTTTGGAAAAGGTGGTCCAGAGACAATTGGCCAATTATCTAGAAGCTAACCAGCTGTTGCATGACTCCCAGTCGGGATTTAGAAGCGGTTACAGCACAGAGACCGCCCTGCTGGAGGTTTCGGAGACGATTCGTGGGTGTGTGGACAGGGGAGAGGAGGCCATGTTGGTCCTTCTCGACCTGTCCGCCGCCTTCGATACGGTGTCCCACGATATCCTACTGGACCGGTTGCAGCAGTTGGGAATTGGAGGCACTGTGCTGACCTGAATCAGATCATTTCTTACAGGGCGGACACAGAGGGTATTTCTTAGGCCCTTTGAATCAGAGGCCAAACCTCTCCTGTGTGGAGTGCCGCAGGGCTCGGCCTTGAGCCCTCTTCTGTTCAATATCTATCTAGGACCGCTGGCTAGGGTGGTTGAGTCGTGGGGTGTCAGGGTGATCTCTTATGCTGATGATACACAGCTTGTGTTTTCTTTTAGTGATCACTCTGACACCCATTTTTCCAACTTTCGCAACTGCCTTGCTAACATCTGCTCTTGGATGGCCGCTAATCATCTGGTCCTGAACACTGACAAAACTGAGGTTCTATTTTTTAATCAAAAAACCGTTTCGTCTGCTACTCTGTGGTGGCCTACTGTTGGGATCCCCCCCGACCCCAGTTCAATCAGCTCGTAATCTGGGCTTCCAATTCGATAATACCATGTCTTGTAAGGCCCAGATCAACAAGGTTACTTCTGCCTGCTTTGGCAAACTACGTATGATCAGGAAGATTTTTCCTTACCTCCCTTTGGACTCCCGTAAGACTATTGTCCATGCCCTGATCACGTCGCATCTAGATTATGCCAACAGTCTTTATGCCGGTGCCCCTCTCTACCTCATTGAAAGGCTACAAGTTGTGCAAAATGCTGCTGCAAGACTAATTGGAAAAACCCCGTTCCGCCACTCGGTTGCAGCTTATCGGAAAGAACTGCATTGGCTTCCCATCTCCCGCCGCATCCAGTTTAAAGTTTTGATCCTTGCCTTTCGTGCTCTTAACGGATCAGGCCCGTCTATCTGAGCAAAAGACTCAAATTATCCGTATCTGTCAGAGCGTTGAGATCAAACAGCCTGTCTCCTGGTGGTACCTAGATTTTGCCTAGCCAGGAGCGGAGGCAGAACGTTTGGTGTGGCGGCTGCCAATCTGTGGAACGGCCTCCCACTGGATCTCAGGTTTGCTGAGTCGGAGCTAGTGTTCCGCCGCAAACTTAAGACTTGGATGTTCACCACCTCTTAAAGCAATTTTCCTGTTTTTTCTCCTTCCCTGCTGGCATGTATTCTGTAGCGCCGGGACACCCCCTCCGGGGGTAGCTGCGCGCTTTATAAGCTTCTTAAATAAATAAATAAATAAATAAATGACAGACACAAATATCACAACCAGAATTGGTGGGTACCCCATGCCACACACAAATCACAAAAGTCCCCACAGCATACTCACGAACAAGCCACGCATGACCGGGACGCAGATTTGCCATCAGTTGGGGGACAATGCTGCTCCGCATGATGAGGGCGTCATGTGCGGAGCCTGGAAATCTTGCACACACATGGGAGATGATGTTGTCGGCCAGGCACACCACCTGCACGTTCAGCGAATGGAAGTGCTTCCAATTCCTATAAACCTGCTCACATGCCCGTTGTGGAATGAGAGCGATATGTGTGCCATCAATGGAACCCACTACGTGTGGTATCTGGCCCAGTGCATAGAAGTCTGCTTTGACTGCTGGCAACTCTGCCGGCCGTGGGAAATGGATGTAGTCATCCTTATACAGCATCATAGCTTTTAGAACATCCCAAAGTACCATGCTGAACATGGACTGTGACATCCCCCCGGCATGTCCAACTGTGTACTGAAAGGTGCCAGTAGCAAAAAAGTGTAGTGCCGCCATCACCTTTGCTGTGGGTGTAATGGAACCAGGGTACGTCCTTCGTGGCTGCAGATGAGGAGACAATTGGGCAACAAGCTCCATCAATCTACGTCGATCTAGCCGGAATTTCCTGATCACCTCCTCGTCAACCATATCCTCCAGCACAGTGTATGGCCGATGCACATTTGGAGCCCTCCTGTGTGGGAGAGAGATGTAACTTGAGTCAACTTACAAACAACGCATAGGTGTGCAACTCAATCACATGTAAGCCAACATTAGCAAGAAGATAAATGTTGTGGACAATGGTCAAATGTGTGACATCTCTGATAGTAACTACAATACGGAGTGCCACATTAACAATGTGCAGCCACTAGCAACAGGAAGTGTGTACAACGCAACTTAGTCACATGTCAACATTACTGACAAGACGTGTGTCATGACCCTAATGTGTAGAAGCCACATCACAGACACACATGCTAGTGCATGCACACAAACGATAATGATACGCACACACCATGTCATCATGCAGCAATGCCAACACCAATAATGGTGAGCATACGGACATTACATGCATGGTGACACAACAGGCAACACACATACACTGAATGCATGTGTACCCCCACCATTGTAGTGACCTCACATGAACCGCACACTGACGACAGATTCAGAATGTGGCGATACAGCCGTGATGTACTGTGTAGATGTGCAGAAGTAAAAACGTCTGTAGGGTCACACCCGACGTCAACACGTCGACATGCACAAGTGTTGCACATTGTGTGCACTCCGATGAGCATCGTATGGACACACATGGAATAGTGCATGACAAATGAAGTTTCCCTATCACGCTCACAACCCTCATGACGCAACTGCAGATAATACACCACGGTGCATCATTGGCGCCGCCATGGCGGTGCACGTCTTCCGCTATTTTCGAATGGGCATACGCGGGCCGCGTTCCCTCTCCCCATTGTCTGCATGTGCACGGACCGTCACGGTCACACATCGGCAAGCGCATGTGCAAGCTTCCGAGACGGATGCTTCTTTAGCAACAATGTTCTATCACTGGCGCCACCATGGCGGTGCACGTATTCGGCGGGGGAGGTGCAGGCCAACACACCCTTTAGATGTAGTCAATGGACATGGCAGTCACATTGCATCATCCACCGTATACCGGCCGGGCCGGCCCGGCCTAGGAGCGCCGTGCCGGCCATGTCAACCACCGCCGTGCCAGGCCCGGCCTAGGAGCGCCGTGCCGGCCATGTCAACCACCGCCGTGCCAGGCCCGGCCTAGGAGCGCCGTGCCGGCCATGTCAACCACCACCGTGCAAGGCGACTGAACACCCGTCGGTGGTAGACATGGCCGGCACGGTGCTCCTAGGCCGGGCCTGGCACGGCCGGTATACGGTGGATGATGCAATGTGACTGTAAGGGGGGTCATGAACTGCCATGTCCATTGACTACATCTAATGGATGTGTTGGCCTGCACCTCCCCAGCCGAATACGTGCACCGCCATGGTGGCGCCAGTGACAGAACATTGTTGCAAAACAAACATCCGTTCCGGAAGCTTGCACATGCGCTTGCCGATGTGTGACCGTGACGGTCCGTGCACATGCAGCCAATGGGGAGAGGGAATGCTGGCCGCGTATGGCCAATCGAAAGTAGCGGAAGCAGTGCACCGCCACTCCAGGGCCAGTCATTGGCCCTTTTACAAACACGCATCCAGGGCTGACCAATTGCTGGCGACGTATACCACTGACATGTGCTCAGGGCCCTATATATGTGTGATGTCAAAAAGCACACATCCTACCCTGGGAACCAGTGCTGGCTGTTCACCTCGACCTGCTGCTGCTGAGCTGACCACCAACTGCTGCCTGTGACCATCACCTCGACCTGCTGCTGCTGAGCTGACCACCGACTGCTGCCTGTGACCATCACCTCGACCTGCTGCTGCTGAGCTGACCACCGACTGCTGCCTGTGACCATCACCTCGACCTGCTGCTGCTGAGCTGACCACCGACTGCTGCCTGTGACAATCACCTCGACCTGCTGCTGCTGAGCTGACCACCGACTGCTGCTCTAGTGCCATACTCCATGATCTTGCCATGTCCAGAGTTAAAGAGATCCGGTCTCGTCCCTTCACCGCCGCGGAGCTTGATGTCCTCGTGGACGGTGTGCTCCGCAACTTTGGACGGCTCTACGGCGCACCCGGACAGGTGGTAAGTGCAGTGTGGGACATGTTGGTGTGCATGAGGTGGTCAATGACTCCGGGCTTCTGCAATCTTAGATGTGTACTGTGGGCCCGACATATTTGTCGGAATGTGCATGGCTGCTGACAGATACGTGTTGCCCCTATCTGTGTGACAGGCCAACTGTCCACTGACTTGCACCCTTTTGTCTCCCATCATGGTAGGTCAAGCTGCACCTTCGCAAGGACGTGTGGAGGAGCATAGCACGTGATGTACGGGTATTGCGGGTGTGCAATAGACGACATACACACTGCCACAAACGCTGGGACGACATTTCCAGGCTGAGCAAGAATGTAGCGGAAGTGACACTGGGGATGATTCCAAGGGCGCCACGTCTGGCCCGACGCTCCATGACCCCTCTCATGCACCGTATCATTGCTGTGACGCATCCTGACCTGTCCGAACGGCTGAGTGTGGATCAACAGCAAACTAGCGGTGAGCAGATTGTCTGTGTATGTTACTTGGGAGTGCAATGCATGTATTGGTGCCCAGACACAGTAGTGACTTCCGTGGTGCGTATGTATCCCAGCGATGCCATGTTGGTGCCATTGGGTGAGTGTAATTTGACATCCAGGTCCGGCATGTTGACACGCCACTTGCTTAGTAGTTGAGTGTTTGAGCACATGCCGTAGTGGTCCGTGGCCCCATGGCAAGACATGTGTGCAGATGTACATGCTCCTGCCCTGTCCGCATGCTGTACATGTGTCACGGCCAACAACGCTGATGTCATGTGAGGATGACTGGTAGGGGTGGGCCGTGTGCAGGATGGGGGCTAGAAGAACTTTGTCAGCAATGGAATTAGGGATTCCTTGTCCTTCTGTACATGAGTGTGCCCATGACTTACACCTCTTTTCTGTGCATTTCAGCTTTGGCAGAGGGCACTCAGCCACAAACGGCGGAGATGAGTGGAGGCAATGCATCCGGATCAGACTTCGCGCACACGCAGACTGACACAGAGGAGGGCAGCGCCGGAGAGGGGGACAGGACCGTCCCTGAGGACTCGCATGTGGAGACACCATCGTCCTCATCTACCGAGAGTGTTGGTGAGCCAGCACTGTTGTCACGGACTGGGAGTGGGCAATCAACACCTTCGGTCGGGACATAGCACACAGGGCCCACACTGCCGCCAACTGCACCATGTACTGTTCGTGCACGCAGGAGTAGGGGGAGCAGAGTGGCGTTCGGTGCAGGCACCGCTGCCCCTGCCACGGTGACCCAAAATGCACTTTGTGCTGAGGCTGTTGATCTGCTGCGACAGCTGTGTGTGGGGCAGACCAATATGACAAATGCATTCCAAGACCATGATAGGAAGTTGGGGCAGGTGGTGGCATTCATGGAAGGGATGCATGGCGATCTTGCTAGTCTACACAGGACAGTTCAGTCATTGGCAAGCAGTGTGTCGTCTGCCATTGTACAGTCGCATGGACAGGGTCCTACTTCTGTTTCCCCATCTACACCACTGGAGGTCTCGGGGGGGAGTGAATATTCTGACCAGGACTCTAATACAGGTTATTGCACTAGAAGCAGCGTCAGACAGCACGTCAGGGCACGGAGGGCACAGACACCATCCCCTAGGTCAGCAAAATCTGTTCACAAAGACAACGTCAGATACACTGGAGTACACACACAGGATCCACAAGTGGTGTTGGGGGACATGCCTTCACATGCTACACAGGCATTCCACACAAAAGGTACTCCCAAGGCAAGGGATACTCCCAAGTCCATGGACACTCCCTTGGACAAGGACAGTCAGAGGACAAAGGCACCTCAAAGGAGCAGGGACACTCCCAAGGACAAGGACGATACTAAGGAAGGGGCCACTCCCAAGGACAGGGACAGTCAGAGGACAAAGGCACCTCAAAGGAGCAGGGAGAGTCCCAAGGACAAGGAAAATACTAAGGAAGGGGCCACTCCCAAGGACAGGGACAAGGACAGTCAAAAGACAAAGGCACCTCCAAAGAGCAGGGAGAGTCCCAGGGACAAGGACAATACTAAGGAAGGGGCCACTCCCAAGGACAGGGACATGGACAGGCAAAAGACAAAGGCACCTCCAAAGAGCAGGGAGAGTCCCAAGGACAAGGACAATACTAAGGAAGGGGCCACTCCCAAGGACAGGGACAAGGACAGGCAAAAGACAAAGGCACCTCCAAAGAGCAGGGAGAGTCCCAAGGGCAGGCACACAACAGAGCAAGGGCCATCGCCCAAGGGCAGGGACACACACAGGGAGAAGGTGTCTTCTGGAGACAGGTACACCACAGACGACAAGTCTGCTGCCAGGAACAGGGCACCGTCCAGGGCACAGGGAAAGTCCAGAGCCAACACTCCTCCTACGGATAAGGCACATCCTAGGGACAAGGCTTCTCCCATGGACACTGGCACAATCAAGGACAGGCATACATCACCCCTGGATGTGCTGAGGTTGATGATGTCGAAAGAACGGAAAACAGATGTCTCCGCGGCGGAGTCCCCCCATACCTCCACTCCCATCCACGCCCATCAGAAGCAGAGGAGGGAGTCCCCTGTTGTTGCATCCCCCATTACACTTGATTCTGAGTCCAGGCAGCAGGCACACAGCAAACGACAAGCAGGCTCCAGCACGTCCCCAGAAAGCCGACCCCCGGCAGCAGATGCTCCACCTATGGTGGGTGATAATTCTTTAGAGTCCCCACCACTTTCCAGTCCTGTCCTGTCCAGGGTGCACTCGCATATCCCTAAGAAACGCAGACACACACCATTGACACCTGCCCACCACGATGTCGCTCAAGTACAGCTATCCCCAGCTCCTAGGGCCACCCTGCCTCCTGGCCCATACAGCCCTGTGGCTCATCATTTCTGTGGTCCCAGTGGCGCTGGTGCAGTAGACTCTCATGTATCAGATAGTGGCACTGTGTCTGTTGTTTGCTGTCATGCATCATGTAGTAGCACAGTCTCTGTTGTGCCCTCTCCTGTTTCAGGTGCTGGCAGTGTATCTGGGTCTATGGCTCATGTGTCAGTCAGTAGATCTGTGGCTGTGTCTCACACTCCTGTTTCTGGTGCTGGCAGTGTGTCTGGGTCTGTGGCTCACGTGTCAGTCACTACATCTGTGGCTGTGTCTCACATTCCTGTTTCAGGTGCTGGCAGTGTATCTGGGTCTATGGCTCATGTGTCAGTCAGTAGATCTGTGGCTGTGTCTCACACTCCTGTTTCTGGTGCTGGCAGTGTGTCTGGGTCTGTGGCCCATGTGTCAGTCACTCGGGCTGTGGCTGTGTCTCACATTCCTGATTCTGGTGCTGGCAGTGTGTCTGGGTCTGTGGCCCATGTGTCTGTCACTCGGGCTGTGGCTGTGTCTCACATTCCTGTTTCTGGTGCTGGCAGTGTGTCTGGGTCTGTGGCCCATGTGTCTGTCACTCGGGCTGTGGCTGTGTCTCACATTCCTGTTTCTGGTGCTGGCAGTGTGTCTGGGTCTGTGGCCCATGTGTCAGTCACTCGGGCTGTGGCTGTGTCTCACACTCCTGTTTCTGGTGCTGGCAGTGTGTCCGAGGCAGGTAGTTCACGCAGTCTACCTTCTTCTGTGATGTGAGGTGCTGTTCACTGCATTGTGCCCTCTCACGTGCTGCCTCTGATGTACCTGCTCTGTTGTCCACAATGCCCTGTTGATGCTCTGATACTGCATTCTGCCCTCTGATGTGATGCCAATAATGTACCTGCTCTGTTGTCCACAATGCCCTGTTGATGCTCTGATACTGCATTCTGGCCTCTGATGTGCTGCCTCTGATGTTCATGCTCTGGTGCCCACTTTGCCCATGCTGACGCATACACTGTGATTAAACCCCTATTATGTGTAATAAAGGTAGTCAATCATGTGTCGTGGTTTGTCGTAGTCATTCCTGTTTGCGTACTACAATTGTGTATTGGTATTTGCTTGTGATCAGTGGTTTCGGTAACATGACACTCCCCCTCCCAACATCACGACCCTTGCAGGTATTCCCCTCCAGACAGCGATTGGTTTGTGCCTTACCTGTGTCGTCGTCGATAGTGGGCCAAGACTTGGACGTGGTGGATCGCGAAGAGCATCGGGAAAGCGTGTAGCGCTGGGTCCATGGTGGCGAGCAGCTTGCGGTGGGTATCTCTGCTATGTATGGTATCTTCGCTGTGGGGAATCCGCCGTGTTCAGACAGGTTGTTTTTCCGCAGTGGTTTTATGTGTATTTTCCGCCATTTTGATTTGGGGGACGGTCGTAGACGTCAGTCCGTACGGCGGAGTCTCTGGATTGGTTACGTCCGCCGCGTGGTCGGGTGTGGTTGGGCGGCGGTGCGTGCTCATCCGTCGCGGACAGAATTTTGACACTCTTTCCTATCCTGATAGGGCGGACGGAGTGTCCGCGGCAGGCGGACACGGAAAAGGCATTTTCATCTTACTCCAGGGCTGCGGACGCACTTCCGTCCGCCATCCTAATGTGCCCCTTATTTAGGGTTGGCTTGGGCCTCACCTTGACAAGGATTGTGGTTGCTGTTGGACCAGGGTTCACACCACAGTCCGCCAACATCCAAGTTCTCACATTAGGTTTTCCAGGGGGTCCCAGATTTTCCTAGTTAATTTTACAGTAGTGTTGGACCTGACCCTCTTGGCAGGGTCATCCCTAAACTTTTTGCCTTCCTCCAATACTCCCTCTGACCTGTTTTTGTTGGTTTAATGACTCTGGGCACTTTGCCACTGCTGACCAGTGCCAAAGTGCATATGCTCTCCCTGTGTAAAATGTACATGTGATTGATGTCCATGATTGGTTCATTGGATTTACTGTTAGTCCCCAGTAAAGTGCACCAGGAGTGCCAGGGCTTGTAAATGCCAATACTGCTAGTGGGCCTGCAGCGCTGGTTGCGCCACCCACAGAAGCAGCCTTTTAAAATGTGTCTAGGGTCTGCTATTGCAGAACCTGCGTACAGTCTGGTACTGTCATGCTGGCTGGGCAAGTGCACACACTTGCCAGCCCCTAAACCTTCCCTTAACTTCATATTAGTCACCCCTATGGTAGGCCTGAGGGCAGGGTGCATTGTAAGTGTAAGGTAGGACATGCTCTGATGTGTGTGGCATGTTCTAATAGTGAATTACTGCCAAATTCGTTTTTCACTATTGTAAGGCTACCAGTTCCCTTATAGGCCAGATGGGCTACTGGAATTATTACACTCTATAATCCCAGCAGGCTCAGGGAACATGGTAGAAATTAATGTTTAGTATGCCTGAACTCAGAATAATAAAATACTTCTTTTAGTAAAGTTTATTTTAATATCCTGTGTTTGCAAATGCTACTTTTAGAAAGCTAGCATTTGCTTGCCTAACCATTTCAGCCCGCCTCTGCTTTTGTGTGTATCTGACTGTCTGAGTTGTGTGAGTGACAGGGCTGGGAGGTGACAGGTGGTGAATAGCAGGATGACACCTTAGTGGGAGGTGGGAGTTTCCCTGAATGATGCATCAGGCTGTGCTCTGCCTCCACAATGCTGGCTCCGCCCCCCTGGGGAGCGACTGATGACTCAGCCTGCACCTGGCCCAGGAAGGACCGAAGCTTGTCAACAAAGTGCTCCTGGCTGCCCCTGTCCCCACAATGCTGGCTCCGCCCCCCTGGGGAGCGGCTGATGTGCCTGCCCTCACCCTGAATGCAGAAGCAGAAGTACCCACCACAAGTGCTCAGGGACTGGAGCAGTTATGCAAAGGCCCCCCTGGCCTGCAAGAACAAAAGAAACTGGGTATAAAAGTAGGAGCCCTGCTCCTTGTAAATTAGATCCTGTTTGCGCTACAGAAGAAACTCTGCCCGAAGAGAAGGACCTGGAAGGACTACAAGGAGGAGTGCTGTCTCTGGCCTGTGTCTGGTGCCTTGCTGCAGAAGGAGAGGAAAGAAGAGACTACAAGAGACTTTTGCTTTTACTGAACTTTGTGCCAAACTCTGCTAAAAGATCTCCAAGGGCTTGCTGTGGAACTTGCCCCCTGACCAGCGCCCCAGGAACAGTGGGCGCTACCCCCTGAAGGAAGCTGCTGTGTGTGCTGCTTATCGCTGCAGCGCTGACTGAGGAGTCTGAGAGCGTGTGCGTCTCTGCCACGCTCCCCATGATCCAGGACATCGATATCCCCCCCGAGCACCGTGACAGGGGCCCACCGTGGACAGCAAGAGCAACGTGAGGCCCAGCCGCCGCTGGCCCAAACACCGTGACTGCATCTGCCTGTGAGCCCCGAGAGCAACGTGAAGGAGGACCCGTCCGGTCCAAGCACCCGAGTTGGCTGCGCTTTGCGCCGTCGACCCCTCTGCAACGACGGACTGCCGCCCTGTGATAACCCCCCTCTGATCGGCATCCTGCCCGACAGCTCAGCTGTGAGTGCACAGCTGCCATCGGCACTTTGGCTGGGTACGTCCCGCACTTGGGGACCGTACTGCCACTTGCCGCCACCTCACAGCCGCCGCCTTCAGGGTCGGAGCGCACCCCAAAAGAAAGGACCCTGCCGCCACTAATCACCGCCGCCCCGGGTGACCCGTGACCTGCCCAGCTGAGAGCCGCAGCTCGCCGCGACCCCAGGGAAGCAACGCGACGTGGGACAGGCCCCCCTTTCAGCCGTACGCTCCACAAGACTTAAGGTACTGTGCGCTGCTCAAAAGACCTGTGTGCCTCGCTGGAGCCGGAGTGTGCGCGCTGAGAGTCGTGCGCTCCTACGCTCGAGGCGCACCGTGCCCTGAGCCCTGCCTCTACTCCCTGGCCCTCGCCCTTGTCTGGGCTGCATCGTCCCCTGACCAGTGGGGGAACGTACTGAGAACAGTGCGCCTCCGCTCCACGGCAGTACGCCTCGCACCGCCGGTTCGCAAGGACTGCACTGTACGCCGCTCACGCGTGATGCGTGAGGCTTAGGTGGGGGCCGCGCAGGAAAACCGAACGGAGCGCACAGGAGCGCCGCAAAGCGCCCAGAAGCGCTAGAAGGCACATTATCTTACAGAAATTGGGCAGAAGGCCCAAAACATTGTATTTTGAAGAGACTGGACATTGTGAGGTTGTGTTAAGGAGTATTCAAACCTCTTTCAAGAAACTGTCCAGTGTGACATTAAGAACTGTGGCCACATTTTAAAGAGAGTGAAAGCATTCTAAAGTACTGTCCCTGCAATTCAAGAATGGTGGCCTATTTAAAGAGTAACTGGAACCACTTTTAAAGTAAAAAGACTGTATTTACAAGGCACTGCTGGAAGAGTATATATGGTCTATTTACAAGTAACTGGAACCTTGCAATTTCAAAGTAACCAAGACTGTATTTACAAGCCTGATTCTAAAAATTATATAAAGAGAATATATTTTTAAATAATACAGTTTGGTGTCATTGTGTGGTGGGTTGGTGGTGAAGGGTGTGATATTGCAAATGTTTAACCCCATGTGCCCCAGAGATTAGCCTAGACTGCTTGCGCCACACTACCTATAGGGTGAGCAGAGGTTGTTCTTGAGGGTAACCCTTCGCCCTGACGTGGAAGAGAGGGTCCCTGCTTGTCGCCAGTGTTGCACTGCGCCAACCAGAGACTCCCCTTTCCAACATTGGTGGCAGCGGTGGGATAGCGGATTTACGTTTGCAGTGTCTTTACCTTAACTACTGACCATTGCACAGTGATGACAGTCCAGTAACTAAGCCACAGACTTTTTGTTGATTTATGTTTTGCGAGAAGAGATCTCCATGTGTTTTTGAAGTCATGCCTGTGTCAGTGAAAATGGAAGAGGCAGCATCCATTTCTTCTATTGACTGTGATTGGGAGAAACTAGAAAACTACACTGGGAAACAGCTCAGGAGCTTCTGCAAAAATTTGAACATTTCCATGACCGGACTCTCGAGAAGGGAGCAGTTCCAAAAGGCGCTGAGGGCCTGGGTCAAGGCAAGGAATGCCCCTGGAAAGGATTTTGAATTTGAGGATGCAGAACAGCAGCTGGAGGGACCCCTGACTCCAGAGTGTAGGGGTGCAACCTCCCCATTGGGTAGCAGTGTTTCTGGCCGAGGTCTGTCGCCAGAGGAGCTGGCGGACAGACAGGCAACCCGAGATCATGAATTGAAGTTGGCAGAGCTGGAAATAAATGGGCAACTGGAGCTAGAATCTAGGAAGTTAGCCCTGGAAGTAATGAAAATGGAGCTTGCGCATGACTTAAGAATGAGGAAACTTGACTTGGAGCTCGAGGGGCTTGAGGCCAGGAGGGCTTCAGCCCAGCAACAAGAAATATGTGTAGCTCAGAGATTGAGCTTTGCTGAGTTGGAGGTGGAGTCCAGCTCAGATGGTGGCAGCAACATTCAGGTATCTAGTGCAGACAGCATAGCGCGCGCACCTAGAGGTATGGCACCTGACTTGGAGGGGGTTAACATACACCAGGAGGTTCAAGGGCATGAGGTAGCTCCAGTAGTGCGCAGCGTCCCTGAAGGGAATAGGGTGGCTGGCGTAGGAGTTCATGGTCCTAGTGGTGGGAGGGGTTCCCCCATGGTTGAGGTCCTGGTGGGTGAGTGTAAGGACCGCCCAGAAGAGTGTGGGTTGTGTGACAGAGACAGTCCTCTACTGTCTGGCCAGTCTCAGAAGGATGGTGTGGAGTATGTGTGTGAGGCGCTGGATGGTGAGGTGAAGGATAATTTGGTTAACCCTGCTAGGGGGCTGTGTAATCCAATTGTGGGAGAGCATACTTTAAGTCCCAGTTTTCCAGAGCTATGCCAACACCTGTTGGAGAGTGAGTTCTCTGACCCCAGGGAGCTCACGTTGGAGGCAGACCTTGTGGTGGATTCCAGAGGGTCTGGAGAGGCATTAGGGTGTGATCCTGTGGGGAGTGGCTCAGGTGTCTTCCAGCCCAGAGTGGTGGAAGTGGCGCAGAGTAGCCCAGCTAGGTCCTGTAGTAGTGAGAGGGGTGTAGGGCCTCACGTCCTGTCCTTAAGGGGAAGGAGTGAGAATGGGTTTTGTCCCGGTAGTGCCCAACCTCAGTCTCAGAGCCTGGATGGTTCTTTAAGGGAACACCAGGTGGGGAGCCTAGGCTGTCCGGATGAGTCACCCGCTGAAGGGGATCCCCCAGTGGCTAGAGAACGTGGAGGCCCTGTAAGCAGAGCTCCAGTAGTTCTGGTGTCTGGCAGTACCGCTCCAGTTGGGAGGGTGCAGAAGTCCAGAAAGAGGGGCGAGAGGGGGAAAGAGTCCCCAGTGGAAGAACCAGTGGGTCAGGGGCCAGCCAGCAGGGTTGTGTCCCCAGTGAATGACCATGGTGACACCACTTCTGTCCTGGGGGATCTTCCCACACTGTCAGAGAGACAGGGGTTGGGAGATCTGCACCAGGCAGACTGTCGCACGACACATGAGCTATGTGCCACCCTCAGGGGGGGCATGCGTGCTCCCCGGGAAGTCCTGGTGCGCCAGGCAATGGTTCAACTGCAGGGTTGGGTCCCTGAGTTGGAGAGCCAGGTTCAGGTGTTGTCTGACCTGGAGGGTGGGACCACTGTAATCAGTGTCCTGACCCATGACACTTCTAGGGGTACCACTCAAGTTGGGAGTGGGCAGTACTCTGGAAGGGGGTGCAGAGGGAGGGAGTCCTCGCCTCTGACCCCGGTGCAGTTTGAAGGTTTAGACCCTAGGTTTAAGGGCCAGGTGCAGGGTGTCCCCCCTGACCTGGTGCCCCAGTTGCAGGATAGTACCCCTGAACTGGTGGGCGAATTGTGCAGGTCACCTGCCCCAGGTACCCTGACAATTCTGGAAGGGGGTACCACTCCAGGTGGGAGGGTACAGAGCCCCAAGGAGGAGGACCGGGTGTGGGAGAGGCCACCCCAGTCTTTGGTACAGCCGCCAGGTACAGACCTGGGACTGGTGGGTCAGTGCCAGGATGTCATACCGGACCTGACAGGAGGGAGAGTGGACGAAGGGTGCCAAGCACCTGGGGTTACTGCCCCCCACTCTTTAAGGCCACAGAGGTTTGAGAGCCCTGAGAGGCATGAGGCCTGGGTCTCATCTCTGACTACCGTCAGTGGCCGCTATGACTTGATGTCTGTCTGTTGGGACACACCTGTGAGCAAGTTAAGGTTAGAGGCTGCACAGGTGGTGTCCACAGGGGAAGAGAAGGGTGCCCCATGGATTAGCTGGGTGAACCCTGAGAGTATAGACAGAGGATTTGAAATAGGTACAGATTGGCGTAGAACTGGAATGTGCCCCTGCTGTTGCGGGCCAGGTCCATGTTCAATCGCCCTAAGCAGGGAAGCCCATCACAGTGGTGATTGGTCTACCCTGCGTTTTGGCTGGAAGGGGGTTGTGTTGGACCTGACCCTCTTGGCAGGGTCATCCCTAAACTTTTTGCCTTCCTCCAATACTCCCTCTGACCTGTTTTTGTTGGTTTAATGACTCTGGGCACTTTGCCACTGCTGACCAGTGCCAAAGTGCATATGCTCTCCCTGTGTAAAATGTACATGTGATTGATGTCCATGATTGGTTCATTGGATTTACTGTTAGTCCCCAGTAAAGTGCACCAGGAGTGCCAGGGCTTGTAAATGCCAATACTGCTAGTGGGCCTGCAGCGCTGGTTGCGCCACCCACAGAAGCAGCCTTTTAAAATGTGTCTAGGGTCTGCTATTGCAGAACCTGCGTACAGTCTGGTACTGTCATGCTGGCTGGGCAAGTGCACACACTTGCCAGCCCCTAAACCTTCCCTTAACTTCATATTAGTCACCCCTATGGTAGGCCTGAGGGCAGGGTGCATTGTAAGTGTAAGGTAGGACATGCTCTGATGTGTGTGGCATGTTCTAATAGTGAATTACTGCCAAATTCGTTTTTCACTATTGTAAGGCTACCAGTTCCCTTATAGGCCAGATGGGCTGCTGGAATTATTACACTCTATAATCCCAGCAGCCTCAGGGAACATGGTAGAAATTAATGTTTAGTATGCCTGAACTCAGAATAATAAAATACTTCTTTTAGTAAAGTTTATTTTAATATCCTGTGTTTGCAAATGCTACTTTTAGAAAGCTAGCATTTGCTTGCCTAACCATTTCAGCCCGCCTCTGCTTTTGTGTGTATCTGACTGTCTGAGTTGTGTGAGTGACAGGGCTGGGAGGTGACAGGTGGTGAATAGCAGGATGACACCTTAGTGGGAGGTGGGAGTTTCCCTGAATGATGCATCAGGCTGTGCTCTGCCTCCACAATGCTGGCTCCGCCCCCCTGGGGAGCGACTGATGACTCAGCCTGCACCTGGCCCAGGAAGGACCGAAGCTTGTCAACAAAGTGCTCCTGGCTGCCCCTGTCCCCACAATGCTGGCTCCGCCCCCCTGGGGAGCGGCTGATGTGCCTGCCCTCACCCTGAATGCAGAAGCAGAAGTACCCACCACAAGTGCTCAGGGACTGGAGCAGTTATGCAAAGGCCCCCCTGGCCTGCAAGAACAAAAGAAACTGGGTATAAAAGTAGGAGCCCTGCTCCTTGTAAATTAGATCCTGTTTGCGCTACAGAAGAAACTCTGCCCGAAGAGAAGGACCTGGAAGGACTACAAGGAGGAGTGCTGTCTCTGGCCTGTGTCTGGTGCCTTGCTGCAGAAGGAGAGGAAAGAAGAAACTACAAGAGACTTTTGCTTTTACTGAACTTTGTGCCAAACTCTGCTAAAAGATCTCCAAGGGCTTGCTGTGGAACTTGCCCCCTGACCAGCGCCCCAGGAACAGTGGGCGCTACCCCCTGAAGGAAGCTGCTGTGTGTGCTGCTTATCGCTGCAGCGCTGACTGAGGAGTCTGAGAGCGTGTGCGTCTCTGCCACGCTCCCCGTGATCCAGGACATCGATATCCCCCCCCGAGCACCGTGACAGGGGCCCAACGTGGACAGCAAGAGCAACGTGAGGCCCAGCCGCCGCTGGCCCAAACACCGTGACTGCATCTGCCTGTGAGCCCCGAGAGCAACGTGAAGGAGGACCCGTCCGGTCCAAGCACCCGAGTTGGCTGCGCTTTGCGCCGCAGACCCCTCTGCAACGACGGACTGCCGCCCTGTGATAACCCCCCTCTGATCGGCATCCTGCCCGACAGCTCAGCTGTGAGTGCACAGCTGCCATCGGCACTTTGGCTGGGTACGTCCCGCACTTGGGGACCGTACTGCCACTTGCCGCCACCTCACAGCCGCCGCCTTCAGGGTCGGAGCGAACCCCAAAAGAAAGGACCCTGCCGCCACTAATCACCGCCACCCCGGGTGACCCGTGACCTGCCCAGCTGAGAGCCGCAGCTCGCCGCGACCCCAGGGAAGCAACGCGATGTGGGACAGGCCCCCCTTTCAGCCGTCCGCTCCACAAGACTTAAGGTACTGTGCGCTGCTCAAAAGACCTGTGTGCCTCGCTGGAGCCGGAGTGTGCGCGCTGAGAGTCGTGCGCTCCTACGCTCGAGGCGCACCGTGCCCAGAGCCCTGCCTCTACTCCCTGGCCCTCGCCCTTGTCTGGGCTGCATCGTCCCCTGACCAGTGGGGGAACGTACTGAGAACAGTGCGCCTCCGCTCCACGGCAGTACGCCTCGCACCGCCGGTTCGCAAGGACCGCACTGTACGCCGCTCACGCGTGATGCGTGAGGCTTAGGGGGGGGGGCGCAGGAAAACCGAACGGAGAGCACAGGAGCGCCGCAAAGCGCCCAGAAGCGCTAGAAGGCACATTATCTTACAGAAATTGGGCAGAAGGCCCAAAACATTGTATTTTGAAGAGACTGGACATGGTGAGGTTGTGTTAAGGAGTATTCAAACCTCTTTCAAGAAACTGTCCAGTGTGACATTAAGAACTGTGGCCACATTTTAAAGAGAGTGAAAGCATTCTAAAGTACTGTCCCTGCAATTCAAGAACGGTGGCCTATTTAAAGAGTAACTGGAACCACTTTTAAAGTAAAAAGACTGTATTTACAAGGCACTGCTGGAAGAGTATATATGGTCTATTTACAAGTAACTGGAACCTTGCAATTTCAAAGTAACCAAGACTGTATTTACAAGCCTGATTCTAAAAAGTATATAAAGAGAATATATTTTAAATAATACAGTTTGGTGTCATTGTGTGGTGGGTTGGTGGTGAAGGGTGTGATATTGCAAATGTTTAACCCCATGTGCCCCAGAGATTAGCCTAGACTGCTTGCGCCACACTACCTATAGGGTGAGCAGAGGTTGTTCTTGAGGGTAACCCTTCGCCCTGACGTGGAAGAGAGGGTCCCTGCTTGTCGCCAGTGTTGCACTGCGCCAACCAGAGACTCCCCTTTCCAACATTGGTGGCAGCAGTGGGGTAGCGGATTTACGTTTGCAGTGTCTTTACCTTAACTACTGACCATTGCACAGTGATGACAGTCCAGTAACTAAGCCAAATACTTTTTGTTGATTTATGTTTTGCGAGAAGAGATCTCCATGTGTTTTTGAAGTCATGCCTGTGTCAGTGAAAATGGAAGAGGCAGCATCCATTTCTTCTATTGACTGTGATTAGGAGAAACTAGAAAACTACACTGGGAAACAGCTCAGGAGCTTCTGCAAAAATTTGAACATTTCCATGACCGGACTCTCCAGAAGGGAGCAGTTCCAAAAGGCGCTGAGGGCCTGGGTCAAGGCAAGGAATGCCCCTGGAAAGGATTTTGAATTTGAGGATGCAGAACAGCTGCTGGAGGGACCCCTGACTCCAGAGTGTAGGGGTGCAACCTCCCCATTGGGTAGCAGTGTTTCTGGCCGAGGTCTGTCGCCAGAGGAGCTGGCGGACAGACAGGCAACCCGAGATCATGAATTGAAGTTGGCAGAGGTGGAAATAAATGGGCAACTGGAGCTAGAATCTAGGAAGTTAGCCCTGGAAGTAATGAAAATGGAGCTTGCGCATGACTTAAGAATGAGGAAACTTGACTTGGAGCTCGAGGGGCTTGAGGCCAGGAGGGCTTCAGCCCAGCAACAAGAAATATGTGTAGCTCAGAGATTGAGCTTTGCTGAGTTGGAGGTGGAGTCCAGCTCAGATGGTGGCAGCAACATTCAGGTATCTAGTGCAGACAGCATAGCGCGCGCACCTAGAGGTATGGCACCTGACTTGGAGGGGGTTAACATACACCAGGAGGTTCAAGGGCATGAGGTAGCTCCAGTAGTGCGCAGCGTCCCTGAAGGGAATAGGGTGGCTGGCGTAGGAGTTCATGGTCCTAGTGGTGGGAGGGGTTCCCCCATGGTTGAGGTCCTGGTGGGTGAGTGTAAGGACCGCCCAGAAGAGTGTGGGTTGTGTGACAGAGACAGTCCTCTACTGTCTGGCCAGTCTCAGAAGGATGGTGTGGAGTATGTGTGTGAGGCGCTGGATGGTGAGGTGAAGGATAATTTGGTTAACCCTGCTAGGGGGCTGTGTAATCCAATTGTGGGAGAGCATACTTTAAGTCCCAGTTTTCCAGAGCTATGCCAACACCTGTTGGAGAGTGAGTTCTCTGACCCCAGGGAGCTCACGTTGGAGGCAGACCTTGTGGTGGATTCCAGAGGGTCTGGAGAGGCATTAGGGTGTGATCCTGTGGGGAGTGGCTCAGGTGTCTTCCAGCCCAGAGTGGTGGAAGTGGCGCAGAGTAGCCCAGCTAGGTCCTGTAGTAGTGAGAGGGGTGTAGGGCCTCACGTCCTGTCCTTAAGGGAAGGAGTGAGAATGGGTTTTGTCCCGGTAGTGCCCAACCTCAGTCTCAGAGCCTGGATGGTTCTTTAAGGGAACACCAGGTGGGGAGCCTAGGCTGTCCGAATGAGTCACCCGCTGAAGGGGATCCCCCAGTGGCTAGAGAACGTGGAGGCCCTGTAAGCAGAGCTCCAGTAGTTCTGGTGTCTGGCAGTACCGCTCCAGTTGGGAGGGTGCAGAAGTCCAGAAAGAGGGGCGAGAGGGGGAAAGAGTCCCCAGTGGAAGAACCAGTGGGTCAGGGGCCAGCCAGCAGGGCTGTGTCCCCAGTGAATGACCATGGTGACACCACTTCTGTCCTGGGGGATCTTCCCACACTGTCAGAGAGACAGGGGTTGGGAGATCTGCGCCAGGCAGACTGTCGCACGACACATGAGCTATGTGCCACCCTCAGGGGGGGCATGCGTGCTCCCCGGGAAGTCCTGGTGCGCCAGGCAATGGTTCAACTGCAGGGTTGGGTCCCTGAGTTGGAGAGCCAGGTTCAGGTGTTGTCTGACCTGGAGGGTGGGACCACTGCAATCAGTGTCCTGACCCATGACACTTCTAGGGGTACCACTCAAGTTGGGAGTGGGCAGTACTCTGGAAGGGGGTGCAGAGGGAGGGAGTCCTCGCCTCTGACCCCGGTGCAGTTTGAGGGTTTAGACCCTAGGTTTAAGGGCCAGGTGCAGGGTGTCCCCCCTGACCTGGTGCCCCAGTTGCAGGATAGCACCCCTGAACTGGTGGGCGAATTGTGCAGGTCACCTGCCCCAGGTACCCTGACAATTCTGGAAGGGGGTACCACTCCAGGTGGGAGGGTACAGAGCCCCAAGGAGGAGGACCGGGTGTGGGAGAGGCCACCCCAGTCTTTGGTACAGCCGCCAGGTACAGACCTGGGACTGGTGGGTCAGTGCCAGGATGTCATACCGGACCTGACAGGAGGGAGAGTGGACGAAGGGTGCCAAGCACCTGGGGTTACTGCCCCACACTCTTTAAGGCCACAGAGGTTTGAGAGCCCTGAGAGGCATGAGGCCTGGGTCTCATCTCTGACTACCGCCAGTGGCCGCTATGACTTGATGTCTGTCTGTTGGGACACACCTGTGAGCAAGTTAAGGTTAGAGGTTGCACAGGTGGTGTCCACAGGGGAAGAGAAGGGTGCCCCATGGATTAGCTGGGTGAACCCTGAGAGTATAGACAGAGGATTTGAAATAGGTACAGATTGGCGTAGAACTGGAATGAGCCCCTGCTGTTGCGGGCCAGGTCCATGTTCTATCGCCCTAAGCAGGGAAGCCCATCACAGTGGTGATTGGTCTACCCTGCGTTTTGGCTGGAAGGGGGTTGTGTTGGACCTGACCCTCTTGGCAGGGTCATCCCTAAACTTTTTGCCTTCCTCCAATACTCCCTCTGACCTGTTTTTGTTGGTTTAATGACTCTGGGAACTTTGCCACTGCTGACCAGTGCCAAAGTGCATATGCTCTCCCTGTGTAAAATGTACATGTGATTGATGTCCATGATGGGTTCATTGGATTTACTGTTAGTCCCCAGTAAAGTGCACCAGGAGTGCCAGGGCTTGTAAATGCCAATACTGCTAGTGGGCCTGCAGCGCTGGTTGCGCCACCCACAGAAGCAGCCTTTTAAAATGTGTCTAGGGTCTGCTATTGCAGAACCTGCGTACAGTCTGGTACTGTCATGCTGGCTGGGCAAGTGCACACACTTGCCAGCCCCTAAACCTTCCCTTAACTTCATATTAGTCACCCCTATGGTAGGCCTGAGGGCAGGGTGCATTGTAAGTGTAAGGTAGGACATGCTCTGATGTGTGTGGCATGTTCTAATAGTGAATTACTGCCAAATTCGTTTTTCACTATTGTAAGGCTACCAGTTCCCTTATAGGCCAGATGGGCTGCTGGAATTATTACACTCTATAATCCCAGCAGGCTCAGGGAACATGGTAGAAATTAATGTTTAGTATGCCTGAACTCAGAATAATAAAATACTTCTTTTAGTAAAGTTTATTTTAATATCCTGTGTTTGCAAATGCTACTTTTAGAAAGCTACCATTTGCTTGCCTAACCATTTCAGCCCGCCTCTGCTTTTGTGTGTATCTGACTGTCTGAGTTGTGTGAGTGACAGGGCTGGGAGGTGACAGGTGGTGAATAGCAGGATGACACCTTAGTAGGAGGTGGGAGTTTCCCTGAATGATGCATCAGGCTGTGCTCTGCCTCCACAATGCTGGCTCCGCCCCCCTGGGGAGCGACTGATGACTCAGCCTGCACCTGGCCCAGGAAGGACCGAAGCTTGTCAACAAAGTGCTCCTGGCTGCCCCTGTCCCCACAATGCTGGCTCCGCCCCCCTGGGGAGCGGCTGATGTGCCTGCCCTCACCCTGAATGCAGAAGCAGAAGTACCCACCACAAGTGCTCAGGGACTGGAGCAGTTATGCAAAGGCCCCCCTGGCCTGCAAGAACAAAAGAAACTGGGTATAAAAGTAGGAGCCCTGCTCCTTGTAAATTAGATCCTGTTTGCGCTACAGAAGAAACTCTGCCCGAAGAGAAGGACCTGGAAGGACTACAAGGAGGAGTGCTGTCTCTGGCCTGTGTCTGGTGCCTTGCTGCAGAAGGAGAGGAAAGAAGAGACTACAAGAGACTTTTGCTTTTACTGAACTTTGTGCCAAACTCTGCTAAAAGATCTCCAAGGGCTTGCTGTGGAACTTGCCCCCTGACCAGCGCCCCAGGAACAGTGGGCGCTACCCCCTGAAGGAAGCTGCTGTGTGTGCTGCTTATCGCTGCAGCGCTGACTGAGGAGTCTGAGAGCGTGTGCGTCTCTGCCACGCTCCCCGTGATCCAGGACATCGATATTCCCCCCCGAGCACCGTGACAGGGGCCCAACGTGGACAGCAAGAGCAACGTGAGGCCCAGCCGCCGCTGGCCCAAACACCGTGACTGCATCTGCCTGTGAGCCCCGAGAGCAACGTGAAGGAGGACCCGTCCGGTCCAAGCACCCGAGTTGGCTGCGCTTTGCGCCGTAGACCCCTCTGCAACGACGGACTGCCGCCCTGTGATAACCCCCCTCTGATCGGCATCCTGCCCGACAGCTCAGCTGTGAGTGCACAGCTGCCATCGGCACTTTGGCTGGGTACGTCCCGCACTTGGGGACCGTACTGCCACTTGCCGCCACCTCACAGCCGCCGCCTTCAGGGTCGGAGCGAACCCCAAAAGAAAGGACCCTGCCGCCACTAATCACCGCCGCCCCGGGTGACCCGTGACCTGCCCAGCTGAGAGCCGCAGCTCGCCGCGACCCCAGGGAAGCAACGCGACGTGGGACAGGCCCCCCTTTCAGCCGTCCGCTCCACAAGACTTAAGGTACTGTGCGCTGCTCAAAAGACCTGTGTGCCTCGCTGGAGCCGGAGTGTGCGCGCTGAGAGTCGTGCGCTTCACACCCCCTCCTACGCTCGAGGCGCACCGTGCCCTGAGCCCTGCCTCTACTCCCTGGCCCTCGCCCTTGTCTGGGCTGCATCGTCCCCTGACCAGTGGGGGAACGTACTGAGAACAGTGCGCCTCCGCTCCACGGCAGTACGCCTCGCACCGCCGGTTCGCAAGAACCGCACTGTACGCCGCTCACGAGTGATGCGTGAGGCTTAGGGGGGGCCGCGCAGGAAAACCGAACGGAGCGCACAGGAGCGCCGCAAAGCACCCAGAAGCGCTAGAAGGCACATTATCTTTCAGAAATTGGGCAGAAGGCCCAAAACATTGTATTTTGAAGAGACTGGACATTGTGAGGTTGTGTTAAGGAGTATTCAAACCTCTTTCAAGAAACTGTCCAGTGTGACATTAAGAACTGTGGCCACATTTTAAAGAGAGTGAAAGCATTCTAAAGTACTGTCCCTGCAATTCAAGAACGGTGGCCTATTTAAAGAGTAACTGGAACCACTTTTAAAGTAAAAAGACTGTATTTACAAGGCACTGCTGGAAGAGTATATATGGTCTATTTACAAGTAACTGGAACCTTGCAATTTCAAAGTAACCAAGACTGTATTTACAAGCCTGATTCTAAAAAGTATATAAAGAGAATATATTTTTAAATAATACAGTTTGGTGTCATTGTGTGGTGGGTTGGTGGTGAAGGGTGTGATATTGCAAATGTTTAACCCCATGTGCCCCAGAGATTAACCTAGACTGCTTGCGCCACACTACCTAGAGGGTGAGCAGAGGTTGTTCTTGAGGGTAACCCTTCGCCCTGACGTGGAAGAGAGGGTCCCTGCTTGTCGCCAGTGTTGCACTGCGCCAACCAGAGACTCCCCTTTCCAACATTGGTGGCAGCGGTGGGATAGCGGATTTACGTTTGCAGTGTCTTTACCTTAACTACTGACCATTGCACAGTGATGACAGTCCAGTAACTAAGCCACAGACTTTTTGTTGATTTATGTTTTGCGAGAAGAGATCTCCATGTGTTTTTGAAGTCATGCCTGTGTCAGTGAAAATGGAAGAGGCAGCATCCATTTCTTCTATTGACTGTGATTGGGAGAAACTAGAAAACTACACTGGGAAACAGCTCAGGAGCTTCTGCAAAAATTTGAACATTTCCATGACCGGACTCTCCAGAAGGGAGCAGTTCCAAAAGGCGCTGAGGGCCTGGGTCAAGGCAAGGAATGCCCCTGGAAAGGATTTTGAATTTGAGGATGCAGAACAGCAGCTGGAGGGACCCCTGACTCCAGAGTGTAGGGGTGTAACCTCCCCATTGGGTAGCAGTGTTTCTGGCCGAGGTCTGTCGCCAGAGGAGCTGGCGGACAGACAGGCAACCCGAGATCATGAATT
The DNA here is from genome assembly GCF_964261635.1 of Lissotriton helveticus. Taxonomy (NCBI): domain Eukaryota; kingdom Metazoa; phylum Chordata; class Amphibia; order Caudata; family Salamandridae; genus Lissotriton; species Lissotriton helveticus. The sequence goes on from NC_136068.1 coordinate 1,433,606,490, forward strand.
GAAGTTGGCAGAGCTGGAAATAAATGGGCAACTGGAGCTAGAATCTAGGAAGTTAGCCCTGGAAGTAATGAAAATGGAGCTTGCGCATGACTTAAGAATGAGGAAACTTGACTTGGAGCTCGAGGGGCTTGAGGCCAGGAGGGCTTCAGCCCAGCAACAAGAAATATGTGTAGCTCAGAGATTGAGCTTTGCTGAGTTGAAGGTGGAGTCCAGCTCAGATGGTGGCAGCAACATTCAGGTATCTAGTGCAGACAGCATAGCGCGCGCACCTAGAGGTATGGCACCTGACTTGGAGGGGGTTAACATACACCAGGAGGTTCAAGGGCATGAGGTAGCTCCAGTAGTGCGCAGCGTCCCTGAAGGGAATAGGGTGGCTGGCGTAGGAGTTCATGGTCCTAGTGGTGGGAGGGGTTCCCCCATGGTTGAGGTCCTGGTGGGTGAGTGTAAGGACCGCCCAGAAGAGTGTGGGTTGTGTGACAGAGACAGTCCTCTACTGTCTGGCCAGTCTCAGAAGGATGGTGTGGAGTATGTGTGTGAGGCGCTGGATGGTGAGGTGAAGGATAATTTGGTTAACCCTGCTAGGGGGCTGTGTAATCCAATTGTGGGAGAGCATACTTTATGTCCCAGTTTTCCAGAGCTATGCCAACACCTGTTGGAGAGTGAGTTCTCTGACCCCAGGGAGCTCACGTTGGAGGCAGACCTTGTGGTGGATTCCAGAGGGTCTGGAGAGGCATTAGGGTGTGATCCTGTGGGGAGTGGCTCAGGTGTCTTCCAGCCCAGAGTGGTGGAAGTGGCGCAGAGTAGCCCAGCTAGGTCCTGTAGTAGTGAGAGGGGTGTAGGGCCTCATGTCCTGTCCTTAAGGGGAAGGAGTGAGAATGGGTTTTGTCCCGGTAGTGCCCAACCTCAGTCTCAGAGCCTGGATGGTTCTTTAAGGGAACACCAGGTGGGGAGCCTAGGCTGTCCGGATGAGTCACCCGCTGAAGGGGATCCCCCAGTGGCTAGAGAACGTGGAGGCCCTGTAAGCAGAGCTCCAGTAGTTCTGGTGTCTGGCAGTACCGCTCCAGTTGGGAGGGTGCAGAAGTCGAGAAAGAGGGGCGAGAGGGGGAAAGAGTCCCCAGTGGAAGAACCAGTGGGTCAGGGGCCAGCCAGCAGGGCTGTGTTCCCAGTGAATGACCATGGTGACACCACTTCTGTCCTGGGGGATCTTCCCACACTGTCAGAGAGACAGGGGTTGGGAGATCTGCGCCAGGCAGACTGTCGCACGACACATGAGCTATGTGCCACCCTCAGGGGGGGCATGCGTGCTCCCCGGGAAGTCCTGGTGCGCCAGGCAATGGTTCAACTGCAGGGTTGGGTCCCTGATTTGGAGAGCCAGGTTCAGGTGTTGTCTGACCTGGAGGGTGGGACCACTGTAAGCAGTGTCCTGACCCATGACACTTCTAGGGGTACCACTCAAGTTGGGAGTGGGCAGTACTCTGGAAGGGGGTGCAGAGGGAGGGAGTCCTCGCCTCTGACCCCGGTGCAGTTTGAGGGTTTAGACCCTAGGTTTAAGGGCCAGGTGCAGGGTGTCCCCCCTGACCTGGTGCCCCAGTTGCAGGATAGCACCCCTGAACTGGTGGGCGAATTGTGCAGGTCACCTGCCCCAGGTACCCTGACAATTCTGGAAGGGGGTACCACTCCAGGTGGGAGGGTACAGAGCCCCAAGGAGGAGGACCGGGTGTGGGAGAGGCCACCCCAGTCTTTGGTACAGCCGCCAGGTACAGACCTGGGACTGGTGGGTCAGTGCCAGGATGTCATACCGGACCTGACAGGAGGGAGAGTGGACGAAGGGTGCCAAGCACCTGGGGTTACTGCCCCCCACTCTTTAAGGCCACAGAGGTTTGAGAGCCCTGAGAGGCATGAGGACTGGGTCTCATCTCTGACTACCGTCAGTGGCCGCTATGACTTGATGGCTGTCTGTTGGGACACACCTGTGAGCAAGTTAAGGTTAGAGGCTGCACAGGTGGTGTCCACAGGGGAAGAGAAGGGTGCCCCATGGATTAGCTGGGTGAACCCTGAGAGTATAGACAGAGGATTTGAAATAGGTACAGATTGGCGTAGAACTGGAATGTGCCCCTGCTGTTGCGGGCCAGGTCCATGTTCTATCGCCCTAAGCAGGGAAGCCCATCACAGTGGTGATTGGTCTACCCTGCGTTTTGGCTGGAAGGGGGTTGTGTTGGACCTGACCCTCTTGGCAGGGTCATCCCTAAACTTTTTGCCTTCCTCCAAAACTCCCTCTGACCTGTTTTTGTTGGTTTAATGACTCTGGGCACTTTGCCACTGCTGACCAGTGCCAAAGTGCATATGCTCTCCCTTTGTAAAATGTACATTTGATTGATGTCCATGATTGGTTCATTGGATTTACTGTTAGTCCCCAGTAAAGTGCACCAGGAGTGCCAGGGCTTGTAAATGCCAATACTGCTAGTGGGCCTGCAGCGCTGGTTGCGCCACCCACAGAAGCAGCCTTTTAAAATGTGTCTAGGGTCTGCCATTGCAGAACCTGCGTACAGTCTGGTACTGTCATGCTGGCAGGGCAAGTGCACACACTTGCCAGCCCCTAAACCTTCCCTTAACCTCATATTAGTCACCTCTATGGTAGGCCTGAGGGCAGGGTGCATTGTAAGTGTAAAGTAGGACATGCTCTTATGTGTGTGGCATGTTCTAATAGTGAATTACTGCCAAATTCGTTTTTCACTATTGTAAGGCTACCAGTTCCCTTATAGGCCAGATGGGCTGCTGGAATTATTACACTCTATAATCCCAGCAGGCTCAGGGAACATGGTAGAAATTAATGTTTAGTATGCCTTAACTCAGAATAATAAAATACTTCTTTTAGTAAAGTTTATTTTAATATCCTGTGTTTGCAAATGCTACTTTTAGAAAGCTAGCATTTGCTTGCCTAACCATTTCAGCCTGCCTCTGCTTTTGTGTGTATCTGACTGTCTGAGTTGTGTGAGTGACAGGGCTGGGAGGTGACAAGTGGTGAATAGCAGGATGACACCTTAGTGGGAGGTGGGAGTTTCCCTGAATGATGCATCAGGCTGTGCTCTGCCTCCACAATGCTGGCTCCGCCCCCCTGGGGAGCGACTGATGACTCAGCCTGCACCTGGCCCAGGAAGGACCGAAGCTTGTCAACAAAGTGCTCCTGGCTGCCCCTGTCCCCACAATGCTGGCTCCGCCCCCCTGGGGAGCGGCTGATGTGCCTGCCCTCACCCTGAATGCAGAAGCAGAAGTACCCACCACAAGTGCTCAGGGACTGGAGCAGTTATGCAAAGGCCCCCCTGGCCTGCAATAACAAAAGAAACTGGGTATAAAAGTAGGAGCCCTGCTCCTTGTAAATTAGATCCTGTTTGCGCTACAGAAGAAACTCTGCCCGAAGAGAAGGACCTGGAAGGACTACAAGGAGGAGTGCTGTCTCTGGCCTGTGTCTGGTGCCTTGCTGCAGAAGGAGAGGAAAGAAGAGACTACAAGAGACTTTTGCTTTTACTGAACTTTGTGCCAAACTCTGCTAAAAGATCTCCAAGGGCTTGCTGTGGAACTTGCCCCCTGACCAGCGCCCCAGGAACAGTGGGCGCTACCCCCTGAAGGAAGCTTCTGTGTGTGCTGCTTATCGCTGCAGCGCTGACTGAGGAGTCTGAGAGCGTGTGCGTCTCTGCCACGCTCCCCGTGATCCAGGACATCAATATCCCCCCCGAGCACCGTGACAGGGGCCCAACGTGGACAGCAAGAGCAACGTGAGGCCCAGCCGCCGCTGGCCCAAACACCGTGACTGCATCTGCCTGTGAGCCCCGAGAGCAACGTGAAGGAGGACCCGTCCGGTCCAAGCACCCGAGTTGGCTGCGCTTTGCGCCGTAGACCCCTCTGCAACGACGGACTGCCGCCCTGTGATAACCCCCCTCTGATCGGCATCCTGCCCGACAGCTCAGCTGTGAGTGCACAGCTGCCATCGGCACTTTGGCTGGGTACGTCCCGCACTTGGGGACCGTACTGCCACTTGCCGCCACCTCACAGCCGCCGCCTTCAGGGTCGGAGCGAACCCCAAAAGAAAGGACCCTGCCGCCACTAATCACCGCCCCCCTGGGTGACCCGTGACCTGCTCAGCTGAGAGCCGCAGCTCGCCGCGACCCCAGGGAAGCAACGCGACGTGGGACAGGCCCCCCTTTCAGCCGTCCGCTCCACAAGACTTAAGGTACTGTGCGCTGCTCAAAAGACCTGTGTGCCTCGCTGGAGCCGGAGTGTGCGCGCTGAGAGTCGTGCGCTTCACACCCCCTCCTACGCTCGAGGCGCACCGTGCCCTGAGCCCTGCCTCTACTCCCTGGCCCTCGCCCTTGTCTGGGCTGCATCGTCCCCTGACCAGTGGGGGAACGTACTGAGAACAGTGCGCCTCCGCTCCACGGCAGTACGCCTCGCACCGCCGGTTCGCAAGGACCACACTGTACGCCGCTCACGCGTGATGCGTGAGGCTTAGGGGGGGGCCGCGCAGGAAAACCGAACGGAGCGCACAGGAGCGCCGGAAAGCGCACAGAAGCGCTAGAAGGCACATTATCTTACAGAAATTGGGCAGAAGGCCCAAAACATTGTATTTTGAAGAGACTGGACATTGTGAGGTTGTGTTAAGGAGTATTCAAACCTCTTTCAAGAAACTGTCCAGTGTGACATTAAGAACTGTGGCCACATTTTAAAGAGAGTGAAAGCATTCTAAAGTACTGTCCCTGCAATTCAAGAACGGTGGCCTATTTAAAGAGTAACTGGAACCACTTTTAAAGTAAAAAGACTGTATTTACAAGGCACTGCTGGAAGAGTATATATGGTCTATTTACAAGTAACTGGAACCTTGCAATTTCAAAGTAACCAAGACTGTATTTACAAGCCTGATTCTAAAAAGTATATAAAGAGAATATATTTTTAAATAATACAGTTTGGTGTCATTGTGTGGTGGGTTGGTGGTGAAGGGTGTGATATTGCAAATGTTTAACCCCATGTGCCCCAGAGATTAGCCTAGACTGCTTGCGCCACATTACCTAGAGGGTGAGCAGAGGTTGTTCTTGAGGGTAACCCTTCGCCCTGACTTGGAAGAGAGGGTCCCTGCTTGTCGCCAGTGTTGCACTGCGCCAACCAGAGACTTCCCTTGTTTTTGGTAAAGTTATTTCTTTACATCTGACTCCATTGTCCAAACTTTTAAAGTCAGTTTAACTTAGCAATGTGACAGTTATATTTACAATTGGGAGATTTTAATGGCAAGATTGGTACTCAGTTTAGCACAGATTTTCCTCCCTATGGTCAGAGATCTTTGCTGATAACACTGGGTAGTAGATCATAAAACCGGCCATCAGGTGAGGTTAGGTTTTCTTTTGTTAGTGCCCACTATTTGTTTAGCTGATCTGGTCCCTAATTTCCTAATATGACTACCTGTCCCACCCATGTGAGGAAAGATAGACCCTTAGTTACTAACTAAAGTTTAGGTTCTTCCAATCGGTGGACTTTTTTACACTATTCTGAATTCAGGCTTGATCAGAGAATACACTCTGCTGCTTTTGCCCTGGGATGATTCTTAGGGGGGCAACACCAGCCCCTACCAATAACAGTCCCCCCTGCAAACTGTTTCTAATTTTTCTCAGGAACACAGTGAAGTGTTTTTGTAAGCAAGTGAAAACGTGGCTGGTCACAAACTAGTCATCCCTCAGATTTGCTGGATAGTTGAGGTTTGCTTGGCTTTGAGTCATCACCTTTGAAACAGTTTTCCCTGTATTAGCACTTTGATACATTTTCCTTTAATGAACTCTAGAAATGCTACAATTACAATTACAAGTATCCGATGGCCTATTTTTTCCCCTAGGTAATACGCATAAGAAATATTGAGCCTGATGCAAAAAAGCTTCATACATCTGGCCACTTGACTCTCAAATGTATTTTACACATTTCAAAGATGCACCTTACATAACAACTTCTAACCAGGTCAAACTGATTGAAGCAAGAGGGAGGTCTGATGTAGCTTCTGAAAGAGAAAGGGTTGAACTCTCCAAATCAACCTTGAGGATTTATGTGCTCACTAATGGGCTTGTTTTTGCACCACAAACAGACTGGAGTACTATCACCACTAAAAGACCTGTTTCCATCCACTCTCTTTAAAGTTGGGGAAACTGTCAAGTTTCCATAACTGGAGCCTCTCCTGGCGCTGCCAGTGGAATCCTATGATCGATGGTCCAACTGAAACTGGGACAAAGGTTGGTCAATAGTCATCAGAACATCTGCCATATTGTGGAAGTTCATTCTACTGTTTAGAGGGCTTTATTGAGAAGATATAAGTACAGAAATTAAGCAAAATATACATGCACTACAATCCAAGCAGAATGGATGAGAAAGTGAAATAAGAACAGTCATTAGTATTTTCAACCATAAATAAGCAAATAACAATGTATAAAAACTAGAAACGGTTAACAATGCCTACAATGGTGTTAACATACCATAGACCTTGTATTGAATAATATAAGCAATTTACCAAACCAAATACATGTAACTTTTTTTTCATAACAAGGGGATCCGGGGATTGGTCTGAGCTGGGAAAAAAAGAAGCCCTGCTCAGACCAGGGAGTCTGTTGGGTTTCTCCAGTTCGGCTGCTCATTGTGGTTGTGCTGGAGAAAACCTAAGTGTGCATGTGTGTTTTGGTCGGCCTGAGATGGCCGGCCAAAACACATATGCACACTTAGGGGCCGATTATGATTGTTGTTTTTCCGCATCCTCCGGGCCGGTGGCAGCCACCGCCTGCCCGGAGGATGCAGAAAAACCGCTGTGGAGCCCCAAAGACCCACCGCTATATTAGGATGGCTGGTGGGTCTTGAATTCCGTCCGCAGCTTTTCCGCTGCGGTTGCCTTCGGACCGTGGCGGAAAAGCTCTAACATGACTGGCGGTGTCTATCAGACACCGCCAGCCATATTAGGATGGTGGCAAAGACATGCTTTTCCGCAGCGGCTTCTCCGCCGTGGAAAAGCATACGGACTTTCACTTCGGGGCCCGTTGTGGGCCCCCTGGGTGAAGGGGTAGTGGGGGGTGAACATGGGGGTACTTATGGTACCCCCCTGCATTTGCCTGCACAAAGCAGCAGGCACTGCGCGGTGCCTGCAGCTTTGTGCATGCAAATGCGATGCATGCATTTTTAACCTTGCGGCGGGTGCAGCTTGAAGCTGCACCCGCCGCAATGTTAAAGATAGAGGATGTGACCGCCACCCTGGCGGTTACATCCTAATGTGCTCGGAGGGAACGCCGCAGCCCTTGCGGACGTTCCCTCCTCCTCAGGGGTCGCGGACGGACTCAAGTCCGTCCGCGATCATAATCGGCCCCTAAGGGAGTGCAGTGCACTAGCACTCCCCCCCACCAACTTAGTCTCCCCCCTCCCAACAGCGCTGGCTAAGAGCCGGCAAATGTAAATTAAAACTATGCAGGAACATCATTTTAATCTACATTTGCTGGCTCTGAACTAGGCAATGGAGTGACGCTCCTCCGCCATTGCGGAGGAGTCACCACTGGGCTGTGCAGCTAAAGGACACATTGGAACTGCATGGCTGTCTTTGTGGCCAATGTGTCAACGGCACAGCTTTCTTTATTCATGGAGTTCACTGATTTGTGGTCTACGATTCTGGTCCAGACATGAAACTTAGTTTTATTATATGTTTACTATAGTTTATGTTACGACACAAAAGGGGATGATGGACGGAGCGTTTGAACAAATCAAACACTCACCCCCAGTCAACTGATCTGGGTTTAATCCATCACCATTCTTTAGTTCACTCAGCCACCCCAGTTCAGACATGGCTATATGCAAATCAGTCTGACCCTGTGCCTCATGGGAACAGTCCAGCCCGAACTGCCAAGCCATGTCTTCCCTGGACCGGAAACAAGCATCCTGGGACCGGTTTCGGATTCATAATCCTCATCAGCCAGGCTATCTTGAATCCAGTGGCCAAGTGAACAAGGGACTCACGTCTGAGCATACCCTGCCACACTTAGGGCGAACAAAGCGACACAAAAGGGGATGATGGACGGAGCGTTTGAACAAATCAAACACTCACCCCCAGTTAACTGATCTGGGTTTAATCCATCACCATTCTTTAGTTCACTCGCCACCCCAGTTCAGACATGGCTATATGCAAATCAGTCTGACCCTGTGCCTCAGATCTTTTGACTGGGTGTGAGTGTTTGATTGATTCAGATGCTCCGTCCATCACCACCCCCTTTTGTACCGCTTTTGGCCGCCATAAGTGTGGCAGGGTATGCTCAGACGTGAGTCCCTTGCTCACTTTGCCACTGGATTCAAGCAAGCCGGGCTGAAGACGGCTGGAATGCCAGAAACCGGTCCTCGGAAGCTTGTTTCCGGTCCAGGGAAGGCATGGCTTGGCAGTTCGGGCTGGACTGTTCCCATGAGGCACAGGGTCAGACTGATTTGCATATAGCCATGTCTGAACTGGGGTGGCAGAGTGGGCTAAAGAACGGTGATGCTCCGTCCATCACCACCCCCTTTTGTATAGTTTATGTTACAGCATAATTTTATACATGGGAGAGGTGTAGCAAGAGGGATGGCACAGCTGGCAGAGTGGCTAACTCCATAGGGCTCATGGTCTGATCGCTGGTGACTGCTCAGTTTAGCATCATGTAACTGGGTAATAGTTCACTTAATCTCCCGAATTGCCTCAAGCGCCTTGAGACCCTTATGGGTGATTATTTCACGCTTTAAAAATACCAGATTTATTTTATACAGAAACAAATTGGAGTTTATTGTGTTACTAGTCTTTTTCAAACTGTTCAATATTTCTATTTTGTATGAATATGTTTTTATGAGATTTGACAAAATAAACTTATGGCCGATTGATTCATTCAGAGCAAACTAAGGGCCCGATGTAGGACACCAAATACCGGTCGGTAATGGTCGATTTCGGCCGTTACCGACCGGTATTTGGTTTTTGACATGTAGGGGGACTAAAATTTACTGATTCGGTAAATTTACCGAATCGGTAAATCTAGATGTAGGTGGCACTGAAAACAGTGCCACAGACCCTTAAGAGTTCGTTATTTACCATGAAATACTATTTCATGGTAAATAACGAATTCCCGTATACATTAACATTTGTGTATGTACGCCTGTGCCATGTGACACACATGCATGCCCAAATCAGGGGTGCAACAGGGTGTCAAAGTGACACCCTGTCCCCCATGACAATTCGGTAATTTTACCGAATCGGTATTTACTGATTCGGTAATTGCCATTGATTCCTATGGGCCTCAAGGCCCATAGGAATCAATGGCAATTACCGAATCGGTAAAAACCGATTCGGTAATTACCGAATCATACCGATACGGTAAAAATTAAAAAATTTCCAAATAAATGTCATTTACCGAATCTAGAATACCGAATCGGTAAAATTCGGTATTCTATAATTTCCCTTATCATCCCTGACGCTGCAATTTGTCTAGTACGTACAGCTAATACCCTACCTACCTTCTCGCTAAATTCATGACATCTTTCTCTTTTGGCCAGAAACTTCTTAGCTGCCTTAATTGCAATATATTCTTCAGCATCACTTTTAGCTTTTAGCACCTTAATGAGGACTTGATCCACTGATCTACCTGCAGATATAGATTGATGTAGCTCCTCCTCGGCATCTATTACTGCCTTGAGTAGTTCATTATTCCTAATCTGCTCCTGTTTACGGATAAATGTGCTGAAACTAAGAGTCTCTCCACTGACACCTGCCTTGAATGCGTCCCATACTATCCCAACAGCTGCACTTCCTCTATTGATCTCAAAAAAATCTTTCATCCACTTTGACATATGCTGTATATACTTTTCGTCCTGTAGAAGTCCTCTTTCAAATGTCCATACCCTATCGATTCTAGTTGCTGCTGTTATTTTTAATGTTAATATAAGGGGGTTATGGTCGCAAAAAATTCAGGGAAGTCTATCTATTTTTGAGCTGGAGAGTAATGAATTTAATACAAAAAAATAGTCTAACCTTACACAGATTCGATGTGGAGCTGAGTAGTAAGTATATCCTTTTTTATCTGATCTAATTTTCCCCCACACATCAGACAAAGAATTGTTCATTAGTAAATTAACTAATGCTTGATGTACTCTTTTTTTCCGTCCTTGATACCTACCAAAAGAGCCTAACCCTAACCCATCTGCACCGTTAATATTGAAATCTCCAGCCATAATGATGCGGGGTGCCCATACAGCCAGTTCCGTATCCAAAAATTCTAAAATTTCTGGGTCGTCCTCTGTTGATCCATATATGACCCCAAGAGTTGTCCACTCCCCCTTGATCAAACATTCAACCATTGCCCATCTCCCCCACTGATCTTCCATTTTCTTCCTAACTACAAAATTCCTATTCTTAGACAATATTGCTACTCCTCTAGTTTTGGTTCCTTGCCTAGAGTATGCTAATACGTAAAAACCCATCTGTTCCAGCAAAAACACTTGTGAGAGCATGATATGAGTTTCCTGTAAAAATATAAAGTTTACATTCATTTGCTTTAATGCAAGTGCAACCCTCTGTCTCTTCTGATGATCATTTAGCCCACAGACATTCCATGTTACAAATCTTATATCCATACTTTTTATTGTTTTTCACTGTTAATACACACAGAAAAATAATAACCCATTTTGGTTCTGTATCTTCAAAATCCATTTGTTTACCACACTCTTCTGCATATTCTTTTTGTAATTGTGTTATATTGTGCCCTGTACACCATCCCCCCCTCCCCAGACAACCCTCCCCTGAGACGCCACCCCCCTTACCCTTACTGGCAAATAGGTCAGTCGGACCTATATCTGACAGCCGAGACCCCTGGGTTGTCTCGTCTCCTCCCTCTCCCACCTCATAGCATATCTCATTTCAATTATTCCTCACCTCCCGACCCCCTCAACCCTAGTACAAATCACAGTCACAGAAAAAAAGAAGAAAAACCTGATATCATATATAGCTTTAGCGATTCTTCCGGGGACCCTCCCTCACTGCAACAATCTGCTTACTTTGTTCCCTATTCTGCTCCTTGTTCTCTCTAAGAGAAGTGAGGTATTCTTGGGCCAGAATTTCAGAAAAAAAACCTCTAACATATCCATTTAGAATTACTTTGAGGCGAGCTGGAAACATTAAATAAACTTCACAGCCAGCATTCTGAAAGGGAGTTATCAGCTGCCTCATACGCCATCTCCTTTCCACAGTGGTGTGGCAAAAGTCAGGGCGGGTGAAGAAAGAAATATTCTTATATGAGCACTTAGATTGTGGCTTCGCCATACTTATTATCCCTTCTCTTAACAGGAAATTACCTACATATACCAGAATTGCACGAGGTTTATTGGCGGTGTTACCCTTTCTCTGGATCATTGGGAATCTGTGAGCTCGCTGTATCTCATTGTCCCAACTCCATCTTTCCAATTCCGGGAATGCCCCTTTCAATAAATCTACAACAAATACCCGCACATCGTCCCCCTCTTTCCCTTCCTCCACCCCGAGAATTCGTATGTTATTACGTCTCTGTCTATTTTCGAAATCTTCTAATTTCCAGAGTACGTCTGAGGATGTCTTCTCATGTTCCAATCTAGTCTCCTGAAGCTTCACCACATTGTCTTCAAGCTTCCCTGTCCTCTCCTCCAACTCTGAAACTTTGTAACCACCTCTGTGTACATTTTATTGATCTTTTGTAGTGTGGTCTGCATTTTTTTGTTAGCGTGCTTCGCTCTCCGACTTTCAGCCCTAGCTTCACTCTGGATTTGTTTTAATGTTGTAAATAGTAGGTCAAAGTTAGAGTTAGTGCTTCCGCCTCCCCCCCTAATTCAGAAGTACCATGCGGCTGACATTCAGCTCCTTCTTGATGTGGGTGTGATGAGACCACATAGTCCCAGTCTAATTTCTTAGTGAGTGTCATTTGGGGAGGGGTTTGAAAGATTTTTGCGCTACTGTGCACTCTAGTCTTAGCTTTTGTTTTGTCTATCCTCCTTGCACGACCTCTACGTACAGTTTCTTGATCTGTCTCGGTAGCTTCTTGCGCTGAGTCCTCTTTATGACTCTCTAGGGAGTCCGAAGTGTTGCCAATATTAGTTACAGAGCCTTCACTTGAAATTGAATCTGAGAGTGAGTCAGAGCCCTCCTCTACCCCTTCGTCCTCATCATCATCATATTCATCGTTACCAGTAAAAAAACATTCATCACTTGGTGAGGCCATAGCTTGATTAGGGATATTAACTCCTTGTAAATTACTCGTCAAATTCGCTGTGACGCTCTCAATGTGTGTTTGCACATTCTCAGGACCCCTTATGCTAATATTAGGCATTTCAATATTTAGTTGTGTCATCGACTCTGTAGGTGCTAATCCATCCATATCCTCACCCCCCGCTCGGAGCAGCTCCTCAGGGAGCTTTGACCTGTTATTATTGTTCTCTTCCGTATTTGTATTATCCATCATTCCTTTATTTTTATTTATACCATCCTCAGAGGGCGCTCTTACTGCAAGCTCTGATATCCCAATGTCCTGCACATTAAGTTCGGGGCCCTGAGGGTCTAGAACCACAGAGTGAGCTAATACCTGCGCCGGAGCGTCAACACATACCTTTGTGGTACTTCTTAGTTCAACAGAGTCTGGGATTGTAGAACACGCAGCTCCAACAGCCTCCTCCCTGGAAGACGAATCCATAATCCCGCTTCCTCTATCCATTCTTGGAGGCTGCTTCCCCCCCTCCTCCAGAATCGACGTCTCACAGTGCGAGACCAGCGGCTGAGGGCTGCTCTGAGAATTGCTCCCAGCCCCGCCCCCACAACGCGGACCAGCTGAAAGTATTCCGGCCTCCGCTGCTTCTGTAACGTCAGTATCAGCATTTGCTTGCAGCAGGTAAGGTCGCTCCAGCGTTTCCTCGGTGCACGCTCTGATGTCAGTTCTATCAGCTGAAGCCTGGGGGGAAAGTGAGATCAGCTCCGAAGACAGTTGTGGGAGGGGGGAAAAGGACTCTGTAATAGCAGGTTGACGAAGGGCTGACTCTCTCAGCGTTGTGTCAAGCAATGCTAACGCTGACTGCTCCTTTTCTTTTCTTTTCATTGCAGATGCCTTTCTTAGCTCCTGTTCAGCTTCCCTTTCTTTGTCCTTCAGGGCTTTAAGTTCCTTTGCTGCCTCTCTGCGCAACTGTGCTTTTGTTTTCATTTTTAGAGAGGGATTGTTGGTTGGTACACCCGTGTCACTGAAAGTGGCGTAGTCGTCCTCACCACGCTTATCTGCACGCTGTTCTCGGTGCAGTCGATGTTGCTTTGGTGACTTTTGCAGTTTCGGTGCCATAATTTGCACCAGCTTAGTCCAACCAAACCGGCAATATCAAGAAGCAACAAGAAGCAGCAGATTGGCATGTTGGGTCAAGTTCTTCTTATCAGTCTCAGTCTGCAGCCTCTCAATAGGAAAAAATAGGCGCTGAACTCCGAGCACCCCCAGCATTTCGTTTTTCCCATACAGTAATACTTCTTTTTATATATCGCTTCGATCTACACCAAGTTGAGGGTCAGGGTTGAGGAAGGAATCGTAAAATCAACATTATCACAGGGAGAGGGAAAAACACGACTCTCCCGTACGGCCTGCCGGCGGCCATCTTGCCTCGCTGTTGTTCGAGAAGTATTTAGGAATTTTTATGAGTCATTATATGATGATAAGCAGATTACTAATCCTACGGAAATAGTCGAGTACTTACAGGGAATACCACTTGAAAGGCTTACAGAGGTAGAGGCGGAATTATTAGAAGAATCACTGGAAATAGAGGAGATTAAAACAGCAATAGCAGACCTCCCCTCAGGGAAAGCTGCTGGCCCTGATCAACTCCCTATAGAATTTTACAAAACGTTTTGGTAAATACTTGGTAATGATCTAGTAAAGACATTACAGACAGCATAAGTAGGGGAATCTATCCCAGGCTCATGGGGAGGAGCAGACATTGTGTTAATTTTAAAAAAGGGGAAACCTGCCACTGAGCCGGGGTCTTACAGACCGATCACATTAATGAACACTGACACTAAAATCTACTCTAAGGCATTGGCTACTAGATTCGCTACAAAAATAGGAAACCTTGTAAGTAATAACCAACACGGGTTTATTCCTGGAAGGGGCACTACGCATCACATGCGTAAGATTATCACCTTGTTTGATGCCGCAGGGGTCGCAGGAGACCCGATGGCGGTTATGCTATTGGATGCCGAAAAAGGCCTTTGATCGGGTCTCCTGGGATTACCTGTGGCATGTTTTAATAAGGGCAGGGGTTAAAAGGGGGGTATATTAGAGCACTACAGACATTTTACACAGATCCGGTGGCTTCTATTAGAGTAAATGCAGGCTCTACCCGACAATTCAGGATTAAGCGGGGCACGAGGCAGGGATGTCCGTGTTCCCCGCTTTTATTTGCAATGTATATGGATCCCTTAATTCCCAGGATAGAGCTCTGCGAGAGAATTACTCCCCTATATACACACTTGGGACAATGCAAGGTTCTTGCATATGCTGATGATGTGGCAGTGATTACATCAAACCCCACGGAGGCGATTGGGCAGATAGAGATTGAGGCAAGGAGATTTGGCCGAATTTCGTGGTACTCCTTAAATACCTCAAAGACACAAATAATTAAAAATGTTTACACACAATGTGTTGATGTTCGGGTGGTCCCAACAGGGGTGTATCTTGGTGTAAATATTACGGCTGAGCTGGATACTCTAGTGGAATAAAATATAGTCCCAATAATTGCTAAAGTAGGGAAGCAATTAGACAGATAAATTACATCTCATAATTGTTGGGCGAACAAATATTGTAAAAATGATGGTATTGCCTAAATTTTTATACATATTTAGAGCTATTCCTCTATTTTTTGAGAATTAGTGGGCATATTATTAACAGGTTTATCTGGGCAAAGGGGAAAACAAGGAGAGCGAACAGATTTATGACATTAACTCGTGAACGGGGAGGGTGGGCGCTCCCAGATATAAAGTTATATTATTGGGCAGCGGCACTGCAATATATGGTGGGTTTACTGGGAGGAGCAGAAGTAGAAGCCCAGGATGAATACGGTACATTGGCCATCTATGGATTAGTAATGGGAGCGAAGGTAGAAAATTTATTGTTGAAATTCACAGATGCAAGTTACTACAAAAGGACAAGATTTAAGACTATCCTAGCAGCCTACAAAATATGGAAATCGTTTACTAAACGGTTTGGAATTGGGAAATGCAATGTCTATACTAGGCTAGAAGGCAATCCCACCCTTCCTAGAGAGGTATTCTCTGACATAGTTTTTAGTGAGTGGGGCAGGAAAGGAATTCGGAAGATGGGCGATATAATAGATTTACATGGCATTATGCAATTTTCAGAATTACAGATACGTTATGGTATAGATACGAGACAATTTTTCAAATATCTTCAAGTAAGAAGTTTTATTAATAAAAAAAAGGTGGTCTAGTGGGATTTGTAAAAAACTCAATACTGGAGGTTATACAAGTAGGTATAGATTGCACGATTAAGAGATTCTACTCAGAATTATCAAATCTAAAGAAGATGATCTGGAAAAGTGGGCGGATAAATGGGCGAATGGTTTAGATATAGACCGAAATTACTTTTATCAATCATTAGATATGGGACAGAAATTATTGTGCTCAGCCTCACTACAATCCCAACATTACAAAGTTCTGTATCATCTATACTATACGCCTGCGAAAATTGCCCAATGGGGAGCGGTGTCGGGTACCAGTTGTTTTAGATGCGGTAGTTCAGACACTGATTTATTTCATATTTTTGCAATCTGCCCTCATTTGGAAACAACTAAGAAGGATATCCAGAGTTTTTTTAATAATGCGTTGGGGATTGGAATTGAATTAACTCCACTAATAATATTATTAGGAGTGGAGGTGGAGGGTTAGACGCAGAGTGGAAGCTTTATTTTCGTAGCGATGGCAATTCTGAGATTATGTATAGCCACGGCATGGCTGGACCCCATCCCGCCAACGCATCATCAATGGTTAGCTAAGTTACTTTCAATCTATAAGTTAGAAACCGCTATTTATGCTAAGAAAGGGAAAAAAGGAAGGAAGCTGGGTATACAAATCTGGGAACCGATTATTCGGTGGAAAGAAGGAAGTGTTAGTTGATAGACATTGTGTTGAGCTGTTTGTTTATTATAAGTTTGATGACTATGTTTTCTAGTAACTTGGTTCTGTTTTAAAAATGTAACAGCATTAAGACTGATGTAATTATGTAATGAATGGATTTATATATGTATACGTACTCTGTATGTTTGTATAGTTTTTACTTTCTGCTTTATTGTGAACTGTACATCTTATTAAAAAAAAAGGGGGAAAAAACTCAATAAAAAATATTTCGGTATTCTAGAGTAGGTAAATGAGATTTACCTACATCGGGCCCCTTGTCACCGATTTAAGGGATCACTGCAGAATCAATTTTGTCCTTTAAATAGTAGTCAGCGTTGTGTATTAATTTGCTACAGTTTAGCAGGTAGCCACCTTCAAAAGCTAAATTTATATATAAAAAGTAATTTTATCTCTGAATGGCATTGTGACGTATATTTAAGGTTGCACGTAACAAATGATATTTGTCTGGAAAATGGAGGCTACTTAAACTATGTTCCAGTAATTGCACCCAGATAATAGCAACAAATACAAGAATACATGTTTTCTACCACAATATCACTCTATATGGAGCTCGAAAGAAAATGTATTGACCGACTAGGCATAGGTTGAAAATAGACACACAGCTATTCATAATTTATGGAACAGCAACCACATCAAACCTCTCCCTTTGGTGAGTTGAAGATGATAATTAAGGTCTTCTGAGTCATCTGCTGTCATATGGTTCCTACTTTTTCAGTAATACTGTGCGTTTAGGCAACATAAGCTTCAAAATTATGTGGGACAGAATCCACTCACACCATCAGAATATGTTGACTTAATTCCTGGTTAACTCACAGTGCGCCATCTGGGCCACTAAACTGATGGGGCACTGGATGGTGTCTGCAACCTCAGAACATGACAACCCTAATTTACCCAAGGCAATTCTGGAAACAATTCTTGCCCTTTTGTTTGTAACTCTGGAATGCCCTAAGGGGTACACAAGAAATAGATGAGTGGCGTTTCAAATATTTATTGAGGCAACTGGAAATCTTGTGTAAAATATATTCGCTGCGATGATTAATAGTATAAAACAACCCAATGTCATCAGCAGGAAAAAAATTGGCTAATGTGACAGATCCTCTAGAGTAGTCTAATTCCCCATTTATCTGTGTGCATGTATCATTGGACAACCAAGTCTGGTTTACAGCAGGCCATCATCCTTCTCAAGATAGGGATGGGATCCAGGGATGGGATCCAGCCGGGCCCGAATTTCAGTCTAGAATAATCATGACAATCCTGTCGAAATACTCCTCTGCCTAAGCAAGGGCTTATGTGGTTTATATATTATACTAAGCCCATTCATTCAGTGCCTGAGCTCCGGACAGGCTGCATCTTCTATATTCTACTTACCCAGACAACAATCCATAACATAGTTTGCGCAGACTACTGGGGACCTTGTTCAGTGTTCTAAGAGATGATAATATGCCTGTGAAGAAATGTACATGTAAGCAAGCATTTTCTGAGTACACTGGTGTGCAAGCAAAATGTGTTGCAAAGGTCACTGTTTAAAAAGATGTCAACTTTAAAAGTGAACATGTAAAAGTGAAGTGTTTGTGTGGAGAGCCTATGCAAATACTGAACACTACAAATTGTACAGGTACAAAGGAGTCATATACCTTTAAAAACTGGCACCACACCACACCCATGCTACAAACCTACGACCACCCAACCTGCATATCATCCAGCAATGGACTTTCAGGTGGCAAAAACAATGATGTCAATCACTAGTGGCCGTAAGTCCATACTATACAATTCACTGCATCTCAGCCTGAAAAACAGGGACCTTCATTTTAGAGAACTCTGGTAAGCAGAAATGTTAAGTCGTTGTTTGGCCAGAAACTGGGCATATCTTTTGGGTTGTGAACAATGTTAGACGAGATAGACGAGAGTGAGAAATTTTTGATTCGAGTCTTGCCTTGCTTTTGTGGTAGGACTCTTATGAACCCAATTTCTTGGAATTACATTCCAAATTGTAGACCGCTAGTATGTGATCCTGAGACTCTGGGCCTGACTTACATAGGTAACTGACACTTTTGAATACGTTTACTACTTTTTTTTATGCACAAAATGCAAGGGTAAATTTACTCTATAAGTGTAATTTACAGATCCTTCATTTTAGAGAACTCTGGTAAGCAGAAATGTTAAGTCGTTGTTTGGCCAGAAACTGGGCATATCTTTTGGGTTGTGAACAATGTTAGACGAGATGGACGAGAGTGAGAAATTTTTGATTCGAGTCTTGCCTTGCTTTTGTGGTAGGACTCTTATGAACCCAATTTCTTGGAATTACATTCCAAATTGTAGACCGCTAGTATGTGATCCTGAGACTCTGGGCCTGACTTACATAGGTAACTGACACTTTTGAATACGTTTACTACTTTTTTTCATGCACAAAATGCAAGGGTAAATTGCATGGTCGTACGGAGAGTTTTTTCCCCGTACGAATCGTACCCGTAGACGTCCCGTACGTACGATGAAGTACGATCCGTACTAGGTGCCGAACTCCGTACGAGTCGTACAGGACTCCGTACGACTCAAATCTCCATACGAATCTCACTCGGAACCCGCTGTACGCGACATCGCGGCACATTTTTACGACCCAGCAAGTACGATTCGTGTCGGGTACGCGCCGTACGACCCTTTTCCTACGGGAGCCGAAAACAGTCGTAAACGCAGAGTTCGCGCCGAAACAGGTACGGAACGCCCCCCCCCGGGTACGGCACGTACCCCCCCATGATCGCAGGGGTACGCGGCGTACCCCTCTGGTCATGCGGGGTACGTGCCGTACACCCAGCGTACATGGGGTACGCACCGTACCCCATGTACAGTGGGTGTACGGCACGTACCCCATGTACGCTGGGTGTACGGCACGTACCCCGCATGACCACAGGGGTACGCCGCGTACCCCTGCGATCATGGGGGGTACGCGCCGTACGGTGTGTAGGGGATCGTGCGCTTTTCCGTACGAATCGACGTGTACCGTACGAATCGCGTACGGGTCAGCCGATCAGGATCGGAATCGTCCGGTCGTACGGCGTCCGTACGAGTCGTACGGAAACGGCTCCGGATACGATTCGTACGCCGGATTATTTTACCGGATCGGAATCGACCCCTATAAGTGTAATTTACAGATCTACAAAATTGAAGGGCCTGGGGGCTGATCACACACTGTGGTGGTACAATAAAGGTAACATTGGAGTAGTGTACACATATGCTTTTACTCTTACAATTGTGAGTAACTTCAAACTTAAATGTTACTAATAGGCCATTGTAGTAATCTTACTGAAAAGTATAAGAGTAAATTACATGTGTAAATTACGCAAAAGTCTGAGTTACCTACGGGAATGAGGCCCTATATGTTGCTCTACATAAAACTCCAAAACATTGTATATAAAAAAGACATTATTATTATTATTATTATTATTATTGTTAATATTATTATTATTAATTACATTTATAACGCACACAGCTACCCTTGACAGGTTTTCCCGGCGTAGGTAAGTCAGCTACTGCAACTGAATAAACGGATAGCTAATCACTGAGAGAAAAGCCAGGTTTTAAGATCTCACCGAAACTTAAGATAGAGAGATTCCTGTTTCATAGAATAGGGAAGAGAGTTCCATAATCTGGGGCCGAGAAATGTAAAGGAACGACCACCCATTCTGGATAGTCTACAACTAGGTGTTACAAAATTGCCTTGGGTGGCTGAACGTAAAGCCCGGTAAGGGACGTAAGGATGGACAATCTCCTGAAGATAAGGTGGAGCAGACCCTTGTTTGATTTTAAAAACAAGGCACAGGGTCTTGAATTTAATATGACTCTCAATGCGGAGCCAGTGTAGATCCCACAGAACGGGAGAGATGAATGATCTCCTTGGGATATGACTTAACAGGTGGGCTGCGGAATTCTGGACCACCTGGAGTTTCTTCAACACCTCCTGACTTCCACCCAGATACAGAACGTTCCCGTAGTCCAGGCGAGAGGTGACAAGTGCCTGGACTACCGTTCTTTTAGTGGGGTCTGGAAGCATCCAGATGATCTTCCGCAACCACCTTAGAATGGTAAAACAGGTGGAGGCGACGCTAACCGCCTGTTGCCGCATTGAGAGGTTGTTATCGATAATAAACCCCAGATTACGGACTTGGGTAACCGGTTGAGGAAGAGTGCCCATTTCCAGTGGCCAGTGTTGGGGCCCCAAAAGGTGCTTGTGTTTGTCAAAAATGACAACCTCGGTCTTCTCTCCCTTTAATTTCAACAGATTAGCACCCATCCACTGCGACACCCACCGTAAACCAACCTGAAGGGAGGAGAAAGAACCCTACTTAGTAGAGAACAATGAAAAAATGATTTGCGTGTTATCGGCGTACGAGTAAAGGGATGAACCCGCATCCTCCACAATAGATGCCAGGAGTCTTACAAAGATGATAAAGAGCACAGGGCTCAGAGTGGACCCCTGGGGAACTCCGAATGCGGATGGCCTGATAGTAGAAGAGGATTTGGAAGAAAAAATCTGGAATGTACGGTCACTAAGAAAGGAGGACACCCAAGTTAACGCGGGCCTTACGACTCCTGCCGACTGGAGAGACTTTAAACGGATGGTATGTGACACTGTGTCGAATGCGGCGCTCAAATCTAATAGAATGAGCGCCGTAGTCTCCCCTCTATACAGGCAGGAGCGCAATTTCTCAGTGACACCCCAACAAAGTGGTTTCTGTAGAAAAATGAGTTCTAAATCCTGATTGGGATGGGTGTAAAAGGCCAGAACCTTCCACGTGAGCCGAGAGCTGACAGTTAATGCGTTTTTCCAGAATTTTGGAAAGGACCGGCTGCAATGAGATTGGACAGAAGTTCGACATGATCGTAGGATCAGCTCCGGGCTTTTTTCAGAAAAGGAACTACCATTGTGCGCTTCCAATTTAGTAGAACGCATGATTCTCGTAGAGATGCGTTTAGGAGTGCTTTATGGACTCCAAGGGCTTCTAGAGAAAGCTGTTGCAGGATGTTAACAGGGAGAGGATCTAAATGAGAGCCTGATTTTACCCTAGCTAGGCAATCAAGGAGAGATCCATCATCGAAAGGAGACCATGTGGAAATCTTAACTGCTGAAGAATGATAGCTCCCACAAGTCATGTCAGACAGGAGACTCACTATATTCGCAGAATTGGGGGTCTTTAATGAGCTATATATTGTCTCGACCTTAGTGATGAAATAGTTTGCAATATCATTGCATTGGGTATCATCCAGGGCAGGTGGCATCGGAGTAGTGTTTGATCCTGCCAGCTTCTTTACCATGGGGAATAGAGCCCGCGTGCGGTTCACTGAGTTGGTAATAGTATTCGAGACAAAGGAGATTTTCTAAGGAAGATGCCCTCTGGATTCAACTGAGGGAAGCTTCTTATAATCGCCAAACCAAGACCTTTTGGTCCATAATTGGCAAAGGCTGTGGTACTAGAGCCAGTCCTACGCCCATTGCCATTGAGGAACAGGTGTGGGTTCACTATATCGAGAAGTTGTACAGTAATAATAATTCTTATGAGTTTAATGTTGAATCTGATAATGTTTCATTTAAATTGGACTGTCCAACAGTAAAGGAAATTGAATGTGCCATTAAGAATATGCGTTCCTCTGGTGCGATGGGTCCTGACAAAATCCCAATTTCAGTATTAAAAAACCAGAGTGAACTTTGGAGTAAAATACTCTTTCCAGTGTTTAAATTCTGCTTTTTTAGCGGAACAGTCCCCCCCTCCTGGAAAGGAAGCATCATTGTCCCTTTATATAAAAAAGGGGCAAGAGATCAACCACAAAATTATCGTCAAATTGCCTTGCTTGACGCCATTGGTAAGGTGTTTGCAAAATGTGTGCTTTCTTTAATTAACGATTGGGTATCTGAACATAAAATCCTTCCCTTGGAGCAAACTGGTTTCAGACAAAATCATGGAACTTTAGATAACCTGACTGCATTACAAGTTATCAATGAAAAATATGTGAAAGTTCGGGGTGGTCAGGTATATGGCGCTTTTATTGATTTCTCCACCGCTTTTGATAAAGTTGACAGAAATTTGCTGTGGAGAAAGTTATTTAACCTAGGTATGCCTGCATCACTTATTAAGTTAATTCGCGCCCTGTACTCTGACACTTGGTGCAGAGTATTACTTGGAGGTGATCGCGGCGTATCGAGATTAATTCCAACATCTAATGGGTTGAAGCAAGGTTGCCTTTTGGCTCCGTTGCTATTTTCCTTATATACTGTTGATTTACCCATCGCTCTTTCGGCTTCCGCCGGTATTGCCCCGTCCTTGGGGGGTGTTCCAATTGCATGCCTTATGTATGCAGACGACATCCTAATTTTGGATCTCACCCCAAAGGGCCTAAATAATCGGTTGCATGCACTTTCTGAATATGCTGAAAGTCATTTTTTATCTATAAATACGGCAAAAAGCAAGGTGATTTGTTTCTCTGGTAGAAAGAAGCCTAAATGTTTTAACTTTTCATGGGTTGTGGGGGGGGAAAAACTAGAATGTGTGAATTCTTATACCTTTTTAGGTAAAATTGTCACTCATAATTTAAGTGACAAACCACACATAGACAATAACTCTCGGAAGGCTATTTCTCAGGGAAAGAGCTTAGTTTCCCTGTATAAAGCCACAGGTAGAAGGCATTTTTCTATTCTTTTAGATGTTTTCAGAGCGAAAGTTCCAGCCTCCCTGTTATATGGAATTGAGTTAGTTGATCCAAAAAAATGGAGTTTTTTAAACTCTGCGGAAGGAAAAACTCTACGGAGTTTAATGTCTGTAGGCACAGCAAATTCGACTGCTTCCTTGAGACAGGAATTGGGATTACGTAGCAGCAGGGTACAAGGTCTGGCTAGTATCATACGCTGGGTAGTAGCGTTATCTAAAGGTGAACCCAATACCTTAAGAAACCTCATAAAAAATGAATTATTAGGATCTTTTAATGACTTCTCATCGATTGTAAAAAACTTCAGATTTGCTGTGTTACAATTGAAATTAGATGAGGAGACTCTATTTCTATTGTCCCCTCATCAATTAAAAACTGTTTTGAAGTCAGCTTCTTGGGAATTGGGGTTTTGCCTTGATAGAGACTTTTGTCTAGCGAAAAAAGGTTGTACGCCTGTTATTGAATCTTATACCTTGCGGAAAGCTCAACCGTATATGTACTGGAACATCTCCCATGGCGTGAGACGCCTGGTGTACTTATTAAGACACAATTTGCTTCCGCTAAAAGTTCTACATGCCAGCTGGTTTGGTTGTTCGGCACGCTGTGATCTTTGCCAATTGTATGATCAGGATCTAGATCACGTCATGTTCGTTTGCCCTACACTGATGCCCTGCAGGCGTAGATGGTTAAGACCAATTTGCTTACAACTTAACATATTTTCAGCATCTTTGTTTAAGGCAGCCTTGATTAACCCACCTAATGAAATGTTTGCTTTTAAACTGTACAACTTTTTTAAATGTTTTTTGGACCTGTATTAAGTTATCTCATGTGTTTGTGATGGAAACCTTTTTTACACATTTTTTGCTTTGTATGTATATGCTGTTTTATGTGGACCTCATAAAGAGTTCCTTATCATAATAAACTTTGAAACAAAGGAGATTTTCGCCGCCATACAGGCCAGATGGTACGTATTTAAGCGGCCTTGTAATCAGACTTGCCGCTAAGGGAGTAGGTCTTATGCCATTGCTTTAGCATACATAGTTTAAAAACCCTGAACTGCACTAGAATTAAATAGCACATGTTCCCTATTTGTGATTGGTGTTGTATATATGCTCATTCATTTTTTAAATCGTAATTAAAATATAGGTATTATTTTGGATTTTTATTCTCCTCAACTTAATTACTCTTCTACACTATCGTACTCTTCCATAATGTATGTCTGTTGCTTAAATAACTGGGGACCTGATGTATCATATAGTTATTCCCATTTTCTGTCTATGCGTATGAGCCCAGATTCTAGTAGTATCCCCTGGTCTTGAGAGTAATTTTCAGGATGAACATGTCTAGAGTGAATTCAGCAATCATCAGTGTCCCTGCAGGTGTTTGATAATATTGGTAACTTCAATTATTATTGGGCCGATGTAACCGAATTTATTTGTGAGCCTAATGCAGGTGGTAAGTAATCAAATCCATGTTTATGTTTTCCCCTGCAGCTGTTATTGTTATTGCTGATTGCAATCGTGTAATTATAACATTTAGTGCAGGTGTAAATTACTATTTTTCTTTCTCCTTTTTTTTAGCATAATAGGCACACCTTGTCTAGTTGGAAACCATTACTTGAAAATGGATCTGTACCATACTGTGTCTTTGCAGCAGTGGACAAGAAGGCCATTGAACAAACAAATTTTACAAACCCAGGCAAGAAACAGCAAATGTTTTTTTAATCTATATGGGAAAAACGTGTTGACATTGAAGTAGTTTGTATAAAGCAGGGATTCATATATCCCATCCATCTTCATGCTATATTAATTGAAATGTTAATGGCTATTTATCTGGATGCCGGGTCATTAGTGACAATTCTGTTATTTATTCGGTCTGCGGCCTTTCAAATAGCAGCGAAACTTCGATATTTACCTAGCTGCTGCTGGCTAAATAGTAGTGATCTACACTTTGTGGCTGGTGGCCATGCAAATAGCACAGAAAATTCACTATTTATCCAGCCACTTGCTAAATAACAGATTCTGCACAGTTTGACCAGCGGCCATGCAAACAGCAGGGAAATGTAAGCATTTATATGGGCGTAGTCTAAATGGAGAGACTATGTACTTTTCGGCCGGTGGTGAATCAAATAGCAAAGA
Organism: Lissotriton helveticus; assembly: GCF_964261635.1. NCBI lineage: Eukaryota > Metazoa > Chordata > Amphibia > Caudata > Salamandridae > Lissotriton > Lissotriton helveticus. Next base: position 1,433,631,540 of record NC_136068.1, read on the forward strand.
AACTTCATTATTTATCTGGTCAATCCCTGCCTAGTGACCATTAAGAACTACTTGTACAGCAGCTGTGCAAATTACCAAGAAACTTCACTCTTTACCTGGTTGCTGACAAAACAACAGGCATCATGTACAGTTTGGCCTACAGCCATGCAAATAACAGAAAACATGTAATTATTTACCTGCCTGTTATTGTAATAGCAGAAATTAATTAAAGATTAGTCGGTGTCCTTGAAAAAAAAAAGCATTTTTATATCTGGCAGGCATTTGGAGAGAGGATTTGGGCTAACGGCTACGGCGGTCGACCTTGAATCTGGGTTGTGTTCTCATCTAAAAATCTCAATGAAGCAATAGACCACATATGGCACTTTCTCTCTGCTCTAGGAATCTAAGGTCCCTCAAAGGAAATTTGAACAAAGTCATTGATTAACTGGCCAATGCATTGAACAGTTCAATAGTTTGCACTGCTGCAAGTTTACATTGGCAAAGTCCACGATTCCTAATGGCAGCTTTGCTTCTTTTTGTTCAGTTTCTCTGTCTTTTTGTTAAACCCTGTTTTACAAGCTCGGGCAAGGTGTGGCTCCTGTGCCATTAGTGAATGTATTCTACCACCCTGCTCCCCCAGCAGCAACTTCAATGAGGCTGGACCACGAAGGCAGAGTCATTCAGCACAGGGCTGCTGGGTGGGGATTAGTGCAACAGGCTTATATGGAGAGTGCTTGCACGTATGTTAATTTTTAACCTGTTTGTGTGTTTTAACAATCGCTACTCGCACTCTGGCATTTACCTGATCTTGACGCACTGTTAGTGCCTGTTCCTCCCGAGCAGCCGATTAGGTGCTGTCTCCGGGACTGACAGGGGGTCCGGCTTCTTGGGGCTAGCCCAGGGTTGGCGTTGCAGCTTTCCTCGTACCCGACCCCCAGCACAACATAAATGTGCATCCCCCCCCGGCCGCGTAGCGGACGTGCCGAAGGCGCGCCAAAGGCAAGCCCGTCTGCGCCCGTCTGCGCCCGTCCGCTACAGGCCGGGGCAAGGGGCCAGCCCCTTAAGATCTTCTTTGATTTATCCTCCTGAATACATGTTGAACATCCGCAGTACTGCCGGCACCCCCTGCCCTTCTATTATTAGACATCTTATGCATTTAGGTATTTACCATTCACCGCCTCCTTCGCGCTATGAGCATTCACCGCTTAGCCAGACTACAGCCTAAACTCAAGTTCTACATATCCATTACCTTAACACAAGATCTTTAGTGAAACATCACTTGGATTTTTTTCTCCTTTTGACTGGCCAAAAACCAGACATTCTTTACCTCACAGAAACGAGGCTTAACATGGACTCTTCCCCAGATATTTTAGCAGTGCTACCTGAGAACTATTATATTCTGCAGGTAGATCGTGCCCCATGCAAAATGGGGGTTGGAGTTGCTGCCATCATCAATAAACGCCTAGAATTTTCCAAATTGACGTCCCTTGACCTCCCGGCTACTGACAATATGGTGATTAGGCTGGACTCTGGGTTAGGTCCCCTTATATGTATCTTGATTTGCAGACCTCCCCATAGTATGCCCGCGTTTCCACTCTCTTTATGTGACCAGTTGGCCACATTGGTCACTGAATACACTAGGATACTGTTGATTGGCGACTTTAATTACTGGCTGGATAGTATGTCTGGGGATCCGGTAGCAAGTGAGCTTGTGGATCTCCTTGCTGGCCTCAATTTCAGCCCTCATATTAAATCCGCAACCCACATCAAAGGGCATACATCGGATCAGATCTGGAGATCTAACCTCAGTATCGCACCCCCCACTATCTCCCCCTGCATATGGACCGACCACTTCCTGATCCAATTTTGCATCTCCATCTCCAAGCCACCTATGAGTATTGACACCAGGGAGGGCCTGATCAGGAAATGGGGTTCTCTGGATATCTCTGCCTTTCTCGGTAGTTTGGAGAATTCAGTTCCTGTTTACAACGCTAACCTCAATCAATCTGTTGCCGACATTTCCCACTGGCTTGAAAATGCTAGCAACATACATGCCCCGTTGAAAACATCAAAAACTCTGCGCCAATCCGAGGCTCATAAATGGTTCTCCTCGGACCTAAGGGCTATGAAACTCACTGTCCGCCAGAGGGAACATGAATGGAGAAGGAACTATGACCCCCTTGGGAAGACCCAATACTTGGCCGCTCGTTCCACCTATATGAAGGCCATTCTTTCAGCCAAAGCAGAGTATTTCTCCAATTGCGTCGAAATGTCCAACAATAAATCGAAGGATATCTTCTCCATCGTTGATAGGCTCACAAATCCTGCAAGAACCCAGCCCAAACCCAAAGCTACACAAGAATTCTGTAATACTCTCAACAAGTATTTTCAAGAAAAGATTATGCTCATCAAGGCTAGTATCCCAATAACTCTTCTGATCCCCCAGGACACCACTTACCATCCTAATGAATCCTTCCTTGATCACTTTTCTCCTTTGGATGTTCCATCTCTGCTCGCCCTGACAGCCAGGGTAAAGTCAGGCTCCCCCCGTGACTGTTGCCCTCCTCACATCCTAAGAGAGGTTTTTACCGCCTTCCCTCTGCCTATATTAGGTGTCCTCAACAGCTCCCTAACCTTAGGCATGGTACCAAACTCATTCAAGGAGGCAGTGGTGGTACCTCTGCAAAAAAAAGCAGGTACGGAGCCCACTATCCTGTCTAATTATAGGCCAATCTCTTTGCTTCCATACCTGGCCAAAGTTTTGGAAGCTCACGTCACAACCCATCTCTTTAGCTTCATCGAGCAGTCGAATTTGCTGGACCCTGCTCAAGCTGGTTTTCAACCACCCCACTCCACCGAAGCGGTCATTACAGCAGTTCTGGATTCCCTACGACTTAACGCCGACTTGGGTATCCCTCAAGCTCTGGTCCTGCTAGATTTGTCGACTGCATTTGACACGGTCGACCATGACATCCTTCTTGACTGTGTCAAATCAGCCGGCATTCGTGGCCCTGCACATGATTGGATTAGATCCTTCCTTAGTGACTGCTCACAAGCTGTTGGTCTTCCTCCATTCTCCTCATTGAAACTCCACACTACCTGTGGGGTCCCTCAGGGTTCCTCTTTATCACCTATTTTGTACAACATTTATATGCTCCCTCTGTTGCACTTATTAAAAATGTTTAAAGTCACTACTTTTAATTATGCAGATGATCTGCAACTTACTTTCACCATCGACGACTCCACAGAATCTGTGCACCAATTCCAGTCCACCATGCTCTCCATAGGCTATTGGATGGACAGCAACCATCTCAAATTGAATCCTGAGAAGACGGAGCTTGTCCTCTTTGGGAAAAGCAAACTTCTCTAGGGGCCACATTATTGGCCGCTCAAACTTGGTCGGCCACCTACCCCCTCCAAAGTGGTTAAAAGCCTATGGGTACTTATTCATGATGAGCTCTCACTGAAGCCTCAGGTCAACGCAGTGGTGTCATCCTGCTTCTTTCAGCTGCGGAAAATAAAAAAGATTAGCCGAATGCTCACTCAGTCCGCTCTGACCCAGGTTGTGATGGCGTTGGTACTCTCTCACTTAGACTATGCCAACGCCATCTATCTGGGCCTTCCGGTGGCTCTCACTAAACGTCTTCAACTGGCTCAAAATCAAGCTGCCAGACTTATCTATCATCTTTCACGCTGGCAATCTGCCAGACCGCTGTTGAAGCAACTTCACTCGCTTCCTGTTATACAGCGCACACTCTTTAAAACTGCCTGCATGACATTTAAAGCTCTTCATGCACGCAGTCCCAGGTTCATCCAGGAACTTCTGCCCAAGTATGCCCCTCCACGCAATCTGCGGTCTGCCTCTCAGATTCTCCTGATTGCCCCTCGTTTTAAATTCCAACGGAAGGGAGGACGCAGGTTTGCCACGCTTGCCACTAAACTGTGGATTCCCTCACTTTAGAGATCCACTCCTCCACTACTCTTCTCCAGTTCAGGCGGCAGCTTAAAATGTGGCTGTTTGTTTAGACGCTGGCCTAGTTCTCCATCTCTCCTTCCGGGCTTAGTTTCCGGTTCTACCAGTTAGCGTCATGAAACCCCCGGGTGAACATGCGCTGTATACATTTTTGTTAAGATAAGATAAGATAAGGTGCAGACTCCCAGATTGGACGCAGATAGGCGCAAGGTTTCAGCAGTTGCAACTCCCGGGATGGAACTCCTGTGAATGTCCATCTTCAGCAGTTGTACCCTTCAAGGACAGATCAGAGCAGGCAGTGGCAAACCAGGCAGTGGCAACCAAGCCTCTTAGTGAAAGGCATGGATGCTAGATAACACAACATTGCTCCTTAGTTCAATGTCTTGACTCAGTTCAGTGTGAGGACAGTTGAGGGAAACAGAGAGACCATTGATGACTTGGATTGACTGCTGACGTTCCTTTCTAGATGATTCTCACACCAGGAACATGCTGGGCTTCTCCTCATAAACAGTCTCTCCTACTTCTCTGAGAAAGCAAGCAGACAGACGTCTGGGTGCTAGGTGATCCATTAGCTCTTCCAGTGAGTAGTGCAGTCTTCAGGTGATGCCCCCTCGTCTCTGGATGATTGGGACATTATGCAGAATCCAGCCCTGGTCACAAAGCAACTTTTCAAGCACTTTCTTCCTTGGTCATGAACTTGGAACTTGAATGTAGTGGGGTAGTTTCATTTGGGTCGCTAGGAAACCCAAAAGCAGAAACTGATGATGGTTGCAGTTTATCAACCCAGAACTGGGTTATAACGTTGACACCTTTGAGCTGGGCAGCTTTGTCTGAAGTTTGGGGAGGGAATCAATGCCTATTCCTGTCCAGGCTTCACAAGGGATGACATTGTGGACCACAGTACTTTGCACGTAAACCACATGTCCTGGAGCCTTTAATCGGCATGGCAGGTCTGCAGGCTGAGAGGAGCCAGACTTTTAAGATGGTGGGGCTGGCAACAATAGCTCTAACTTCATCAGTAGGAAATCAGAAGCTTTAGACCCACCATGATCCTCTTTGAACTGCACCCGATATAAATGAGAGAGAAAAAGTTATAGATTGGGACAGACTCAGGCTACATGTCCAAGATAACTACTGCTTCTTTCTCTCAAGCAGAAATAACTAAAGCAATATGATGAAGTCAATCTTAAGGAGTGTTGGGTGAGCCTTGCAAATAAGTGACGTTCTATTGGTATTTCCCCTTGTATTTATGCCTCACAGACCGTTAGTTACCTCCATTCTTGTGACCTACAGATAAACATTTCACAGTTCCACTTTTACACTAATTTTCCAGATACAGGATGTGGATCCACTGTTTTCAGTTTCAAAACTGATCTGGATTAATTTTTGTTCAAAAATAATTTCTTTGTTTTAGGTGATAGCTTTCACAGGAGTATCAGTGGCGCTGGTTCCATGCAGGAAGATATAAATAAAAGTATGCAATGAAGCTTGAGATCTCAGCACCTGGCTGTCATCAGTCCTTCTGAAGCAGTCATCAGCCACAGACAAACATTGAAGTGTTTTACAAGAGAAACCCCGACCCATAGCTCACTCCTACCACCTACCCCATGCCACCACTCAGAAAGAGCTATTTATCAGTCCTTTACTAACAAGGACCCCACTGAATTTCTGTGAGTAGCCCATCCTCCCTCATATCTGTGTCTGAGTCCCCACCCTCCACCCACAGGGATGCAGTCAATACAATTCCACTGACTGAGGGAGCAGTATATACTCTGAATCACATGCCATGCTAAACCAGGGGGCACTTTAATGCCATCCTAATTGCATCCCACAGCTCTTAGCATTCAGACTTTCACTACACATGGAGTTTCAATACTACACATTTGCTACATACACTGCACATAGACACACATGGAATGTCAATGCAAAATTCTGGGACTCATATAGACTACTGGTCTTGACACTCAGTGCTTCTTTACTGGACTCCAAACACTTCTGACACATATGTATCTCCAACACCCTTCCTCTAGCCTTCAGGGTTTCACAGGCCACCCGTCACCTTGGTTCCGTGTGACTCAGAATTCCTCTGTAAGTCATCTGAGAAGATCTATTGGTAGCCTCCTTCACTCCCACTTCTGCTCAACAGAGCCGTGTGGTGTTCAGACAAAATATTACTGCACCTCAATCATAGTTTGCATAATATTTGTAATGTCCTGTGCACTACTTATCCAGCACCTGCTGATGTTCAGTGCCACCGTCTAACAGATCAAAGATTATAGCACATTGAAAGGTGCACCAGCAATAAGTCGAAATAACATTTTCAAATTGTTAGTAGTTTTGAAATTTCGTTTGATATATTTTGTTTTCCTTTTTTGTACCTTAGCGAGTTGTGGGGTGTATAGGGGTATAGGGTGGGAAGTACATTAATTATAATTACTTAGAAATTAATTTTTGATTAATATTTTTTATTCAATTGATAACTATTTAAGTTTATTATATGATGTATTTTTGTATTAACTTTGAGGTGCAGGTTGTATGTTTTGTGCGGGTGTAGGGTTTGAAGTAAATTAATTATAATTAATTAATAAATCATTTTTTAATCAATATTGTAGGAAAGTATGCTCTGCTTTCATGGTCACCCCCACTTTTTTCTGGTGTCATTATGTTTTCCTGACTAGTCTGACTAGGATCCTGCTAATCAGGACCCCAGTCTCTTTGCTTCTTCCCTAAATTGGACATGGTGAGTACTTACGTAGCCTCAAGATTGGCTACTGGTGTACCCAATAAGTCCCTAGTATTTGGCACTAAGGTTCCCAGGGCATAGTGATAGAGCGCGCAGGTCACCCGACTAGTCCTTTACCAAAAATATTCACCTGGGCCCATAATCAATAAAACATGCTTTATAAAAACCCGGGTAACCTTCGCTCTACTATCAGTGTATTTTATTCATTTAGGACTTTTGACTTATCTGTACCTTGACTTACCAATCCACGTCACTGGTACCTAAAGTCCTAAGGGATCAAGGCTGTTAGCATAATTAGTAATAATATGTGCACTCATATAATAACCACAAATTCGGGAAGTTTTATAACTCTTTATCTAAGTTTCTTAGTTTGTCATGATCCAAAGGTTAAACACCAAAAGACTTTCAAATATAAAGATCAAAATAGAAATGTAACTATGCAAAAGATGTATTAAACTAATTTCAATCATTTAGCAATAGGGAGGGTAAAGAAAAAGGAAACATAAAAATACGATTTATATCATTTGGGCATTTAGCGAAAAGGGAGGGTAAGAAAGGGAACAAATATAATCAAAACTGTTTCACGATCTCAACATATAGGGAAAGGTAAAGAGAAGGAACGTGATATGCATAACGCTATTATCAAACATGTAAAATTTAGGGAGGGTGAGAGAAGGAAACAAGTTAATGACGAACCCACATGGATTTATATTTACCTAGGATGGTGTGAAGAACTAACCCTGGCCACAGGTCAGTTTAAAGGATAGAACCCCAAAAGTTGCAGTCGCCAGTAGGCTTGCAGGTGCAGATCAGAATCAGGACAGGTAAAGCCAAATTGCATTTGGCAGGACCACCAAAGGTTAAGACTGGCACCCGCAGTTAATTTGCAACGCCTGCGCTACTCTCTCTCTGCAGCAAATAGCCAGAACCCCGATTGGGTTATCGATCTCCCCGACAAAGTGTTTCGCCAGCACTTCAGCCCCCAGAACCCCGATTGGGTTTTCGAATCTTCTGACAGAGTACTCCTCAGCCCTCTGCTCTTGGTCACCTATTGAGTGCATTGGGTCAGTGACAGGTCAGCTATTCGGACGAGTCGGACAAATTAACTAGCAAAGCCTACTCTAGTTATACTAGTTTTTCAGGTCTGTGTACCACCCCCCAATGTTGCAAATGTAAGTATCCCCAATTTTGATTGGACAAGGAATGAGGAGAGGTCATCACACCAAACCAAAATTACACTTTTCTATTGAATATTCTGTTTAACGTTCCCGCCCATCAATTTTTATTTTCTCATGATGTCTTTATTACACCCGACAATGAATGTATCAGATTTGAAACATTTTAGTTCATATTAGAATTCTGTTTCCTTCATAAAGTTCAGAAGGTGAGATTCCCAGGCGCATTTTGGTCAAGACTGTCCTTGGCACTCATTCAATGCCATGACTTGATGGATTTCGGACTCTAGTGCGCAGGCTCAAAGGTTTCAATATGGAGTTCAGCGACAGGCATCAGGCCCACATTAATATACATGTAAAACATAGAAACGAAACTGTTTGAGAACACAGAATAAAAGAATGCACTGTATACCACGTATCTCTACTCTATTCCCATTACTTTATTTTTAACTATTGCGTTAAGGATAAGTAGAACAAACAGCTTAGCAAAAGCAGCAGTGCAAGCTTCATGCATGCTGTAACACAGAGCAGCCATATTAATACTAGTGCGCAGAAGCGAAAGATTCCCTCCAAAGCAGAGTACGTCATGTCACATGAGTATGACAGACGCATGTGCAGTAGATAATCCCGCGTAGCAGCGGCCATTTTAATGCAAGCGGATTACAGGTAGTAAAACACATATGCAAGTATCATCTAGATACCCTAAAATGTAGTGTAATGCGATGTTAATAATACAAACATGTTGATTAATTCATTAACGTTATGTCGAGAGGGTTGAGTACAAGCAAGTCGCGTTACGTGCAAATCCTTGCTCCATCAATAGGTGCACCAGGGGTCTCCCATGGGCTGAAGCCTGTAATATTCCACCCATGAGAGACTACTTCAATTGTGATTCCAGGCCTGCCACTGCGATTTCCCTATATCTAAGGTCACTAAACTTAAAACCTACAAGTCACCTCTAAGGCACGCCATTCAGTCCTGAAAGCAGAGTGTTGGGTCCTAAGTGTGAGAGTGCCCCTGCATGAGCAGGGCACCCCTACAACCTTCAGAGTCCATTCTCCTGGATTGTAAGTGTATCAGCCTTTTTGACATATAAAGGGGCCATAAGTCATTACACGATTACCATCTTTAAAGTGGCTGTAAAGAACCCTGTCATGTTTGGTATCAAACATGTTGGAATCATACCCCCACACCATAAATAGTGTGGAGGTATGATTCCGTGCACTGTAAAGCTCCTCTGGGAGACCCCCAGTGCTTCTTTTACCAGTCTTCCAGAACTGGTTAGCAAGCTAGGGCTGCTGCTGACCAGATACACGATTTTGCCCACCTGCCGCTGAGCCAAGCACGGGCAGGGAAAGTCAGAACAACAGGTATCCTGGCACAGGGAGATGTGACCACCTTCCAGAGACAGTTTAGTGCATTGGGACAGGGTGGTCAAACCAGTTCAGAGAGCCAATGGCTCCTGCTCTGGTGTGAAACTGGACAAAGGACATGGGAGTATCCAACCCACTGTCTGGCCCCTCCTTTGGGAGGGACCCCTGATTCGTCCCAACCATTTCCTAAGGGTAGTTAAGGGCTCACCTGTGGGTGGGTCCCTAGATTAAACGTGGGACAGGATTCACTTTGCATACCGCTTCAACTTTGACCATATGGACCCTCTGGACTTCGCTTTGGGAACCGAGACTAGTACGGGGAAGATCCCTGCTGCCCCAGATAGTCTTTTGCAATGTCTGTGCCTGTGTGACATGCAGGTTGTTCACCAGGCCTGTGGACATCCAAGACATCTGAAGGAATCTCTTTTGGAGTTAATATGTCACTCCTCTGCATCAGAACTCACCACAATGCAGCTGACTGGTTTGCTGTTCCTGGGCTCCCACGGGCTACGAAAGGCTCAGCAACACAGGTGGTAGGTCTGCAGCTACCTCGAGGCCTGCACTGTTCTCATACCGAGTTTGAGGCCAGTATCCCTCGTCGGAACTGTTTTGATTTTTTAAATGTAAATAACATTGTACTTATTTGTTAATAATATTTATAGAATATAGTTTTGTATTTTAATTATAGTAATATTTGTAGTAATTTATAATATGTTTTAAACTCTGTAATACATATTCAATGTATTTAATTTTATTTAAAAAAACATTTACATTTTTTATATTTACATATTTATATGTTTTGTTATTTAGTGTGCTTTTTAAATTATTTTATTTTCTTCAAGTTATTTAGTCTGTTTCTAATGTTGCACTGACTGGAGTGGGACTAGTACATTTTACCATTCTGCAATCATCACTTTCCCTACTCTTACACTTACTGTAGTGGGAATTGTACACTTTACCTGTGCATTCTAACACTTTCCATACTATTGCACTGACTGGAGTGGGAATAGTACATTTTAACCCCACCGCAATCCAAAACTTTACCTAATCTTGCACTGGCTGTAGTGGGAGCATTACACTTTACCCCTCCGCAATCCAACACTTTCCCAACAGTTGCACTGACTGAATTGAGAAAAGTAAATTTTACTCCTTTATATTGCAACGGTTTCACTAGTGTTATCCATCCTTTGTCCAACACTTTGCCTGCTCTTATATAAATTGTAGTGGGAATAGTATATGCATTAATTGTATAATAGTTGTAAATATTATTGTTTTTATTATGTAATATAATTTTAGTAAATTGTAATTTTTCATGTTGCCAAATTTTTATTTGTGTTTAAAATGGTTTGTTTCTTATATTTTCTATGATATATATATATATATATATATATATATATATATATATATATACATATATATATATATATATATATATGAAATTAGAGCTCCTCCTCAGCACGCTCTGCGCTCGCAGACACCGCCTCCGCGCCAGCATAAATGAGGAACGGACCAACCAAGTCAGCAACAGATGGTTTTATTACAGAAACAGAACCAGCGACGCGTTTCGAGCTGCGAAAGCCCTTGTTCACGCTGCAACATGTTTGAAAGTAATAGTGCTTTTTTATATGCTTATAGTGACAACATCACCGCCCCCTGGTGGTGATCACCGGTGAGCAACAGATAGTGAAAACATACTAACGCTGTTAGTCTTTCTTTGCTTTTTTTAGCACATAGTACATAGAGACAATGCAATTCCTGGTTAAATCCAATTACATTCCATAATGTCATATTAAGAAGGTTTATATAAAACCTCGAATGTATTATGATATATACTTTTGTGCAAAACAGTGCTTTGTAGCAGTGAAAGTTAAAGTGCAATAAGTGTACAAAAAAGTTCATAAGTGTAAAAATCTATAAGAGGTACTAAATGCAAGAAAAAGCCGCATTACCATTGAAACAGAGATACCTAATGCCACATATTGATTATTCTTTAAAGTTTCATAAATTCATAGATATTTGCATTTGTATAATTAAAGGTACTCCTAAAATTGTTAATGGTAAAACTATGTATCAAAAATTTTTAAAAACGAGAATATGTAAAAAGAATTCCATATTTCATATATATACACATGTACCCTCACTTACCAAAAATAGAAAAACTATGCTATATCATACTGTACAATTACCCCATACCCAAAAATTATTTACAACAAACATACACATTTACATATATATATATATATATATACACACATTTCAACTCTATATTGGAATAGTATGATCTAAATTTAGAGCTTGCTATGGATCAGGGTCTGGATTCTCAGATATCAGAATGAATCCACAATGCCAAAAACCTATGAAGTAGATGGAAGTGTACGATTAGACACAGTACTTAATACGATCTTAACTCGTTAATTTATCAACACAGTAATAATTTAACACGAAATCTGTACAGTGAACCATACCAGTGTGGTCATCCATAACTTGAAGTAAAGTGTTCTATGCCCTCTAATAGGGAACCTAACTAGAGGGCCGGATACCACATATAGAAGAGAATACTGGAAGAGTACCTACTGGCTCATAAATAACTGCAACCCAAAACTTAGATGTTTATAAGTAATGGTGCATTTCTTCAATGTTGTTGAGCCCATTGGGCCAACGACTATCCAACTCAAGAATGAATCGAGACTCCAGTTTTCTTAGCTGTAATTCTTGGTCACCCCCTCTTTTCAAAACTGGTACAGCTCCAATAACAAAGTAGCTCAGATGTTTTAAATCCTTATTGTGTACCCCTTTAAAATGCCGGGCAACCGGATACGCCGGGTCACTATGTAATATAGCCCGCAGATGCTGCAATATCCGGACATGCACCTGGAGCTTAGTGCTGCCAACATATCTAAGCCCACAGGTGCATGCCAGAACATATACAGCATGATCAGTCCGGCAGGTGTAATGGCCAGTGATTTGTTTAGGAACAGTACTGAAGGGGGTGGAATAATGTGTGGTTGTAGTGCCAAATTTGCATGCACGACAGCTCGTGCATTTGAAAAAGCCTCTAGTAGGACGCAACCAAGGTTTTTTCGTTTTTAACTCAGGAGCTGTCTTGTCCAGAGAGTTACCCATGGTCTTAGCCCGTCTAAAAGTAACAGTAGGGGTAGCTGGTAATCTAGTGTTCAGTTTGGGATCACTCAAGACTATTGGCCAATTTTTATTTAGGATGGCCCTAATTTTTCTGTCCTCTCTACTGTACGTGGTAATTAGACGTGGGCATTCCAACTGGGGCTCAATAATACTAGAATCTTCAGTATCAGACATAGGTATGGGAAAGAGACTCTCCCTAGATCTAGATAAGGATTTATTTATAGCTGCCTTTAAGATTGTGTCAGAGTAACCCCGAGCTCTTAGTCGCATCATGAGGTCTCCTAGACAGTTGTTGTAATCTTCTGGGGAGCTACAAATCCTTTTAAGTCTCAAAATTTCACCATAAGGGATTCCTGAAATGGTGTGTCTCGGATGCATACTAGTAGCGTGCAAAGTCGCATTACCTGCTGTCAGTTTTCTGTGTAATGTTGTATGCAGAGTACAGTCAGTAACATACACCTCAACATCTAGAAATTGAATTCTGGTCTTATCAATATGTGCTGTAAAATTCAAATTGAATGGATTGTTATTGATATCTTTGATAAACAGAAGGGCTTCCTCTTTGCTACCTCTCCAGGCAATAAATATATCGTCAATATATCTCAGAAAACACATCACATGTCTATCCACCCAAGCTTTGTGGCGAACATTGAGGACCTGCTCCTCCCACCAGCCAACGTGCAAGCACGCATAGCTGGGAGAGAAGCAGGCCCCCATCGCCACTCCCCTCAATTGTCTATATATCTCTTTACCAAAAGAGAAAAAATTGTTATATAGGCACCATTGAATGAGGTTCAAGATGACTTTGTTGTGTTCATAATACATAATTGGCCTACTAGAGAGGTAATGTTGTATAGCAGAGAGTCCTTGCACATGGTCAATACTAGTGTACAATGCCTCTACGTCCAAAGAGATAAGCCACATTTCACTGTCCCACTTGATGTTAGAGATTTTTGTAATGAAGTCACTAGTATCCCGGGTGAAGCTGGGGAAATGTTTTACAAAATCCTGGAGGAAAAAGTCAATGTATTCCCCCACTTTCTCACCCACGCTACCTATGGCCGATACAATGGGCCTACCAGGTATAGGTTATACATCCTTATGCACCTTCGGGATAAGATAAAGAGAGGGCAGGATAGGAAAATTAATGTACATGAATTTATGCTCTTCAGATGAAATCAAACTCTCTCTTTTCCATTGACTTAACATCTTGTGGAGTTTAGAAGTAGCGTTCTCATATTCTTTCTGTGAGGCTATGGTGTTACATAAGGGGTCTCCGAGTTGGCGTTTTGCCTCCTGAATATAGTCTAGTTTGGGCCAAATTACCAGATTACCCCCCTTATCAGATTTTTTTATCACGATATCTGGATTTTCTTCCAATTTCTTCATCAATTTGTTATAAGCACATTTAGTGTGTATCTCTTTTTTTCGATGTTTGTTGTTCACCTGTATATACAATTTTTTGATATCGTTGGTGACGCAGTCATTAAAAGTATCTATCGCATCTTTGGGCATCAAAGGGATAAATTTCGATTTGCTGGAAAAAGGACTCAAGCCGGCACCTTTTTGAGCAATGGATACTCGCTTTAGACGACTTTGTGTGGCCTCATCAGATTCTAATTCCACGTCGCTATTGGAGTCCATTATTCATTAGCGTCCAAAAAGGTGTGGGTGTCAGATGCACATAATTCTTGTAGCTCATTAAGTTCAGTTTCCTCATTTAGATTGGATTTGTGAAGATCTTTTGCGTTTTTTAAGGCGAAATGTTTTTTTAATTTCAGCTTTCTTATAAAGCGAAAGAGGTCAACCCGGGTCATGGCATAGTTGAGGCTCTGTATAGGTGAATAATTCAATCCTAATGAAAGCAGTTGTTCCTCAGCTTTATTTAGGGTCACGTTAGATAAGTTGATGATGGTATTATCACCTACCGACGTTTCCCCCATGCTTTTTTCTTTTTCTTTTGTTGTTGTTGTTGCTGTCCCCCGGCGCTGTTTGCATCTGCGCCGTCGTGCTTTCCTACGTTGATTCCTCCTTTGCCTGCTTGTGAATTGGGTTGCCATGACCTCAGAGTTTGCAATCTCTCTTCTACCACAAAATCAATTTCTTGCTGGAGATTGAATGCTTCCAGTCCCATTGAGTTTAAATCAGAGCTTGTATATATATATATATATATATATATATATATTCACTGAAAAAACCCATAGGTTTTAGTGATGTTATAGTTAGTTGCACATTTCACTCGTACAAACCATTGAAATTCACCGTTATAGTTAGTTGTACTCACTATAACTTGCGCGCCCGCAATCCACTGCTGATGATGTCACATATTACATCACTCATGACATGGTCAGTGACATCACTGATGACATCACTGATGACATCTCAAATGACATCACTCATGACATCATCCACGTGACAATCTGATACATCTCATCATACACTAGTATAACCTTTCAACACTCTTTTCCAGCTAACTGTAACACCACTAAAACCTATGTCTTTTTTAACTGTGAATTTCTGAGGTTTTTTAAATGATAACTCCTAACTATAACAAGTCTGAAACCTATGGGGTTTTCAATGAATTTCAAAGGTTTTTTAAATGATAATTTTTAAATATATTTATTGGTTTTTTTAAATATTTATTAACCACTTTTTTTAATCTTTATTTTTAGAAATGTTATAGTGAGTACAACTAACTATAACGGAGGAAATATGCAGCTAACTACAACACCACTAAAACCTATGTTTTTTTATCAGTGAATTTCTAAGGTTTTTTAAATGATAACTCCTAACTATAACAAGTCTGAAACCTATGGGGTTTTCAATGAATTTCAAAGGTTTTTTAAATGATAATTTTTAAATATATTTATTGGTTTTTTTTAATATTTATTAACCACTTTTTTTAATCTTTATTTTTAGAAATGTTATTTTTTTCATTACATTTCACATATTTTTTTATTATTTTTTTACATAAAAATGTATTCTTTTTATTCTTTTATATTGTTTATAATGTACTTAAATTATTATTATTTTTTTATTTTTTATTTTAGGGTCACTGTCTAGGATCCGCGTAGGGTGTGCGACGGGAACGACTTTTCCACCGCGGTTGCTATGCGACTTGCTCACGACTCCTGGCGCATATGCGAGATCTACGTATTACGCGTCTTCCTGGGACATCTTCTGTAAACAGTTGAATAAGAACCCCATATGTGTGTCTACCCCCTAGGCGTAGCCTTCACTTTCCACATGCATGTTGTGGTAGCGCATGCATGTTAATGTTGCGCATGCGCACAATATGTCCCACCATCTATCGGTGTACCCCTAACGTATTTCATTTTATTTGTGCATGCTCAATTACAACATGCCCAATCACAGCTCTCACACCCAGTGACATCATGCTCAACCAATCATCGTTCTGCAAAGCATTTATAACCTTCCAACCTTCTTGAACTTTTCCTATTCCTCAGCCATAGCCATTGATAGTGTTTGTATCCACTTCTTCCTAGGAGAACACTTTTTTTAAGGGTAATTAGGTTAATTAATCTGAACGATCTTTAAGCACCGTGTAAATGGAAAGTTTTGTTTGATTTGGCAATTCTGTTTTTAAGCACGCTTTCCTGCTTTTTTATATCATTAAAGTTGACTTCGTAACCTTTGTTTCTATGCAAAACAGTTAATCCTGCTGCGTTTCTTTAATTTTCCAACCGCCACGTTGGCCGCTCGCTCAGCAGTGTGCTATGTGCTATTCGAGTTAATGCGATGTAGTTTTTCTTGTGTAAGTAGTGCGTCACGTGCCCCATACATTGCAAAAGTAATGTTTTCAGCAATAGTGTATTTTAGCACTGTTTTCAGTTCTTATATGTCGAATAACTTGCCTTGATAGCCGTTGTTTCTGGGCAAATCAGTTTTTTTCTAACGCCTTTCATTATTTAAGTAGTGCACCACGTGCTGCTTCCTCCCCATGCACTGCACATGTAATCGATTGGCCAATGTTGTATTTTAGCATGCTCTGCATGTTTTTTAATAACATTAAACTTGATTTGCTATCCTTTCTTCTGTGCAAAGCACTTAATCCTACTGTGTTTCTTTAATTAGCCACGCGCCACGTGGCCGTTCCCGCAGCAGTGTGCTACGTGCTGTTCAAGTTAATCGATGTAGTTTGTCTCGTGTAAGTAGTGTGTCACGTGCCCCATGCATTGCAATGGTAATGTTTTCGGCAATAGTGTATTTTAGCACGGTTTCAAGCTCTTGTATGTCAAATAACTTGCCTTGGTAGCCGTTGTTCCTGGGCAAATCACTTAATCCTGCTGCCTTTCATTATTTAAGTAGTGCGCCACGTGCTGCTTCATTCCCATGTACTGCACATGTAATCGATTGACCAATGTTGTATTTTACCACACTCTCCATATTTTTTACTAACGTTAAACTTGATTTGCTATCCTCTCTTCTGTGCAAATCAATGAATCCTACCACGTTTCTTTAATTTGCAAAGCGCCACGTGGCGGTTACCGCAGCAGTGTGCTACTTGCTGTTGAAGTTAATGCGATGTAGTTTTTCTCGTGTAAGTAGTGCGTCACGTTCCCCATGCATTGCAAAAGTAATGTTTTCGGCAATAGTGTATTTTAGCCTTTGTTTCTAGGCAAATCAGTTAATTCTGCCGCCTTTCATTATTTAAGTAGTGCGCCACGTGCTGCTTCCTTTCCATGCACTATACATGTAATCGATTGGCTAATGTTGAATTTTAGCACACTCTCCATGTTTTCTAATAATGTTAAACTTGATTTGCTCCCTGTTCTGTGTCAAACATGGGACGTAATGGTCGCCACAAGCTGTTTATTCCTGCCCATGCACTATCCCAGGTGGTGGTCAACAGCTTGATACACCAGATCCACTGACTGCTCTCCATATGCTCTCAGCCGAAAATTGCAATGGACCTAATGTAGCTATCAGGTTTGACTTTAACATTTCATGATAGAAAATGTATAATACCATAGTGGTGTCATAAACTTCGGATTACTTTGTACTTTGTTTTGGCTTTGAATGTTTTTTATAAAAAGGCACAGCTTAAATTTTGAACATAGTATAGTAAAATATTTCCATTTGTTATCTTGCCATTACAAATTGTTTTGAACAGTTGTGACTGTCTTATGTACTCGATGGATAAAACCCTGAAAACATGTACAAAATATTGCAAATTAGCTTTACAATTTTTACCATTGCTGTTATGATGCGCTAATGTTCATCTTTTTTACATTTAAAGTCTTTTGAAACTTTCTGTACTGTATGCAGCCAAAAAGATTCACAAATTATTCAGATAATGTAAAAGTAATCCGCCACTAAATAGCTGGCACCTGTATCGAACTAAACACTAATTGGGAAAGGATACTTCCAATTTCGTTAAAAGTATAAACTATACAAATAGTTATTTTAAATATGAGAAGAAACGTGTGTGAAAGGGCGATGTTATCCAACTCCACATTAAGGGCACGATTAGGATTGCGGTGAATCCGCATCCTCCGTGCCTGGAGGATGCGGATTCACCGCTACAGTGAGAGAAAAGACCCCCTGCCATATTAGGATGGCAGGGGGGTCATCTGTGGACGGGGAGACCGTCTGCCGCTTTTCCGCCATGGTCCCACGGCAGAAAAGCTCTAATATGGTGGCGGTGTCTATCAGACACCGCCAGCCATATTAGGATGCATGGGGAAACATGCTTTTCCACGGCGGGTTTTCCGCCGTGGAAAAGCATGTGGTCTTTGGTGTTTGGGGGTCCGTTGCAGGCCCCCAGGGTGTCAGGGGTGGGGGGTGCACATGGGGGGTACCATGGTACCCCCCAGCATTGTGCCTGCCGCTTTGTGCATGTAAATGTTAAACATGCATTTTTAACCTTGCGGCGGGTGCTGCTTCAAGCAGCACCCGCCGCAAGGTTAAAGATACAGGATGTGACCGCCAGGGTGGCGATCACATCCTAATTACACTGGAGGGACCACCGCTGCCCCTGCGGACGGTCCCTCCACCTTGGGGGTGGGGGACGGACGCAGGCCCCTAAGTAAATAACAATTACCAGTCATAACATCTTTCTTTTACTATCTTTTAGATGTAGAGCTTCAGGGTGCATTATGTCCCAGCACGTGGTGAAAAACACACTTGTGACAGAAAGTTGAGCTACAAATATTCTTTGCAGTCACTCTCACTTCCTCACTCGTTTGATAAAAAAATTACACACAATGTTAACTTCCTTTTTATCTTACAGGTTTTGTTTCACAAATTGGCGTTCCCCACCAACACCTCTAAAATGTACGAGGATTCTGCGATGATGCGTGGCCATCGTAACAATGTTTGAGAAGGCTGCTACGACACGTGGTGCACCCTCTTTGAATCATGCCAATGGCACAAGGTGAGCAAGAAAGCTTGTTTCCGAAACAACGAGAAGTAATCTGTGAAAGGAGAGTGTTAGTAGGGTACAGCTGCTTCATTGCTTAGGAATGTACAATTACCTCCGAGCAGTGACAATAGATAGATTACAACATTCTGAGAGGCAACTCTACAAGCCCCTTGCGCCACTTTTGTATGTACTATACTATGACTAACTCTATATACTATATTTCAGATCACTAAATTGGAGGGAGCACCATGAACCAGCACGTGCTTGAACACACAACCAAGGCAAAAGGTGAGCTAGGAGTATTTTCTCCACCATTAACTGCTCCCTCTATAACTTTCTCTCTCTCACAGTTTCAATGTCATTTTCTCTCTCTTTCTTTCTCTCTCTCTCACATCGTTTCTGTTTCTCTTTTAAAGTTATGGATGCTGCCATGTACAACCAAAGCTGAGTTCAAGTTCTGAACTCTGTTGGCCACAGTGTTTACATAAGGTAAGCAGAGCGGCCTAGATATACAATGCCTCCAATTAAATGCATTAGAAATAAAATACCTTATTTACAAGCCCCTTGCGACACTTTTGCATCACTTTCAACATGAGAAAAGTAACACAAAAATGGCACAAGAGTCTTGTAAATACGCCCTCAACAATATTGTCCTGTATAGTAACTTGATCTCTCAACTAATTCTGTCTCATGTCTGAATCATTTTAAAGACCTGTTGATCTGTAATGTAAATCTGACGCAGTAGGCACTTCCATACAGACACTGCTTGAACGCAAGCCTATAAGACAAGTGAAATGTATCAGGCAAACTGCACACGTTAAAATAAGAAAATATCTACAAGTGTTATTTTAACTTTCACCTCATTTAGTCACATCGATCTAATTTTAAACACTAATTTTCTTTTTTGTTTTGCAGATTACCTACCGTACTTCTATTGGAGTCCATATAACATTTTGTTTATTATATTTTGTTAAAGTTATGTTTCTAGTTATTTATTGTATTATCTTTAAGTTACGTTTTCAGTTATTTATTGTTTTATTAAAAGTTAATTTTAAAAAAGTATATACGTCTTTTTTTTTAGAAGTGTGTGGGCCTCAATGACCCCCCTCAAACCCCGGGAACCACCAACCAAGTAAATTTGTGTATTGTGGGAGGCAGACTGCGTGGCAATCTGCCTGGTGCCCTCGAGGGCCCTGGAGACACGTTAGCACTGGTTGGCAGTGGTAAAAAGCTCTGAATTCTAAAGCTAACAAAAACGAGGCCTGAAAAGGAGGAGGAGGAAGGAAAAAAATGTGGGGTGATCCTTCAGAGAGGGCCATTTTCCAACATGACCCGCCTCCAGTCGAAAGCCAGGGTAGACTAATCAATACCTTTATGGAATTCCCTACTTAGGGCAATAGAACATGGACAATAACCCCTTACTGTTGGGGCACTTGCCATTCCTATGCCCTTTCTGAACCCAGTTGGGCCTCTCTGTCTATATTCTCTAGGGCCATTGAGCTGACCCATTGTAAGCCCTTCACCTCATCTGTGGACCCTATATCTGCAGCACCTATCTTTAACTTGATCACAGATGCATTCCAGTAGGCAGGCAGTACCACCATATCAAACAAAGTAATGTGGCCCACTCCACCCCTTGGACCAGACTTCTGTCCCCAACCCAAGGAGAATTCGGTCCATAAGGACAACAACCAGCAGAGGCCACTGACACCTGTCAGTGACAAAGCCATCCTGTAGTATCTGACCTCTGTGGTTTTTCAAAGTTGAAAGAGGGGGCCTTAGCCTCAGACACCTTGCACCCTTTTCCACACCACCCGCCACCAAATTTGAAATGGTATCCTGAAACGTGGCCTTCAACCCAGGATCTGTGCCTGCATGCTGAACATGTGCAGGGCAAGCCAGGACTTCCAGGGGAGTACCACTACTCTTTAAGGGAAACACTCTCTGTATGGTTTATGCATGAGTCTTTCTAGCACAGGTCCCCAGTCCTCTGTCCCTGTGACAGTGCATGAAAAACCCCCTGGCCAGTAGTGACCTCACAGGGTCTGGTTTTGGGTGCTCTGTTCTCAGAGCTGGTAACCCCTCATGCACTGGGCCTCCCACTGTGGACTGTTTCCAAAGCCAACTGTTTCTTGTCCCTTAAAACTGGTCACTGATTGTTGAATGTATTATTCCAGAAAACCTGCCTAGTGTTTGTTCCTTCCCTAATGAGGTCCTGGAGATGACCATCACGTTGTGTGCACACGGAATCACTATAATCTTTAGGTGGAAGAAGAAGAATACCATTACTAGTTTTTAAAGCAACCCAAGGCAAATGTTTATTTTGAAGCATTTATAAAGCACACTGCCACCCAATGGGTATCCTGGCACTGTATTATGCTTCTACAGGCATGTAGTGCAGTGAAGTGAAACATCTGGACCACAACTGGTGTAGTGTTATTAACTATGCTCAAGATTTTTTGGAAAAAGCTGTGCTTTTAGGTCTCTCCTGAAGTGAATTAGCTCGCCTGACTAACTGAGGGCTCTGGGTAGTCCGTTCCAGAGGCAAACTGCCTCAATCATGAAGGATCTTCCTCCAAATCTGTTTTTATTATTTTGGACAAGCTTGCCATGTTGGCTGAGGATGAGGTGATGTTTCTTTTTGGGACATACCATATTATTCTTTTCTGTGGGGATCTGGTCCAACATGACTAACAGCCATGAAATCAATACAGAGCGATTTAAACCTCTCTGTTCAGATGAGAGCCTGTGTAGTTCCTTGGTCTTCTTAGGGCCAGCTTGGCTGCCACTGTTTGGACTCTCTGTAGTATCTTAATCAGATTTTTCAGGGTTCCTAGTAACAAGGCGTTACAGCAGTCTAATCAGCTGAGTATTACACTTCGTACCACTAGTGCCCTAGAATGAGTTGGTAGCAGTGCTCTGGTTAGATTGAAGCAAGTATGAGCTGTCTTGTTCACATGGCCTTCCAGGCTCAGCTTTTTGTGGAACGTTACACCAATTTTCCAAACCATTTCTGACAGCACCAGGGGCTTGTCTGACGGTATGGGCCTAAAATCAGGAGGAAGAGGGGTGGTCACTTTCATCACTGGACAGCATAAGATCTCTGTCTGGTCTCCATTGAACTGAGGTGAGTTAGATTTGAGCCAGGCCGCTGTTCTGAATGCATTCGTGAAAAGTATCAAGTGGCATTGACTGGTCTCGTTCCAGTAATAAAATCAGTTGGGTGACATCTGCATCGTTGACTAAATTGATCTTAAAAAATGTAATAATTGGGATCAGTGGACTGTGGGACACCCTGTTTAATGGCCCTAAATTTGGAGCAGGAAGGTGGAAGATCTACAGCCTGTTTTCTGCTAGACTGAGAGGACTGCAGCAATTTAGCCATCGTAACCCAAACCCTGAATGTAATTCAAACATTTCGAAAGTGAGGCAAAACAGAGCCTTTATGTAAGACTTTAGAACCTGTTCTCGCCCACCCCACTATGAACAGCCAGTGAACAGTTCACATACAGTATCAGCTACGTGTTTCAATATCTTTATTCTGTATGCTATTCTGTGAAAGGGAATCCAGATTGTGTGAAGCATCTAAACAATGTGGCATACTTGTGGATCTGTTGGACTGAATATTCTAATGCAATCTCATGGTACATGGTCAATATGCCCTGTTTCTATGGCATACACAGATCAAGTCCTTTTATGACAGCTAGGAAACCAATAAAACAAAACTTTTTGTAAAAGTATGTTGAGCAATCAAATTAATTGTAAAGCTGTAAGCAATTGAAGTAAAAAAGTAACTGGGAAACTTTAGAAAATAGTTATGTGTATTTTGTCATTTCAGGTTCCACATTTTTAAAATTCAAAATAGTATTTTTAGACGTGTTTCTGTACTACATGGATCCGAAAAAATGCCATCTTCAGATAATGCCAGTTTCAGTTTAAGATTAATATAGATAATCTTAATTTATGTGACTATATGTCCCTGGTATGTACCTCCAACCCAGCTCATTCGTTACAGTTACTTTTTTATTTTAACAGAAATTGATTTTGAGTTCACCCCTCATCGGTGTGGATTTCCTGCAAAAGGAATTTACGTGGAGACAACACACTATGAAAGCAAATTTGAAAATACAAAAATAGTTCAAAGGTTGCCTGAGCCAGACCTAAGCTATTTACAAGGTAAGTGTGCTGCCAATATTTATATAGGCATGTGTAACTAATCTTTATTGGGTTCATTTAGACCCTGATGAAAGATCTGTTTATGCTGTAGCGGGGATGGAAAACTGTCTTCTCTGTATAAGACCATCAAATAATTGCCACAGTGACTGATCATTCTTTTTTTGGTATAATAATTTTTATTGAGAATAGAGACATAGTAATAAAACATACATTGGTTAAAAGAGATGTAAGAAATAAGAAAAATAAGAAAGATATAAAGTTAACAAAACCATTTTGAACAAGAAAATACTTCATAACATCTAAAAAAGACCATATAATTGAAAAACTATTGAGAGGAAAGAAATGTTAAAACATAAAATACATCAACCTAGTAAATGTATATATTACATAAGTATTGTCTCTAGTTAATTTGCTTTTGTTTATATAAAAAAGAGAGAGAAAGAGGAGGAAGGGGGAAAGGAAAAGAGAGGAAGGTAAGAAAGAGGAGGTAAACAGATAAAATATGACATAGGTATTAGGAGAAGAATGGGTATGAGGATAGACAAGTGGTAAAAGGTAACCATAATGCATCAGATTTAATCTTTTGAAATATTGAGGAATGAGAAAAAGAAGCTATTCTATGTTCATCACAAATTAAGTCCCCCCAAATCAAAAAGGATAGTTTAGAATTATCCTTTAAACAAGTTAATATAACTTTAAAAGCAAGAGCAATAAAAAGGTCACATAATCATTTTTGAAGGGAGATGATCAAAATCAGTAGATATATTCCCCAAAAAGATACTGTGAAAAGAAAATGGAATATTACATGAAAAAATCAATAAATATTTAGACAATGTTGCTTACCAAAATTCATGTACTTTAGGACAATAATAAAGTAAATGCGTCAAAGTACACTTGGAGGAGAAACATGACCAACACTAGGGAGAAATAGAATGGTCGATTTTATGCAGGAATTGGGGAGTAACAACCACTCTATTGTATACAAAATATAAGGATTGTGTAATACTGGCAGCGTTAGAGGTCTTAAAAATCGTTTGCTACATATGATCCCATTGATGAACAGAAAGCGATTGAGATAAATCCTTTTCCCATAACAATTCAGTAGCGGATTTATTCCTTATATTAATGGGGGGAGGACATAGTTGTGTAAATGAAGGAAGCCCTTGGATGGGATCCATGGAGATATTGAATAAGGGTGTCACAGTGGTAACTAAAATACCATCGGAATTGGAATTGTTTTTTACCAGAAAGGTTTGAAGTACAGGAAATAATGTGTTATATTGTTGAATACAAGATGAGGGAGGCCACATTTTTCTTGTAGTTGAGGGAATTATATAATGGAATTATTAGCTATCAAATGATGCACATGAAAAAAATAAGTTTCTCCCCAGTGCTTGATATAAAAATACTTATGGCGAAATGTAATAAATTTGTTATACCATATAGAGAAGGCCAACAAAGATTGATAAAAGTCAAGTCGCTGGGTAAAAAGAGTATGTAGTAAATGATGGGAATACTTTAAAATAGGTTATTTGGAAACGAATGCGCGATTAGTCATAAAAACAACATCATGAAAGGAAAAGTCATGCAACAGTGAATGTTCAAAAGTCATGACATTCATTAGAAACAGCATAGAATTGACCGGATTAAAAAGGCAGTATGAAATCACTTAAAATCAGGAAAACGTACACCACCCTCCGATTTTGGTCAGATTAATTTAGATAAAGCAATACGAACATGTTTGTTATTCCAAAGGAATTTCGTGCAAATAGAAATAATCTGAGAAAAGTGATAGTTAGGAATTTTAAAGGGTAACATTTAAAGCATAAAACGATCATGAGGGACAGTCATCATTTTAAAAGTGTCTAACCTATCCCACCAGGATAAGAATATTGGGGGAGCAGGAAGACATTTAAGCTTAAGTTTTAAGGCAGTGAAATTATGAGTTAATGTATCAGGTATGTTGGAGGAGAACCATATTCCTAAGTATTTAATCTTTTGGGAACACCAAGTAAAGCTAGTTTTATCAAACATGTAACAATAACAGGATGCATTTAGTGATAAAATCTCAGTTTTAGAGAAATTTCGTTTGTACCCAGAAACATTAGAATATAAAGCAATCTCCTGTATAAAAGGGTTTAGGAAATTGCAGGGGTTGAACATATAAATTAAGATATCGTCTGCATAAGCAGAAAGCTTAATTTCATGAGAGTTGAGTTTAAAACCAGTTACATCAGGATTATGTCTTAAAGGGTTCTAAATAAAGAATAAAACGTAATGGGGAAAGAGGACAACCCTGTCTAGTGCCCCTTTGTAATTTAAAATAGGGAGAGAAATGACCATTAACAAACACACAAGCACATGGATTAATATACATTTTAATATAAGAAATACATTTATGACCAAAACCAAACCATTGAAGCGTATAACACATATATTGCCAATTTATACGATGAAAGGCTTTTTCAGCATCAAGTGAAAGGGCAGCTAGAGGTGATGAGTACTTTTTCCCAAGAGCGAGGATATTAGAGAACATCTGGCATTGTCAAATGCAAGTCTACCCTTAATAAAACCAGCTTGATCAGGGTTAATAAGGAGTATAATGACATTCTCCAAATGAGAAGCTACGATTTTCGCAAATACTTTACAATCATAGTTAATTAGTGAGATAGGTCCAACGTTTTTATCTGGCTTGGGAATAACAACAATGAGGGCTTCCAAAAAGGAACCACTTGCTTTAGATTTAGATAGGAATGAGTTAAAAACCTCTAGTAGTTTAGGGGCAAAAATGGAGGAAAAAGATGAGGGGCGTTTAACTGAGGAATTATCTGGTCCAGGGGCTATAGCCTTTTTAAAAGATTTAAGAGCATCAGTAATCTCCTGGAGAGAAATATCTTTCTCAAGGTTTAGGAGAGTGTCAGTTATGGATGGAGGCCTAGGTATTCCTTGGAAAAAGGTCTCAAAATCAATTTCAGAAGGAGTTGTATCTTCTGTATATATTAGTTCATAATAAGACTGGAAGGTATTTAAAATTGCAGAATCGAACAAGAAAGTTTTGTTATTCTGTTCAGAGCGAATAGGGCCAATAGTTTTACGTTCTGATTTGATTTTTAAATAGTTTGCTAACATTTTCCCCGAGTTATTTTGGCCACCATGAAATTTAGATTTAATTTTAAGAAGGATATTACAAGCATTGACTGTAGCAATCCTATTCAGGGTAGACTTAGCTTTATTCAGTTCTTGCAAACTTGAGGAGGATTTTGAGTAGAAATAATTATGTTCTAAAATCTTTATCTATTGAAGGGCTGTGTGATATTAAGTATTTAGTATATTCTTAGTTCTTGCAGTGAAAGCAATAGTAAAGGCTCTAAAAGAGAGATTAAAGGAATCCCAATTGTTATGAACAGAAGTATCCATGGATTGATAAATATGAAAATATTCATGAACAAAGGGGATTGCTTCTAACATAGAGGTTTGTTCTGAGAGAATAGAATTATTAAAACGCCAACCGCCTTGTTGGCAAGTATTGAGAGACATATCAAAGGAAGAAAACACTGGAGCATGGTCAGAAATAAAAATACAACTAATTTCAAAGGATTGGATGGAGGGAAGCAATGATTTATAAAACAAAATGTAATCAATATGAGACATAGTATGATGAACATTAGATAAAAAAGTAAATTTACATGTTTCAATACGTCGTAGAATGGGTGAGAGGAGATGGCAGATTGAAATGCTTTGTGAACTTTATCAAGTTTAAATTTATACTTGGATTTTCTATCCGAGAAAGGATCTAATCATTAAAATCACCGCCAACAATTATATTAAGATTAGGGATGGAGGATAATTTCAGTTTAATGCAATGCTAAAATTCAGATTTAACAGGGCCATAAATATTGAACAAAGTAACTTGCTTTTTACATCTAACAGCATCAACCAAATCCCATCACCCATTTGAATCACATTCAGTTGATACAATTTGCACATAGAGGCCCAGATGTAGGTAAAATAGATTTACCGATTTTTAATTACCGAATTTTACCGATTCGGTAATTAAAAATCGGTAAATCTAAGGGGTGGATATGTAGGTATTCCAGATGTGCTGGAATACCGATTCTGAAGAATTCGGTATTTACCAATTCGGTAACTACCGAATCGGTAATGCCCATTCATTCCTTTGGGCTTTGAAGCCCATACGAATGAATGGGCATTACCGATTCGGTATTTACCGAATCGGTAAATACCGATTTGCACAAGGGTGCAGGGGGTGTCACTTTGACACCCTCTGGCACCCCCAAAACAGGCTCGGGTGCCATGTGGCAGGCATACATGCCCTAAGGGCAGGTCTGCCTGTCACATGGCATAGGTGTGCATGCACACATGTGCATGCACACCGGAATCGGTATTTTACCATCAAATTGGATTTGATGGTAAAATACCGATTCTGTAAGGCCTCTGGGACTCTGAAGAGTCCCACTTACATCTCGGTGCCTCAGAATCGGTAAATTTACCGATTTTTTTTATTTTACCGAATCGGTAAAATTACCGATTCGGTAATTTTACCGATTCGTTAAAATAATGCCTCCTACATACCTGTCACCCATATACCAGTCGGTAACGGCCGAAAATACCGATTTTCGGCCGTTACCGACCGACCTACATCTGGCCCTTAGTGACTCATCAAATAGGATGGCAACACCACCATGATGATTAACAGCAGGAGAAAAAATAACCTGTTCAACCCATTGATGTTTAAGTGATTCCACATCATTACAACGAGTTTCCTGTAAAAAGGCAACATGTGCATTGAGTTTGGATAAATGGTATAGTAACTTTTGATGCTTGACGGGATGACCTAGACCACGCACATTCCACGAGACAACGTTAAACATATTGTAGGATGAGGGGAGACATATTAGAATAGGAACAACAAGCTGCAGGACCAATAAAAAAGACAACATTTATCGACTGTCAAATAATGGAAGACAGAAGTAGTTGTAGTGGAAGAGAGTGAAGGTTAAAAGAATATGCAAAAATAGTAATAAGGCGAAACCATGAAGAGAAATATCAAATAGAAGGGGAGGAAGGGAGAGGGAAAAGAGATATGAAATAAAGATAAGAAAGACAGATCAAGGGTTAAGATCTATATCTGAAATACAGAGGTTAGGAAGTTAGTTGGGAACATGCTTAAACCACAAACAAGAATGGCGACAGATAAAAGTAACAACTATAAAAGTGATAAAGAAAGTAGCGATAGGGTTAAAACTGAGATACAGAGAAAAGTAAGATAAAGTAAAAGATAAATATGGAATGCATTAGGAATACTAATGTTACTATAGTATGATATAAAAAAATAGATCAAAGGAGAGGCAAAAGAAATTAGTGAAGAGAAAAGTGGACAATTTAGAAAATACGGAGCTCAGGTAAGAGGCGCCATCTTGATTCGTCGTTGAAGCCATACACCCCTTTTCGAAGCCACTCCCCCTACTGATTATTCTTGATTAAAGGTATTTGACCGCCACAGATGGTGGCAGCCTATGCTTTGTTTCTGTTTCTACATAATTAACCCCCAGAGAAAGGAAAAGTCAAGAGGCTTGATACACTAGAAGGTGTCTGGGGTCCACTGATGATTTCCTTTGCCTATAGCTGCCACTGAGGATTTCCCTTGCCTATATCTGCCACGTGTTAATATTTTGGCAACAATATTGTGGTAAATCAATTTTCCTTACCTCATATTTCACATCTTGCCCTGAAGGCTGCCCAGAAGAGTGTAACTGTAGCGTAATTAACAAGTATATCAAGTTTTGGAGAATCATTTTACATTTGTAATCGATAGAGGAATCAATGAAAGAAATGTTCGAACCATGTAGACCTGGTCAGGGTTACCTCCTATACTAACATCAAAAGATGGGAAACAGCATTTACTCTGTGGCTCAAACCATGCAGCGCCTTTACAATATGATTCGAACCACAAGCCTATCTTTAACCAGCAAGCTGATACACGACTTGCCTTAAGGGAAGCATTGTTGGAATGATGTTGGACATTAGGTCCAACACTATCCCTAATGTTGCACAGACCAGAGAAGGAACAGTAAATTATACCGTTCCAACTCCAACGCTTTCTCTAAGGCAAGTGGCTGTAATGACTTGGGGATAATGGAACGTGTTTGGGGTTTGGACCACATTGTATTCGCATGCGGAAAAAATGCCTGTGTGGTTCTGATATATATCCTCCAAAGATCTCCACCGGCCTCCCAGTCTTCATCCATGAAAATCTGTGATTTGATTACTTTACAGGGGCAGACAATTTTTGGAGGCAAAATAGTGGTTTCTCCTTGATAGAGGAGGCCTGTCAATGTAAGGGTTTAAACACAACTTTTACTACTAAAAAAACAAGTGACTTGTTCATTGTCAAGCACTGGATACTGGCGTTTAATTCATTTCTGTGTCTTGGTCTATCCAAGTAAAGGACAATTCCTACTTGAAGCCACAGTGCCTTTCCACAGTACGAATACTGTAAAAAATAGGTGTCCGCATTAAGGATCGCAAACTGGAAGAAAAGCCAGAAAGCACACAAACCTCCAGGAAGTATGATGAGTGGAGACTGCAGCTCTTGAGGCTGGCAAGGGAGGTGGTTACAGGATAAAAACCAGGCTGTAGATAGTTACAAATCTCCAAGAATATTTTTGGGACAACATATAGTCACAGGCAGCATAGCACCCCGAATAAAAATGCAACAGTAGTTGTTAAATAGTGTAGGAAAAGCAAATGACATATAAACCACATTACAGAAGCCATTGGAGATTTATAAAAAAGAATTGCAGATAATAGTGTACACAGGTTCCATGGGTACCTACTGATACCACGTAGAAGCCAGCCGGGTCCAGAGAAGTTGTCTGCATCTGAGCATGACATTTATACAATGGCATTTGCCACTGTGTTTGAAATGGGATCTCTGGTTGTCTAAGGCTTGTGCCAAAGCCAGGCAGAGACCACCACTCTAGTCAGGGCAAGGGAGTTACATGTGTAAAGCGTTTGCCCAACACACACACAGCCTCAACAAAGTAGGCGCACTACAAAAGAAAATCCACACAAGGTTATTTAAAAATAGCCTTTGTATTATCATAAACACATTAGAAACCGAATCACACATTTACACTGTGCCAACTGGCACGATCGGAACCATCAGAACAGGTAAGTAAAAGCAAATATAAAACACAATCAGTAACTACTGGTACCATAATGTAATGACCTATGCATTAGCACATTAGACATAAACCCACACAAGGCCCAAACCTCGTCAGCATAAACACATTATGCAATTGGCTCCACCAGCAGAAACACATTATGCACTAACCCCATAAGCATAAACACATTACGCAAATAGGTACTTTCTCAAAACATCACAACCTGACATTATGCATTAACACATTAGGCCTTTTAAAAGGGCTTGAATGCCCTCTGTCCCAATGTCAGGGCCGACTGCCAATGCCGCAGAGAAAAGTGCGCACAGGCACAGTCCTAAACGTTGCAGCTGCCCACTAATTGCTGCACAGCTTTGAATAAAAATAAAGGCCGGGCACCTACTGTGCCTTCTGAACAATTGTGTGCAAGTGTTGCAGCTGCCTGCTCTCTTGCAGGGCATCTGAGAATGAGCCAACAAGGAAACAAGCACTGGCACTACACATGCCGTGGGAGCCCCCCTCCGGGACTCATAAAATAATGGGGTAAAACGTTGCAGCTGCCACCTATCGGGTGGGGCAGCTGGGTCGCAAAAAGGAAGGACTGACACCACTGTGCCTGAGGTGGGCCCTACTCTGGGGCCCTTACTACAAAAGTGCCCCCACAATGCAGTTGCTCGCAACGGCAGTGCCACTGCGAGGAAATGAAGGCACTACAAGTTGCAGCTGCCCGCTAATTGCTGGGCAGCTGTGACCATCACTGAGGCATGGGCCTTCACCGGGTCCTCTCCGGGGCTCTGAAACCAATGAGCCCAAAACGTTGCAGCTGCCCAATCAATCAATCAATCAATCCATCAGAATACTTGTAGAGTGCGCTACTTACCCGTGAGGGTCTAAAGGCGCTGAGGGGAGGGGGGTGCTGCTACTGCTCGAAGATCCAGGTCTTGAGGAGTCTTCTGAAGGCGAGTAGGTCTTGGGTCTGTCATATGTGGGTAGGGAGGGTGTTCCAGGTCTTGGCGGCGAGGTAGGAGAAGGATCTGCTGCCAGAGGTCGTTCATTGGATGCGGGAGACAGTGTCGAGTGCAAGGCTGGCGGAGCGGAGCTGGCGGGTGGGGGTGTAGAAGCTGAGTCTGCTGTTCAGGTAGGCCTGTCCAACGTTGTGGAGTGCTTTGTTTGCGTGGGTGAGGACCTTGAAGGTGATCCTTTTGTCTACGGGGAGCCAGTGTAGGTCTCCCAGGTGGGGGGTGATGTGGATGCGGCGGGGGACGTTGACTATCAGTCGGGCGGAGGTGTTTTGGATGCATTATAGTCGTCGTAGGTGTTTGGCTGGGATTCCTGCGTAGAGTGCGTTGCCGTAGTCCAGTCTGCTGCTGACGAGGGGCTGTGTAACCGTTTTTCTTGTTTCGGTAGGGATCCACTTGTAGATCCTGCGGAGCATGCAGAGGGTGTTGTAGCAGGAGGAGGAGACGGCGTTGACCTGCTTAGACATGGAGAGGGAGGAGTCGAGGATGACTCATAGGTGGCGTGCATGGTCGGTGGGTGTTGGTGCTGTTCCCAGTGTGGTCGGCCACCAAGAGTCATCCCAGGCTGAGGGGGTGGGTCCGAGGATGGGGACCTCCATCTTGTCCGAGTCCAGCTTCAGACAGCTGCTCCTCATCCAGTCGGAGACGGCCTTCATTCCCTCGTGAAGGTTGGTTTTGGAGGTGTATGGGTCCTTGTTGAGGGAGAGGATGAGCTGGGTGTCGTTGGCGTAGGAGATGATACTGAGGTCGTGATGGCGGGCCACTTGTGCGAGGGGGGCCATGTAGATGTTGAACAGAGTCTGTCTGAGGGGTGAGCCCTGGGGGACACCGCAGATGATATCGAAGGCTTCGGATTGGAAGGGTGGGAGGCGGACGCTCTGGGTTCTGCCGGAGGAGAAGTACGTGGTCCAGTCAAGGGCCTTCCCTTGGATTTCAGCTTCTAGGAGGTGTGTCTTTAGGTCCAGGAGGAAGAGGGCTGATGTTTCGCCATTGTCTAGTTGGCGCCTGATGTCGTCTGTGGCGGCGATGAGGCCTGATTACCTTTGCCGGGAACGGGAGCAGGGAGATGGGCCGGAAGTTCTTGAAGTCCTTGGGGTCTGCCTTGGGCTTCTTGAGGACGGCGTTGATTTCAGCGTGCTTCCAGCTTTCCGGGAATGTCACTGTTTTGAAGGAGATGTTGATGACCTTCCACAGTTGGGGTGCGATGGCTACGTCTGCTTTGTTGAATACGTGGTGTGGGCACGGGTCTGATGGAGACCCTGAGTGGATGGAGTTCATGACCTTGCGTGTCTCGTCGTCGTTGACGTTGGACCAGGAGGTCAGGCAGATGGCGCTGGTGGTGTTCACAGGGGAGGTGGAGTCTGGCGTAGTTGGGGCGGTCGTGGTGTTGAAGTTGTTGTGGATGTCAGCGATCTTGCGATGGTAGAAGATGGCTAGTGAGTCACAAAGCTCTTGCGAGGGCGGGATGTCGTTGGTGTTGCCGCTGGTGTTGGAGAGTTTCTTTACGATGCTGAAGAGCTCTTTGCTGTCGTGTGCGTTGTTATCCAGGTGGTATTTGAAGGAGGATCTCTTGGCTAGTCTGATGAGGTGGTGATGTCTGCGGGGGGGTCCTTGTGGGCTGCGTGGTTGTATGGTGTGCATTCGTGGAGCCATATTTTCTCCAGTTTCCGGCATGCGCGTTTGGAGGTCTGGAGTTCGTCGGTGAACCAGGTGGCTCTCTTGCTGGCATGGCTGTTGGAGGGTTTCTTGAGTGGGGCGAGGGTGTTGGCGCATTCGTCGATCCACTGTCTGAGGTTGCGGGCTGCAGTATCTGGGTTGGTTGGGTCAGTGGGTAGATTCTGGGTGAGGGTGGTGATCAGCTGGTCTTCGGTGACTTTGCCCCAGCAGCGGCAAGGCTGCTCTTGGGTGCGGTGGTGCGTGATTAGTTTCTTGAAGGAGAAATGGATGCAGTGGTAGTCGGTCCAGTGGAGTTTGGTGGTGTGGTCGAAGGCGACGTGGGTGCTTGTGGAAAAGACGGGGTCCAGCGTGTGGCCGGCGGCGTGGGTGGGTGCAGTGACGAGTTGTCTGAGGTCGGGGTTGGCGAGGTTGTTGACCAGGGTGGCGGAGTTAGTGTTGCTGTTGTTCTTGAGGTGGAAGTTCAGGTCCCCGAGGAGCATGTAGTCCATGGAGGCGAGTGCGTGGGTGCTGGTGAGGTCGGAGATGGAGTCGCTGAACTGAGCCCGGGGTCCGGGGGGGTCTGTAGATGAGTGTTCCTCTGAGGGTGGTGTTGGGGTCGATGTGGATCCAAAAGTGTAGGTGTTCGGCGGTGTTCAGGGTATCGTCTGCGTGGGTGGCGACCTTGAGGGTGGACCTGTGGACAATGGCTATTCCTCCTCCGGTTCCGTTGGTGCGAACCCTGTGGGTGATCTTGCAGCTGTCCAGGATGGCTATGGCTATGTCAGGCGCCGAGGAGTCATTCCACCAGGTCTCGGTCAGGAAGGCAACGTCTGGAGCAGAGGTGTCGAGCAGGTCCCAGAGCTCGACGGCGTGTTTGCGTGCGGAGCGGGTGTTAAGGAGTATGCAGCGGAGGTGGTTTGGTCCAGTCCTTGGAGGTTTAGTGATTCGGTCACAGGTGAAGTTGCAAGTGCGGCAGGAGAAGGGTCTGTGGGTCCGTTTTGGGGTGGCCTGGAAGCAGGTGTGGTTTAGGCCGGCGTTGAGTGCGTGGAGGCTGTTGGCGTCGTAGTGGAGTCTGGTGTCGTGGTGTTCATGGGGTCTAGGGGTTCTGGCACAAGGCACGGTCCAGGTGCGGATGGGTGCAGACGAGCTTGCCTTAGGCACGCCATCGGTGCGCCAGCGGTTCACCCGCTGCGCGCGCACGCCCACTGCCAGGCGGAGCAGCTGTAAGACCAGCACTGGCACTCGCCCCCTCTAACAACTAGATCATCAATGAGCCCCATTCACCGGGCTCTCCTGGACAATCGGCACTCATAGTCCTGTGGAGGTCTATCACGGTTCCCCCTTCAGCCCCCACACACCGGGGCTTTGACTGCTCCTCCGGACTTCCACAGGACCTCTCTGCTCCTCCCCGGTCCCTCTCCTGGGACCGGAACTTCAGCAAGGAACCTGTGAGGCTCCGGACGTCCTGGAAAGCCAGCGGGGCTACTCCCCAACAGCACGGGAGCCCCGCTCAGGATGGCAGCCACCTCTTCACTGGCCGGTGCAGCACACACTGGGCTCTGCCTTCACCATGATAGCCCCGCGGCTCAGCTGCAGTCCTCCCGACTTTTCTTTGTGCACCGAAGTGCGGGATAGGCTCCCGTCCGCTTACTTTCCATGTGCAAGGGTGCCCCGCCCCCAAACAGGAAATTCTGCCAGACTTCCGGTTTGCGTGGCAGTGGCCCGGCAGCAACTTCTCTCACCTGGCAAAAGTGCGGGGTAGGCTCACGTTTTTAAGGTACCGATTCGAGGTGGGCTCCCGCTCGGTTTTCAGCATAAATCAGCGGGGTAGGCTCCCCTTCTTCTTCTTGCACTGCGGGGTGGGCTCCCCATTACATCAGCACCACTGCGACTGCAATTGCGGGGTGAGCACCCACCCGATAAGACATTTCTAAAGCAGGCTGGGAACCCATTCAAATGAGCACATAAGCGGCTGCACCAAGTAAACAGCTCAGGGGAAATCATACACACCAGGATTCCCTCGGGCACATCGCAGCCCCGCTCTGCCAGTCCACAGCTCCTCTCTCCATGGCTGGTAATTTAAATATAGCACTCACCAGGCGCTAGAAGGCACAGATTCAGCAGGGAACAGTCCTCAGGTATCCAGGGGCGTAGCAGGGCCCAGAGAGGCCAGCACACAAGACCCTCCAGCAGGGAGGAACCAGATGCAACAGGTTCAGGGGGATTTGGAGCACTTTGTTTTGTAAGCTCCTCTTCCCTTTTGTCAGGTGGGGCTCGTCATCAGACACACCACAGGGGGCATAGCTAGCATTCACTAGGGAAGACACCATCCTTCTCAGAGTCAGGGGATTACCCCTTCCACTACTCTTAGCCCAGGTGTCCCATTCAGCCTAGTGCAGACTCACCATGCGCCTTCTGGTGCCTCCCACACCTCCCAGCTCCTGTCAATCACAAGCCAGACATGCAATTCACATCAGGCAGTCAGACACATAGCACACAGAAATGCCAAGTTCTAAAAGTGGCATTTCTCACCAGTCACCATAAATCTGCGCACCACATGGCACAGCATTTATCCTCACGAGTTCATATACACTAAACTCGACCCTGAACTCTCTCATACCAGGAATTACCATGGACACACTTATCCTCCATGCATTCCTATTATAGAGCAGGTCAATCACACCATACGTACACAGAGAGCGCACACACTTTACACTGGACCACAGTGCTAAAGTGCCTAGAGGCCTAAAACCACTACCACCAGGTTACAGAAAAAAGCTAGGAGAGTGCAAAACATTTTGGGGTGAACCTGCCAAAAGGGCCAAGTCTAACACAAGCCCCTTCCAGCCCAAATGCAGAGCAGACCAATCACTCCCTTGATGGGATTCCCTGCCTTGTGTTATAGAACAGGGACGCAGGCCAGAAACTACAGGGACACCCTCCGGTTCTAAGCCACTCTGAACCCACGTGGTTCCCTCTACAACAAACTCCCAGGCCCAACTAGGCTACCCCACTGGTACTACCTAGTTGTCCATGGCCAGGACCAGGCCCTAGGCCATCCAGATGTCACAGCTCCTTGCCAATCCACAGAGTGGGGGGCAGTAACCCCTGGCACATAATAGCCAGTCTCCACTCTCCCTCTCAGTGTGGTTCCCCACTACCACTGATCCTTCAACCTGGGGTCCGTACCCTGAAGCTGACCAGAGGTCAGGGACAAGGATCTCCTCCCCTACCACCTCTTCTAGGGTTACCCACTCTCCTATGGGAGGCAACCTCAGAAAACCACACACTCCAACCAGCTGAAACTCCCTAACAGGAGGCCAGCTCACTCAGACCCTAGGAGATTCCTGTCTTCAGAAAAACAAAGCACACACCTCAATTCCTCTTCAAGCAGGGGGGACACAGCACACAGCAAAGTCCCTTAGTCCTCTACCTCAGCAGAACCAACAAACTATAGGTCAGCTCCCAGACACACTGCCATGATGGCACTTTTCCGAAGTCTATTCAGCTGTTCTCTTTGGCAGGGATTCCCCCTTGATCACAAAGCTTCCAAGTCTCACAACCTAGGGTCAAAACCCTCAGGTTGTACCGGGGTCAGAGGCGAGGACACCCTCCCTCTGTGCCCCCTTCCAGAGTTCTGCACCCTCCCACCTTGGAGCAATACCCCTGGAAGCCAAACCGGTCAGGACACTGATTACAGATGCCCTTCCCTTCAGGTCAGGCTGAACCTGAACCTGGCCTCCCAAACCTCGGAGCTTAACCCTTTGGTCAGACAATTGCCCAGCAAACCAGGACTTCCGGGGGAGCATGCATGCCCCCCTTGAGGGTGACACATAACTAATGGGTTGTGTGACAGTCTGCCTGGCTCTAATCTCACGACCTCCTGTCCACCTGACAGGGCGCAGAGATCCCCCAGGACAGAAGTGGCATCACCATGGTCACTCATTGGTGGCTCAGCCCTTCTGGCTGGCCCTTGACCCAATGGTTCTTCCACTGGGGACTCTTTCCCCCTCTCACTCCTCAACCAGGGCTTCTGCACCCTCCACTTAGGAGTGGTACTAGGAGTGGTACTGCCCAACACCAGGACCACATGAGCTCTGGTTACAGACACTCCACGTCCTCTAGACACTGGAAGATCCTCCTCAAATAACCTACAACTACAGCCTAGGTCCCCGATCTGGCGCTCCCTTAGGGAACACTCCATGCCCTGAGGGTTTCGGGTCACCATGGGACACACCGTCCCACACTCACTCTGTCTCCACTGAGACAGGACATGAGCCCCTACACCCCTCGCATTCACTGGGACCTAGCTGGGATACACTGAACCTCTTCCACCACACAGGACCGGAGGATACTCAAGCTACTACTTTTTGAATCACTCCCCAATGCCTCTGCAGACACTCTGGCGGACAGCCTGAGGTCCGCCACCTTTATCACCAAAAGAACTCACACCCACTCGTCCAGTGCAACACACCACTCATCCACACCTGCCTCTAAGACTGGTGAGACAGTTCCTTACTGCCCCTCAATGTCAACCTGTACCCCTCTTACTGAGCACCAGTTACCATACTGTCGGAACGGGAATGTGGCTTTCTGCACTGGACTCACTTCTGCTGCCACCACTGGATCCCACCCTACTGGTGAATCCAGACATCTCACACTGCACTAACAATCAATCAAGAGTTTTTGTGTAGCGCGCTATTCACCCGCTAGGGTCTCAAGGCGCTGTGGGGGGGGCTGCTACTACTTGAAAAGCCAGGTCTTGAGTTGCTTCCTGAAGGAGAGATGGTCCTGGGTGAGTCGTAGGTGGGTGGGGAGGGTGTTCCAGGTCTTGGCCGCCAGGTAGGTGAAGGATCTTCCTCCGGTGGTGGTTCTGCGGATCCGTGGGACAGTGACGAGGGCGAGGCTGGCGAAGCCGAGCTGGCGGGTTGGCGTGTAGAACGTGAGGCGGTTGTTGAGGTATTCGGGGCCCAAGTCATGGAGAGCCTTGTGTGCGTGGGTGAGGAGTCTGAACGTGATCCTCTTGCTGACGGGGAGCCAGTGCAGGTCCCTCAGGTGGGCGGAGATGTGGCTGTGTCGGGAAGTGTCCAAGATGAGTCGTGCTGAGGCATTCTGGATGCGCTGGAGTTTTTTCTGTAGTTTGGCGGTTGTCCCAGCGTAGAGGGCGTTCCCGTAGTCCAGACGGCTGGTGACGAGGGCCTGGGTGACCGTTTTCCTGGTTCCAGTGAGGATCCAGCGGAAGATCTTACAGAGCATGCGGAGTGGGTTTGAAGCAGGAGGAGGTAACGGCGTTAAGGGAGGAGTCAAGGATGAAGCCCAGGTTGCGTGCGTGGTCCGTGGGCTTGGGTGGGGGGCCCAGAGCAGGGGGCCACCAGGAGTCATCCCAGGCGGAGATGGATGGGCCGAGGATGAGGACTTCCGTCTTGTCTGAGTTCAGTTTCAGGCGGCTGAGCTTCATCCAGTCTGTGATGTCTTTCATTCCGTCCTGGAAGCTGGCTCTGGCGGAGGTGGGGTCGTTGGTGAGGGAGAGGATCAGTTGGGTATCGTCGGTGTAGGAGATGATGTTGAGGTTGTGCTTGCGTGAGATGGCTGAGAGGGGGCTCATGTAGACGTTGAGGAGGGTGGGGCTGAGCGAGGAGCCTTGAGGTACGCCGCAGATGATCTTGGTGGATTCTGAGAGGAAGGGCGGGAGACGGACTCTTTGGGTTCTGTCCGTCTCCCGCGAGGAAGGAGGTGATCCATTCCAGGGCCTTTCCTTGGATCCCGGCGTGGCGGAGGCGGGTTGTCAGGGTGCGGTGGCAGACCGTGTCGAACGCAGCCGAAAAGTCGAGCAGGATGAGGGTGGCGGTTTCTCCGTTGTCCAGCAGGGTCCGAATGTCGTCGGTGACCGCGATGACGGCGGTCTCGGTGCTGTGGTTCGCTCGGAATCCTGACTGCGACGGGTCGAGGGAGCCGTTCGTCTCCAGGAAGGCTGTCAGCTGTTTGTTGACGGTTTTCTTGATGACTTTTGCAGGGAAGGGGAGGAGCGAGATGGGGCGGAAGTTCTTGAGGTCTGAGGGGTCTGCGGTGGGTTTCTTCAGGAGGGCGCTGATCTCTGCGTGCTTCCAGCTCTCTGGGAAAGTGGCGGATATGAAGGAGTTGTTGATGATGTCCCGAAGTTTGGGTGCGATGATGGAGTCCACTTTGTTGAAGATGTGGTGTGGGCAGGGATCGGCTGGGGAGCCCGAGTGGATGGTGTTCATCGTGTGGGTGGTATCTTCCGTGCTGACCTGAGTCCAGGCGCACAGGGTGGTGGTGGGGGGTGTAGGTTCGGTGGTGGGGTACGAGTTCTGAGCGCCGAAGCTGTCGTGTATGTCGATGATCTTACGGTGAAAAAAGGTGGCCAGAGAGTTACAGAGGTCTTGAGAAGGCGTGATGTCGTTGTTGCTGGCGTTGGGGTTGGAGAGCTCTTTCACGACGTTGAAGAGTTCCTTGCTGTTGTGGGTGTTGTTGTCCAGTCGTTCTCTGAAGGATGACCTTTTGGTGGTGCGGATCAGCTGGTGGTGTTTGCGGGTGGCGTTCTTGAGGGCTGTCATGTTATCCATTGACTGGTTGTGGCGCTCAGGGGATAACCACCCTCCCTAGCTAGCTGTTTCTCCTTCACACTCCCTCTCTTCCCTCCAATCTACCCACACATCTGGGGACAGGAAAATCCCTTGACTCTGAATAGGATGGTCTCTTCCCTTGTGAATGCTGGCTCCGCCCCCCTGTGGTGTGGCTGATGACGAACCCCCACCTGACAAAGGGGAAGAGGAGCTTGCAAAACAAAGTGAATTAGATCAGTTCTGGTGTGCTGTTCCTGTACTACTAGGGCGTGCTGCTGCTGGGGGCCCAGGAGGAACCACCATGGGGGCTTGCCTCCCTGATTGAGGGGCCTGTGTGCTGGCCTCCCTGGGCCCCTCTACTCCCCATGATATCTGAGGACAGTCCAGTGCCCCATCCCTTACCCTTCCCACTACTCTTAGCCTAGGTGTCCCATGCAGCCTAACACAGACTCAGCCTGCCCCTCCCTTTAGCCACCCACACCTCCCAGCTCCTGTCAATCACAAGACAGACATGGAATTCACATCAGGCAGGCAGACACATAGCACACAGAAATGCCAACTTCTAAAAGTGGCATTTCTCCACCAATCACCATAAATCTGCGCATACCATTGCGTAGCATTTACCCTCACAAGTTCATACATACTAAACTCGACCCTGCACTCCTCTCATACCAGGAATTACCATGGACAAACGTATCCCCTATGCATTTCTATTTGAGGGCAGGCCAATCTCACGACATGTACACAGAGAGCGCATGCATTTTACACTGGACCACAGTGCTAGAGTGCCTAGAGGCCTAAAACCACTACCACCAGGTTACAGAAAAAGGCTAGGAGAATGCAAACAAAGAGACTGGAACATTTCCCATTGACAATTTTGTATCCAACCATCTTCCACCATCATCAGATTCTTGGTAAACCAGCTTAGCACACAACAATTTATGACAAAGTGTAATAACTCGCTTCCTTTCACCATCACCTGGGGAAAGAAAACATCACCTACCCAACCTCTTTTTGGTTTTATTGACTCCTGTTTTGTATGGTGTGACTTCTTAAACAAAGCCATACTTGCACCCAGATGAGCTAAATGGGATAAAACACA
This sequence comes from Lissotriton helveticus, assembly GCF_964261635.1. Classification (NCBI taxonomy): domain Eukaryota; kingdom Metazoa; phylum Chordata; class Amphibia; order Caudata; family Salamandridae; genus Lissotriton; species Lissotriton helveticus. Next base: position 1,433,672,030 of record NC_136068.1, read on the forward strand.
CATTGTCTTTTAATGGGAGAGTTTAAACCCCTGACGTTCTAAGAAATTATTTTTAAGGACATAAACAACTTTTGACAGATAAAAAATGCAACAATTCGTACCAACCAAGGAAAAGAATCATTGTAGACTTTATCATGACATACATATACCAAAAAGCAGTAAGGTGAAGATAAAAAGGAACTAAACGTGAGATAGAAAGAGGATGAAAGAGAGAAAAATATAATGCTAAGAGAAAGAGATAGCAAGAAAGAAATAATCATCCGTGAATTAAGAAGGAATACAATATAACATACCTAAGAAGAGCAGTGTCCAAGGTAAGGTTGGGGGTAAGGCCACATGAAACAGATGGTGCATTGGGAGTCCAAGGGGACAATACAAGAGGAGCATAACACATGTTACATAATATAGGGAAGACCAAAAAACACAAATGATATACCTGCATAAAAGTAAATAAAGATTAATAATCCACAATAACTATAAGAATTACCATAGAAAATAAAGGAGAAAGAGGCTCATGAACATTGTATGGAGGTAGCAAAAATTTCAACAAATTATTACCAACAATTATGTAACAATGAAAACATTGAGATACATTTTTGTGACATTTTCAAAAGGGCTTCCTTTGCCAAATAAGGGCCTCATTACAATGAGACTCGGAAAGCCACCGACCACAGGTCGGAGTCTTTCTGAGTCAAACTGTGGGTTTAACTTTCGACTGCCTCATTACGATGAAGGCGATCGAAAGTGAAACCGGACGGTCATTCCGGCTAGATTCCGATGGGCTCAAGGACCCTTTCAGCCAGTCGTAGGCCTGACCGTAATCCCAATGGACAACGTTTCCTGTTGGAAAGCAACTTTGGGGACCCCAAGCAAGGCTCCATTTTCTCTGAGGGCTCCGGTTGGGGGCCTGGCCCTCTGGTGATCCCTGCATTGTGTGGCAGGCACCTTGAGGTATCTGCCACGCAGTGCAGAAATGAACAGATTCTCCCATGTCTCTATGGGAGAATGTGCTATGGCCGTTTTACAGCCACAGCACAAGCTCTCATTGAGAAATGGGAGTATGTAAACACACCATGTGAGCCCGCTTTGTAATGGTGCGGTTGGAACAGCCAATCATCATAATAAGGCCCTAAGCCCAAAACTAGACCAGGAAAAAAACAGAAGACACCGAATTCAATCGACAAATATCAAGATTTCTGTTTTGTCTTTATTGCTTTGTCTGCTTCTGCTCATCTGGTTATAGTCATACACATGCTTTAACATTGGCAAAGTCATTCCTGATCTATTTTTTATGTTTTTTTAGGGCTGTGGGGAAGTGCAATTGCAAGCATTCAGGAAATATTTCGCATAACCATAGGTAATATTTATACTTTTTACATTAAATTGGGAATATATGACCTCCTTTGCTCCTATATCAGTGTCTTATACTCTCTGATGTGTAACACATAACATGGTGTTGGCAGGAAAGCCCTTCATCTGTATGAATAAGTATGAATTAATGAATTTTATTGTGCATGATTAATTTAAACCGTTGCATACATTAAAACTTATTATAAAATATCTGTTCATATAAAAATGAAAATACTATTGTGTTGTCCACATATTTAATTTCCGTTACTCATTAAAAGAGGCGAGATGAGAAGATTGAGGAGGGCAGATGCCACTGTTATTTGACCGCTTCCAATGTGCCATATAGTCTTTTCCCAGTGGATCGCAATGTTGTTGTTAAGAGGGCCTTGCCCATTGAAGGGATTCTCTTCAAAGTCATTGCCTTAATTCTTAATTTCCGTCTCCAACTTGCAACATTTGTTCTGAGAAACCCCGACCAAATGATTGTAATGTAGATCACTATTGAGGCCTTCTTTTTTTTTATTTATTTATTTATTTATTTATTTTCTATTTTAGGTATGGTGCAAATGGGAAGAGATTTTTAGGACGTTGGCTCCGTTAGTGAGTCCTCTCCCACCTGCCCTTTTTAATGGGTGTTACCGTTTGGCAAAGCTTCTGTTGTTGAGTGTTCCAAGGGCGACATAGGTAGATTTTCCAGTCGCTTGGCTGTTATGTCGAAAAACTTTGTTAGCCAACAATTGAGCTGCACTTTCTCTGGGTTGAAACACAGCAAAGCCGCTTGTCTACGGGTCTTTACTCCACACTGGTTGAATACTGGTTGTAAAAGATTTATTCTTATGTCCCTTAGGTTATTGCAGGTACAAATAAAATGTAATAAGTCCTCCACTCCGCAGCCACAGAGGCGACAAGGCTGATCACCGCCTTTACTCTCCCAAGGGGGAAGAAACTGATTAATTGCGCCAATCCCCAGGCGAAGTTTTAAGAATTTTTCCTTTGTGGTTGCTTTTATTCCAATTTTCAAATAAGATTGCGGTTTGATTGCGGTTTTAAAGTTTTGTACGTATTCAGTACTACCCATCCGTGTGATCGTTTGGATAGCGTATCTTTATCTTTTACAACTGACAGTTGTCGGCATACCTTTGTTACTGTTTTTTTTAATACTGCATGTGACACTGTAATGCTCCAGAGGTCTGTCAGCCCTAAGAGTTTAAGTGAGTCCTGCAAGTACTCTCTAGCTGGTGATTTTGCTGGACGGATTAGCTCAATCCAAATATGGCTGTTCAGGGATCCTTCTGCTGTTTCTTTGATTTTATGCCAGCATTTTACGTGTGCTCCCCTTCTTTCGATTGATTGTTTTTGTAGCCCAAACTCCAGCTGTATTTGGGCCGGTGAAGCATTCCTTGGGAGGTGAAAAATGGATCGATATGCATTAGTTATTGTATTTTCCACTACTGTTGTGTCTGTGCCCTTCACTGTTGAGCTACCGTATGTAATTGTAGGGTGAAGTTTTGCTTGCAGGACTTTTATTAAAGGATCAAATGTTAGGTCCTGCAGTTGCTTCTTTAAGGGTTTTATGGCCAAGTACACCACTACCCCTTACCTCCACACGGATTCTATCTGTGGTTTGAATGAGTTGTTTTGGTCTAATATTAGTCCTAGATATTTATAGCTGGGTGCTTGATCTAGGCGATGCCCACCCATAAACCAATTGTAACATTTTTTCCTATGACTATTTACTGCCATTATTCTTGTCTTGCTATAATTTATTTTCAGGGCGTTCCGTTCTGAGAATCTGTGAGTCGCATTCAGTAGATGTTGTAATCCAATGGGGGTTTGACTTATCAGAACCAAGTCGTCGGCGTATAACAGATTAGATAAGGTTATATTTCCTTATTTCGGTGCATGATTTTTGCACTTGTCCAATTCCCCTGGTAAGTCCGCAAGAGAAAGGTTAAAGAGCGATGGGGCAAGAACGCACCCTTGTTTGAACCCTTTTGTGGTTGGGATTTCTTTTGATACGTGGTGTAGTGTAGTTCCTATCTTCCCAATAGGCTCTGCGCATTGGAATAGTACCTACAGCAGTAAAGGCCTAGGCCAGACGTTAACTAGGTCTACTACTGTCGATGCTAGACTTAATTTTTGGGTTTGCCAGCTAAGCTCAGAGTTCGCTAGAAACTTTCTCGAATGTTCAAGGAAGGATTAACTTCCCTGATTAGACAAGAAGGGATTTAGTTTCTGACAACCATAGAACATGACAACTTTGCTCTCCCCTAATCAAGAGTCAATCTCAAGAGTCGTGTGAGCACAAGGCAATTATTTTACTCAGTCAGTACGTGCATTCTTAGTCTCATCAGAATGTAGAGAAAAGGAAGAGATGGGCGTGTTCAATAAAAAGGTGTTATTTATTGATCAGTCTCTTTTCTCGTACAAGAGAAATGGATCGATATTATTGCAATACTTATAGTTAAGTAAAGTGCATACATTAAAAGCAATAGTATAAAATAATACTGTAAAAACATTGATATGGTTTCTGAGCCATATGATGTTTAAAATGATTAAAATATATTTACATACACATATACATTTGACTAAACGTACTCAACTGGTGTTTCTAAATACGCCTACCCCGTGTACCTGACCTAAGTCTAATGCGTGGGCGGGAATAGAAAGTTACAGTTTAAGTTAAGTTTGTTTTTGCCAAGTGAATAACTAAAGAATTCTCTGTGAGGGGTTATTCAGTTCTGTACCTGGAAGTTAGTATGAATGAGGAATGGTATCTCTTTCTCTGCTCTCGATATTCCAGGCTGCCTGCGAGGGCTGCCCAGAAGCGCCGGTGCTGGGTCTCTCGGCTTGAGATAGCAGCGCGTCTCTCAGCGCGTCAGGAAGGCGGGGCTGCTGCCAGCGGGGTCTGCTTCTGCTCTCGGCTTCGGCAAGTATGGCTGCTCCGTCTTGTCACCACGCGTGTGTTTGCATAGGGCAAGGTCGGCAATATTTATACCTTAAAGGTGCCGAGATTGACGTAAGGATGGACATAGGTACGTCAATAAAGATGTCATACGACTTGCTCGTTAGCACATTCTTTTGCAAAAGTTCTCTGTGAAATCAAAACAATGGCCGCACGGATTATCCAGGTTGTCATAGGTTTGATTTGTTATGAGAACGTCGTATGCCTTATCAGGGGCTGGAGGAATGTCGCTTGTCTAATTAGATCTCAAGCGTTATGACCTAATCAGATAACACGTTCCTGTGCCGGAGTGTGACTGCGTCAGATAACGGTATCTGCATCATGGGGGCTTTTCTTGCCTCATGGGCTGACTGTTAGTTAACTTGATAGTTAGTTTAACCAGAATAGGGTCAGGAATAGGGGGATCGATTCAGAACCTATAGAAATACACGACACCCACTCCACGCTAACTATGGTCATATCTACTAATCTATGCATAGTATAACATAGTACAACATACTATAGAGTATAGTGTATACCTTACCACCCCAAAATACATAAATGCATTTCGAAATTTTCAAATATACTGAAAAATTGCAGTCATATATATTGTATGCACTTAAGCTATGAATTAAATGCAAAAGTAAACACGCATTTTTATGCATTATTGCTTTTTGGTATATGAGAAATACACATGAAATGGCTCTTAATATGGCTATACAGAAAGGAAGTCCGAGACCATTTCATCACATAATAAAATATTTGTGAACCTACCAGCGGGCAGCTAAAGTCTATATAAAGTATCTAAAAATAGAAATCTTAGTTCTCTAGGAATAGTTTCTTACTTTAAGCAGAAGATCAGTGTCCCGGGAAAAAATATGTAGAAAAATATTTTAAGGGGCATGCTGAAAAAATTGCTGTCCGTGAACTGGATTGTAATTGTTCATGTGACTTTATTTTTAAAGTTGAAGGCCGAATTCAGGGAACGCCGTGTGCGAGTTTACTCAAAAGTCTCTATTTCTGTTCTGGAGAGAACATCATATCATTCAGGCTTTCGAAAAAACTGTCAACAGCTTCATGGGAAAGTTCCACTAAGTCGGAAATAGGGGTAACCATGCATTCATGCGCATGATTGTCTCCATTGACATTCTGATTTGCATTGCTGACAGAAGGTCGTACCTGTTCGATGTTGCTTTCATCTTGAACTTCACTACTCTTCAATCGTAGTGGTGAAGATTCCAGGAATGCCGTCATCAGGATTGGCAGCCTTTGAGGGCAGCACAAAGCGTGAACCTTGGTAGGAACCAACAGTGTATCTGCATCCACTGGCGCATCCGATTGTAGCGTCAGACAGGTGTCTAACACGCATTCTTCTCCGCATAGCAGACACCTTAGTACAGGTAAAACACACCTTTGCCACATTGGTCGAAATGATAGAAACCAAGTCATGTTTAGGTCTCTAAGCCGGGAGAGTCCCAGGATTTTTGATATCCGGTCCCGGTATCCAATGGCTAGGATCGTATCTTCCATTGTCGCGAGAGTTTGATCTGTGACATGGGTTGCCATAACGAAAAATAAGGACTAGGAATAGGATTCCTGCAATTAGTCCCAGGATCAGGGGAAGTCCGCCAAAAATCGAATGGACGAAATCTGGAAAAATACCCAGTATGGCTTTGAATGGTGTTAATGCCATCGAAAATACTGTCTTAAATACCTTTGAGACCCCAGTGGTATCAGAAATATTTAACATTTCGCTCAGGATTTCCGCGAAATGTACGGGGGAATTAGTTGATAATAATGTATGTATCTCTGCAGTCGTCCTTGCGACTTGTAGATCATACGTTTCTTTTGATGACGTGAGCCTTGTAGGCGTCTGAAGAAGCACTATTTTCATTCTGCTTAAAGTGTCTATTCGAATAGAAGTAATTTTCAAACTGGGCCATGCCCTTGCCTCCCTGTCTGGAAAGGAGCTGGGGAACAAAGAACGTCCACAGCACTTGACCTTCGCTGTTGTAGTTACTAGATAAGGAGTCTTGGCATAAGACTGCAACATCTGCGGTCTACAATAAGAATGTAACTCCCATTATAGAGTCTTTGAAAGAATTGTTCTATTTCAGTTGCAGGTGCGCCTTGCTGGTGACATGAAAGGTTGTATGAATTCCCTTCACAGGCTCCATGCAAACTAATTCCGTTACACAGAAGCGTGCCGCTTAGTGACATAGCACAATTGTTGCCACTAAGAAACACTTTCTGTCCTTTATTACTGACACATGCATGTGAATAGGGCAGGTTCCAAGTTGTTTTAAGGTACCCCTTTCCCAATTTCTCGTACATGCCAGCCTGTATATATTTTTGACAGTATTGAAACCTGAAGGTTGAGATTGGAATATTTATGATTCCGTGGATTATCCATTCACTGACAGGTCGTTCTGACATTGTCATTGGTAATCTTTCTAGTTTTTCAATGCTCAAGATTGTATAATCAGCACCCTTTTGCGCCATACCGATTTGTCTATCAGTAAGGTTAAAGATTTGGAATAGTGACGTTGTGTTGATTAAGCGCCAAGGCACATAGCCTGAACGCAGATTTTGTAACGTCCAGCCAAGCTGTACAATGGAACGCAATTGTGACTGACCATGTTGTAATAACAGTAAGTCTTGCGATAATATATCGATTGCTGAAGACACAATGCTGTCCAATGAAAAAATTCTGGAGGACAGAGTCATTAACCCATTGTCCACTACAGAAAGTGATTTTTCCAAATTGATACGGTCAATTTCCCGTATTCTTTCTGCTGTCTCAATTTGAGTAACCTTCCAGGCCTCATTGTATGCTGCATATACAGAGGCTGCTATGAAACGCTTTTGACGCTGTTTGCGTGGTCCCAGTATGAAATCACGCAAGTCAGCACCATCAGTAAGTAAAGTTAGGTGTTGCTTAATTTCAGGCAGTGTGGAAGTCTGTAGCCATTGAAGGCATAATTTGCCCACACTGTAGGTTGTTATTATCCCTGGGTGATGTCTTTGGGGATATCTAGGGTCTGGCCTGGTCATTTTGAAACCCTGTGTTTTATTCAGGAATCTATCTTGACAGTTATTTGTATCTGTGGGCCAGATCAACCATTGTTTCCAATCAGGATGTGTTCTGTTTTGGTTAAGTATATGGTTTACGTCTATCTCTTCATCTGTATCAGAGCTATTGCTAAACATTGTTGGCTTTGGAATAGACGGGTTATTTAAATCTTTGATTTTGGCTAAGCCAAGACAGGTGGTTTGTTGAACAGTGTCATTTAAAAATATCATTTGTTCTGGGATCATGCAGGCTCTAAACAAAGCTTCTAAACCCTGTACTTGCCATTCTTTTGTACCCCAAACATTTTTCAAATCAACATTTTTGTCCCAATAATCAAATCCAAAAGTATTCATTTTTCAAAGAATGAATCTGAATATATCAATTTTGTGTTGGTTATCATGGTTTTCATCCCTGTCTTGTTTGACAATTTAAAATAAAATGTTTCAGCATTACTTGTGTTAAAACCTGAAAAATATGAATATTTGTCGTAAACGGTTCTAGAGCTTCCTTTTGGAGGCGTAGCACAATGTTCCCATTGATTATAATTTAAAACATTTCTAGGTTGTGCAGATTTATGCAAAAAATGGTTACCATAATGGTTATAGCAATACATACTATCATAATTTGTAGAACCTTGCAAATAATCATGTTTTGTAAATTTAGCAGACATTACTAAGTCAGACATCATGTTGTTAATACTCTCGAAGTCCCAATCATCAGCAAATGAGTTTGGTTTTGCAAAGTCACTCAAAGAGATCTTGATTTGGTGTGGATATTTCAGGATCTCGACCGGACCATAAATTTCATAGTCAGTGTTGTCCCAGGCTTCCCCACCAGGTATCGGATTGGCTGTGAAGTTGGCTGAAGAAAGTTCTGGAGAAAGTTCTCTTTTCTCGACGTGTGAAGATGTGTGTGGTTTGAGGATCAAGTTGATGTTCTGACTTGCTGTGTCCATTTTAGCATATTTTCCCTCAATGAAGCGTCCCAAAGTAAATACCATGATGAGCCAAAGTATGAGGATAAATGCACCAAAACCCACCCTAAATTCAATCCATGGAGAAACCAGATATGTTTCTTTCAGTTGTTTCAATATTCCTTAGCTTTGTCTTTAAAGGATTTTGATGATGGCTGTGTCTTTGATTCACTGAAGCCGTCAGAGGAATCATCGAAGTTGATGAAGTAACCGGATGCAGTTCTGTCAATTGTTCCAATTGGTTCATGATTTCTCTTTTTTGCATTTTCACTTGGTACTTCAGTATAGATTGGTGTGTCTCTGCTAAATGTCTTTATTTGGGTTTTCAGAGGTCTGAGTTCTATTGCATTGTTGCATAGTCCTTCTTGTTCTTCTGTAGGCGTTTCGAATGTGATGAGCCTTTTTGTTAGGACCTCTGTGCTGGTAGCAAACCTTGGTGTTCTGCTACTTATTGGGAGTCCACTTGGCCTACTGTTTGTTATTGGCCACATGTTGTGGTTTTACCAGGTCGATGGATACAACTCGGTTCTCCTTTTTACCAGCAAGTGGCGGTAGTACAACTGATCTTGTCCCGTTGACAGACAAGACAGGAACTGCTTTTCTGTAAGAAGGCCCAAATTCCTTCTTTACCGCGATCTTCTCCCTGACTAGATCCCCGACTTTTGGAATCCAGACAGGTCTTGCTGGGACAGGTGGTGATTCTTCAGTGGTCGTTGGCTGTTGTTTCAACTGTATGTTGCTCAGGTCTTTTCTTGTTTTGTTTAAGTCCTGCAAAATAGCCAAACGGTCTTTGACATCAAAGGTTTTTTCTATTACCACTGAAGTCTGACTATCAAGGTCAGAGATCAACATCCTAGTTCCGAATAATAATTCGTACGGACTGAATCCCTTCAGAGAATTTCTTGGCAAGTTATTTAGACTACGTTGGACACTTATTAGATGTTTGACCCACCCAGCTCCCGAACCTAATATCCTTTCTATTATAGATTGCTTTCTGCCTTGGTTTTTTCTTTACACCATCCCGTACCCTCAGGAAGGAAGTGAGAAGATTCCCGCTGGGCTGTGCTCATTTGGCCATGTTTCCCCCCCAGGCTGGATTGCCTGAGTGAAAACAATGGTCGAACGTAGCATGCTCTTAGCGTATATGCCATTTAGACTCGCAAATCTTGTATAACAGTCCGGACGTCAGCCGAGTGCTGGTGATCTACATTATAAGTGGAAACTAGCCTGTATATGTTAATCGCAAGCCATTCTTTTTGCTGGTAATATTATCTGCCTTGATACGACGAGGTATTAAACTGCTTCTCTCCCCACTGCGATCTCTGTTGCAGTTTGGGCAGTTTTTTACAAACATGGTGTAGTGCAGGCTCATGCCTGGCCACCAGTACCGTGATTGTAATTCTTCCAGAGAATCTTTTAATTTAAGGTGTCTGTGACCCTCGCCCATGTGTGCGTCTGCGATTAACAAGCTTCTCCTGTCCATGTTTGGAATCACTCTATCCCCCACTCCAGGGATTCGAGCAAAAGGGACGGAGTTTGCATCGATTATGTATGTATAATTGAGTGGATAGTTGATCGGTAACGCTGAGCAGTCGCCTTTTGATGACGTTTTCACCGCCAGCATTGTTTCACCGTCAATGTATTTTAATGTACGCTTTTTTCGATCTACGGGAGCCGGTTTAGTGGCTGCCGCTGCGGCTGCTTCAGCCAATGAATTCCCTACAACGTGAACGCCATCACGTTGATGACTCAGTGAGTGAGTCACGTGAGTCTTTGGTAGTTCTTTTTGTAAAAGAGCTACTTGTTCCCAGAGCATTTTATGCTTGATTGTGCCACCCTTTGCATCCTTGAAACCGTTCTGAAGCCAGATCTGCAAGTATTCATTATAAGACTGAACGCAATAATACGAATCGCACACTATAAGTGTGGGGAATTCTCGATCAGTATTTTCAAGCGCCATCTTGAATGCTAGTAGTTCAGCTCGCTGAGCTGTGCAATCTCCTAGAGATTGTGTTTTAGTGAGGGTTGGTTTAAATTTCCCTTTGTGCCAACGACCTTTAACAATCGCGCACGCAGCACTGTAAGCTTGTTTACCCCCTACTGCGGGTTGTGCTGATCCGTCTGTATATATTATACAGCCGTATTGGTCTAGAGGCAGAATTTCGGTCGGCGGAGGACATTCAAATTCATATTGGAGAAATTCTTGTGTTTTTAAGTAAGGATCAAATTCGTACACCACGTCTGTTGCAGCAAGAGAGTTAGCCCATTGTATCCATCTCGGATGGAGTGCTTTAGCATTTGGAATGCTTGTCTTTGTTACCGCCTCTAGGGCTGGTATCGGTGTCACGATTATTATTCGTTTACCTTGTGCCAGGGCTCGTTCTTTTGCTATAGCTGTCTGTGTCGCTGTAAGAATTTTTTCCGTTGGGCTAAATTTCATTTCAGCCTTAGTGTACAAGTGTGATTTGAATGCAATTGGTACCTTTTCTCCCTCATTAGAGGTCAGGTATGTGAATCCGCATCTCCCTGGGATGACTCGGATCACAAGATTGCGTGTGTTATCACGTGTTTCTAATTTTGTTTTAATTAGCATGTCTGTTTGTAAGGATCTCAAAATTTCTGTGTGTGTTTGAGTCCAACTGGATCTTTTAAAGTCTGGTTTAATTAGATCATAAAGGGGTTTGACCCTTTCTGCGTAATTTGCAATGTATGTTCTTCCGAAATTTAGGAAGCCTAGAATTGACTGTAGGTTTTTTAGTGTTTTAGGAGCTTGGATTACGGCACATTTCTCTAGGAAATTGTCTGCCAGGCTTTTACCTTCACTTGATAACTCATATCCTAAGAATAGGACCGTCAGATGGACAATTCTGGACTTTTTGAAGTTGAATTTGTAACCCTCTGCAGCGAACCCAAGTATTATGGTGTTCACTCTTTTCAAGTGAGTATCCAAGTCATCATCTGTTAAGTAAATGTCATCGACATAAGATAATGCTTCATCATCATATAGTTGTAGTAATTCTGTTACTCTCGCTGAGAATACCCCTGGGCTGTTCTTGTACCCCTGGGCTAACCGACAGAATTGTTTTTGAGTGCCATTTACTGAGAATGCAGTTAAAGATCTGCTCTCTGGTGCTATGTTTTGACAAAAGAATCCATTGGAGATGTCCAAGGTTGTTTTGTATTTTTTGCGCACTATGTTATTCATTAGTGCAGCACTGTGTGAGTTTTGCACTGCAAAGGTTTTGCAACATGTGTTAAGGTGTCGGTAATCCAAAACTAGACGGTACGAATTGTCTGGTTTGGAGACCGGAAACAAAGGATTGTTCATTGGTGAGGTGCAAGTTTCAATCACCCCCTGGTATTCTAGCTGATCTAGTATTTCATTTACTTGTTTTTTAGCTTCTTGCTTAATTGGGTACTGCCTTTGTGCAGTTGGTTGTGATTTTAACTGGATTTTGTGAGGAGGAGAATCCTCATTCCATCCTACATGATTTTTATATAAAGCAGGTGCTAAGGCCACTGCCCACTTTCTAGCAAGTGTGTATTTTTTATGAATCGGTATTTGATTCGAGAAGGCAGGCATAATTACTTCTTCGCCATGAGGGCACTCCCTGACAAACTCTGGTGGCCAGTCTTTTTCAGCTAGAAGGATGTCATAGCCTTTGGAGAGGTTATCCCAAAATAGTCCCCTTATTTTCCTAGTCTTATCTCCCTCTATACGTAATGTTATCTCGTATATCTTGTGGGGCTTGCTAACTCTGGTGTCTGCAGTTTCCACTTGAAGGTATTCATTCGTGTCCACTGTCTCCAGATGATTCATAAGGACTTTGCGAGCTATGCTCACCTCTGCTGCGCTGTCTAGCATTGTCTGAGCCCACTCTCCGTTTTTCAGTTGTGTCCTCAGTATTCTCGGCATTTTTAACTACCTTGATACTGGCTACCTTCTTTTTTGGAAATTGTAATTTCTTTTTTAGTTGAGCAGGTTCCTTGTCTTTGGACTTGGCGTGCTCTTCTGATCGTCCTCTTCTTTCCGATTTCTGCGAGGAAGTCTGAAAAGATTGAGAGGGACATGTATCAATGTCTTGATATCTATCAGGTTTTTTAATATTATCCCTATTTCTAAGGTTATATCTATTCCCAGAGGGGTCACTCTGCGGTGACCTCTGTCTTCGGTTTGGAGATTTCTCTCTTCGCCTGGGAGACCTCCCTCGGGACTGGAATTTCTTTTCTTTAGGATTGGATTGTTTGTTTCCATCCCAGTTCTTTTTTGGTGAATTATTATTAAGAAATATTTTTTCTGGACTTGTAGTCAGTTGCGGTTTTACTGGTATTCCACCTAGACTATCTCTGCCTAGTTCTTCATAGGATTTTTCTATGATTCTGGCAATTTCAGCTGGTTGGTCTGCTATATCTGTCTCTTTTAACCTCTGGCGGATCGCCACGTTTGCTGCTTCACCTTTTATGTTGGCTAGTAATATAGCCGAAACCTGTTTGAAGTCTTTTAGTAATTTCATACCAAGAGTTAAAGCAGGCTCTGGACCGTATTCATCTTGAATTTGTTTTAGCACATCTGGTATTACCGAAATGGATGGAACACCGTGCGTTTTTGTGTAGATGGAAGCAAAGACTGTACCCCAAGTGTCACAGTCCTCAATGTGTGGTGCGATTCCCATTGGGAGACATATAGTCAGAATCCTGTGTTTTTCTAATGGGGTGGTGTCAGGAAACACCGCCTCTATTTGGGTAATTTTCTGTGCCAACCAGAATGGTATTTGTTCCCGTTTAGCTGGAACTTTACCTAGGCAGGATTGGATGTTCTGTGGTGTAATTTTATTTGTGTTCCCCTGGTGAGGGGTCAGCTGTGGAAGTTTAATCGCTGGCTGAATTGTTGAAGTCCGCATTACATACTGAACTAATTGTCTATGAATTTTTAGTAGTTGTTTTAGCTGTATTAACAGTTCTGCTGCAGGCATTCTTTCGATGTCTGGATGTGGTGTGTATCCGGCTAAGACCGGCCACGTTGCTCCTGGTCTTCCTAAAGGACCGAGCCTTATAATGTGATTGTTATGTTTTAGGGCGCCATCAAATAAGAGCAAATGCTCTTGGAATTTGAGTGGTACTTCCACCTCCTCGAAAGGAGTGTACGTTTCAGGAGGTTCCTCTACTTTGTAATAGTGGAAGTACTTTGTTACAGCATTTGCTGCTGGAAAATGTATCCATGAATAGTATACCTCTGTCTGCCGATATTCGTGTGCCTCAATTACGAATATGACTGTGCCACCTCTAGGTGTCAGTCCATTTTCTATAAGTTTTAAGGTTATAGATCTCCTTTTGGCGACCTGGATGAGTATTATATCCGGGTCTGCTTCGAGTGCTGTAGTATCAGCTGCTGCTATTTCAGCTGCTAATCTAACTGCTTCTCTTTCTTCATCACTTTCTGACATTTTACTGTCAGGATGGCATTATGTTTGTTTGCAGATCAGGTTTCTTATGGAACAAAGATAAGATGCACAATATTTCGGAACTGTTTTATCCTTCAACGTTGACTATACCAAGAACCATACATAGGAGTCCCCTCCTGCGAGGTTTTGGAGGATATTACCTTTCACCCACTCCAGACGTCTTTGGAGTATTCGGGAAAAGGGGTCTGAGTGAGAAAGCACGACTGAGTTACTCTAAATGTCTTACGTTAGTTTTATCGCCCTTTCCAAACACGTTGGGCGCCATGTAGTGTAGTTCCTATCTTCCCAATAGGCTCTGCGCATTGGAATAGTACCTACAGCAGTAAAGGCCTAGGCCAGACGTTAACTAGGTCTACTACTGTCGATGCTAGACTTAATTTTTGGGTTTGCCAGCTAAGCTCAGAGTTCGCTAGAAACTTTCTCGAATGTTCAAGGAAGGATTAACTTCCCTGATTAGACAAGAAGGGATTTAGTTTCTGACAACCATAGAACATGACAACTTTGCTCTCCCCTAATCAAGAGTCAATCTCAAGAGTCGTGTGAGCACAAGGCAATTATTTTACTCAGTCAGTACGTGCATTCTTAGTCTCATCAGAATGTAGAGAAAAGGAAGAGACGGGCGTGTTCAATAAAAAGGTGTTATTTATTGATCAGTCTCTTTTCTCGTACAAGAGAAATGGATCGATATTATTGCAACACTTATAGTTAAGTAAAGTGCATACATTAAAAGCAATAGTATAAAATAATACTGTAAAAACATTGATATGGTTTCTGAGCCATATGATGTTTAAAATGATTAAAATATATTTACATACACATATACATTTGACTAAACGTACTCAACTGGTGTTTCTAAATACGCCTACCCCGTGTACCTGACCTAAGTCTAATGCGTGGGCGGGAATAGAAAGTTACAGTTTAAGTTAAGTTTGTTTTTGCCAAGTGAATAACTAAAGAATTCTCTGTGAGGGGTTATTCAGTTCTGTACCTGGAAGTTAGGATGAATGAGGAATGGTATCTCTTTCTCTGCTCTCGATATTCCAGGCTGCCTGCGAGGGCTACCCAGAAGCGCCGGTGCTGGGTCTCTCGGCTTGAGATAGCAGCGCGTCTCTCAGCGCGTCAGGAAGGCGGGGCTGCTGCCAGCGGGGTCTGCTTCTGCTCTCGGCTTCGGCAAGTATGGCTGCTCCGTCTTGTCACCACGCGTGTGTTTGCATAGGGCAAGGTCGGCAATATTTATACCTTAAAGGTGCCGAGATTGACGTAAGGATGGACATAGGTACGTCAATAAAGATGTCATACGACTTGCTCGTTAGCACATTCTTTTGCAAAAGTTCTCTGTGAAATCAAAACAATGGCCGCACGGATTATCCAGGTTGTCAAAGGTTTGATTTGTTATGAGAATGTCGTATGCCTTATCAGGGGCTGGAGGAATGTTGCTTGTCTAATTAGATCTCAAGCGTTATGACCTAATCAGATAACACGTTCCTGTGCCGGAGTGTGACTGCGTCAGATAACGGTATCTGCATCATGGGGGCTTTTCTTGCCTCATGGGCTGACTGTTAGTTAACTTGATAGTTAGTTTAACCAGAATAGGGTCAGGAATAGGGGGATCGATTCAGAACCTATAGAAATACACGACAGTGGGTCCCTGCACCTAGCTTTATCCTTATCCAAGTGTTTGTGTGCAAGTTCCTTAACTGGTCCAGAAGCGGAGGTGGTATTCCCATCCCTTGAAGTTTTTGCCAGAGCTTTGTTCTGTCCACGTGGTGAAAGGCGGCTGTAAAGTCGATAAAGCAGAGGTACAGGGGATATTTCCCCTGTTTTTCTGAGTCCATTAGTAAAGTTAGGGCCATTATATTTGTTGTTGTACCCTGACCTTGTCGGAACCCGGTTTGTGTTGGTGAAATAATATGGTTGTCTAAGGCCCAAGGTTGTTAGGTCATTTTAAATAATCCCCGCAAAGTATTTAGCCTCGGTGTCTATGAAGACAGGTTCTAGTGCCTTGCTCCAAAATTCAGGATCATGTTTGTACAGCTTTGGCGGAATGCCATTGGGGCAGGGGGCCCCTGCCTGTCTCCCCTTTGCTATTTGTTTCCGAATCAAGGTAGTTTCCAGGCTATTGGGCTTCTCTTTTGTACTAGGAACATTAACTTTGGACACTATTGTGTCCGATTCCCTTAGTAGTTGGATGGAAACTTCGGAGAATTTTTCGTCTGAATGGGCGAGGTTTTGATGTAGTATATCCTTTGTTGAACTGATCACTCTCTCAGTGCACAGGATGACACTTTGAGCAAGTGTAGAGTTGGTTTCATTAAAAAGATTATAAAGAAAATCGATCCAGACCATTTCAGAGATATTGGAGTTTATTCCGTGATGGGTTGGGCATTGTAATCTGTTAATTGATTGCCAAAACCTGGCGCTATTTTTTTATAGTTGACTCATATAGTAATTTAGCCCATAGGTCGTTGTTCAGTAATATTTTCCTGTCCCATCTCCTTCGTTTTAGGAGAGCCTTAGATTCTCGTAGAGATTGCTGCAGTTTTTGGTCAGCAGGAGATTTACGAAGTTGCCTTAAGATGTAATTTATGGTCTGTTTCGTTTTTCTTTAGACTGGGCTCATAGCCTTTTTTGTTAAATTGACAGCCTTGCCGCTTGGTTTCTGATTGGTTCCAGATTGAGTTTTGTCTCCAAGCGACTTGATGAATTTTTCCCAACTGTCGGTCGGGTGTTCTGAATTTTCCTTAGCGCCGATTAGTATATTTTTTGCTGTGCTTGATACTAACTCCATGTTGATTGAGTTACATCTTAATCGCTTGAGGTTTATTGCTTCTGCTGAAACTATATTTTTATCAGCCTCCAGAAGTCGGTCTGTCTTTGTTTTTAGCGTCAACTCCTGTGGCATATGGTCACTTGCTACATTCTTGCCTATTTTGAAGGTGGCTATTATTTTGAACAGAGATAAGGACATAAAGGTAAAATCCACATGGGACAATGTTTTTGCTGAATGATATGTGGGCGCTGGTGGATTGTCCTCCTTGAAGCGACCATTTACTGATCTTAAATTTAGGTGCTCCAGTTCCTGAATTAGATATTTGTAGCACCGTGTTTGCTTCACTTTTTTTACAGGGCCTTGGGCTGGAATTCCCCATGCGTCCGTGAGTTCCTGGGTCATGTCGTTATCATAATCTCCCCCAGGAGATGAATGTTGAAGTCTCCGGCCAGAATGATGTGTTCGGTCTCCTCTTCCTCCATTACTCTTTTTAGTTCTTTACTCAATTCTTTAGCTATTTTTAATTTGTATTTTGGATGAACATAAATGTTTATCATTATTACCTTTTGTGCCGTATGGTCTAGGAGCAGTTTTACTATTGACGCCTGAATGCAACTTGGAGGAGTCATGCTGATCTTTATAGGTAACCATTATAATAATGGGGTAACCCAATTAGCCTTGGACCTGGGCGTAATTCGATATGAATAAACAATGGTCCTAGACCTGGAATAATTAGCAGAAGTAATCAGTACATAGTAAATAGTTAGACAAAAAGATTTGGAGCATGCTATATCAAGTCAGCTCATAGTATTCAATACTTAATAAACAAAAAGAAAAATTAAAGAATGCAACAGACCAAAGATTAGCAACAATTTTAATTCATTGCATCTAGGATAATTGCTTATAGTGTACAATGGAAATTCATTCAAAAGTGAACAATTGCCCCAAGAAGGGAACGTGCGGAAGGGGATGGTAGTGATAAGAAGTGTAAAAGTGTGACTTAAGAAAAGGAAAGAATTTTAAAGTAGTGACATGGAAGACATTTTTACAATATTATACAAATGACGGATCGGTTCAAAAATTCACCGTCCTATCTAACCTGGCCGCATTAATAATTGTAAACATGTTAAAGCAATTAGTTTTACCAATATGGATATCTATTCCAACTTCTAGGCACGTCTAGTATGGGAGATCTGGGTCCAGGTAAATTCAAGAGTACGTCAACGTTTCGACTCGTCTTATGGCCTAATGGGTAGTTTGAACCTTAGCTGTGCGAGTCTTCATCAGGACATGAGGGGAAATCTCACAAGGAAATAAAAGGATCCCTAAGTATATAAAAAGGAGTTCTTGATCTTCCCTCAAAACATCATTTTTAAAGCTCTAACTCAAAAAAAGTAACTACACAGGAAAACAAATCATCAACAGAATCACTATTAGAAGATGGAACAAAAACAAAGGTAAAAACAGGCACACTGGCCACCTTGAGCCCAGACCCCGACACGCTTGATCTAATACGCACAAAGGGCTCATCGCATTCAAGTAACCTCAGCTTACTTCAGCCTAAAACACACACCAAGTTCTCATTTCAGCCCAAAATATATACCAGGTTCTCAATTCTAAAAGACCCAGGGACTGTAATATTCTAAAAAACAGGAGATATAAAAGGGCTGCTACCGGGAATCAAGGATCAACTCCTGCAACTGCCAACAAATAGTCAAACAAGGGGTCAAATGAAACTGTTGTGTTATTTCACTCAGAATATTCTCCCCAAACCAATGGGGAAAGATACAACAGCAGGAATATAAAACTACTTCAACAAAACCCAAAATAAATAGGAGAAATTGGCAAACAGGAATTAATTGCAGGGTTTATAAATAAAAAAGGGCAACGGAAATATCAATTATGAAGAACAAATAAGGGCAATTGAAACTGACCAAAGGCAGAAGAAGCAAGAAGTTGCGGTGAGCTCACAGCCCATATCAGAAATCTTCGAAGAGTTCCCGCAGCCCTTAAAGGCAGTCACAGATGGGAGTGAGCTTCTTACCCTAGAAAAGGAACAGCTGGTAGTTCACAAATCAGAACAGACATCAGATTTAATCAACCACTCTGCCAGGCAGAGGAGACACAAGTTGCCCCTAAAACAAGCAAGGCACTGCAACAACCTAGTCCGATTAAATCGACCGATTCCAGATGACACAAAACCATCCTTAGTAAAACAGTTAACCAGGCAGAAAATAAACCAAAGGAGGAAATAATGCCTAATATACCCAGCTTCTTGCCACAACAGTCAAATAACCAATCACAAAACGTATTGTGTCAAGACATTAGTAAACAAGATTGGAGTGAGCCGCTCCTCCAGGAAAGTAACTATTACCCTAACGGTGATTTGTCTTTCCTAGCATCACAAGAATGGGAGGAATTAGTTGTATCATACAGTCATGATCAAAAAAATACCAACAAATTGTGCAAACCCAGAAATAAAGGAAAAAACTAATAAGACCCAGTACTCGATTTGGGCGGCACTTCTGAGCACAATGCAATATTCAACTGCAGCATTGCAATATCAATCTCACAAAAAGGACCTTCAGTTAACAGTACTCCAAACATTAGCTGACTTCACGTCAGGGATTGATTGGAAATTAGCCTACTTGAACGGGCTAATAAAACGAGGGCAAGAGGAGTCACTCAAGGACAGGTTACAACAACAAGAATGCACTTGCTCTCCAATAGTGGGTAAACTACTCTTGCTACCATCAATACTGGGAGATTTACTATCCACTCTGAAACCAAAACATGAAACTCAGACCATAGCGAGTGACGCACCGCCCAACTTCAGGGAAAAAGAATTTGAACCAGAAGTCTTGGAGATAATAAAAACATCTAGAGAGCATCCCCCAGCAGGGAGCGAGATTGATCAGAATAACAAAAAAGAATCATTTGCCAAAGATTCCTTTGCAACGAACACCCGACAAAAGAAAAAAAGGAAAGGAAGGAACAAGATAACAATTTGCCAGACCAAACACCAAGGAAAACAGTTTTCAGCTCACATGCCCCACTGAACAAGCAGTGGAAGAAGGATCTGGGGAATCATTGATGACACAGCCAGGAGACTCTTCCCCTTCGCAAAAAACCCAAAGAAGGAAGAGCGGCATAGATGAGGCACCGAGTGCAAACCTAGGCAGAGAACACACAATAAACAATAACCCTCTGAGTAATCAGGAGATACACATAACCCAAAGAAGGAAGAGTGGCATAGATGAGGTACCGAGTATAACTCCTGGAAGAGAACAAACAACAAACAAAAACCTCCTGAGTAACCAGGAGCCAGATCGCAATGAAAGCACGCCTAGCAAGGATCATCTGTAGTCAATAAAAGCATTGGTAAAACAGGTAGGCCTTGACGTGCGAGAACTATCGACTTTGTTACTGTTTTTTAGCCATGCTGCACAGTAGTTCAGCTGCTGTGCAACGTGGCTGAAAGTAAAGAAAATAAAAAAGCTATGATGCAGTCATTGCTGTCCGCGTCATATTTCTTAATTTTTTTAACTTACAGACAGGCTGTACAGCAGCTGCGCAACTCCTGAAAGACATTTTGTGGAAAGCGGTATGCTGCAGCAGCGCTCTGCACACTCCCACACAAACACACACTCCATACCACTATGTGGTGTAACATATATCAGGCAGGCCCTTACAGAACATGCTCGCACACACATGCACCCAGCATCCTTATGCAGTGCAACTGATACCCAGCAGGTCAATTGGTGACACACTGCAGAGCCCGTGGCTCCAAGCCTCCCTCCATCCTCCAACTCATCACAACTATCCTACACCCCCTGATTGGAGACACCCCACCCTCCCTGTTGGCACCTGCAGCACCTGACTTATGTCACTCTTAGTCAGGGTCCCAGGGAAACAGGTAGAGGTGGGCAGCAAGGACAATTAAGAGGCAGTCAGCAACAGGGCTTTGGCTGCCACTTGAGTAGGATCAGGATGAGGGAAATTGTCTGTCACACCAATGGTGTCCACAAGGGCCTTCTTCCAGCACCAGCTCAGTTCTGAAAAGCACGTGGGGGGTGTCCTGCAATCTCTTGACCCACTTACGATCATACTCGGAAGAGTTCCTCCAGCCCAGTCAATCACTCTCACCACCCAGGTCCTAGCGGGGCAATACTACCTGGCAACATAATGTCATCTGGAAAGGCTGGGTAACACAAGGGCAGTTGGTCTGCCCCTCTGAGAGCCAGAAAGTGTCCAATCAGGCAACAATGAATGAATTAGGGGAGGGGAGCCTCTCATAAGGAAGAGACACTCTGCAAGGTACACATCGATCAGAGTCGCACCCAGGCTATCCAGGCACAACATCTAGTGCGCGATTTTACAGGTCACACCAGACCGTCTCGGTCACACTCAGCAGAGTTGCAAAATCACTGCCTCCTTGGAAATGAGGCACAATGCCCAGTGATACTGGTCAGTGATACTGGTTGCACCAGACTATCTGGGCACAGCATCTGGTGTGCAATGATAGGAGTCGCACCAGAGCGTTCTGGTCACACATAAAATAGAGTTACAATTCTGTTCGTCCCTGGAAATGAGGCAAAACAATGGATTTAGGCCCAGATCTCTGTACTGGGGTGAATGTATGACATTGTTCTGCATTCTGTCCATCAATTGTTGTTTTTGCATTTGTCACTCAGAGTGGTACGGGTATGCCCAGACATGGGTCCCATGCTCTCCATGCCACTGGAGTCAAGCTATCCTGGCTGATGAGGGAGGACCTGGCCTGGCAGTTCGGGCTGGACTGTTCCCATTGGGCACATGGTCAAGACTTATTTGCATATGACTGGGTTCAAACTGGAATGGCATGGTGAGCAAATAAACAATGGATTTAGGCCCAGATCCCTGTACTGGAGTGAATGTATGAAATTGTTGTGCATTCTGTCCATTACTTGTTGTTTTCACATTGATCTTGGTGACACCAAACAGTTCCTATCACACACAGAGGCACAAGTTCAGCAACACTTCACGAGGTAGAATGAGGCACTATTACAGTTATGCCCCCACCTCTGAGGGTCGCAACCTGTGAATCGGACATTGCACGTGATGAGCATGCAATCGGCATGTTGCACAAGAGAGATGTGGCATGATTGATGAAGTGAGCCACATTGGATCCCACAACCAGTGAATCTGTTTGCCACAAACAAGACGTCTATGCGGTTGTGTAGGTCCCAGCGATATATAGGATCTGCGCATTTGTTGGACAACATAAACTAAGGGCTTGGTACCAAGACTTGTTCCGGGCACCCCCGAAGGATATTTTGGCCTATAGGCCTGCTAGCTCACAGTGCCACTATAAGCTACCTAACCTTACCAAGGAACGAATAGTTTCTGGCAAACATCTAAAATGACAACTCTTGACCCTTCAACGATCCTGGAAACAGTACAGTACTTTTTGCTCAGTCAATCGTGCTCACTTAGTCTCAGAGAGATACACAAAATGAATGGGGACTTTTTCAATAAGCAAATATTGAACTAGCACCATTCTAGGTTAAAACATATTTGCTGCAACAATCAGTAGATAGAGGCAAACATAAGAGATTACAAGCACCAAAAGAGTGAACAGTAGATACATTTCTACCATAGTGCTTAAGCAATGAATTTATGCAGGCATATATAAAAACAGTAATCTTTGCATCCTCCTATGATGCGGACCCTGCCTTAGTGTACTTAAGTGTACCTTGCATGTATCTGGGTATGAAGCCAAGAATCCCCTAGTAAAGAGCCAACCCCATGAAAGAGAATGAAGGAACCCATCTTAGTCACAACGCAAGGGATGTCAAACCGCTGCGTGTTGAAGCTTCAGCATGCATTGACCTCCTTTTCAGTGTCAGCGTAGAAGCATCACCTCTAGCTACCTAGTGAAGGCATGGTGCTTTTAAACCAAAAAGGAGCCTTCAGGGTTCTACCACAATTGATTTGTTGTGAGTACAATTATGTAGATGAGTCTGAATTTATAATTGTAATCATGCAAAGTAGCCCTTTCGCCGAAGGATGAAGATAATGAGGACTTTTGTACGGAGTATATTAATCTTGTTACATACTTCATATGCAGGGGATTTAAGATATGACACAAGGAATCTTCATGCATAATAAATTAGGCTGGTTTCAAGGAAAACAATTGATATTTATTCCCCACATAACTGGGTGAAAGGTCATTGCTAGAACCGTTATGCAGAGTAAGGTAGGAAAAATGTAGGTAAAAGGTCGCTTTGCTGCTCAGACCTAGTTTAGGAAACATAACATCCCCTCCTCATATGAAGGTCAACATGGTTACTAATGCTAAAAATAAGATGGCTAAAAAGCATAAACTTATTGTCAGAAAACCATAATATATGTATAAACGATAAAAAGGTACAACTAGCAAAGTAAAATACTGGGCTCTACAAGTCTAGTAAAAGTCAATATATAGCCAGACAAACCAAACACATCAAAAGCTATGGTGTCCAGTGAGAGCAGAAGAAAAAAACAAAGAAATCGATGTTTCTCATTCCAATTTGGTTTGTTTTGGAAAAAAGGCTGAATTGTTCCCATCATAAGGAGTCACAAATCATTATGTGTCCTATGTGGGACATCACTGCTGCTTGCATTCGCAGACGACGGTCCCTGTAACACCTCTTGTATAGGCCAACGAAGCAAAGGTGATCTTCTCCGGTCCCCACATTAGCTGCTCTGGAAGCACTCAACACCTGTAGGCCTGTTGTAGAGCTGCTGTCCATTTCGCCAGGAGCTAAAGCATCCCATGGAGGCTCTAAGAATGCCGTCATCAACATGGGAATACTCTGAGCACACGGATACATGAGGGCCTTTAAGGGGTCCAGTAGTACATTTAAGTTTGATGGCACAACTGATGGAAGGGTCATACACAGGTCCAACATGCATTTGTATCTGCAGAATAGGCAGCGGAACAAAGTCAAGATCCAGTCAAACCAGGCTGGTCTGAACGATAGGAACCAATGCTTGCTGAGCTACCGAAGCAGAGTTGTGCGCAGATGGAGCACCATGCGTTCACAACAATGTCATACCACCAGTGCTTTTTCCATCTCTTGATGAACTTTGACGTCCATTGTGACGCAGGACAATTAAAACCAGGATGCCCACCACAAACAGTAGGACCAGTGGCAGCTTTCCAAATATGCTTCCCAATACACACTGTATGAATGCTGGAATACCAGCGAATATTGTCTAAAAGGTGCTCCTTAGTCCAGAGTCTATACGCTCAAATAGGTGCACACTCCCCGCATATCAGACATGTTAAAGATACAATTAACTATTTCTCCAAAATGGAGTGGGAAGTTCATACAGACTTCTGCCAGTATTTCAGATGAAGACCTTGCAACCTGTAGATCAAATGTCTCTTGGGCTAAGGTTATGGCCACATCTTTCTGAAGAAGCATAGCTTTCAGTCTGCGCAGAGAATCAAACAGTATAAAGAAAACATTCAATGAAGGCTGTAGCATTGCCTACCTAATTATGTGGGCCGGTGGAAACAATAATTGCATACAACATTTAACCCTTGAACTCACTGTGACCAGAGGTGCGATGCCCAGTACCATTCCACAACAGCCTCGATCATTCAGCATTAAATAACTCCCTTTCGAGAACAGCTCAATCACGAGATGAAAAACAGCAGCTGGGGAACCCTTTAAGTGACAGGACAAGTTTGCTACTGAAGCATTACACGCCCCTTGAAGCAAAATGTCCTTGCAAACTTAGGGGCCTATTAGGATGGCGGACGGAAATGTGTCCCGTCCGCCCTGGTCACGGCAAAAACACTCCCGACTGCACCGCGGATAATCCGCAGTTGCGATTAGGATAATAATGTCAAGAAACTCCGACCGCGGCGGACGGATCACATCAAACACCATCCGCGGCGGACGGAGCACACCAAAGACCGCCGCAAGCCGACGGTACCAAAGAAACACCCTCCGCCACGGACGAACATGACCGCGGAAACAGGCACAACCGCTGCCATACCTGCGGAGGCTCCGGCATCGCGATTGGATAACGCCGCCATTCCAACGGAACTCACCACCTTCCTCTACCGCTGCGGAAACAATGCATCGACAAACGGAGCATGACTGCGGAAGGACCACACGAACACCATCCCTGGCGTCAAACCGATTACAAAATGGCAGACAGAAGTAAATAGAAAACACACTAAACAGGACACCCACCCACCTGAAACACCCACCCTCAGCAACTACACGCCACAATGACACCCCTCCAAGCACCGAAAAATGCACCCAAGTCACCACACCCATAGAACACCTGACTGGCAACAACCATTGGGACACAATCACCACACAGAGTATAAAATGGATCCCTCCTACAACCACGATCCTTTGCATCACAGCATAGCTGCAAGCAAGAGGCAGAATACCACTAACAGCAGACACACAAAAACACACATACAACCTGCACACAAACACACCCACCACACAAACACCCACCACACCATCTCTACACACCACACACCTGCACATCCCACCCCACCCCACCAACACCTTGCACATCACACATCATGGCACCAAAGAAAAATCCAAAGTTCACAGACAGTGAGTTGAAGGTCATGGTGGATGAAATCATCCGTGTCGAACCACATCTCTTCGGTACCCTAGTCCAGCAGACCACCTTGGCAACCAAAAACAACATGTGGGACAGGATAGTGACCAGAGTCAATGCGTCAGGGACCATGCCAAGCACCAAACACGAGATCCAGAGGCGGTGGCACGACCTCAAGACAAGGGTGAAAGGCATCAGGGCAAAGAACCACCTGCGGGCACACCACACTGGCAGCGGCACTCCCCCGGAGCCTATACCATATGCAGAATGGGAGGAGAAGGTGCTGGGCATACTGCACCCTGAGAGCCTGGAAGGAATCGAAGAGGGACTAGAGGCTGGTAAGTACAAACCAATGACCACTATCACACTGCCATGGTCTGCCTTGCACAACTGCCAAGACACATCTCCCAGGCTCCAATCCATGCATGTGGGCCACATAGTCACCCAAATGTGAAGTCCTGGGCTCAAAGCACCCACCATGACCAAACACAAATGTTGCCTCCTACGTTCCCAGCCTTGCATGTTGTCAAAGCAGCCAGCACCACAACTCCCAACAGGCCCCCATGTCTACAGGGAGGGTGGTGGTGGGTGGGGTGTGTGAGAGACCAGCACTACAACTCCCAACAGGCCCCCATGTCGACAGGGAGGGTGGTGGTGGGTGGGGTGTGTTAGAGACCAGCACTACAACTCCCAACAGGCCCCCATGTCCACAGGGAGGGTAGTGGTGGGTGGGGTGTGTGAGAGAGGTGGGTGGGGTGTGTGAGAGACCAGCACTACAACTCCACACAGGTCCCCATGTCCACAGGGAGGGTGGT
Source organism: Lissotriton helveticus (assembly GCF_964261635.1). NCBI lineage: Eukaryota > Metazoa > Chordata > Amphibia > Caudata > Salamandridae > Lissotriton > Lissotriton helveticus. The sequence goes on from NC_136068.1 coordinate 1,433,698,036, forward strand.
GGCGGGTGGGGGGTGTGAGAGAGGTGGGTGGGGTGTGTGAGAGACCAGCACTACAACTTCCAACAGGCCCCCATGTCGACAGGGAGGGTGGTGGTGGGTGGGGTGTGTTAGAGACCAGCACTACAACTCCCAACAGGCCCCCATGTCCACAGGGATGGTGGTGGTGGGTGGGGGGTGTGAGAGAGGTGGGTGGGGTGTGCGAGAGACCAGCACTACAACTCCCCACAGGCCCCCATGTCCACAGGGATGGTGGTGGTGGGTGGGGGGTGTGAGAGAGGTGGGTGGGGTGTGTGAGAGAACAGCACCACAACTCTCAACAGGCCCCCATGTCTACAGGGAGGGTGGTGGTGGGTGGGGTGTGTGAGAGACCAGCACTGCAACTCCCCAAAGGCCCCCATGTCCACAGGGAGGGTGGTGGTGGGTGGGGGGTGTGAGAGAGGTGGGTGGGGTGTGTGATCGAACAGCACTACAACTCCCAACAGGCCCCCATGTCTACAGGGAGGGTGGTGTTGGGTGGGGTGTGTGAGAGACCAGCACTACAACTCCCCACAGGGCCCCATGTCCACAGGGAGGGTGGTGGTGGGTGGGATGTGTGAGAGACAAGCACTACAACTCCCCACAGGCCCTTATGTCCACAGGGAGGGTGGTGGGGGTTGGGGTGTGTGAGAGACCAGCACTACAACTCCCAACAGGCCCCCATGTCTCATCCAAGAGCAAGATTGAGTCATCACACCATTTGCTGACCACTGCTTCTCCTCCTGCAAACTGACAGGTAGATAGACATCTTCACAGGGGGAACATCCAATAGCAGGACAGGACCACACATATCCAAGTATTGCCTTCCCACCTCCACGCCACCATATTGGCCTGTACTGTCAACCACAACAACATGATGACAACAACAACCATGTCCTGTTTACATAGTGATTTCTAATGTTGTTACCAAAAACATGTCATGTCCACAGCATTAATTCTGAAAATCTTGTCCCTCAGGTGATCGCAACTTGACCGGCGAAAGCAGCAACCGCCAGCACCAGTCGCCCCCCTCACAGCACGGACTCTCTGGGGATGATCCCATTGACAGCTCGGCTGCAGAGTGTAGGAGAGTAGGGTCTGCTATCCTATGGTCACCCCAAATTTTTGCTTTTTGCTTCACTGGTTTATGACTTAATGTGGCTGTGGGCCTGCTAATCAGACCCACAGCCTGCTGTTCTCTCTCCAAATTGTTACCCATGCACTTTAGGTGCATAACAACATTGGAACTGGATCACCTTATTGGCCCCGGTAACAGTGTACTCAGGTACCCAGGACATAGGTGCTTCCAAGGACTACCAGGGGCTGCAGCATGTATTGTGCCACCCCTGGCCTGGCCTCCATATTTGACACAACTGGCTGATCACTCAGCTGGGGTAAGTCGGTGTAAACACCCCTTACTTAGGTGTAGTATGCCTATACCTAACCAAATATGGACACATATGTCCCTATCAGCCACTCCTATGGAAGGCCTCATCAATCCTGGAGGCAGAGTGCTTGGTAATATGTGAGATAGTGCTCTGGCATGAGCTGAGCCTGTCTGCAGCTTTCAGAACCTTGTCCTTTAGCTGTTTCATGATACTGCCATACCATATACTCTTAAGTGCATTATGAACCTCGCGGTTAAATGCTATCTTTGGTTTGGCTTTATCAAAACATGTCGAGTAAGGTGTCATACGAATTGGAATACTACCCCCTCGCCAGTTCTGGCGATGGGGGTAGCATTCCACCCTTCTAGAGGGACACAACATGTACCTAGCCTGAACCCCGGTTAAAGTTAAACAGAGCCTCAGCATCACAAAATGGATGCTGCCACCACAGACACAAGTCTGACCTCCTGCTGCTGGGAGTCCTTCCAGCGAGGGCAGCTTGGACAAAGGGTTTCCTGCCTTGGGAGGTGCTAGCACCACCCCAGACAGGATTTTGTGTATTGGGTAGGACAGGGCTGAATAGAATCAGACATGCCTGGGGCACACAAGGTGTCCCTGTGCATAGGCCAGTTCAAACCGGTGCTGGGGCCTTCCAGCCCCAGTCCTGGCGCGAAACTGGACAAAGGAAAGGGAGTGTAACCACCCCCCTTCCTGGTTCCACCCAGAGGAGGGACCTAGTAGGTGATCCGGCCCCCCAGATTCGAATAAGAGTGGGAGCTGTGTCCTGAGACTTCATATCATCCTGAATCAACTTGAAACTAAGAAGACGACTGGACTTTGACATTCTGCTGCACAGAAGACTGAAGAGCATCTCCCTTGTGGCCTAGGAGTGGCCACCCTGTGAACACAGGCACCATCCAGCAACTCGACGTCTGCTTTGCTGCCGCCTCCCGCCGGAGCCCGAGCCCATAGCCCAACAAGACCCAGACTCCCAGACTTCTCACAGCCCGATCCACAGTCCCTGCAAAGAAGGGACCCGTGGAGGCACCGAGAGACGTGGGACCGGACTTCTTGAAAGACCCCTGAGAAGCTGACTGCACAGCACCCGAGGCACCCTCGATGCTGTGCTTTGGGGTTTGAGAAGCCCCAACCTCGAGCAGCCCTTGCACCGAAGATCAGCCCCCCAGCATCTCCACGATCTGTGTGGGGCCCTTTTGCACTGTGCCACTTGATGCGCCATCCCGGCCACTTGCCACGTGGTTAGCGGCCATCTTGGCGATGAAAACGACAAACTACACCACTGGTCTGGTTGCTCCAGATTGGCCCTTGCTCCCCTAAAAAGGAGCACCCGCTCTGACCTTGCTGGTCCGAGTGAGAAGCTTGAATTACTTCCTGCGTGGCTTGCTTTAGCCAAGGCCTGTTTGCTCCAATCAAGTTGCCGACACCGCCATCAGTGAGAGCCTACGTGGGAGAGCTTGTGACCGACTCCTGGACATCCTTGACCTCTTCGTGTCCACGTGGCTGCAGAGACAATCTTCACGACATCACCTGTTTGCACCCGACATCGCCTGGTTCCTTCCTGGTTCCACGGTAGTCACTGGCTAGTGACTTTGAACATTGTCCCCTCTGCTTTCAGGTCTTCACCTCTTCAGATCCACCCTTGGATCCACCGGAACTCTTCACATCGAGCCGCCTGCAGCATCTTCAGCTCCAAGCACCATCGACCTGCGTGACGAAACCCGACACTACTTCGACCCTGTGCACCCGCTTCCTGTGGGTGAGGTAACTCAGCAACGCTGGTGTTCCCACACTGGTATACACCTCTAGTGTCTGTGTCTAAAGTTTCATCCTTCTAGGTCACTCGGAAGGTTCCTTAATAACTAACTTCGTAACTTTTACGCACCATTGACATTGCATTGGTAATGCGTGCACTTTCCGCACTGCACCCGAGTCCCGCGGGCCTTTCCCGACTTCTTCACTGCTAGTCCCGAACAGCTCCAGCGATTCCCCAGGCCCTAGGCCTCTTCACTTTCCCCATAGTGGTTCTTATACCACTATTTTAGTATATGGTTTAGGTGGCCCCTAGGGCTCATCCAAAATTGTGCAACTTTTGTGTATTTAAACTGTGTTTTGTTTTAACGCATTTGCTTCTGTGCTCATAAAGAGTATCAGGGTTATTTGTAGAAATAAATCTATATATATTTTCAATATATATCTGTGTGGTGTCCTTTCATTTGGTATTCAAGGGATTGTGTATGGTAAAACAGCTTGCTTCACATGCCTTTACAGAGTTTAGCCTAAGACTGCTTAGTCCATGCTACCCCTAGGATAGCTAGTCTATAAGGTTGACTTTACAACCTGCACCATAAGGGTTGCTTGGCATGGTACAAGGTGATCACTAGAACTAGTGAGCATCATATACCAGGCCAACTTCTCACATTGGTGAGCAGCGGATTGGGATTTGAGCTTGCTGTTGTTTTACCATTACAATCTTTGGAAGTATCATTTGAAAGATCATACAGGTACCTGACAGGTACACTAAAACAAGACTAGATATACTTAAGTTCTACTGAACTTAGTTGTTGTAGAGGATAGGGAGTAGCACACCCTGACTACAACTACTAGATAGGTTTGGTAGGAAAACACAAGTGTAGGTAGATTGCAACACATCCACCACACTAGAGCAATATCTGGAGCAGAGGGATCCACTGGACCCATCTCTGTTGAGAGTGACCCTCCAAGGGCACCATCCAAATTTGCTATCTTTCCTTTTAAGGAACTGAGGCAACTGTGTTCCATGAGAGGAATCAAAACAGGTCCTACTCCTACAGCAGGACACCTCAGAGAGCTTTTAGACCAGTCTGAAGCTCTAAAGAACTCTAAACCAGGCTCCTCAGGGACTGGTGATGGAGGTTCTCCTTCTGAAGAAGAAAACACTGATGCCCCTGCCCCTGTTATCCACATAGATGAGGAAGACCAGGCCACTGGAGATACTCAGCCAGAGGATGAGGAAGAAGAGAAGGAGGAGGAAGAAAGTGGGCCTGATGATGAGAGAAATAGCCAGGTGTTAGTCAGCAGGCTTAACCAGGCTAACTTAAGCTTATTTGGGACTGAAGGTGGGTCCAACCCCTTCAGACCCCCAAGTGGACTTAACCAGGAGCATAGGAGGAGGAGGAATCACTCAGGTGAATCCAATACTTCCCATGTTTCTAGAGGTTCTCATGGCAACTCCAGAAGGGAGTTGACTAGCCCTCAGAGAAGGGAACATGAGGCCAAAATGAGAGAGGCTGAACTTAGGATCCAGAAGCAAGAATTAGGAAGTTGGCCTGGCCAAAGAGAAACTTGCTAGAGCAAGGCAGCCTACAGAGAGTGGATTAGGATCCACTGGGGGCAGCACTATCCCTAAGGATAAAGACAGGTCCTATGACAATAGAAACCTGAGTAAGATTGTGCCCCCCTACAAAGTTGGGGATGACATCCACAAATGGATGACTGCACTTGAGAGAGCTTGCAAAGTACAGCAGGTCCCTCAGGATCAGTGGGCAGCAATCTTGTGGCTCTCCTTTGAAGGTAGAGGCCGAGACAGACTCCTCACAGTTAGTGATGGGGATTCTAGAAACTACCTGGTCCTGAAGAGTGCTCTGATTGATGGGTTAGGCTTAACCACTGAACAGTACAGGTTAATGTTCAGAGATAACCAGAAGACACAGACTCAGGACTGGTCTGAATTTGTTGAATGTGCCACTAAGGCTCTGGAGGGCTGGTTTCTGGGAAGTAAGGTTACAGACTATGAAGGATTGTACAATTTGCTTATGAGAGAACAGATTTTAAATAACTGTCAGAACCAGCAGTTGCATCAACATTTGGTTGACTCAGATCTAACCTCGCCCCAAGAATTGGGAAAGAGGGCAGACAAATGGGTTAGAACCAGAGTTAAGCAAAAGAACCAGAACCAGAACCAGGGTGGTGACCAAAATAATACAGACCAGAAGGGTGGGGAGCAGAAAGCTAAAGACCAGAAGTCTTCAACAGGGCCCCAAACTAATACTGAGGGTGGGTCCCAAACTTCCAAGAAGAAGAAGAAAGAAGGTCAAAGAAAACCCTGGTGTAGCTTTTGCAAAAACACCACTCACTGGACAAGTGATTGTAAAAAGGGTGGAGCCCCCAACACTGCAGCCCCTAAGGCACCTGCACCCACTAGTACAGTTGGCAGTGTTGGTCCACAGACTAAGGGGGTAGTGGGTATCACCTTGGGAACTGAGGGAGATTCTGACCTAGTCAGAATCCCCACACAGGCTGTTCTGATTTGTGATGGGGAGATTGATTTTTCCCCTACTGTCAGTCCCAATAATTTGGGCAAGTACAGACATACACCTTTAATTAATGAAAAAGTGGCTCAAGCATACAGGGACACATGTGCCAGTGTCACTATGGTGACGCCTAGCTTTGTGGATCCTGGACAGTACATACCAGGTGATAATTACCTGGTGACAAATGCCAGCAATGTCACTACTACACATAGTGTGGCAATTGTTAACTTTTCCTGGGGAGGGGTAACTGGCCTAAAAAGAGTTGTGGTTAGTGCTGATCTCCCAGTAGAATGTTTGTTGGGCAATGGCCTGGAGAGCTCTCTATGGTCAGAAGTTGAGTACAGGACTCATGCAGAGATGTTAGGGATATCATCACATGTCCTTGCTGTGACCAGGTCACAGGCCAAAAAGTGCCTCTCTGAACCTCAGGTCTTGGATCCTGGAACAATGGACCAAGTACCTTCCAAGACAAGGAACAGGAGGGTAAAGGCTGTGCCTTCCCAAATGCCTACAAGTGAGGATCAGCCTTCACAGGAAGATGATCTTGAGACCCCTGAAGGAACTGTCCCTATAGAGCTTGAACCTGATCAGGATGAGTTTCTGGGGGCAGGGGGACCTTCTAGGGCAGACTTGGGGCAGGCTCAGTTATCCAGTCCTTCTCTTGAACCCCTCAGACAGCAGGCTGCTGCTGAGGCTGCTGGGAATGCTCAAGGTACCCATAAGGTTTATTGGGATGATGGGCTCCTTTATTCAGAGGGTAGAGACCCCAAGCCTGGTACAACCAGGAGGTTGGTCATACCTCTGCAATTTAGGGGCTTCCTTCTTACCCTAATTAGAGAAAACAAGGGTACCCCATTAATAAAACCTGGGGTTAACGTATTTATAAGAATTACAATGGTTTTTGGTGGCCCCAAAAGGTCCTGGGAAGAGTAACTTGAGTTATGAAATTAATTCCGGGAGAAAATCTTTGCAAGATACCATATAGGTACATTTTATTAACATTTATACAAAGAATGACTACTTCCTATTACAGGTGCTCACATATGTGACAAAGTGCTCAAAGTGGCTCAGTGAAGAAATGTTAAAAAACAGTTATATACAAAATGTCACACACAAGGTTATTCCCACAAAACTTCCCTGTTCTACTGTATATATTTTTTGTGGGAATAACCTTGTGTGTGACATTTTGTATATAACTGTTTTTTAACATTTCTTCACTGAGTCCCGGTTAAAGTTAAACAGAGCCTCAGCATCACAAAATGGATGCTGACACCACAGACACAAGTCTGACCTCCTGCTGCTGGGAGTCCTTCCAGCGAGGGCAGCTTGGACAAAGGGTTTCCTGCCTTGGGAGGTGCTAGCACCACCCCAGACAGGATTTTGTGTATTGGGTAGGACAGGGCTGAATAGATTGAGACATGCCTGGGGCACACAAGGTGTCCCTGTGCATCGGCCAGTTCAAACCGGTGCTGGGGCCTTCCAGCCCCAGTCCTGGCGCGAAACTGGACAAAGGAAAGGGGGCATAACCACCCCCTTCCTGGTTCCACCCAGAGGAGGGACCTAGTAGGTGATCCGGCCCCCCAGATTCGAATAAGAGTGGGAGCTGTGTCCTGAGACTTCAGATCATCCTGAATCAACTTGAAACTAAGAAGACGACTGGACTTCGACATTCTGCTGCACAGAAGACTGAAGAACATCTCCCTTGTGGCCTAGGAGTGGCCACCCTGTGAACACAGGCACCATCCAGCAACTCGACATCTGCTTTGCCGCCGCCTCCCGCCAGAGCCCTAGCCCAGAGCCCAACAAGACCCAGACTCCCAGACTTCTCACAGCCCGATCCACAGTCCCTGCAAAGAAGGGACCCGTGGAGGCACCGAGAGACGTGGGACCGGACCTCTTGAAAGACCCCTGAGAAGCTGACTGCGCAGCACCCAAGGCACCCTTGACGCTGTGCTTTGGGGTTTGAGAAGCCCCAACCTCGAGCAGCCCTTGGACTGAAGATCAGCCCCCCAGCATCTCCACGATCTGCGTGGGGCCCTTTTGCACTGTGCCACTCGATGCGCCATCCCGGCCACTTGCCAAGTGGCTAGTGGCCATCTTGGCGACGAAAACGACAAACTACACTGCTAGTCTGGTTGCTCCAGATTGGCCCCTGCTCCCCTAAAAAGGAGCACCCGCTCTGACCTTGCTGGTCCGAGTGAGAAGCTTGAATCACTTCCTGCATGGCTTGCTTTAGCCAAGGCCTGTTTGCTTCAATCAAGTTGCCGACACCGCCATCAGCGAGAGCCTACGTGGGACAGCTTGTGACCGACTCCTGGACGTCCTTGACCTCTTCGTGTCCGCGTGGCTGCAGAGACAATCTTCACAACATCACCTGTTTGCACCCGACATCGCCTGGTTCCTTCCTGGTTCCACGGTAGTTACTGGCTAGTGACTTTGACCATTGTCCCCTCTGCTTTCAGGTCTTCACCTCTTCAGATCCACTCTTGGATCCACCGGAACTCTTCACATCGAGCCGCCTGCAGCATCTTCAGCTCCAAGCACCATCGACCTGCGTGACGAAACCCGACACTACTTCGACCCTGTGCACCCGCTTCCTGTGGGTGAGGTAACTCAGCAACGCCAGTGTTCCCACACTGGTATACACCTCTAGTGTCTGTGTCTAAAGTTTCATCCTTCTAGGTCACTCGGAAGGTTCCTTAATAACTAACTTTGTAACTTTTACGCACTATTGACATTGCATTGGTAATGCGTGCACTTTCCGCACTGCACCCGAGTCCCGTGGGCCTTTCCCGACTTCTTCACTGCTAGTCCCAAACAGCTCCAGCGATTCCCCAGGCCCTAGGCCTCTTCACTTTCCCCATAGTGGTTCTTATACCACTATTTTAGTATATGGTTTAGGTGGCCCCTAGGGCTCATCCAAAATTGTGCAACTTTTGTGTATTTAAACTGTGTTTTGTTTTAACGCATTTGCTTCTGTTCTCATAAAGAGTATCAGGGTTATTTGTAGAAATAAATCTATATATATTTTCATTATATATCTGTGTGGTGTCCTTTCATTTGGTATTCAAGGGATTGTGTATGGTAAAACAGCTTGCTTCACATGCCTTTACAGAGTTTAGCCTAAGACTGCTTAGTCCATGCTACCCCTAGGATAGCTTGTCTATAAGGTTGACTTTACAACCTGCACCATAAGGGTTGCTTGGCATGGTACAAGGTGATCACTAGAACTAGTGAGCATCATATACCAGGCCAACTTCTCACACAGAGGATGATGCCAGCCCAAGCAGACTCCCAGGGCCATCAGGCTCCTAGGACATCCCTGCCTCCACCACCTTGGCCTGTGTCACTACACCAACACCTGCCATTGTGAGCTGTGCAGCCACCACCACCACCACCACTCCTGCCTGTGCCACCCTGCCTGACCCATCGCCCGATGATGGGCCATCGACATCCCAGGCAAGCAGGGAGAGAGGACGGGAGAGGACACAGGTGAGGCCACAGCTCACAACCAGGAGTGCAGTTGTTAGGCAAGGTGGGGAAGGACACCCACCCCATCCTGGGGCCGAGACCCTGGAAGCCATCGCCAGAGTCCATGCCTCCTATGAGCCGTCGCAGACACAGTCCGATCGGGCCCACCAAGACTCGCAAGAGAGCAGCCAGCTGTTGCGGTCCATTGACACTCGTATTGGCCAAATTGTGGACCTCATAGGCCAGCAAACTGCTCTGTGGAGGGATTGGTTATCCCGCGCCACACCACTACCCCCTCAGCCAAGTGCCCAGCGGGACAGGTCACCAACACCACCGCCACCCACACCTGAGCCCACGGACAGGGAGGTGGCCCCTGACCAACCTGCCCCCACAACTGTCTCTGCTCTGGCTCCAAGACGGAGGGGCCGTCCGAGGCTGGATCCAGCTGAAAGCAGTGGAAATGCCTCATCTACCCGCTCTAAGAGACTTCACCCATCCCTGCCACTCACCCTGCCAACTATCCTGTCCCACAATGCCAAGCATTGGCACAAGTATGTTGGACTAGGTGGACATCACACAATGTGGTGTCCCCACGGTGTTTTCATCTGCCATGACCTTCAACTCTCACTTCCCCCCAACACCTATTTGTAAATATGCACCAACATCAATCCACAACCTGTTAATAAACACCACGTAAACACTCAATGCTGTGTGACCTCCATGTTTTAATCACATGATTGTCTTAGAATTTGTCGTTACCAGGTGCAGGGATCAATGTTGTTGAGAATCATGCCTTTGTGGGAGTGACCTAGGGATAATGAGAGAACAACAAACACAGGTCAGGAAAGTGATTCACACCCATCACAACACACTGTACTGCAACATCCCACAAACCACACTCATCACCAATTAAGTGGATCACAGGACACACATCAGGGAGCTTTGCATGTACACCATCTACCACACACATTTGCAAACAGAACATACCAGAACAGGCAGCATAGACACACCACATCCACACTCCACCAGCAAACATACATCACGCATTGTCTAGCTGCACAAGAGGTAGTTACTCACATTCAAGGAAAATAGCGATCAATGAGCTGATGCCTCTGGTCCACACCTTCTTCCTCACCACTATCCTCATCAGTGGACATGGGTGGGATGGGAGGCGGAGCAACCTGTTGGTCTTCAGGGTCCATGATCAGTTCAATGTTATTGCGCAAGGCCAGGTTGTGGAGCATGCAGCAGGCAATCACGATTTTGCATACTTTGGCTGGTGAGTATGGCAGGGCCCCTCCGGTTTTATCCAGGCACCGAAACCTAGACTTCAGCAGTGCAAAAGTACGTTCCACCACTCGACGTGTCCTCCCATGGGCATCATTATAACGCATTTCACCAGGGGTAGTAGGATTCTGTATGGGGCTCAGCAGCCATGGCCGGTTTGGGTACGCAGAGTCGCCTAGGTGGGGGGATGACGGACACAAATATGATTACCAGGATTGGTGGGAACACATCACCATGCACACATACAACACAATTGTCCTCACAGCATACTCACCTACAAGCCACGCACGTTCTGGACACAGATTAGCCATCAGTTGGGGACAATGCTGCTCTGCAGGATGTGTGAGTCATGTGCGGAGCCTGGAAATCTGGCACACACATGGGAGATGATGTTGTCAGCCAGGCACACCACTTGCACGTTGATCGAATGGTAGTGCTTTTGATTGCGATATACAGGTTCACGTGCCTGGGGTGGAATGAGACCAATATGTGTGCCACAATGGAACCCACTACGTGTGGTATCTGGGCCAGGGCATAGAAGTACCCTTTGACTGCTGCCAACTCTGCTTGCCGTGGAAAATGGATGTAATCATCCTTGGCATGGCATTCAGAACATCCCGCAGTACCATGCTGAACATGGATTGTGACATCCCCCTGGCATGTCCAACTGTGTACTGGAAAGTGCCAGTTGCAAAGAAGTGGAGTGCCACCATCACCTTTGCTGTGGGTGTAATAGCTCCTGGATATGTCCTGCGTGGCTGCAGATGAGGTGACAATTGGGCTACAATCTCATGCAATCTACGTCGATCACGCCGGAATTTGCGGATCCCCTCCTCGTCAACCATGTCCTCCAGCACAGTGTATGGTCGATGCACATTTGGAGCCCTCCTGTGTGGGAGTAGATGGTAGCAGATGTCAATTGACCAACAACGCATAGCTGTGCCACACTATCACATCTTGACCAACACAATGAAAATAAGACATGTTGCAGACAATGATTATATGTGTGACGTGACCAATATATAAGGCAAAACAGATAACTACACACAATGTTCACCCACAAACAACATCATGTGTGCAAACATGTCCAATGTAGCGTGCACACATGTCGAAAGAACTGCCAAAAACACATGACTGAGGGCCCAAATGTGGACAAGCGTCACCACAGACACACATGCACGTGCACACACAACACGAACATGGAACACACCCTCCTTGTCTTCATGCACCCATGACCCCACCTACAATGCTAGGCATCCTCACAAGACATGCATGGGCACACAACAGCTAACACACATACGCATATACAGAATGCATGTATACCCCCATCATTGTTACTTGCACACACAAACCACACACTCACAACAGCTTCTGAATGTGGTTAGACACCCTTGATGTACTGTGTAGATGTGTACAAATGGAAACGTGTGTCAGCCAAACCAAGACGTCAACACGTCGCCATGCACATCTGACGCAACTTGTGTGCACATCAATAGCATTTGTTAACCACTGGCAAGGTCAATAGTATGAACACACATACCAAAAATGAACATGAAACACACACATGGCCACGGGCCATTGACTTGACATCATAAATCTTGCAGCATTCTGGACATGTCCTAACACACATGTACAACTATCAACATTACATGTGTGCGGAAACATGCAGTGTGTACATACGCTATGTGTGGATGCCTTCCACCTACACAGAAGTTGATCGTTGATCCTGCTATTGTGCATGACATATGCTGTATGGTCAAGGACCATCACGGTCACACCCCGCAACACGCATGTGTGTACTACCGCGACGGTGAATCATTTGAAAATGATCACTCAGTGGCGTCGCTATGGCGGTGTACGCATTCCGCGGGGGCGGTGCAGGCTAACACTGACTTTTGAATATGCAATTCGAAATGGCAGTTGATACCCCCCCTTACAGTCACATTGCAGCACCCACCGCAGACCGCCGGTCCTGGCCGGTCTCCCACTGCCGATCCTGGCCGGTCACCCACCGCCGTTCCTGGCTGGTCACACACCGCCGGTCCGGGCCGGTCACCCAGCGCTGTTCCTGGCCTGTCACACACCGCCGGTCCTGGCCGGTCACCCACCGCCGTTCCTGGCCATTCACACACCACCAGTCCTGGCCGGTCACACACCGCCGGGTGCTGGCGGTGGGTGACCGGCCTGTGCATTGAGGTCACCATGGCATGGATGGGCCTTGCCGGTCACACACCGCCGGTCCTGGCGGGTCACACACCGCTGGGTGCTGGGGGTGGCTGACCGGCCTGTGCATTGAGGTCACCATGACATGGATGGGCCTGGCCGGTCACCCACCGCCGGTCGTGGCCGGTCACCCACTGCCGTTCCTGGCCGGTCACACACCGCTGGTCCTGGCCGGTCACCCACCGCCATTCCTGTCCGGTCACACACCGCCGGTCCTGGCCGGTCACACACCGCCGTTCCTGTCCGGTCACACTTCGCCGGTCCTGGTCGGTCACACACCGCCGGGTGCTGGCCGGTCACACACCGCCGGGTGCTGGCCAGTCACACACCACTGGGTGCTGGCGGTGGGTGACCGGCCTGGACCGGCATTGTGTGACCGGCCAGCACCGGCGGTGTGTGACCGGGCAGCACCGGCGGTGGGTGACTGGCCAGCAACCGGCGGCGGGTGACCAGCCAGGACTGGCGGTCTGCGTTGGGTGCTGAAATGTGACTGTAAGGGGGGTATCAACTGCCATTTCGGAATTGCATATTCAAATGTATGTGTTAGTCTGCCCCGCCCCCACGGAATGCGTGCACCGCCATAGCGACGCCAGTGATTGACATTTTTTCAAATGATGCATCGTCGTGGAAGCGCGCACATGCGGTTGCCGATGTGTGACCGTGACGGTCCGTGCACATGTAGCCAATGGAAACAGGTAACGCGGGGCGCGTTTGCGCATTCAAAAATAGGGGAAGCCGTGCACCGCCACACCAGGGCCAGTCATTGGCTCTTTTTGAATGAGGCATCCAGGGAAAACCAATTGCTGCAGACTTGTGCCACTGATATGAGCTCAGGGCCCTATATATGTGTGAATTTCGGCAGCACACATTCACTGCTTTCAGCCACTGCTGCCTGCGACCATCACCTCAACCTGCTGCTGCTGAGCTATCCAACAACTGCTGCCTGCGACCATCACCTCGACCTGCTGCTGCTGAGCTATCCAACAACTGCTGCCTGCGACCATCACCTCGACCTGCTGGTGCTGAGCTATCCAACAACTGCTGCCTGCGACCATCACCTCGACCTGCTGCTGCTGAGCTATCCAACAACTGCTGCCTGCGACCATCACCTCGACCTGCTGCTGCTGAGCTATCCAACAACTACTGCCTGCGACCATCACCTCGACCTGCTGGTGCTGAGCTATGCAACAACTGCTGCCTGCGACCATCACCTCGACCTGCTGGTGCTGAGCTATCCAACAACTGCTGCCTGCAACCATCACCTCGACCTGCTGCTGCTGAGCTATCCAACAACTGCTGCCTGCGACCATCACCTCAACCTGCTGCTGCTGAGCTATCCAACAACTGCTGCCTGCGACCATCACCTCGACCTGCTGCTGCTGAGATAACCAACAACAGCTGCTGTAGTGCCACAGTCCTGAACCTTGCCATGCAGAGAGTGCGAGAGATCCATTCTCGTCCCTTCACCGCAGCGGAGCTGGATGTCCTTGTGGACGGTGTGCTCAGCCACTATGAACGGCTCTACGGTGCCCCCGGACAGGTGGTCAGTGCAGTGGGGAACATGTTGGTGGGCATGAGGTGGTCACTGACTCCTGGCTTCTGCAAGCTTGGCGGTGTGCTGTGGGACCTTAACATGTGTTGTACTGAGCATGGCTGCATGAAGATCCGTGTTTCTACGATGTTTGTGAATGTCAAACTGTCCACTATCCGCTCTTGTCTCCCATCATGGTAGGTCAAGCTGCACCTTCGCAAGGCCATGTGGCGGACCATAGCACATGATGTACGGGCAGTGGGGGTGTGCAATAGACGACACACACACTGCCACAAGCGCTGGGACGACATATCCAGGCTAAGCAAGAATGTTGCCGAGATGACACTGGGGATGAATCCAAGATCAACCCGTCTGGCCCGACGCACCATGACCCCTCTAATGCACCGTATCATTGCTGTGACGCATCCTGACCTGTCCGCCCGGCTGAGAGGGGATCAACAGCAAACTAGCGGTAAGCAGACTGTATGTGTATGTGACTTGTGAGTGCATGCATGTATTGGTGCTCAGACACAGTAGTGACATCCGTGGTGCGTTTGTGTTACTGCAATTGCATGTTGGTGCCATTAGCGGAGTGAGCGGTAGCATCCATGTCCGCCAGGTGGACATACCACTTGCTTTGTAGTTGAGGGTTCCAGGACATGCCGTTGAGGTCTGTGGTCCCATGGCATGACATGTGTGGTGCTCTGCATGCACTTGCCCTGTTTGTATGATGTACATGTTTCACAGCCACCACCGGTTCTTTGATATGAGGATGTCTGGTAGGGGTGGGTCATGTGCAGGATGGGTGCTACATGTTATTTGACTGTAAGGAAAGTTGTGATTTTGTAACCTTCAGTACGTGAGTGTGGCACTTAGGTAAACCTCTTTTCTCTCTCTTTCAGCTTTGGCAGAGGGCACTGACCCACAGACGACGGAGATGAGTGGTGGCAATGCATCTGGATCCGAGATCACACACACGCAGACTGACGCTGACGAGGGCAGCCCCGGAGAGGGTGACAGAACCGTCCCTGAGGACTCACATGTAGAAACACCATCGTCCTCATCTTCAGACAGTGTTGGTGAGTCAGCACTGTTGTCACAGACAGGGAGGTGGGCAATAAACACCTTCAGTCGGGACACAGCACACAGGGCCCACACTGCCACCAACTGCAACAAGTACTGCTCGTGCTCGCCAGTGTAGGGGAACCAGAGTTGCCTTCGGTGTAGGCACCACAGACCCTGCCCTTGTGACACAAAGTGCACTTTGTGCTGAGGCTGTTGGTCTGCTGCGACAGCTGTGTGTAGGGCAGACCAACATGATCAATGCATTCCAAGACCACGATAGGAAGTTGGGGCAGGTGGTGGCATTCATGGAGGGGATGCATGGCGATGTTGCTGGTCTCCACAGAACAGTTCAGTCATTAGCAAACACTGTGTCTTCAGCCATTCTACAGTCGCGTAGACAGGGTGCTACTTATGTTCCCCCATCCACAACACTTTATGTCTCAGGGGAGAGTGAATTTTCAGACCAGGCCTCATTTTCTGGTTATTGCACTAGAAGCAGCCACAGGCAGCAAGGCAGGGCACGGAGGGCACAGACCCCATCCCCTAGGACAGGGAAATCTTTCACCGAAGACGACGTGAGCTACACTGGAGTTGACACACAGGATCCTCAAGGGGTGTTGGGGGAAATGGCTTCACATGCTACACAGGCATCCCCCACAAAAGGTACTCCCAAGGCAAGGGCACCTACCAAGTCCAGGGACACTCCCAAGGACAAGGACACTACAAAGGAAAGGGCAACTCCCAAGAGCAGGGACACTCCCAAGGACAAGGACACTACAAAGGAAAGGGCAACTCCCAAGAGCAGGGACACTCCCAAGGACAAGGCACTTCAAAGGAAAGGGCAACTCCCAAGAGCAGGGACACTCCCAGGGACAAGGACGCTTCAAAGGAAAGGCTACCTCCCAAGAGCAGGGACACTCCCAAGGACAAGGACACTTCAAAGGAAAGGCCACCGCCCAAGAGCAGGGACACTCCCAAGGACAAGGACACTACAAAGGAAAGGACACCTCCCAAGAGCAGGGACACTCCCAAGGACAAGGACACTTCAAAGGAAAGGGCAACTCCCAAGAGCAGGGACACACCCAAGGACAAGGTCGCTTCAAAGGACAGGTACACTACAATGGACAAATCTGCACCCAGGGACAGGGCACCGCCCAGGGATCAGGGACATTCCAGAGACAGGACACCTCCTACGGCCAAGGCACATCCCAGGGCCAAGGGTTCTCCCATAGACACGAGCTCCATCAAGGACAGGCATACATCACCCCTGGCTGCACTGAGGCTGATGTTGTTGAAAGAACGTAAAACACATGTGCCAGCGGTGGAGTCCCCCCATACCTCTACTCCCATCCACGCCACGCAGAAGCAGAGGAAGGAGTAAACTGTTGTTGCATCCCCCATTACACATGATGCAGAGGGCAGAAGGCAGGCCCACAGCAAACGACAAGCAGGGTCCAGCACGTCCCCAGAGAGCAGTCCCCCACCAGCACATGATCCACCTTTGATGGGTGATGTTTCAGATGAGGCCGCACCACGTACCAGTCCAGTCATGTCCACGGTGCCCTTACATATCCCTAAGAAACGTAGACACACACCATTGACACCTGACCACCCCGATGTCGCTCCAGTACAGCTATCCCCGGCTCCCTGAGCCACCCTGCCTCCTGGCCCATACAGCCCTGAGGCTCATCATTTCAGTGGTCCTAGTGGCGCAGCTGCAGTTCACTCTCATGTGTCAGATAGTGGCACTGTGTCTGTTGTTCGCTGTCATGCATCATGTAGTAGCCCTGTGTCAGTTGTGCCCTCTCCTGTTTCAGGTACTGGCACTGTGTGTGTCCGCCACTCTCATGTGTCAGATGCTGGCATGGTATTTGTTGGTCACTGTACAGGGACATGTCCTGACAGTGTGTCAGGGTCTATGGCTCCTGTGTCAGTCAGTAGATCCGTGTCTGTGTCTCACACTTCTGTTTCTGGTGCTGGCAGTGTGTCTGGGTCTATGGCTCATGTGTCAGTCAGTAGATCTGTGGCTGTGTCTCACACTCCTGGGTCTGGTGCTGGCAGTGTGTCTGGGTCTATGGCTCATGTGTCAGTCAGTAGATCTGTGGCTGTGTCTCACACTCCTGTTTCTGGTGCTGGCAGTCTGTCTGGGTCTATGGCTCATGTGTCAGTCACTACAGCTGTGGCTGTGTCCGAGGGGAGTAGTTCAAGCAGTCCACCAGATTCTGTGATGTGAGGTTTAGTTCCCATCACTCACATGTCATTTTACTTGGTGTGTAGATTGTCCATTGTAACCACCCTTGCATTATTAATGTCCTTGGGACGGGTCGCTTGACCCACGTACTTGTGTTGCCAGTGATTTACCTGTTCTGTCTTATGGACTGTTGATGCACTTAGCCCCTCTCATGTGCTGCCTCTAATGTACCTGCTCTGTTAAGAACACTGCCCTGTTGCGGTCCTGATACTGCATTGTGCCCTCTCATGTGCTGCCTCTGATGTACCTGCTCTGTTACGAACACTGCCCTGTTGCTGTTCTGATACTGCATTGTGGCCTCTCATGGGCTGCCTCAGATGTACCTGTGCCTTGCCATGGACTGTTAATGCACTTAGCCCCTCTCACGTGCTGCCTCTGATGTACCTGTGCCTTGCCATGGACTGTTGATGCACTTAGCCCCTCTCACGTGCTGCCAGTGATGTACCTACTCTGTGCTATGGACTGTTGATGCACTTAGCCCCTCTCATGTGCTGCCTCAGATGTACCTTATCTGTTACGAACACTGTCCTGTTGCTGTTCTGATACTGCATTGTGCCCTCTCATGTGCTGCCTCTGATGTACCTGTGCCTTGCCATGGACTGTTGATGCACTTAGCCCCTCTCATGTGCTGCCTCTGATGTACCTGTTCTGTGCTATGGACTGTTGATGCACTTATCCCCTCTCACGTGCTGCCAGTGATGTACCTGCTCTGTGCTATGGACTGTTGATGCACTTATCCCCTCTCACGTGCTGCCAGTGATGTACCTGCTCTGTGCTATGGAATGTTGATGCACTTATCCCCTCTCACGTGCTGCCAGTGATGTACCTGCTGTGTGTCATGGACTGTTGTTGCACTTAGCCCCTCTCATGTACTGACTCAGATGTACCTGCTCTGTGCCATGGACTGTTGATGCACTTAGCCCCTCTCATGTGCTGCCTCAGATGTACCTGTGCCTTGCCATGGACTGTTGATGCACTTAGCCCCTCTCACGTGCTGCCTCTGATGTACCTGTTCTGTGCTATGGACTGTTGATGCACTTAGCCCCTCTCACGTGCTGCCAGTGATGTACCTGCTCTGTGCTATGGACTGTTGATGCACTTAGCCCCTCTCATGTGCTGCCTCAGATGTACCTGCTCTGTTACGAACACTGCCCTGTTGCTGTTCTGATACTGCATTGTGCCCTCTCATGTGCTGCCTCTGATGTACCTGCTCTGTTACGACCACTGCCCTGTTGCTGTTCTGATACTGCATTGTGCCCTCTCATGTGCTGCCTCGAATGTACCTGTGCCTTGACATGGATTGTTGATGCTCATAGACCCTCTCATGTGCTGCCTCTGATGTACCTGCTCTGTTGTACCCAATGCCCATGCTCTTGGCTACTGTAAAATTATACCCCTATTATGTTTAATAAAGCAAGTCAATCATGTGTAGTGGTCTGTCGTTGTCATTCCTGGTTGTGTACTTGAATTGTGGATATATTGGTGCGATCGTAAATGAAGTTTCTCAAACATGACACTCCCCCTCCCAACGTCACAGCCCTGGCAGGTACTCCCCTTCCGACAGCAATTGGTGTGTTGGCGTACCTGCGTCGTCGTCGGTGATGGTCCATGACTTGCTGGTGGTGGAGGACGAAGAGTATCGGAAATGCATGTAGCGCTGGGTCCATGACAGAGAGCAGCTTGTGGAGGGTATCTCTGCAATGTGTTGTATCTTCGCTGTGGGGAATCCGCCGTGTTCAGGCAGGTTTTTTCCACAGCGATTTGATGTGTGTTTTCCGTCATCGTGATGTAGAGGACGGTCGGAGACGTCATTCTGTACGGCGGTGTCTCTGGATTGGTTACATCCGCCGCGGGGTCGGGTGTAGTTCCGCGGCGGTGCGTGCTCTTCCGCCGCGTACAGACTTTTGACGGTGTTTCCCATCCTAATATGGCGGACGGAGTGACCGCTGCAGGCGGACTGGAAAAAGGCATTTTCCGCCTACTCCAGGCCGGCGGTCGTCCTTCCGTTCGCCATTGTAATCGACCTCTAAGTACCCACTTAAAGCATTCTCACAATATGAACCATTAAGAAAATATTCAGTGTCCCCATTCATGCATCTAAATCTGTATGGTAATTCCCAGTACTCATGTATGTACCCTTCTCCTAGTGCTTCATTTCTGCCTACCTGGTGGTATTTGAGGCAGTATTGAAATTGGTGTTGTGACTGGCAGTGTAATATAGCCATGGATTAACCATTCTGTGGAAGGTGACTCACCCACAGTGAAAGGTAAATGGTCCAATTTTTCAATGTGGAGCATGGTATATTTCGCATCTCTGTGTGCCATAACCATCGGTCTTTCCATAGGATTGTATAAAGAAAACAGACTTGTGCTGTTGATAGAACCCTAGGGCACTGGGCCAGAACTCAGTGTTTTTAGCATTCAGCTTAATATTTTAATGGATCACAATTGTGATTGTCCATGTTGTAGAACAGGCAAATCCTGTTCCATTATATCTATTGCAGAAGACATGATGTTGGCCACTGAATAGATCCTGGATGGTATTGTGGTCATACCATTTTCGACTACAGCCAAAACCTTTTCAAGGTTAACCCTATCTATTTCAAGTAGTCTCTCAACAGCGTCCTGTTGGGAGATGTTCCATAGTTCGTTGTAAATAGCATGCAAGAAGCGCTTTAGACGTGGCTTCAGGGGGGCCAATAAAAATGCCTAAGTTCCATATCGCCTCGGAGAAGGGATAAGTGTTGTTTTACTTGGGACAGTGATAAGGTCTCAAGCCACTCTAGGCATAACTTCCCAATACTGTAAGATGCTACCACACCCAAGTATTCTGATTGTACATAGCGCTGATCAGGCCTCTGGATGCTAAACCCTTCGGTGGTACCCTGGAATCTTGACTGACCCCTATTTGTGTTGATAGTTCAAACCAACAATCCCTTCCAATTGGGGTCTGATGAATTGTAAGAACCATTGTGTAGCATAGCATCTAATGTATCCTCACTGTGTAGAGTATAATTTTGCCAACACTCAAAGTGTGTAAGTGAGGGGATCCAAGGTGTGTTCAAATCCTTGATCCTGGCTTGCCCAAGAGAGGAAGTCTGTTGCACAGTCCTGTTCAGGAAAATCAATTGATTTGTCATCAGGCATACTCTAAATATGGCTTCAATTCCATGAACCTGCCAATCCTCAGTCCCCCAGACAGATTTTGTGTGTATATAGTGTCCCTCTAAAATTCAAAACCCTGTTCGACAGGTGGGAATTAAAGGAAGTATATCAGCTATGTGTTTGTTAGCATATTCTTCTTTGCAGATGTAGGTGCAAGCCTATAGTAATAAGAGGCTGGGTCTGAAGTGTTAAACCCAGAAAAGAAAGCAAACCTCTGTGCAAATGTTGTTGAGCTACCTTTTGGCAGAGTTGGGCATTGTTCCAATTGATGGTATGTGAAAACATTATGTGTGATATTTGTCTTGTGCACAAAACGGTAACCATAGTGTTGGTAAAAACATGGTGTCAGAATTAGATGTATCATCATACAATTCTTCATTTGAAAATGCTAAAGATTGTTCTAAATCAGACAGCGTAGTATGCACAGTTTCAATGTCCCAATCATCAGAGAGAGTACTAGAGATGATGATATCACTTAGAGAAATTTTGAATAAATTAGGTATTCGTAGAAGTTCAGTACATCCATACACATCATAGGATACTCAGTCCCAAACTATTCCTTCAAAACTGGAACTGCTGTAATTGTCACTAAGGACAGATCCATGTGTTCACATTGTGATGATGCATGCAGTTGCAGGAGGCTAGTTCACATGTTGTACTGCAGAGCGTTGTAGGGGGTAAAGTCCATATAGGAGCAAGGAAACTACAGTCACTATACCAATCCAAAGGACTAGGAACAGTAGACCAATTGCAATTCAGAGCTAAAGCCAGGGAAACACAAAGGGGCATATTAACAAGGCCAGGCGATAATTATTGCTAAGCGCACTTAGCGCTAGGATAAATATAGCCGCCAACTCTGAATTTTATCGCAGAGATAGCGTGCTATCAGCAACGCTTATCTCCAAAGTGATAAAATTCAGAGGGCAAGCTGCCAATTGTGAGATTATTGCTGGAAATACAGCGATAATCCCACAAGGTTTGGTGATATCTTGATGATAGGGATAGACATACTTAGCCATGATATCCACCTTACATAGGATATCATGGTAGAGTCAGAAAAATACCAGATGTAAAAAAGCAGCATTAACCGCGGTTAGCGCTGCTTTTTTAATCGCTAACAGGGTTAGCAATATCCTTGACAATAGGAGAAATGTTGCTTAGCGACATTTCTCCTATTATTTTACCCTGGAACGCCCCCTTTGCATCTCATTAGAGATGTAAGGGGAAGCGTAGAGTAAAAGGGTGCTAACATGCAAATGTGCGTGTTAGCACCCTGTTGCTGATAGGGCGCTAGTTTTATCTCAGCTTTTTTGGCTTTCAAAGCCAAAAAAGCTGAGATAATGCCCTTGTTTATATGCCCCAAAGAAAGTTATTTTCAGCCAATGGTGGAAATCAATAATGTATTTGTGGGGAACAGGCGCTGGTGGTGACTCGGGTTCACTAGGATCTGATGAGAAATTGTCAGAATCAATGAAGTAGTCAGACACAGTGCGATCCATCTTTGGTAGCTCAGCAGGTTTTGTGGAACTGAAAGATGCCTCCTTTTGAGACATATTCACATCGATGCCGGTATTAGGCCTAATTGAGATTTGTGTGTCATTTGTAGTTTGATGTTGTTCAATTTTAACAGGTAGATGTTGCATTCCATTGTTGGTAACTCCGTCACTTCGTGGAGTGGAGTCATCAAAAGTTATTCATCTTTCCATCTGAACTTCCTGTACAGTAGTGAGAGGAGATATATGGCTTCCTAGGAGTCCATGTGGCCTATTGGTGTGTATCAGCCACATACAGCTTTCACTTCTCCAGTGGTGGTACGTTTTACTTGGACATTGCTTGGTAATGCCCAAAATTAATTGAGTTCTTATAGAACAGCCAACTAATCATTGATATCAAATGGTTTTTCATCTGCCACTGTTCTGCCATAGTGAAGGTCTGGTACCCACATTCTTATCCTGAACAGGACTTCATATGGAGTACAGCCCACCAGGGATTTTCTTGGCATATTGTTAAATTGTTTAGTGTCCTCTGGACCGCATATAGGTAATTGAACCAACTTCCACCCAAGCCTAATATCCTAGCTGTTAAGGATTGCTTTAAGTCCGGGTTCTTTCTCTCAATGATCGTATTTTACTCTGGATGATATGAGGAGAAGTACCACAATGCCAGACCCAACCTTCCCATGGATTCTTTGTAAGCCTGTGAGCTAAACACAGGGCCACGGTCGGAATGTAATGTGCCAATTGCGTATGTCCCTATGAAGACTCACAAATCCATAACAGTTGAGGCGTTAGCCGAGTGCTGAGGTCAAATCCAGAGGAATCTAGAACATGAATCCACTGACACCAAGATATACTTGTAAGCCCCGTCAGATTGCAAGGGGCCGTAGTGGTCCAAATAGACACATGCAAGGTGTCTGTCTGAGATCAGTAGGGGTGTTTGTGGTGGACGTGCTACAGTGGAACCTTTCATCTGCTAACAGATGAAGCACTTGAAGACAAAAATCTTAGTTTGTTTAGCAATACCTGGACACCAATAATGCTGTTTCAGTAGTGAAACAGTCACCACGATACCTCATATGCTGAACCCAGACCCTTGTATACAGCTAGAACTAATCCTATTCTGCGATATATGTTTGGTATTACTCTATCGCCAACTCCTGGAATTTCAGCATACAGGATGTTGTGCGTATCTAACTTGTAGGAGTACTTGAGTGGAAAACCTTTTGGCAAGGCTGAGCTGTTGCATATAGCATTCACATCTATCATTATTTGTCAGTTTATCCTCATACTGGAATGAGTGATTGCAGCAACGGCAGCAGTTTGCACTGTCACCTTGGCAGCTTCATCAGCCACTAAATTCCATTCAACATGCATGCCTACACACCGGTGACTCAATGTATGAATTACATACGCCCCTAGCAAGCATTCTTTCAGCTGTGCCAACTTTTCCCATAGCAGCTTGAGCTTTATAGTGCAACCTTTGGAATCTGTAATGCCATTCTGGCCCCTATAGTGAAAACATTCATTGTGACACTGGACACAATAAAACAAATTGCACTCAATGAGTGTGGGGAATTCCTGACCCGTACTCTGCTGTGCCAGTATCAGGGGTTTTAGTTCTGCCAGCTATGCCATGCAACCTCCTAGAGACTGCATCTGTGTATTGCTAGGACGGAACATGCCATCCCGCATACGTCCCTTCACAATTGCACATACTGCGCTGTATTGCTCTTTACTTCATATGGCAGATTGGGCAGAACCGTCAGTATAAATGATCCATTCATACCGATCGAGAGGCAGGATTTAATTTGGGAGATGATAGTCTTGCTCGTACTGCAGAAATGCTTCTGTCTTCAGTGTAGGATCATATCTGTAATCTACATTAGTCGCAGTGAGAGAATTATCCCAATGTATCCCTCGTGGATGCAGTGCTTTTGCATTTGAAATGCTTGCTTTATTAACAGCCTCTGAGGTTGGTACTGGAGTCACAACCATTATTTGTTTCTGCTGTGCTAGTGCTCTTTTTCTCACAGCAGCAGATTGTACTGCTGTCAGTATCTTTCCTGTAGATGCAAAACACATTTCAGCATTTGTGTACAAATGTGATTTGTTTGCTATGGGTACAGTTTTGCCTTCCTTGAAGGTGATGTAAGTGTACCCTCATTGATCCGCGGTTACACAGATCACCAAATTAATGGTATTTACACATGTGTGTAAGTGTTTAGAAGCTATCATGACAGTTTGTTGAACTGGAATCAGGTCTGATTTGGTCGTAGAAAGGTTTAACCCTTTCAGCCTAATCAAAAATATATGATCTGCATAATTTTGGAATACTAAAATGGATTGTAAACATTTCAGAGTTTTTGGAGGTTGGAGCAGTGCACATTTTTCAAAATAATTTGCTGCCAGGTTTTTGTCTTCACTTGATAGCTCATATCCTAAAAATAGGACATTGAGGTGGGCAATTTTTGATTTCTTATAGGTAGATTTGTAGCCCAAATTGCCATACCCCAGAATTATGTTGTTCACCCTGTTCAAGTGTTCCAGATACTGTCAGATAAATGTCATCTATATTGGACAATACCTCCTGCCTCTTCATAACCATTTTGAAGTAACTCTGATACTCTTGCTGAGAACAACCCAGGGCTATTCTTATTAACCCTGGGCGTAGTGGGCGTAGTGGGGCTTCGCGGAGCTACGTGAAGTGGGTGAGAAACTACGCCCACCTCCGCACTCCGCGTAGCCCCACTACGCACCGCAGGCCTCCCTCCCGCCCTCCCTAAATACTTTAAATTAAAAGTGGAAAATAATTAAAACGCACTTTCCTTGCCCGCCGCTGCCCGCCGCGTCCCCGGGGCTCGCTATCTTCATGGCTGCCGTCTTGTGTACTAATGCGCATGCGCGGGCGACCGCGCATGCGCATTTCTCGTGAGAAATGCGCATGCGCGGCCGCTCGCGCATGCGCATTAGATACACAAGACGGAAGCAATGAAGATAGCGAGCCCCGGGGACGCGGCAGGCAGCGGCGGGCAAGGTAAGTGCCTTTTAATTCTTTTACACTATTAATTTAAAGTATTTAGGGAGGGCGGGAGGGAGGCGGGTGGCGTCCAGCTACGCTCCGTCTGCGGAGCGTGCATAGTGCCGGATTCTACACCTGCTACGCAAAATGCGTAGAAGCCGGCACTACGCACACTCCGTGCACGGAACGTAGCCGCCCGCCCAGGGTTAATTCTTATACCCTTGGGGATGTCTACAGATTTGGCATTGAGTGGCTAGGGCTGAGAATGCTATCAAGTCACTGCTTCCAGGTGCTATATTTTGGCGGGAAAAAAATTTGAGATATCTAGTGTTGTTTTGTATTTTTTTCCCACAATGTTATTCATTAATGCAGCACTGTGTGCATTTTGTACTGCAAATATTCATGTACAAGTGTTCGAATGCCAGTAGTCTAAAATTAGACAGTATGAACTGTCAGGTTTCATTACCGCAAACAAAGGATTAATCATGGAAGAGGTACATTTTTCAATCACACCTTGGTACTCAAGTTGATCTAAGATCTCCCTGACTTGTTTCTTTGCATCATGTTTTATTGGGTACTGCCTCTGTTGGAGTAGGAGTGACTCAGCCTCCCACCCTACATGATTGGGGTAAAGTGCAGGAGCTAGCACTAAAAACCCCTCCTTCGCCTATGAATTTATAAGCGACTCTGGAACAAGGCCAGAGAAAGCTTGTAAAATTACATCTTCCCTCTTAGGATACTTCATAATTAACTCAGGCGGCCAATCTCTTTCAGCCAAAAGGATGTTGTAACCAAAAGTCAGGTGTTCCCAAAAAAGACCTTTCACTTTCCTGGGTATGTCCCCCTCCATTTGGAGTGTAATTCGGTATAAACGGTGTGGGACACTTACCCTTGATTCCAGTGTCTCCACCGTGATATATTCATTCAAGGCTGCTGTCATCAGAAATCCCATAAGGTTCTGGCAAGCTATGGTTACTGCTGCGCTGTCTAACATTGTCAGAGCCCATTCCCCGTTCATAAGCATAGCCCATAGTAGACTTGGCATTTCATATTTTAAGGCCAGCTATCTTCTTCTTTTTAAATAGAGTTTTAGTTTTGTGTTTATCTTCTTGTTTGATAATGTAGCCAGAAGTGCAACGTGTCTCCCTTTTCAGCTTGACTCACTCTTCTGATCTGTGTTCTGACTGGGCTTCCCTCTCCGAGTCTTTTTATGAACTCTAGAAGAAATGAGAGGAACGTGTATCAGTATCCTGATACCTGTCTGCTTTTTAGGTCGAGCATGTACATTTATGTGTATGTACTTTGTGGGCTCTTGAGATCAGTCCTAGGACCTGCCTGCTTCCGCTTAGGGACTTTTTTCTGTTCAACTGCCTCTATTTAACTGTCTTGATAGAATATGATCAGTAGAGGTCAGTAAAATACCAGAATTGCTTACTGATTGTTCAAGTGCCTCTATTTAACGGTCTTTGATAGAAAACGACCAGTAGAGGTCAGTAAAATACCAGAATTGCTTTATGCTGAGGGACTTTATTTTATTTTTCTGGCAACTGCTTCTATTTAACTTTCTTGATAGAAAACAACCAGCAGAGGTCAATAAAACAGCTGAATCACTTTAGCATTCTCTAGATTCCAGTCCATAGAGATATTCTTCCACGAGCACCCTTAGACGATAATATTTTTTTCAAATCTTATATTTTGAGTGATATGACCACCTAAAGCCCTGATTTTATATTAAAAACAGAGCTTTGGACTATACCATGTCCAGCTGAAAGGCAATATTTCTCTCCATGTGTTCCCATACCTGGTGTGTCATGCAGTTTGGTGCTTACTTTTCCTTCATGTTCAAGAACAGTAGATGTGTCAGCATCCAGGCTAATGCAGACCCACCCCGTGTTCATGATGCATTCTGCTTATTATTTATTTATTGTTTGTTATCCCATTTCGTTTTAGAAGAATCAGGTGCTTGCATTGAGTTATCCGTTTCAGAATGATCTGCCACTTGTGGTTTCCCAGCTCTGGCTCCCAATTTATCTCTACCCTGCTAAGCATAGATTTCTTCAATACTTTTAGGTAGTTCTCGCTCATATTGCTCAGGAGTGAATTACCTCAGGCATTGGCGTATAGCTACCGCTGCTGCCTCCCCTTTTATGTTACCTAACAGAATTGCTGAAACCTGATCAAAATTGCCCATCAGTTTCATCCCCAAGTTCAGGGTAGGATCTGCCCTGTATTCCTTCTGTATTTGTTTCAATACATCAGGTAAAACTGCTATTGAGGGGATACCATGAATTTTGGTAAAAACAGCAACGAAAACTGTACTCCAAGTGGTACAATCCCCTATCGGGGGAGCCATCCCCATTGGCAAGCAAATTGTTAGTAATCTGTGCTTTTCCTGTGGGCCCGTATGGGGAAATACTTCTTCAAGCTGTGCTCTATTCTGTGCTATCTAGAACAGAATTTGCTCCTGCTTGATGGTCATTCTTCCCATAACCGCGTTCAGCGATTGTAGACTGATTCTTGGTGTAGTCAATTGAGGTTGGCCAGCTTGAGCAATCTGCACAGGTTGAACTGTAAGAGTTTGCATTACAAACTGTGTAAGGTTTCCATATGTTTTTACCATGTCTCTGTAAAGTGTACAAAATTCTGCTGCTGGCATTATATAAATTTCTGGATGCGGTGTGGAAGAAGCTAGGACCGGTCAATTCGCTTCTTCTCTGCTGAGCGGACCACTTCTCACATTTGTTGCGGTGTGGGGAAGGGCGCCTTTAAACCAATTAATAAGCTCTTGGTATGTTAACAGGACTTCTATGTTCACGTATGGATAGTATTCTTCAGGTGTTTCATCTTCAATGTAAGTATGAAACAACTTTGTGCATGCATCTGCAGGCAGGAATCTGACTCAAGAATAGAATACCTCTGTTGTGAATGCCTTATGTGCCACAATCATGAAGGTACCATCATCCCCCGTTAGCGGGAGGCCGTATTGTAATAATTTCAGAGTAACTGCATGTCTGCAATTTTCTGTAATATTTAGAAAAACTTCCTGATCTTCTTCCCCTGTACCCCCACTGGCATCTCTATTGACAGACATTGTGGGAGGAAGTAGTAATTGAAATGAGATAAGGTTTTGCACAACGTGGAATGGGAATCTTTTAATCCTTCAAGCTTGAATAACCTACAGCCAATACATACAATGTACCTAATCAGCTGAGGAGGATTTCCTTTCTCACTACAGACATCTCTGGTTAAATGTGAGTAGGGGTCTCTGAGAAAGCAGGACTAAACTACTCAGATGTGACAGTTAAATAAAAATCAAACCAAAGTTGGTGGCACCACGTCATGTAGTTCCTAAAAATATATAGGATTTGTTCGATTGATGGACAAGAGATACTAAGAGCTTGGTGCCAAGACTGGTTAATAGCACCCCCTCGGGATATAGCGGCCTATAGGCCAGCTAGCTCACAATGGCACTATGAGCCCCCTAACCTAACCAAGGAGCTTATAGTTTCTGGCAGCCATCAAACATGACAACCCTTGACTCATCAGTGTTTGGTAAAACAGCACTGTACTTTTCGCTCTGTTAATCGTAATCACTTGGTCTCAGAGAGATACACACAATAAACGTTGGGGACGTTTTCAATAAGCATTTATTGAACCTGCGCCATTCTAGTATAAAACATATTTGCAGCAACAATCAGTAGACAGAAGCAAATGTAAAACATTACAAGCACCAAAAGAGTAAACAGTAGATACATTTCTACAATTGTGCTAAAGAAATGAATATATGCAGGCCTATATAAAAATAGTAATCTTTGCATACTCATCTGATGCAGACCCTGCCTATGTGTACTTAAGTGTACGTAACCTAGCATTTAGTTGGGTGTGAAGCCAAGAGTCCCCTAGGAAAGAGTCAACCCCTTTACCTGACGGGACAGAATAAAGGACCCTGTCTTTGACATCCCGCAAGGGATGTCAGACCACTGCATGTTAAAGCGTCAGCTTGCAGGGACATCCGTGTTAGGCGTGAATGTAGAATCATCTCCTCTAGCTACCTAGTGGAGGTACAGTGCTTTTATAACAAAAAGGTAGCCTCTGGGTACTACCACAATCGATATGTTTTGAGTATGATTATGTAGATAAGCCTAAATCAATAATTGTAAGTATGCAAAGTAGCCCTGTCACCTGAGGTTGAAGATAGTGATGACTTTTTTACAGCGTATGTTAATCCTGTTATGTATGTCATGTGCAGGGGATTTAGGATATGGTGCAAGGAATCTTCATGCATAATAAATAAGGCTGGCTTCAAGGACACCAATCAATATTTATTCAGCACCTTACTGGGTAAAAGTTCATTACTAGAATTTAGGGCTCTGCCTGAGTCAATCTGTTATCCAGGTGCTATTTTTAGTTCCACTACACTACCAACACTACCACTTGGATTCCAGCTGGCAATGTTGGCACTTGAGAGGGTACCACTCTCAAGGTGTCACAGGTAGATGGTGTGGGTCCCTCATAGGAGGAGATCTTTGATGTCCCTGAGCTCTCCTAAAGAACAGTGAGCAAACTCAACAAGCCCTCTGAGAGCACACTTCAGGGTGCCAGACAGCAACAGGTAGTTGGCCCAGGCCAGCCACTATTCAGGAAGGGCACAGGGTCCCTTTCAATGGCAGTAATCCTTCTCATGCACAACAGATTGCTCTGGCAGTGAGCACCACGTAGTTCCAGGTTTCTGGTCCCAGGTCCACACAAGAGTATCACAGCCTTTTGCTGAAGTGTGGCACCAATATTTATACTACAGTGTGTCTTTGAAGTTCAGGTGGTTTGAACCACATAATATCTCCCCTAAATTTCAGTACTGTTTGCCAGGAGGCCATTGAACACAGATCCCCCATCTTTAGTGAGGCCATGATCTGGCTCCCGAGGTCAAGTGTTAAACCCTCTCCCTTGAATCTCTCCATCTATGCAAATTGCAGAAGTCTGTCGTTCCAGTTGCATGCCCATTGTTTATAGCTGTTGCTGTGGAAAGCCCAGATGTGCTCCCCCAACCTCCAGTGTGGACTGGAGCCCAGCATAAAGGCACACAAAAGAGTTTTAGAGCAGAAAAATGCCCACATTCTAGGAGTGGCATTTCTACGTGAATTAGAACAATGCCAACGTTACCACTGGAAAGGGATTGTCACGGTGAATCCAATGATAGGAAAGATGATAAGGCTGTTCCACTGCAATCCACTATGGCAGCCTGCAATACTAGCCCGTAATGACCGACTGGACACATATTTAGAGACACTCAGTTCCAGTGTGACCGGCTGATACTGAAGTGTGGGTCCTCCGGAGCCCTCGCTCCTGTCAGGTGTAGCTCATAATTTGGTGCTGGCAGGAGAACAAGTCCTCTGGGATCCATTCTGCTGGGCCCCTTGAAGGTTGAACTTGAAAAGCAGTATGCAGTTTGTCAAGTCCACTCTAGACAAAAAACAAATAAACATTTAAAGAGACCTGCCGTCATTTGCAACATACACAGGTGTCCTAAATTGACTGGTCTTTAGCTGGTGAAAAACATTCACTATAGGTAGGTGGGGCCAATGAGACAGTTAGAGAGTCCGATTCAGGGTTGCTTTACTGTTCTACACTCATTCAGTCACTACCATTCGAGCCCTCATCAATTGTGACAAAGTTCAAACATTTCAATTCAAAGTGCTCATGTAGTTGCTTTGAAGTCCATGAGCATAGAACAAATGACAAGAAGTCTAGCAAAAGATCAAAGTGGTTAGATTTCACTCTAGATGGGAAGCCCTTCTCTATGCCAAAGGGAGGCATCTACCGATCGCAGGGGCATATGGTGGCATAAAACAATTATCGCTGCTTTTGCTTCAGTTTTCGGGACCAAAGCGGCGATAATTATATTGCCTTATCAGCAAGGTCATGCTATCGCGTGAATCCAAGCCTTAGCGCCCTTTCTACCAACGCCCAGCTTTGCATCTCTAATGAGATGCAAAGTGGGCGTACCTTGCCAAACTTCCATGGAGAATGTCGCTAACTGACATTACTCCAATCAGCAAGGATATCGCTAACCTGCTTAGTGGTGTTAAAAGTAGCGCTAATCGCGCTTAACGTAGGTTTCATTATGCCTGCATCAAAGCTGACTTAGACATATTTATCCAATGGGAGGAGGATATTATGGCCAAGACCACCCTGCCCTATCAGCAAGGTATCACCTGTCGCAGTGCGATTATCGCTGGATTTCCAGCGATATTCGCACAGTTTCGTAGCTAAAGCTTGGATTTCTATCGCTATGGAGATAAGTGTTGCTGATAGCATGCTATCTCTGTGATAGAATCCAGCGATAGCCGGCAATAATTATCCTAGCGTTAAGTGCACTTAGCGATAATTATCGCCGGTTGTTGCTGATATGCCCCGCAGTTACCTCTAGGTTCTGGGAAAGTGTCTCAGACAAGGAGCATTACATTTTTTAAGGCCACAAAAGAAAAAACACAAATCTTCATAAGATCCTTACATCTTTTTCAGCATTCACAGGTGTTCGAAATAGGCACAAGCACCCACCCATACATGGTGAAACTCATAACATAATGCTATATTCAAATGGGTGTCACACTGGAAAACATACTCCAATTATTACAAGGAGGTTGAATCTGCACATGGTAGAGCCAGTGGCAGTTTACCTACAGTGTTACAAGAAAAAAAAGTCTAGGCCCTTAGGCTTGAATTACACTGGCATCGTCACAACCTTTGTCCTCATTTTCTGGGATCATGGGGCAGTATTCACTCTAGCATTTTACTCTATCATTTTAGTGTTTCACAACGGCTAACAGAATGTTAAAATATGTGGACTTTGATGATAAACAGTTTATTAAAAAATTAAGCACCTTCATAGTATTCACAGATTGCTGAGCCCACGGAACGATAATAGTCAGAGCCTCTTTTTATAAAAACTCAAAATGAAGAATGTTTTGTTAATGATCCAAAGGAGAATCAATTCCATTTCTAAAATGGAGAAAACCATTACCCTCAAAAGATGTGAGGGAATGCAACAAGAAACATCACAAGAGGACACTGGTGACAAATGAACTGCATTGCTTTTTTCACGCCCGGCTCGGAGCAGTGTTTCTTACTGCTTCCAGCAGCCAGGAGCAATCCTGCATTTCTTGCGCCTGCAAGCCTTTTTACAACTTTCTAGCCAAATGTGATGCAATGCCATTCAGCAATTTTTGATGTATTGCTTCCATTATTCTTATGAAAAATGTTTGAGAAAGTACAATTTGGGAATCCCCCTTTATCCCATCCCCTCCTTGATAGATCAATGTGAAACTTTCCAAGAACAAGCTGATTTTGCTTAATCTTCTTTGTGGAAAATGTTGTGAAGATTTGTCAAATGCCGGGAATGTTATCAGCAAACCAAAGAGCCCATTTCCAATGGACATCTGGTCTAACTGTAACTGCACAATGGATAGTGACAACCACCACTCTGTTTTTATCTTGATAGCTTCGGGGTGATTCGTCAAGGGGGGGCAGAGAAAAAAGGGTTGTTCCGAAACGTTTTTTCTCCATGTTAATTTCCAGAGGAAACTTTAGACACAGCTACAGCCTCAACTGCTAACGGAATTACACCAAATTTGGCAGAGACATATCTCTTGGTTTAGGAAGCATGTGGTGTAAGTCCATTCAGTAGTTTTTGAGATATTTAAAGATTTTCAGATATCGATATTTGAGAATTGTGAGATCTGATTGGCTGATCCCTCCCGAGCACGAGCTTGCCTCTGATTGGCTGCCAATACTTCAAACCAGGAAGTGGTGGCAGCCATCTTGTGCTTCAGAACGAGGGAGACGGAAGAAGGTGACAGAAACCTTAAAATACAGGGGCAGTGTAGGAACACCATGACCCCCGAGGCCGGCTCAGGGGGTCCCACAGGGACCCTAGGCCCAAAAAAAGCATTTTTGTCTGGGTCCTGCTGGGAACGCAAAACCCGTCGAAAATGAGAACAAAACGTGGCTTGGTCTCCCGTGCTTCATTTTTTAAAGCCCCCGGGTGGGCCAGGTCCCGGGGGCAATCCGGAATTCTGTAGTGGGAGCCTGGGGGTCCCCGTAGCCCCGGGGACAACCACCTTCCCCCCAGGGCTTTATTAATATGGATGTATGACGTTACAACGCATACTTTTACAACGCCTACCTTTACATCGCAAGTTTTACAACGCATGCCTTTATAACGCATAGTGCTTTTGGGCGCTGGATAGTGAATAGTTTAAATTACTATTCCAACTCCAGTCCCCGTGGATAGTAGGGAAGGTGTTGGATAGTACATTAAACCTATTCCCTATCCTAGAGCGCCCCCAGCGCAATGCGTTGTAATGGTTTGCGTTGTAAAAGTTGCGTCGTAAAGGCACTGCGTGGTAAAAGTTGCGTTGTAAAGGATGTTTACCTAGTAATATAGGATGAGAGGGCCTCGAGGGCCCCCTAAGCCCTGGGGGCTGCCAGTTACCCACAGCTAAAACAAATAATAAATAATGTGTGTGGGGGGCTCAAGCCCCCAAACTGCCTCAGTGACCACCACCTCCCTGGGGCTTTAAACACTTGGGAGGGGGCCCCTTCCTGGAGCACATGATGGCCCTGGGGACCGCCACCCCTGAGGCCAGGCTCCTGCAATGTCCCGAGGTGCCCACCCCTGGAACATTGCTGTTTGCTATGGCAGGGCGGGAGCACGGCTCCCGCCCAGCCATAGCAAACTCTGCTTTGGTTTTGGGACGCTAGAGCAGGAAACCTGTTCTCGCTTTCAAAAACCAAAGCAGAATTGCTTTTCCAGAAGGGGAGCTGCATGTCAGTAGCGCCACTTGTGCAAAAGCAATGCCGGCTCCCGCAGGAGGCGGGGAGCTGGCGGGACCATGGTGGCTTTGGGGCTCCCCAATGGTAAGGCTAGGCCCCAGGGTTTGGGATCCCTGGAGCCAGAAGTGTCCCAGGAGGGGGGCCACGTGGCCCCAGTCCCTCTTTAAAAAACAAATAACAAATGGCTGGGCCCCCTGGGGCCATAATTGGCCTGAGGAGGGGTGCCACACGCCCCTCTCCAAATGTATTTATTTAAAAAAAACAAGCCTAAAAGAAGGGGGGCCACAATGCCTCGCTTCTAAAAAAAAAAATTAAAAAGATCCGGCATCTTGCCGGAGGCCCTGTCCTGTGGAAAATTAGTGCGTTTTGGTGAACATTATCTGCGCCATCTTGCCTCTTCCCCTGATGCCACACTTTTGTCGTGCGCGCCCGCCATTTTAAGATGCCCCGATCAGAACAAACCCTTTTTGCATGCCGCTGGCCCCTGACATAGCCCTTTGCCTTCACTAAGCCTGCACGCTGACCACCCCCTGCTTGCACCTGCCTTGAGTCATAAACCCCTCTTCGGCGCTGCTCTGCCCCCGGCCCTCATCCTGTTCCCAGCGCGACACCTCCCTGCTTTCCTTTCATGATCTCCGGCCCTTAGATGCAAACCCCCTTTCTCCCCGTGTGCCCGTTTTGTCCTCCCCGTTCCCAAGCCGACACCCAGCTCTGCCGATACCATCCTTGCCCCTCCCCGTACAATAGAAAGCTTCCCCCATCAAAGAATCCCCGGGTTGATCAAAGCCCCCCACCCCATGAGATCCGATCAGACTCCCCACATTCCGTGAATCGGCGGATTATCCAGCTGCGCGATGCTCATCACCTGTTGTGACTAGGGTGGGGACTTTAACTGTAAATGTGTGTGGGAACGGGCCCAAAGGGGAGTTCCGAGAATGTCTTTTCCGCACATCAAAGCTTTAAACATGTATGTGTAATCTGCAATAAAGTCATAAATGTGGATATAAGAGGCCAGGCCTCAGAAATACAGTTAGAGCACCTCAGAACGATACCTTCTGTCCGTTTCGTTGTGTTCTCCTCCGGAGAGAATAAAAAAACCTTGTTTCCTGCTTTCCAGTCTCCAGCGCCTGCCTCTTCATTGATTTAAATAACTAGAGGGTCACAGAGGCAATACCGCCGGGCAAATATCGATTGTCCCCGACCCGATTGAACTTTTTACAATTGGCGTCCCAAGCGTGGGGCCCATCAGCGACTCGTGGATCCAGTGGGAGAGGTCCCGACGACAGAGTGAACGACTGCAACGATCGGGAGAGCTCTTGCCCAATAGACCCTCGTCTGGCAGCCGATCATCCGAACTTCACTAGTTCCGAACAGACCTCTCTCGAGTGATCTACGGTCCTGACTGGGAACCATCAGGAGTGCCGTGAGAAATACGAGAAAAAGAGGACGATCGGGCGCTGGATTCGGAAGACAAGAAACTGTCCGCATGGTCCGGGTAAGGTCGTGTTGCCACGACAAGTTGCGAAAGAATTTGTCTTGATTGCTTGATTGTTCAAAAATACTAGTATTGCCTTGTTTATTTTTATTTAGAGATTCACTGTCTGCAAACGGAGAAGCAACAGGCTCTCTCTCCCTTTGCAAGCAGTGGAGGATAAGTAGGGTAGCAGCCGTGCTTGTTCTTTTTCTCCCCCACTCAATAATTGCTTGAAACTGAACTGTTGTTCACAAACTATTGTTTCCTGGAGATTCTCTGTCTGCAAGCAGGGAAGAGACCATCCTTTTTGCAGATAGTGAAAAGGGTAGGTAACGCAGATCTTTGCGGTCCTACTCATTCTCCCCATTGTTATTTTGTTGGTCTTTTGTTTTTTTTTGGATCCATGAGGTATTCACTGCCTGCAAACAACGTAGAATAGAAATATTCTGTCTAGTCTTTGCACCTAGTGATAAGATAGGCAGTGCTGACTTTTTAGTCCCTCGTTACGAGCCGTCATGTCTGTCTTCTCCCCATTGATAAATAGCCTGTTTAGCCCGGACCGGGTGTTAGAGGTGGACCATATGGCTCCACTAGAAGGCACCCCTAATAAGGACATGTTCATAAACTATGGGTTATTCACCATAGCTTATAATAAATTATGGCACAGGTATACCGAAGATAGCCAAGACAAACAGTGGCCACTGGCAGGATCCTTTGACCTTGATAAAATAGAAACGTTAGAAATAGCCCTTCGAAATAATAAGACGACGCCAATTATGCTCGACAGTCTCGGTATGTGGCGGAGAGAGGCTACGAAACGACAGAGAAAAGACGAGGATAAACCAAGTAGGGAAATATACCGACAGGACAACCCCAGGACACCGCTACCCACAACTTATCCCCCGACACTATACAAAGGACGACCAGACTTAGGGTCAGACCAATGCGCTTTTTGTAGGTATGTCGGACACTGGAAAGCCCAATGCCCGACTCTACTGAGCGTGAGTAAAGGCAAAGGGCCGACAAGAACGACAGACCGACAGTACGAGAAAAGGCGCGAGACAGAGAAGAACCCGACTTACATAGACAGACCAGACAGAACCACCACGTTTGATTATGCCCGATGGCACAGATTTCGCCAGGAAAATCTCAGCGGCATGATCAAGTTCTCCTAGGTCGGGCAATGTTAAGACGGGAACCCAGCCTCGTTTAAAATTCACAAACGGAAAGAGATAATTATGACCAATAACTGTTTTTATATTTGTCTTGGGTCTTTGTATGTCGTACTTATACTGTCCCCCGTCTGAGTTCGTGTGTATGTAATGTACAAATCTGCGTCATCCCTCCACACGTGTTTCCGTGTTACTCGACCCCTGTTAGCAGAAACTTAGCATAAAAGCAACCTGGAAAGGAAGAAATGATAAAACAAAATCCGTAGACCATTAATAAACTTGAACTTTTAATTTAACACAACAAACAAGGAATAATAACGATAAACTGTAGAAAATGAAAGTCAAACAGAACATTCGCCCCCCCCCATTCTGGAACCTTCCAAAGTAGGGCAGGGTTACGGCTACGCCCAACCAACGGCAACCCATATAAGGCGAGCCCCGCCGCCAACTCTTGGTCAGGAAATCTTAACGTATGGGGGAGCCGGAGGAGAGGCAGGAGCCCGCAGCCTGGGCATTTGCAGGTAGTCCCGCCACATGTCTCCTTGGCCGGCCGCAACGGGCCTGGAAAGACTAAGGTAGTCCCGCCACATGTCAAGAGGAGAGCGAGGCACCTCTTCCTTTTCTCTTCCGTCACAGCCGCAGCAGTCCTGGACGGCGGGATGTCCCGCACGTACCTCCACAACAATTTGTCCAAGTTGGGCTGGGAGGGAGAGGCGACGCGGACGAGCCTCTCCCACCTCCACCGGTAGGAGGTTTCCCAGCCCCCAGCCCGACGCCGAACACCCCCAGTCAGGCGATGGTGCCCATACTTCCACAGCACCGGACACACCATGGTGGCACCCCAGTACTTGCGCAGCACCGAACGTACAATGGTGGCACCCCAGTATTTGCGCAGCACCGAACGTACAATGGTGGCACGTGGGGAACACCGGAGGTGGAGAGGCCTTCATGCGGGGCGATGAAAAGGAGCGGCATGGAGTGCACCGGGAGAAGGAGACGATGTGAACGAGTCTCCCTCGCCCCCCCCGGGGGGGGCATCACAGCTGCACTCCAGCTGAACGTCCCGCTCTCACAAAACAGGGACCTCTTCCTTTCACTCCGAAGGGTCTCTTCCATTCTTGCAAACTCGACGAGAGTGGCCCCTGTAGGGCCTCAAAATGGCGTTTGGATCCGCTGGAAGGCGGGCCCCGGCCACTAGAGTAACTTTGGCCAGCCATACAACTCGAACATTTGTCCCATGGAGCACGAGCCCCCATCTCCGACAGCATCTCCGCAGCCTTGAAGATCATACAAAGGTCCCCGGCGGAGCCTTCGGCCTTTGCAGGTTTCCGGTAAGGGACGGCTGCTTCGATCGCCAATGAAACAAACATGACATTGCCACACCTTCTGTTAGCGTGAATTCTAGAACTGCCGAAAAGGACTCTGGTCCAAACTGCCAGTAATGGAAACATTTCCCCCTGACGCTGCTTCCGGACTGTGCCGGCCCCGCCCAAAATGGCGCTGGTATCAATCGGAACTTACGAACACCTCGTGGTGTTCCTTCGCACTAATATAAACTTGATGTTCTGAGATTTTTGTGACCCTTTGTACACTTGGCTAGAAAAGACAAGGAGAGCTCACTCGACGAACAGTATGAAAAAATCCCCGTTACAAATGTTGATTACGAATATACAATGTATTATATTTTTATAACTGATGTAAACCTCATTTACGATGCATACGTACGGTATGCATATAGGAAATCTGATTACAACTGTTATGATTATGTTTCTAAATTATGAAAATATATGCCCCCGAACCCCCAGCCAATTAATAGACGTTTTAGTCTCTTACAAATGAATGAGTAAAACTTTCCGATGTTTTTACTGTTGCAAATGACACCCCCCACTGTACGCACTTTAGCCATCGCCACGACCGACCAAATACGACCACACCCTCCTAATCCATATGCTGAAATGAATTTGCAAAATAAAGTCTTTGAAACTATGGACGGGTATTGCATGCTTTATTTTAAAACAATATGGGATGGGTAGGAAAGTTCTTTTTCTGTGCACCCTACTCTGCTCTCTCTTTAAGGTTAAAGGAAGATGGTTGCCCAGCCCTGGAGGACGGATCGGATCGACAACACGACACTCCGTCTTAAAAGTACGCGACTGACTCATGAACTCTCGCGTAGAGGAAGACCGTGACTTCCAAGGATGGGTAAAACGAATGGTGTAAATGAGGGAATGTAAAAGGAGGGTGAAATGAAATAATGTAAATATTGTAAAGTACAACGTTCCAAAGTAGCAGGGACCCAAGAACCGAAGAACTTTAGAACGCCACGGCGTCGAAAGAGGTTTAAGGATCCCGATAGTGAGATATATCCTTTGACTAGATACCTCGCACTAGGCACCTCTGGTTTCCTTTTTATGTTTCCCCGCACACGCCCTACATGAACACACTACCCCCCCCTCGACTCCGAAAACCATATCCCCGGGGACCCTGCTCCAAGGAGGAAAGACGAGTAAGAGGTAAGTAAAGGACTTATGAATCCATGTATTTGAATGCGCGCGAATGCTGTCTCCCCCACCCCCCCCTTTTTTTCCTCCCTCTGCAGGTTACATCAGAGATTACAGCCAAGGTGTGGCGAAGATCTGAGACCTTGCCGTGTCTAATTACACGAAACGGACTAGCGCCGCAGGGTGGTGTCTAAGCACGCCTGCAAAGTACTCACGTATCGAACAAACCCGAAAAATTAGCACAACCTGATAAAAAGTGATCACCCTTAAACCAGACCGAACGAATGAACCCATGTCACGTATGATGCGAAACTGTGAGGGAATGTGTGTGTGTGACTGAGGCGTTGACCCAACTGGTCAAAGGACCGAGAATGCGAGAAAGTGCGACAAAATGGTACCCCCTTTTTCTTCTTTCCTTTTCTCAAAGCACGTCCCCTCTACCCTGTCTAATGCTCAAACTGCATGATTACAAGATTCTAACGCGGACTCGTGAATGCCCTTTACTGTGTAATGCACTAAATAGCCTTTCTTGAATGCACTGCCGCCCTCTCTGTTGCACGTGTACTATTTAGCCTGCCGTTGCACTCTTTCTCTCTCTCTCTCTCTCTCTCTCTCTCTCCTCTCTCTCTCTCTCTCTCTCTCTCTCTCTCTCTCTCTCTCTCTCTCTCTCTCTCTCTCTCTCTCTCTCTCTCTCTCTCTCTCTCACTCTCTCTCTCTATTCTTTTTTGCACTACCACTCTTCCGAGTGGTTAGCCCCGAAATTGGTAGATTGCCACCCCTAGCACACCACCTAATTGGCTTCAAATACCGTCAGTATTTGTACAAACATTTGTCTTTAATACAATCACCCTGAGGCCGCGTCATTACCTCTCCTTTTCCGCTAGAAGTCAATGAACCCAGGTTGGGCCGTAAGGGAAAGGACAGGTAAGACGACAGAGGTTCCCTAATCTGGCCCGAAATAAGGGAACTACATGTCAACGGCTCCTATAGTATAAAACAAGGACCTCAGAATACGCGACCCTCCCCTCCCCGAATCGTCGCAATACCCAAACCAGAAAAACGATCACCCCCGTTACCTCCCCTGTCTATGTCCCTGGTTGTTTCCCATAAAACCCCTGTCCTTCCTAGTTAAGTAACCGGGCTGTAAAAAGTTACGTAGGACCCAGAATGATGCTTTACAAGGTTAACAGACTAGACCAAGGTAAAGAAATCGTCAAAATGAACCCCGCAGTAGTTGAAAAACAGGATGCACCGATAGAAAGGAAATGTTTAGCCATGTTCGTCTCTCAGCAAAATACCTGTGTAGTACCATGTTGACGACTCACTGTACCCTTTTGTAAATGTGAAACTCTAGAGAACGGCATATCTTTGCCAGATTTGTCTCCCGAAGGTGGGTTACCATCAGATGAACTGTCATGCCTGTAATAAATGATTATGAAGGAAAGTCATAGTAAATCCAACAGGTCCGCCACCGGTCATTCATATGCCAATTGTGAACGTTAAATATAACGGACATTTTCATTCTTTGCCTGGAGCTGGGAGAGAAATAGACTTTTTTGATTATCTTCATCCGCAAATTTTCTAAAAGACTGTCTTTTCAAACTTGTTTAAGGGTACTGCCGTTGGAGGAGAGAAGGACCGGATGTGGGAGCACGAGGCCTGACTGCAGGCTAAGGGACACCTGCGACATTAGCCAAGGCGAGACCACGACTGAAAAGAGCTGCAGGACGAGGCACTGTTTTCGACAGCATGAAAAGAAAGGGTCGACCTGATGCCCCTGCTCGACGTCCAGTGCCTGTCGACAAGTCCCCGCTCTCTGAATTCCGTCACACGCCCGCCTATTTGAAGTCTCTCGTTCCCCTAGTTTGTTCCTAATTTGGCCTTGCTCCATCCCCCTTTTTCCTCTGACCTACCCTATGGACTGTTTTGAACGCTCTTCTTCCATCGGAACTTTCTGACAATCACCTCAAAGGACACAGGGCGAAAAGGACCTTTCCGACCAGAAACGCGAGGAAAGGGTCGTGCCCTGCAACGCAGAACTTAGAACAGAGCTGGACTTGTAGCTCCACCGCCGGTGCTCAACAGCGCCAACGAAAGACCACAAAGAACAATGAGAACTCGTAAACTTCGAACATTTGACATCCTCAAACACCGTTTTTTTGCCTCATTTCTCTCCCAGCCGCCATTGTATTGATCCTGCTCCAAACCGAATCTGAAATATGTATTAACCTGCCAGTTCACGTTATGATATGTACTTGCTGCTCGCCGTTTTTTGTATTTCATTCCTATGACTTTCCTGCTGAACAAATTTATCAAAGTTTATCAAATAGGTGCACCTCCTAAAAACTAGAAACCTCAAAATGTATTGTTCGCAACTCTTTTTCTAGGGTTCCTACCGGTTTCTTTCTCATGCCCACCACAATAGACCCGAGTAGAAATTGAACCAGCAAGATGTCTTGAATATGTTAAAGGGAGGACTGTGGAAAATTAGTGCGTTTTGGTGAACATTATCTGCGCCATCTTGCCTCTTCCCCTGATGCCACACTTTTGTCGTGCGCGCCCGCCATTTTAAGATGCCCCGATCAGAACAAACCCTTTTTGCATGCCGCTGGCCCCTGACATAGCCCTTTGCCTTCACTAAGCCTGCACGCTGACCACCCCCTGCTTGCACCTGCCTTGAGTCATAAACCCCTCTTCGGCGCTGCTCTGCCCCCGGCCCTCATCCTGTTCCCAGCGCGACACCTCCCTGCTTTCCTTTCATGATCTCCGGCCCTTAGATGCAAACCCCCTTTCTCCCCGTGTGCCCGTTTTGTCCTCCCCGTTCCCAAGCCGACACCCAGCTCTGCCGATACCATCCTTGCCCCTCCCCGTACAATAGAAAGCTTCCCCCATCAAAGAATCCCCGGGTTGATCAAAGCCCCCCACCCCATGAGATCCGATCAGACTCCCCACATTCCGTGAATCGGCGGATTATCCAGCTGCGCGATGCTCATCACCTGTTGTGACTAGGGTGGGGACTTTAACTGTAAATGTGTGTGGGAACGGGCCCAAAGGGGAGTTCCGAGAATGTCTTTTCCGCACATCAAAGCTTTAAACATGTATGTGTAATCTGCAATAAAGTCATAAATGTGGATATAAGAGGCCAGGCCTCAGAAATACAGTTAGAGCACCTCAGAACGATACCTTCTGTCCGTTTCGTTGTGTTCTCCTCCGGAGAGAATAAAAAAACCTTGTTTCCTGCTTTCCAGTCTCCAGCGCCTGCCTCTTCATTGATTTAAATAACTAGAGGGTCACAGAGGCAATACCGCCGGGCAAATATCGATTGTCCCCGACCCGATTGAACTTTTTACAGTCCCTCCCTGCACCACTCTGCAAACTCTCCCCCTGGTGCATTGTAAGTTGGGGAATTGATTGCCCTTGAATATTGAACGTCCCTGGGGGCCAACTACCCCACCAGGTACCTCCAGTAAGCGCCACAGAGCTGGATTGCAGAGAGGTGGTCCAAGACCATGCCCCTTTTTACACCACTCTGCAAATGCACCTCTTGGTGCACAGCTGTTGGAGCGATGAGGTCCTCTTGTGTCCTGAGGACCTCAGGACACAAGTGGACTTCATCCTCAGAGTAGGTGAGTGCAAGGG
This sequence comes from Lissotriton helveticus, assembly GCF_964261635.1. Taxonomy (NCBI): domain Eukaryota; kingdom Metazoa; phylum Chordata; class Amphibia; order Caudata; family Salamandridae; genus Lissotriton; species Lissotriton helveticus. The sequence continues at coordinate 1,433,740,878 of NC_136068.1, forward strand.
CACAATAAATACAGATGACCCCCACCAAGAGGGGTTTCGGCTTTTCTAGTTTAAACTGAAGTTTCTTGTCCAGGCACCAACAATTCATCTTCGACTTCCTCAAAGATACTGACTGCGATGCTATGTTTCTCACGGAAACCTAGCTACCTGAGACCTCAACACCAGATGTAATTTCTGCACTGCCGCACAACAACTGCATTAGTAGAAAAGATTGCAAAGACAAGTTAGGAGGTGGTATTGCAATTATTTACCGTGATACGTTTAAATGTAAAACTGCTGAACTTTTTTCCCTCACTTGCAAAGCCCTCCCCTTCTCACTTCATCTTACACCTACATTTGCGACCTCCAGCGCCTTAATCTATTGAGATCCAGACTATGCAGGGACTTGGTGTACAACCATCCCTGACCTAATTTCTCCATTGTTTTAAAAAAATGCTAACTACACACTCTTAGTTGACTTAAACATGCATTTTGAAGACCCCATCTGCAAATTAAGTCACACATTCAGAGAAGATCTGAAAGCTCTCAACCTTAATTTAATCAACTCTACCCTGCTCTCCATTTCCAATTATCCAGCACCTCTACCCAACTGACCCACTAGGTTGACATAGACCAGCCTATGGTCGACAGCTGTCTCAGAAACTCCCTTGACACATTCCTATCAGCCAAATAAAAAACTGTGCCCAGGCAACACCCTCCTGCCCCCTGGTATAGTCCTTCTCTCTTGGAAGAATAAATAAACTATGCAAGTGACTTGAGTGGAGAAATTTCTATGATCATAACTCAAAATAAAATATAAATCTTCTCTGAGCTACTACCACAGGAGGTGCAGAAAGGCTTGTGTTTCCATTTTCTCCCCTAAAAACTCTGAAGCCCAAAATCATTTGAAAACGCTATTCAAAGTGGATTAAGACCCATCCAGCCACAGCAAAACAGCAGCACCCGCACTTTCACAAGCCCAATGCGAAGAGCCGTCAGCTTACTTTGTCAAAAATATTACATTCAACGTACTCGCGCCTCAACAAGCACCCCCTAGTCCCAGTCCTTAATTAATAACATATCTCCTACCACTGATCTATCTTCCACTGCAGGAAACACTCATCTGGCGTTGAGCCAGCCTGCGGCTCAACTTCACTCTTTGTTCCCACTTAGAGCCAGTGCAAATTATGGGTCTGCTTCAACCAATTAAGTCAGGTTCTCCTCTCAATCCTCTCCCCCTGTTAAACTGAGCATCCTGAGTTTCCACATTCTGACCCCCCTGGTTGAACTACTCAACTCTTCCCTAAAGGAAGGATTCCTTCATCGAGCCTCAAAGCATGCCATGGAACCACCCCTGTTGAAAAAACCCACCTGGACCCATATCACTGGTCCAACTAAAGGCCCATTTCTCTGCTTCCCATTCTCTCCAATATGCTGGAGAAGCATGTCAACAACACGCAGCTCACTTTGCTTGTAGGAAACCAGAATGCCAGTCACCACTCCCAGTCCTGATTCCGGGCCGAGCATAGCACTGAACCTGCTCTACTGGGAGGTAGGAATCCCAACACTGGCCTTCCTCACTCGGAACTCCTCCTTTAGCCATCACAAGGGGAAGAACCTTGTTTTTGGTTAGACTCTAAACTCTGTATGAAGCCCCAAGTAACCAAGGTCGCCTCCTCATGCTGTGCCACCATGAGGTGGCAGAAAAGATCTTGAGGATACTTCCCTACATGGCCCAGAGAACTGTCATACAGTCCATGACTTTGTTCCGGCTGACCTACGGAAATATCCTATATCTGGAAGCAGAGAAGACTGTGATCAGACGCCTTCAGGTTGCTCTGAATTGTGCCTCTAGACGGTTGTTTGGCTCCATAAACACTCCTCCATGTCCCACCTTATTCTTGATCTCCACTGGCTTAAAGTGAACAAGAGCATTGAGTTTAAGGCACTGTGATATATGTATAAAATCCACTCGTGCTCAAGGTCTCAGTGCCTGCAAAGGCTAGTCACTCCCTGCCATCCTTCCTGCACTCTGCCCTCTAGCAATCGCTCACTCTACAGTTCCTAGTGTCAAGCAATCCTGGTTGGGTGGCTGCTCCTTCTCGACATGCGGTTCCAAATTGTGGAACTCTCTCCTGGAATCATTTTGACAATGTTCTTCCCTACTTGCTTTCCACAGAAAGCTAAACACTTGGCTATTACTAACCTCTACTTCATGCTGAAGTGCTTGAAACCTGGATAAATCCATTACCAAGTTGTTGAGTCTTCCGTCTAAGCGCTGAGAAAACCCAGCGGCCGCTATGCACTATACAAGACCATCTTTTTCTGAATATGGATTTGTTTTAAGACCACAATATTGTTTTAAGACCACAATATTAACAACATACATTTTCATGGTACCAACCGAGAGAAACCTTACTTGAGACGAAAGAGAAGCCTAAGGAACCTAGCGGGATCGTTTGTGTAACAACATAAAATACCAAAAGTAACAAGATACAAAAGATCATTAAAAAATACTGGAACCTGGTCCAAGGAGAATTACAAATGGTGCAGCAACCCCTATTTGCCTACAAGAGGGGCAGAAACATAAAAGACACTGTGGTGAAAGCTTTTTTGGATCCCCGAAACAGCCCGATCTAAGAAATCTGTTAAACCTGCCACCATTAACCGGTTACTATAAATGTGGCAATTGTAGAGCCTGTGACTACTGCCTTGAGGGCTCGAGCTTTACCCTGAATACCAGAACATTCAAACTAACACCTTTTACAAAATGCAATAGTGCGCAGGTCATTTATGCCATTACATGCCCATGTGCCCTGACATATGTGGGACAGACAAAACAGAAGGTAAAAACTAGAATTTTACAGCACATGAGTAGGATTAGGTGCAATACGGTGGGTGCGCCTTTGGTAGAAAACTTCCACGCACACAGACATACACCAGAAGACATCAGGTGGAGGGTCTTGGACAAGATAACACCTAGTGCAAGAGGTGGATCCATTACCAAATCACTCAATTACAAGGAGTGTAGGTGGATACACATCCTCAATACGGTGCAGGAGGGGTTGAATGAACGTGAGGAGACAGTAAAACAAATGGGACAACTCTGATCACATAGGTTCATAAATCAAGTTCCCTGTATTTGATTTGAACTTACCTGACACAATACTGTGTTGTATTCCTTGCACGTATTTGAGTGTCTATATGCACTAAAAGAATGTAATATAGTATAATGCCTTGTATCTTACAATGATGATATTGTGAAATCTTTCAACTGTATGGATATTGTTTTACTCCACATGACTGCCAGTTGTTTGTCCTCATCGTTGATTATTGCTGTTGTCACAAATACCCCCGCCCTATGGGCTACATACCCTAACATTATGCCTGCAATTAGTATGACTCCATCATTGTCATGTTTGAAGCAAACCATGCTAATCAACTAGTAATAGCTTGTGAAAGTTTTATGCCAACTGAGCATGACTCATTATTTATTATTGCTGTTGTCACAAATACACCCGTTTTTTTTTTTTTGGGCTATATGTCCAAAAACTATATCGTAATTAGTATGACTCCATCATTGTTATGTGTGAAGCAAAACAGGCTATTCAGCTAGTAATAGCTCGTGAAGGCTTTACGCGAATGAGATCTGCTTCTTAGCAATGCTACTACGGTTGCACGCAACGTAACGCTTGCATACATGACGTCTCTGAGTGGAAGCACTGGGTTGCTTAGCAACTAAACAACGCTTGCGCGCTACAGAACGTATCCCGATCTGTTGCCTAGCAACCTCATGACGCTGACATGCATCTGCGTCCTCAAGACGAATTAACGTGCTTTAACCGGCTCAGTCCGTGTTGGTTCACCTTTCGAACGCTGCGGGAGCGATGAGATGAAAACAGATCTCGCTTGCTGATGCAGATTAAGTGACTGCATTTTCTACAATAGGTAAGACCGACTCGATGTGTTTAAGCATCAGCTCGCTTTCTTTTATAACGCGCAGAATATCATGCTTACGACGCTCCCCTTTTCCTTACAGATCGCCCGATTAGTACGGCGACCCGAGTCCCTAGGAGTCCCACATCCGATTCGAGCCCTATGTGGTCACCTTTATAAAGCAGTGTGGGAACCATTCATGTCGATTACTGGGTGAGTGTATACCCATTAGGGTGTAGAATGAGTTCTCTTAACCACATAGAATATGATGCTCATTATGCGCAACTCTTCTTTACAGTTCGTCTGACTAACACGACGACTCTGAGCTTAAGGAGCAATATAATCACTTCAAGCCCCACGTGGAAATCTTTGTGGGCACTATTAGTGTCAACTACGGGGTGAGTGTATACACTTTTGTTTTTGGAACTAACTGGAAATGATTAGGGACTGAGTGGACTAGCTCCAATAGATATGGATTAATGCTCATCAAATGCTCGTTTAATTCAACAGATTAAAAGTCCACCACGGCTGAAAAAACTTCCACAACATTAACTCAGGGTCCAACTCACGAAGGGCCATCGGTGAGTGTACAAGTAATGAATGTCACTCGTCACTATGTGTCTCACCACATCTTTACAAATCCTTTCTGATAACGAACCTATCTAACCTACAGGCGCAATACCACGGCCCCATGTCCTGAAGGAGACCCGCTTTAGACCCTCAACTAAGGCGTCCATAGGGTCGAAACGTCTACGAGATTGATATCATTGGATCAGTACAGAATATCCAGTTTCACGATAACCAACCTAAGTAGATTACTGGGATAATTTCAACTAAATACTGGAACTGGTCAAAACCAATCAATCAATCAATCAATCACAGCATTTGTATAGCGCGCTACTCACCTGGGAGGGTCTCAAGGCGCTGGGGGAGAGGGTAACGTCACTGCTCGAACAGCCAGGTCTTGAGCTGCTTCCTAAAGGAGAGGTGGTCCTGGGTCAGCCGAAGGTGGATGGGGAGTTAATTCCAAGTCTTGGCTGCAAGGTAGGAGAAGGATCTTCCTCCGGCTGTGGCTCGGCGGATGCGTGGTACGGAGGCGAGGGCGTGGCTGGTTGATCGTAGCTGGCGGGTGGGCGTGTAGAAGGTCAGGGGGTCATTGAGGTACTTTGGGCCCAGGTCGTGGAGAGCCTTGTGTGCGTGGGTGAGGAGCCTGAACGTGATTCTCTTGCTGATGGAGAGCCAGTGCAGGTCTCTCAGGTGGCCGGAGATGTGACTGTGTCGTGGGATGTCCAGGATAAGTCGTGCGGAGGCGTTCTGGATGCGTTGGAGTCTTTTTTTAAGTTTGGCTGTGGTTCCGGCGTAGAGGGTGTTCCCGTAGTCCAGCCGGCTGGTGACGAGTGCCTGGGTGACGGTCTTCCTGGTTTCAGTGGGGATCCATCGGAAGATCTTGAGGAGCATGCGCAGGGTGTTGAAGCATGATGAGGAGACGCCGTTGACTTGTCTGGTCATCGAGAGGGAGGAGTCCAGGATGAAGCCGAGGTTGCGTGCGTGGCCCGTTGGTTTGAGAGTGGTGCCCAGGGCAGGGGGCCACCAGGAATCGTCCCAGGTGGAGGGCGATGATCCCAGGATGAGGACTTCCATCTTGTCTGAGTTCAGTTTCAGGCGGCTGTTCTTCATCCACTCGGCGACGTCTTTCATCCCCTCCTGTAGACTAGCTCTGGCGGTGTCGGGGTCGTTGGTGAGGGAGAGGATCAGCTGGGTATCGTCGGCATAGGAGATGATGTTGAGGTTGTGTTGGCGTGTGATGTCTGCGAGGGGGCTCATGTAGACGTTGAAGAGGGTTGGGCTGAGTGATGATCCTTGTGGTACGCCACAGATGACTTCGGAGGCTTCGGATCTGAACAGGGGGAGGCGGACTCTCTGGGTTCTTCCAGCGAGGAATGAGATGATCCACTCCAGTGCCTTCTCTTGGATTCCGATGTTGCTGAGGCGCTGCACTAGGGTGCGGTGGCAGACAGTGTCGAACGCTGCGGAGAGGTCCAGGAGGATCTGATGTCATCGGTGGCTGCGATCAGGGCGGTCTCGGTGCTGTGGTTGGCTCGGAAACCGGACTGTGAGGTGTCGAGGGATCCGTTCGTCTCGAGGAAGGCGGCGAGCTGTCTGTTGACGGTCTTCTCGATGACTTTGGCAGGAAAAGGGAGGAGCGAGATGGGGCGGAAGTTCTTGAGGTCGGTGGGGTCCGCTGTGGGTTTCTTCAGGAGGGCGCTGAGCTCGTCGTGCTTCCAGCTCTCCGGGAAGGTGGCGGTGAGGAACGAGGCGTTGATGATGTCCCGGAGATGGGGTGCGATGATGGAGTCGGCATTGTTGAAGACGTGGTGGGGGCAGGGGGCAGTGGGGGATCCGGAGTGGATGGAGTTCATCGTGCGGGTGGTGTCTTTGGTGCTGACCGGGGTCCAGTTGCAGAGGGTGGTGGTGGCGGGCGTTGGTTCGGTGGTTGGGTGCGTGGTCTGTGCGCCGAAGCTGTTGTGTATGTCGACGATCTTGCGGTGGAAGAAGGAGGCGAGTGAGTCGCAGAGGTCTTGCGAGGGGGTGATGTCGTTGTTTCCGGCGCTGGGGTTGGAGAACTCTTTGACGATGCTGAAGAGTTCCTTGCTGTCGTGGGCGTTGTTGTCCAGTCGTTCTTTGAGTGCTGTCTTCTTGGTGGCGCGGATCAGGTGGTGGTGCTTGCGGGTGGCGTGCTTGAGGGCGGTCCTGTTGTCTGTGGTCTGGTCCTCGCGCCAGGCTTTCTCGAGGGTGCGGCAGTTCTTCTTGGAGTCCTTGAGTTCATTGGTGAACCAGGGGGTTTTCTTGCAGCCGAGTCTGCTGGGAGGGTTCTTTAGTGGTGTGAGGTCATCGGCGCAGGCGGTCAGCCACTGTGTGAGGTTGCTGGCTGCTTCGTTGGGGTCCGTTGTGCTGGTGGGAGGGTTATGGTCGAGAGAGGCGGTGAGCTGCTCGGTGGTGATCTTGCTCCAGCTCCGGCGAGGAACCTGTTGCGGGTGGTGGTGGGTCGTCGTTCTTCTGAAGCTGAAGTGGACGCAGCTGTGGTCAGTCCAATGAAGTCCGGTGGAGTAGCTGACGGAGATGTGCTTGCTGGATGAGAAGACGGGGTCAAGCGTGTGGCCGGCGTAGTGGGTCAGGGTGTTCACCAGTTGCTTGAGTCCGAGGTTGGCGAGGCTGTCCAGCAGGGTGGTGGTGTTGTTGTCATTGTTGTTCTCCAGGTGGAAGTTGAGGTCCCCTAGGAGGATGTAGTCAGCGGAGGGGAGGGCGTGCGGGCTGATGAAGTCTGCGATGTCTTCGCTGAATTGCGTGCGAGGTCCTGGGGGTCTGTAGATGAGAGTGCCTCTGAGGGTCGTCTTGGGGTCGGTGTGTATCTGGAAGTGGAGGTGTTCGGCGGCGGTGAAGGTGTTGTCCGAGTTGGTCGAGATGCGGATGGTGTTCTTGTGTACGATGGCGATGCCTCCTCCCGTCTGGTTGACGCAGTCCCTCCGGGTGATCTTGTATCCGTCCGGGATGGCGATGGCGATGTCGGGCGCTGAGGAGGCGTTCATCCTGGTTTCCGTGAGGAAGGCGATGTCTGGTGCTGTTGTGTCGAGCAGGTTCCAGAGTTCGACGGCGTGCCTGTGGACGGAGCGTGTGTTGAGCAGGATGCACTTCTGGTGGTTGTTGCTGGGGCTCGGTTTGGCGGGAGCGGTGCAGGCCAAAATACTTTTTTCTTCCTTCCCCCCCCTCCTTCACTCACTTGTATATTAACACGGTTGAATGTCACTATTTCACATTATGTCACACTATAATCACCTAATTTTATGCGCCGTTCTTTGAAAAAATATTTATGAATTGTGAATAAGTCTTGATTAAAAAGCTTTATATGTATAAGGGGTATTTATGAATGAAAAAACTAATTCATAGATTAAAAATGGATGATTACCCTGAACCTCTTTGGGGTTGGATTTGCATGGTGAGCAAGCTCCTAAGTTGGAGCTCTGGCTTGAGTAACTAGAAGACTAAACTGAATTAAGAAGGGATTTAATTCATATATTGAAGGAATCAGGTTACAAACCCGACAGAACTATTGTTTATATTAAACTTTTAAAACTAGCAGCAGACATCCAGTTAACTCCCTGGTGATCATGCAGTGTTTTAATTAACAGCTAGAGGGGACACAGCGTTTACAATGCAAAATATTAGGGGGCGCGCTAAAATAATTAATAGTATAATTTACTATTCCAACACCTTCCCTACTGCTGCACACGCTGGAGTTGGAATAGTAAGTCCAGTGCACCCCATACAGCAAGTCGTAGAAACGACTTGTGGTGTAATGGTCTGCATTGTAAAAATGCGGTCATTGTAATAACCGCGTTGTAATCGCATGCGATGTAGTGCATGCAATGTAACATCGCATATTCTAGAGCTAAAGCGCTAACATTCTGAATTGATGCCAAAGGTGTGGTACATATGAACACCACCTTGATGGAATCAAAGTAGAAAACTAAAAGCATTTCCTACTGAGGATACTTCAATAAGTGACGAAAGTAGGGGGGTTCATAACAAATAAGGCTCTGAGAAGGCCACCAGAGGAAAGAAGGCCCAAATATAGCAAACATATCGCCCAAATGTAGCCCAAGTGCAACCAATGACAGAAGTGTGCAAAACAATTAAATAGTTTGTTCCTTTGCAGTTTTATATCGCTCAGAACTGATCCAAAGGTGCTTTACATGAGCATCAGTTACATTACAGAATGGCCCATTAATTTTGGTTTTAGACATGGGGAGATTATCCTCTCCTTTAAGTGTGTTTATATAATAAAGTGGTCAAGTGGATACAAAAACCCCATAAAGATATCAAATTATTTAAAAGTGCTTTGCTGCGATTTAAGAACTCAGAAAATGTGTACTCATTTTAGTTGTTTAGAGCACTAACCATAATTTCTTTGGGAATAAAACCCTCTAGGGAAGGAAGCAAGATGGTGACCACATAGGAGTTCAATGGCTGAGCTACCACCTGTCGCTTCTCCCCCATCATTTTACTGTATTGATTGATGAGGGGCCGTTCAGTCTTGGCGCTGCCATCCAGATCGGCTTGGTGCCTGTTGTGACATCCGTCCCTGCATGGTTGTAGAACAGGGATCTTCTCAAATTGTGGATGCCTCAAGGGGCTGCGCCAGTGTGTTGGTCGGGATCCTTGTGTGGCTGACCAAGATGAGCTGCATCGCTCTGAGCAGGTGGGCTGGCCTTGTTAGAAGAGTCTCCGGTTCAGTCTTTTCCCATGGATAGGACTCTATCTTGCTGTGTCCTGTTCACATTATGGCTCCCAAGGCTACCAAACATCCAAATGAGAAAGGAGACGCGCTGTCGTTCTCAGCGTGGGCTACTGCACTAGCACCAGGGTCTAGACAGGAGTCTCCCTGTAGTAATAATACACTACTCGACGTGGATTCCAAAGTAAGTTTATTGTAGTAAGATAATACAGGTGCTCCCGGCTTGGCGGTTTCATCAATCCCCAACATTCTATCTCGCACTCCAAGGTGGAGCGCGGGTCATACCAATACAGCAGAGCGAGAGAGGGGTGAAAAGGGGGTTGGGAAGAAAGGGAAGTTACAACACACCTCCCTCCTTAAGGAAAGGTAGGGAGGGGAGAAGGAGAAGGTTCCACCCAGAGGAAGCAGGGCGGCTTAAGGTGGGTATGGGGAAAAGAAAGGGGAGAAAGGAAAGATGGAGGTAAGGTATACAGCCCAGCATAACTGGGGTCAGATGCCAGAGACCCCTATATATTTTAAGCATAAGAACAGTCCTATAAGCACACGAACTGTGGTCAGTATCTCTGGACGGATTTGAGAGTAGCCCCAGCAGGCAGAGCAAGGGGGAAAATGCGTATGTAGTCCCAAAGCATGTTCTATGTAGATAGAGTGAGTGGCCCTATTCTCACGTACATCCACAGAGAATAGATAAGACTCTCTCTTAAAATTCAAAAAGAATAAGTAAAGTTATCAGGATACATTTCCAATGTTAATCAACCGTAACTGTCATGTGCATTTAAAATTGTTATCAGGTTACATTTCCAACGTCAATAAACTGTAACAGTCTGGTGCATTTAACATTCAGAAAAGGAAGGGGACAGCTATAAGGTTACTTTGTCAGACGTTAAACAACTCAAACCGTCTGGAGCCAACAGGGAGTGCACCATTGGGGTATGGGTAAAGCTAATCAATGTATGCACTACATAACACTAAGGGCATCCCCATATTGGTGAACACGAAGAATCACCACCTTTTCACACTTAGCTCTCCCATGTCCGAGCTTGCTACACCATCTATTCCTCCCGGGGATTCCAAACTCCTTCTGCTGGAATTACCATCCCTTACCAGAAGATTTAGAATGGCTGTACCGTCCTTTTCTCTAGGCAGCAGCTTGGGCCAGGACACTCCCCTAAGGCTACCACTGATGAAACAAGCTTCCGTTTCCATGTCCTTATCCATGCCGGGACTGGGCCTTCTTCTGCTCCCATTACCTTGGCCATGACCAGTATTGCAATCTTTGTCGCATTTTGTTTTAGACAGCCCCCGATCATTTGCATGAGTCTCATCAGGCTTAAGAGTTACCACCTGATCCTTCTTAGATTTGCCATACAAGAAATCACACGTGTCTACTGATCCATTGCACTTCGGCTTCTTCCAAAGGTCATAGACTGGACCCCTCTTCCCTTCCATACCTTTTAGTGGGGATCCTTTTAGTTCTCTCGGCTTTATATTATTCTCCCTCTCCATCATTCCATACTCGATCCCTTGTATGTATACATTTTTGTTCCCTCCTTTAGGCTCGATGTAACTTGCACCTCTCACTTTTTCTAGGTCGCAATTGTCCATATGCTCCTCTGACCACTTGGGTCGGGACCCATCCGGCATCATCCTGTGCCTCAACTCATTGCCAAAGGACTGGTTGATTTCATTCATCTGCCATCCTCGTTCTTTGGTTGTGGTATTTACATTCATCACCACCCTTCCCAATTTTCCATCCGTCTTCACTTTTTGTATCCTACTGTCCATTCTCTCTGGTTTCTTACGTATTTCTCTTTCCTCTACCTGGCTTTGATATGTGTTTTTCTTTTGGTAGTGTTCATCCCTAATAGCTTCTCTTCCCCACTCTTTTTCCTTTGCAGCTCTTTCAAATGCTGCATTTCTCTCAGGTGGTTGCCTGCAACCATTAACCGTTTCACCTCTAGTATCTTGTTTGCTTTGATACCATGTCAGCTCATTCCTGTGTCCTTTTATTTCTTTCTCCCATGATATCCTCAACTTCTGTTGATCTCTCCACCCTAGCATGTTGATAACACCACTCGTTATGTATATGGTACTCCTAGTATTGTTTTCTTTATAAACTACATCCATGACTTTGTAACCAATAATCTGTATATCCTCCCCTGCATATGTTTTCAGGACGGAGTTGGCCTCTTTTAGTTCATTACCATGTTTTTTTGCAAATTTTCTGTCCCAATCTCTTTTGCTTACCATGCTATTTCTCGAACCAGAGTCAGTAATCATTTCTGTCTCAACTTCCTCTATTTTAACCGTGCATCTCAGAGATATCTTGCTGGCTCTGACATCCTCTTTGCCATCCATTCTTTCTTTGAACCTTTCATCCCTAAGTGCCTTTCCACTTGTGGCTTGTATATAATATTCATCCCACACGTTCAGCATATTCTCATATATGTTTCTGTCAGTACCTGTCATGAAAACCTTCTCCATATTGTGATACATTTTCCTTCCACCCTTACCTAAACTGTGGAGTATAATTTCCGCTTTTGCTTCCGGTGACAGAGATGCTACCTCTTCCTCCAGGACTGATAAATAGTTTTCAAAATACACTTTCCCCTCCCTCCACTCTGCAATGTTTTTATTAAACTCCTCCATGAACGGCTCAGGCGGAGGGAGATTGTACATTCGGCCCCACTCCATGGTGTGCTGCAATACCGGAACATGCCACCCCTCCACTAATACAGCACCACAGCTCTGCTAATCTATTTGCTACGTCTCGCCCTAGGGCCCTTATGGATATAAAGCACTTGCGTTAGAACAATATGAATGTCACGCCAAGACTCTGACTGGAACTACTGAAATGAGATGTCAGGTAAAAGGGCCACTAAAGACAGAAGGGTGATGATAGATGGTAATTACTGAGCTGTTGTGACTGAGTGCGTAATGAAAGAGGCTCGTGAAATGTAAGGTGACGTGCCTGAGATGCCCACTTCCTCGTGCTGGGATACAGGGTGTAGGGTACTTCTCACACTTACACGCTACAGACCCCAAGTTCCTTGGATGAGTCCCTTAGATTAACGGTGCACTTGACTTTCCGTAATCCCTAAAACTGCTTTGCTCACGTCGTAATTGGGTTTGGGACCCTTGAAAATCTTCATTCACTTTCACAAAGAGATACTTGTTCCTCTCACATCGAGCTGCTTCACAACTGTACTGATTCTGCCCCAAGATTTCCTTGCACAATCAGCCCCTAAAGGTTTCCCAAGCTGCCACACTTCTCTTCCACTCTGAGGTTTTCTACTCGGAACCACGTGGGTTGCCACGCCCCATGTATTCCTCTGAAATCTCCTCAAACCGTAACCATGCGCTGTCAAAGTTCTGAAATTTTACTCACGCTGCTTCAACACGCTGCTGTGGTTAAGTTTACTTCCTAGAGCCCTGAGGTTTTGTTACACTCCTGAAGTCTCCACACACCCGTTAGAGATACTGCCTTGGTTTTTTAACTCTTCAACACTGCTGCAGTTATTTTACTTCACCGGGCCCTGATGTTTGCATCGTTCCCTCAGTTCCTTCAAAATCTCCTCACGCCACTAGCCAACGCTGCCTCATTTCTGAGATATCCTTGTGCCGCTTCTACATGCCGTTTAGAATAAGTTCACCACACAGAACCCTGTAGATTTGCCTCACTCCCTCTGTTCCTTTGAACTGACCTCACTCCAACTTCTACGCTCTGCCACTGATCCTTACTCAGGTGGCTGCAGAGGGGGGGGGGGTGGGGGGAGGGGGAAAGAAAACTCCCCTCTCAGATCGTCTTCAGTAGTTTAGGTCGCTCACTATGCTGCCGCAGCTAAACTTCCATTCACAGGAAACGTGGCTCGCTACACACACTGTTTCACTGGTTTTATTATTTTATTTTCCACTTTTTTTTTTCTTCACACTGCTGCCATGCACTGCCTCTATACAGTGTCATGAGGATTCGGCACCAACGGTTACGCTCCACGCGTCTCTCAGTATTTCAGAGGCTCAACACAATAATGCAGTCCAGCCTGGGTCCCCCACGGTTAATCTCCTTCACCCAAATGAATGTGTGAATCCTACTGGATTCCCCGAGACTTTCCTTTACACACCTCCCTTATTTCTGGGAGTCAGGGGCAAGCATCTTCCCAACGCTGTCATTAACTCATGCCTCGAATAATTTTTTGCTCACCTCAAATCAGTTCCTTTCGCGATGCTTCAAATGCGACTTTAATACACGCTCCGCTCCTTTCAATTGTCGCTCACCACAAAACAGTTCCTTTTGCGTTACTTCAAGATGCGACTTTTAATACACGCACCGCTCACTTCACTTCACGCAGCTTCAAGGTCTCACAACATAGACCTGCGCAGTTCTACGGCCAATGGAGAACTATGCCTTACTTCATTATCTCCTGCTACTTCGCACCACTGGCTCCGGTATCGCTGTGCGCAGAGCGCCGCCCGTCACTTTCTCTGAGGAGTGTCTGCCGAAGGTAGGTTCTACTCACTGACGCCGTCCTTGCCTTCACACTCCGCCTTTGCCCTCCTGTGCCCGGCGTGACACTCGGTTTGCACACTATCGAGGTGGGAGAGATAGTGCTTCTGAGTCCTACTTCTCACCCCCGATGGCAGAACCGGAACTTCCTGTCAACGACTCGACGGTTCCTCGGAGCAAGACTCTCCGTCTTGTCACACACTGAATTCCCTTCTACACAGACAGCATGGCAGCCTACCGCTCCACAGAGGGGACTTATTACGGTGCCAGGAGACGCCCCTTCAAAGCCAGAAACGGAACGCTTTCGCTACAAGTCGTCCGCTTTTTACAACATCGTCTGCTTCGTGCTCATTCTCCCTTCATTACCAGCAAACTGCTGTGCCGACTCTTCAATCCCCTCCGGGTAAGTCTTCCTTTTCACGGTTTTCCTCCGCCCAAGCATAAATCTGTCCAGGGGAGAGACACCAGCTGACCCTGGCTCAGCTCCACGTCCTCGTCGCCAAAGAATGTAGTAATAATACACTACTCGACGTGGATTCCAAAGTAAGTTTATTGTAGTAAGATAATACAGGTGCTCCCGGCTTGGCGGTTTCATCAATCCCCAACATTCTATCTCGCACTCCAAGGTGGAGCGCGGGTCATACCAATACAGCAGAGCGAGAGAGGGGTGAAAAGGGGGTTGGGAAGAAAGGGAAGTTACAACACTCCCCTAAATCATGCTGGCGATAGTGCATGTAAGTCGAATGACTCTCTCTCTCTGTGAAAAATCGTCCGGAAAGCTTGGGTGCTGAGAGCAGGAGGAACCTGCCAAATCTCTCTCAGATCATGGCTAAAAAAACCTCCACCTCAGCCAGCAATTACTGAGTTTTTTATAATAAAATCCCAGCGGGTGGCCTAGCCCACCAGAAAGTCGCTAAATAGCTCAATATTGACAAGACAAGTCTGAGCTTTGGCCCGGCTGCTGATGACTTGTGTGGGAAGAAGGTTGCAGATTCACCAGCTTCACTTGTCCCTGCAAACAGACAGCTGTCCTGTGACGACAAACTTAGATGTTATCAGCTGCTTGCCTGGATGAAAGGCAAATGTGCCTTTCAGTTAATCTGCAAGTGTAAAAGATGCTTGGAAGCAGTTCAAGCTCTTTGTGATGAGAAAGATTTGTTTTTTTGAATGGAATTGCAAAGATTTAACAACTGAGCTGTAAAGTTCTTGCTTTTAATTGTAACTGCATTTCCACAGCCCTTCGTGCCCCTAAAGAGGTGTTGAAGGGACAGTTATGTAAAAAAAAAATGCATTACATACGCTCTGGTATTATTAAAATCTGCATTTTGAAAGTACCATTTTATCGTAAAACTATTTGCACATTTTTCAGCATTCTATCTTTCCCTGTGTGTAATGCAAGTATAAAAAATTGATTGACATGTTTGCAGTGCATTCTGTCTCAGGCTGTGACTTTGTAGCACTTAAAATGAACATCATTATTCTCCACTGCACCAATCAAGATGTAATTCTGTGGTGTCTGGTTACACACAGACCTCTGGAGATCATTAACTAATAGAGGTTTTATGATGTACTACAGTGCGTTTCTCACTGAGCAATAACTTTTTAAATGTATTTTTCATTTACGCTGCCCATTATTTCATATGTAGATACCTGATGGTGAAACAGCTGAAAAGCTTATTTATGAGAGGCTTGCATCGCCAAAGCATCACCTTTTTTGATGCTCCGGTGGCGCAAGAGTCTCAACCAGGCCTACGAGGCAGTGCAAAGTCACCTTGCATGGCTTTGCTTGGCCTCATAGATATGGAGTAAGACATAGCAGTGCAAGTCACTGCGCTGCCTTACTCTATGTCAAGGAGGTGTTCTATTGGCTTTGTGTGGGGTTACCATGCATAGCCCATGGATTTTGATGCTGCCCCATATTTACAAAATCACGTAAACCTGGGGCAGCTAAAAAAAACGGACGCCTCCACAGTGGAGGCATAATGAGGAGAAATGTCTTCATTTCTCCTCGTGTCTTTCCATGTGTGCTGCATTCTGCAGCTCACATAGAAATAGGAAAACGCCCCTCAGGATTGTTTTGGTGAAGTAAGGTGCCCCTTCCCGTACAAAAACAATCCTGTCACATTGGCATAGGGTAGAGCTGCAAGAAGACTTGCGGCGATGTCCTATGCCAATTCATCCTAAATGAGACCCTTTGTTTTAGCTACACCTTTGGCTACACTGCTACGCTCAATGACCTTTGGTTTGCTAAACACTGTTTAATATAATTTCCCCACCATCAAAAATATTTGCTGAGGTAATTGGGGGCTGTTAGAAATGGAGGTCTCTAGTTGGCAATGGTTTGCACCCTTGTCCAAGTAGGGACCCTACTTTCTAGTCAGGGTAAGAGGGATACACTACTGAAATAACCCCTGATCACCCCTTTGGTAGTTTGACACGAGCAGTCAGGCTTATTTCAGAGGTAGGGTGTAAAGGATTTGCACATAACCAACACGAATACAGTGAAAACACAACAAAAGGACACCACACCAAGTTTACAAAAATATTCAATACTTTATTTATTCAAAACAAGACCAAAACAATAAATATTTAACATATAGTACTTACAAATGTGCACTTTGCAAGTATAACCTTAAAAATGCAGAGGCATATTATCAAGGGGGTTTATCTCCGCTTTTTTGGCTTTAAAAGCCAAGAAAGCGGAGATAAAATTATCTCCCTATTACCTAGCTGTCGCTAACACCAGTTAGCAACAGCTAGTAGGAGATAGCGACCATCTTGGGCCCCACTTTGCATGTCAGTGATATTTATCACTAATGACATGCAAAGTGGGTGTGCCAAGATGTTAGCGACTGGAAACAGTCACTAACATCGCTATCTCCTATTACCAACTTTTGGAGATATTCGCGCTAAGCGCGAATATCTCCAAAAGCTAACACCTGCCCTGAGCAGTTCTTAGCCATGTTATCCAATGGGAGGTGGATAACATGGCTAAGAGCATTAGCTCGGTAATGCATGAATATCGCTGACTTTTCAGCGATATTCATGCATTGCGGCCGTTTTTTAGCGCATTTGCGATAAACCTTGGTAATATCAAGGTTTATCTGCGATAAAAATTGCCGCAGCTCAGCGGTAAATTTTTGTCTCTAACCAAGCAATAGCGATAATTATCGCTATTGCTTGGTAATATGCCCCGCAGTTCCTTGAAGTTGGTAGCTCCGACTGGTGCTACCATGGTGCTGAGAACAACAGAATGCAACTTTTCCGTCTAACTGCGTCGGTCGGGGTGTCCTCATAAACAGTACCTTTTTGTTGAAGCCGATAACGTTGGTGCAGGCCGGTTGTGGCCACCATCGCGCTTGTGGTGTGAAGCGGAGCATTGCACTGTGCGGTGCCCTCAAGTTGCGGTACAGGCAGAGGCTCAGTGACGGTCATTCAGCATCGGTGAGACCAGGGCTACGATGGGGAGTGAAGGCAGTGCTCGTTGTGGTGCAGGTGACATTGCCGGTTGCCGGGAGCTGACGTCTGTCGGTCCGGACTGCGGTGTGGGATGGGGCTGTGTGTCACAAGATTTACGAGCAGTGCTCCCAAGCTACGGTGCGGTCACTGTTGTCAAAGTCAGCAACGGCATTGGTGAGACCAGGGCGGCAAAGTGAAGCAGCGGTGGTCATCGTCAGTGAGACCAGGGTTGTGGTGCGAGATACGGCGATGCTCTCTGGGGTGCCTTCAGGACACAGAGCCAGCGACAGAGTCAGAGTTGGTTGCTTTCCCTCCTCTGTGGCAACTGAAGCCACAGTTCCAGAGGCTGTACCCAGAGGTAGCTGAAGTCTTTGCAGTCCCTGAGACTTCAGAACACGAGGCAAGCTCTATTTCAAGCAGTTGAAGATACTCAGCACAAGTAATACAAGTTCAGTCCAGTCCTTGCACTGCCCAAGGGAGAAGCAGCAACTGCAGGCCAACCCAACAAAGCAACTACACAGCAAAGGGGCAGCACTTCTCTTGGCAGTTCTTCCAGCTCTTCTTCTTGGCAGGTACCTTGATTCCACCAAGTTCTAAAGTTCTGGGGTTTGGACCCCAATATTTATACTCAGTTTCTCTGTGTGCTTTTGGGCAGAGAGTGCCTGTGCCCAGCCCAAACCAGTTCCATCCTCTCTGGCCCAGCTCCTGGCAGGAGGTGGAGACAGCATTGTCCAAGGCAGACCAGGCCCAATCTGGCTCAAGGAAATCTCCTTCCACTACTCTAAATGCAGCTCAGGTCTTTTCAGCTCATCCCTGACTCATCCAGGAAAGGCAGGACACACTTTGACGCCCCCAGTGGCTGTCTGATTAGACTGCACATCCCCAGCCCCTGTCGCTCCAAAGCAAGACAGTCAATCCACAAACCCAGCAGAGGCACACAGGATGGCTAAGCAAGAAAATACCAACTTTCTAAAAGTGGTATTTTCAAACACAGATCACAAAAATAATTTCTGCTAAAAGATGCATTTTTATATTCTGAGTTCAGGCATACTAAACCCCATTTCCCTATCTTGTCCCAATGATACTTAA
Source organism: Lissotriton helveticus (assembly GCF_964261635.1). Lineage (NCBI taxonomy): Eukaryota > Metazoa > Chordata > Amphibia > Caudata > Salamandridae > Lissotriton > Lissotriton helveticus. Next base: position 1,433,759,138 of record NC_136068.1, read on the forward strand.
GTAATATGTTTATTGTACAGTTAATTAAAACATTTACAGAAGTTGGCCATCTCTTATAAACAGTAAAACATACATTTTATGTACAAAAATGTCCGAAGGTTAGCCTGTTGATCCTTTTCCTTGAGGCTTGAGTGTGCACAAATGCTTAATGCTTTATGCCCAAAGTTCTGTTACGGTTGTTACGCAAAGGGTTAACAGGCCAGCTCCATCCCAGTTCCCTTGCAACTTCTCTGATGATCTGGTGGTATCCGTTTCAATCGGATATCAGCAGCAGTTAAAAATTTTACCAGGCAGCAGTTTAGTTGAATATCTTCACCAGAGAAGCTTGCAAGCATCGCTTGTCTGCATGATCGTATTTGTTTCTTGTTAAAAATAGGTCTAAGTAGTGACTGGCGCTCCTGCATCAGTGCCCGGCATATGGTTATGATGTGGACTATATCCTCCTCTCCTTCCCCGCAAAGATGGCAAATTGCTGGCTTCGAAGGGCATAGCCATGGGGGCAGATGGCATGCAGATGCTAATAAGCATAACCGGAGTTTCAGAAACTTCTCTTTGGTAGATTTGGAGAAGTTAGAAAGGAGATATGCTTGAGGAGTCGCTTTACTGTAGGATTGTACAGTGAGTCAGCCATCTGTGCGTTCTGTCAAGACTGCGTTGTCTTGTAGGATAGATTCTTTTTTGACAATGTTATTTACAATTTTTTTTAAGCTTGCCATAGTCCCTGACAATGCCCAGAGTTGCCGTAACCCCAGCTGGCCTAGTGCAATATCCAAGAAATGCCTAGCTGGACATGTTTCAGAGGCTTATAGTTACTTCCACAAGTAGGAATTTAAGGTTTCTGACTGCCCTTTTATGATTTTCTACTAGGTTTTTACGAAAGCTCCTTTTAGGGCCAGCTCTTGTCTTTGCATCTCGAATTCAAGCCTCATTTGCGCTGGCGATGTATATCCAGGCAATCCATATATTATTCTCAGGGCTCTTGCAATGGTACGATTCAATGTTTCTGCATGTCTCCCTCTCAGGGCTTCACTTCCATAAGTGATTGATGGAATAAGTTTAGCCGGTATCACGCTGATCAGAGGGAGAAGGCTTGATCCCGCGGTCATATTTTTCAGGTTTCTTAATTCCACTGCTGTTGTTAGTACCTTTGTTTTTATTGCCTTGCATTGTGCTTTATAATTGCCTTTGTTGTCAATCATAACCCCCAGGTATTTGTAATATTGTACAACTTCCAGCTTGACTTTTGCCAGGTACCAGTTGTGCTTTGTTTTTATTTTCCGGTGATTTACGCACATGACTTTTGTTTTATCTTGATTAATGCTAAGTCTGTTCGTCTCCGAATATTGAGATGTGATGTCAACCAAGCGTTGTAGTCCTATAGGTGTTCGGCTGATGAGTATCAGATCATCTGCGTATAGGAGATTAGATAGCTGACGGCCTCTTAGCTTCGGGGCATGCAAATTGCTTTCATTGAGTTGGACTGAAAGCTCGGCCATGAAAAGATTAAAAAGTATAGAGGCAAGTACACAGCTTTGTTTTAATCCTGAGGTTGTGTTTATCTTCTTCGTTAGATGGTCTCCTGCCCCCAACTTTACTTGTACCCAGGTGTTACTATGCAAAAGGATTAGTTGTTTTAGGAGCAATGGTGGAATACTTAGCCTTTTTAGTTTTTTCCACAGAATATTTCTGTTTATGTGGTCAAACGCCTAGCTGTAAACGATGAAGCAGATGTACAGGGGCTGTTTGATTGCAAGTGCAGCATCTATCAATAATGAGAGGGCGGAGATGTTAGTGGCAGTGCCCATGTCGCTACAGAATCCAGTTTGGTTATACGGTATTGCTTTGATTTCTGTGGCCCAGGTTGTTAATTCTCGGAGGAGTACAAAGCACAGTATTGGGCTTCATTGTCCAGAAGAGCTACCAACTGGTAGCTCTTTGGGTTGCTCCTGTTGCCTTTTTTGTAGATGGGAGAGATAATCGAGCCCCTCCATGATGATGGTACTGTTGACGTTTGCAGAATTATGTCGAAGATTGGCGTTAGAACTGAACCCCAAAATTCTGGATCTTGTTTAAAAAGTTTGGGCGGAATCCCGTTTGGGCCAGGAGCTCCCTCACGTCTGCTTTTCACGATTCTTTTACGAACTTGTGTATTCGTGATGGTGAAGTCCTGTCCCAGTTCTGCTTTGAAGTTTAACTGTGATGATTGAGATTCCAGAGTGGTCGCAGGGTTCATTAAGCCAATTTGGGGAGTCTGGTCTTTGTTAAAGTGTGATTCTAAGTAAGTTATCCAAGCTTCTTCTGTGATGTTGGAATTAATACACTGGCCTTGCGGGTTAGACAGAGTTTTAATCATTTTCCAGAAATGTGCGCTATTGTTGTTTTTGATATCATGCAGAAGTCTGGCCCAAAGAGATTCTTCGGCATCCTTTTTATTTTGCCAGATTAGTTTTTTGCAGGTGGCTTTTAGCTGCCTCAGTTCTTGCAATGCCGTTGGTTCCTTCTTCAGCCTTCGTAGTGTGTAGTTTTTCTGTGCTTTTAACTTTTTTAGTTCCGCTTTATTCCATCGTTTGGAGCTTGACCATTGGTTTTGGGGGTGAGTTGCTCTATTTCGAGAGCGTCCTTTTGTATCTCCATAGCTGTTCCGTAGGGCTTTTGTTAATCCCTCCCAGCCTCCTATTGTATCGGGTTTGGCTGTTTCCACTTCTTCCAAGAGTTGTTTTGCAAAAGAAAGGAGGCCTTCTGGGTCTTTGGTACTACATTTTACTCTTTTCTCGTTATTGGTGAATTCTAAGCAGAGTGTATTTGCTAGGGGCAATTTGCGTGTTAATGGATCTTCTACCGTGATTTCCTGGGGTAGATGACTGCTAAAATCCACGCTCTCAATATAGTAGACTTTTACTTTTGGGGAACATGCAGCGAGAGCAGAAGGTATAATCAATTGTGTTATTGCGTTGTTAAATTTTGCTGTCTGTGGGTGATCTCCCGGAAATCTACCATTTAATGCACGAGAGTCCACTTGTTCAAGGAATGCCAGTAGATTTTTCAAGGTTTTTGTTGATACGTGAGGATGCATTGTGCTTGGAGTGTCACCGTCTTTCAGGTTTGTTATATATTGTCCTCGAAACCCTGCTCCACTGTAATGTGGCCTTGCTTCTAGCAGAGTGAGCCCTTTATTCATTATGTTCTCCATTTTCCCTGTACTGAGTGCTATTGCTCTGTGCCCCTCTCAGTACCGAGAATAATCGTGGGCTAGGTTGTCCAGAGCTAGGGTATTCTTCTTGGCTCTTTGAATCACCCAATAAGGGGTCAGGATACCTTGGTTTTGCAAGTGGCCAAAGGTTGATGCCCCATTTGGTGTGGCTGGCGCGGCTGGCTTGGCTGCAGATTAGCGGCGATTCTCAACTCCACAATTGCGCGGTGCTGAACAAGCGTTCAGCCCACCACTGCCCTCTAGTCAATCCGCCCCATTTGCCGCTTGCTTGTTCCCTGTCTCCCCCCTATTACTCCCTATTACCCCATATCTCCTATCTCTAGGCCTCAGACTCTTGCCGCTTTTGCCTATTGTGGCGCCTGAGAGCTTGGGGCCTGGAGGAGCCTGGGGGCGTGATGTTATTGGGGGATTAGCAGCGGCTGGCAGTGGAGTTGGCAATGGAGCTAGAGGCGTGCAATATCAGTTTGGCAGTAGCGGTTGTCAGGGCTGGTGCAGTGCAGCCTTTACGGTCGTTAAGATCAGCCAGCCCATGCCCATGCCCATGCCTATGCCCAGCCCATGCCCATGCTGGTAGAAGATACACTGGCCTCACCTCGCCATTCCAGCTTTGCACTCTGAGTGGCCAACAGAAAGCAGAGTGCTGGTGAACACAGTCCGCCTCATTCATATCATTTGGGCGGCAGCAAGGGAGAAGGAAAAGGTAGAGAAAAAGAAAAAATGTAAGCCCGCTGGACTCCTCTGGATACAAGAAAAGAAAAAAGAAACGGTGGTTAAAACAAGGCAATTTAAAAAAAGGACATTTCCCTCTGTATTCAAAAGGACGTCAAAGGATAACAAAGTACAGCAAAAAGTTAGTGAAAGCTAGAGAAAGACACCAAGGCAGGCAATAGAGAAAGCGCGAGATGAGACAAGTGGCAGTCACAACAGCTAAAGACAGAAAAGACAACCAACTCAACTTAATCAGCCCACAAACATCTCGTACGCAACAATGCAGTCAGGGAAGATGAGGCAGCTGGCAGCAGCAAACCCTGCCATAAGTACAAGGAGGACAACCAAGAAGACACAAAAAAAGGGATGCGCTGAAGCCATTGCGAGGACAAAAGACGAAGACGAAGCATCCAATATGATTTTGCCACTTATCGCCAGCCCACAGCCCTCATCAAACGGCATGGCTAGTAGTTTAAGTGGTGAGCTTAACTTGCCCAAGTCAAGTTACCAACCAAAAATATACACCAAATTCTCATTTATAAAGGACGCTGGTCCGGTACTGTGCTTAAATAGTAGCAAAGTAACTAATCTCCCCGATCCACTCCAACCTCTCAAGGCTCACCAAACGGAACATCAGATGGCACAACAGCAGCACCAGCAGCACCAGGGAACAGACTGCAGGGGATTATCAATCTCCAGAAAAAGCCAGAGCAGCGGCGATGAAAGCCCTGTAGAGGGAACAGAAGTGATAGAAGCAAACAAAGAGGCAAAGGCCCAAGGAATAAAGATAAACTAACATCTAAGACAAGATGACTTGAGGCAATGGGAGGTAGATCCGCACATAAACACTGCCTCAGATAATGAGAGTAGGCATGGCACGCTCGGACCGGCAGTGAGTCGTGGAGCAACAACTAGAGAGGATGGAACAGAAGGAACGAAGAAAGAAAAAGGGAAAGCTACAACAATTGCACCCCCCACAAGCACATCAATTGGGAGGGGAGGAGGTATAGTACAGCTCTCCCTGGAATCTCACAGCATCCGAATACTTTGCCAAAGGCCAAAGTAGAAGACATCCATAAGGAAAATCCCTTCGCCGCAGGCACTCTCGGCCATCATCTGAGACACTTGAGAGACTTGGGACTGGTGAGCACAAGGAGGCGAGCACTGCCAATGCAGGCAAAGTAGACAGCAAAGACTTCCACAATATGACAACAAACGATGAAGCCGGGAAAGTTCCACCGACACTCCACCTACCAGCACAAGATGAACCAGCTCAACCAATCTCGGGTCAACTAAAAACCCAATGCGGTCTCAGTATCGCCCTAGTTCATCCCAATAGTATTATACAACAGGCTCCAACATGATCTCTAACATCTCAAGAAACCGAGCCAAAGTCATCATACCTCAAAATGGAAGAATGGGAGGAACTGGTCGCGTCATATTCCACTGCCCCCGGCGGTGAGCCAGAAGGAAGGAACAACATCTCCACGAAATCCAACATCGAAAAAGACAAATCGCAAGACAAAGAAGACATCTGGTCCACCCTGCTGCACACAATGCAAATGTCAGTGAATTCAATGCAATACCAATCAGACAAGATGGACCTACAGTTGTCTGTCCTCAACTCGCTTTCCATTTTCGTTGCTAATATAGACGATAAGCTGGCAGACCTTAACAATCTGATCAAGAGGGCTCAGTCAGAGACACAACTTACCCAGGCTAGCTGCACCTTCATAACAATTGTGGACAAGCTAGCAACATTACCAGCAGCAATGGATAGCCTCCTCTCTGACATAAGGAAGCAAGTGCCAGTCAAACCAGCTTTGGGCTCGGCTCATGCCAGCAACGGCGAGCAAGTAACAATAAATCTAAGCAAAAACCCAGGACCCCAGGCACAGGCCCAGCAAATTGCAACAGGGACAAACATCAGCTCACTGAGCCACGGAGCCACAGTACCCCCAACAAGCAACACCTCGCAATCCAGAAAACTCCCGGAAAAACAGGCTCCGACCGATGGCGTACATTTATCCTCCAAACAGCAGAGAAAACAAATGAGGAAGGGGCGAAATCAAAAACCAACGCAGGCTCTGTCACACAGCAGGGATGGCATTTATAGCCCCCTGAACGCACCAATAGACAATCAAAAAGATTCCTCTAGTAGGGAGGAAGAGGTGACAGACCCAGGCCGGGAAACAAATAAGAGGCCAATCAAGGAAAAAGCACAAGACAAGATAGAGCGAATATCTCTCAATAAATCCATAACTGTCTCCCCAGAGCCGAAACCTGAGAACAAAAGATGGCGCTCGATAGGGGAACCATCTATTACAACAATAACGGACTGGGCACTCGATAAGGTAACACAAGGTATAGCAATTTCATCCACAAGAGATCCTATGGATTCAGCAGGTAACCAAATAGCCCTGCAGAGAAGCATATGCACAAGGGCAGAGATAATCACAACAACAGCCTCAAGCATAGAGAAAGTCCCAGCAAGGGACAATCAGCTACTCGGCCTGACAAAACCATCACAGGGGCTATCATTGTTAACAGCGGTCCCAAAAGCCACAAAGAATACCTTGGACCAACAAACAGTGCTCTCAAGCACAACAACAACAATCATGTTTAACCCGGAGTATATATCAAAGAGACGGGTTGATACACTTAACAGGGGCAACATACTGCGACTAGTAAGGGCTATCGACAGCCTAAAGAATATGAAAACCACCGACCTGGAGTCAGTTGAGTTTAAAGAATCACCTGATCGACCTGGAACAGAGTCAATGAAAACAGTCTGGGCTACACCAGACCTAGCTGAGAGAGTCCTAAAGGAACAAACTAGATGCAAGTGGCCGCAATTCCCAATGGGAAGATATACTTATAAGAAGTTATAAGTAAACTTTCATTCTATCCTATTGGACAGATAGCCTTTCCATAGTGAAAAATGAAACACACTGTAAGTCACAGCCAGGACATGTAACACATCAGTACATGTCCTACCTTTAATATACACTGCACCCTGCCCACAGGGGTACCTTGGGCCTACCTTAGGGGTGACTTACATGTAAAAAAAGTGAAGATTAGGGACTGGCAAGTGGGTACACTTGCCAGGTCGACATGACAGTTACAAACTGCACGCAGACACTGCAGTGGCAACCCATATATCCCTTTTCAGGGCTGCTTGGGTGAGTGGCACATACAGTACTGCAGGCCCGCCAGCAGCATATAATTTACAGGCCCTGACACCCTCAGAGCACATTACTAGGGACTTACTAATAACTCAAACATGCCAGTTATGGGAACACCAATCTATAATAGAATTTTCAATAGGAGCACTTGCACCTTAACACTGGACGGCATTGAGAAAGTGCACTGAGACACTAAACCAGAAAAACTAGGAGCTCAGAAAGGAAAAAAAACAGGGGAAACATGCCAAAAGATGCCGGGACTAACAGGGGCATTTATGGTTGTTGATAGATGTTTATGATGAGGAGTAACAGTTTCTAGAAAGTTTTGTCAGAAGGGGGTCCTTACCCCTAAAAAGGATTGACAAGGGCTCTTGGCATCAAAAAGTTTGAGGACCTCTGCTCTAGGAGGAGCCAGGGGTGGACTTAATTACAATATAGAGCATACCGGTTTGGCTGCTGCAGGCCTTACATCTGATGGACTGATACATTTTTCTCTCTCACCGACGGCTCAGGCTCAGAAGACTCTAATTCTTGTCTAAACAAGGCTGGGGGTAGCCCCTCAGCATATGGCTCTAGCACAAAAGAAGCACCTGAGACAGCCTTTAACCACCAAAAGCATTGGGAGAGCTCAAAGGGCAACACAGACTCCTGAAAAAGTAGAGATTAACATACCATCTGTGGTGGGCTAAAATGGAACTACTCTCATACAAAGATACTTGGGATGCCAAAAGCAGTGACAGCTCTGGCAGACATGTGCTGATGGCAAAAAAGCTAGGCAGTTAACAAAAAAAACAGAAGGCGCTGTCAGGAAGATTGGGAAGGCTTGTTCCAAGACTGGTGAGCGGCTTAACTGCATTGAGGAAAGGACCACAGTTGTGGAAACTGATTTGGTAACTGTGAAAGAGCTAAGTCTTGCGATGCCCAGCTGACTGATGTCCTGTTTAAGCTAGAGGACGTGAAAAATCGGCAGCAAACAAATAAGCTCTATTTTTTAGTGTTGAGGAAGGCCTGGAAGGGGATGATATTCAATCCTTTATGCTGAACCTTCTCAGGAATTATTTTCCTGAACCTTTCAGGATGGAACTGGGAGTCAGAAATCCAAAGAGTCCACCGGTTTCCGATAGCCCGGTGCATGCCTATTCAGGCAGAAGAGATCAAAGGCAGCCAAGGGCTATTTTAGTCTTTTTTGGCAATTTCTTGCTCCGTCAAGCCATTTTTGAGAAGACCCACCCTGAGGCAAAACGGACATACCAAGAATCCTCTTTTTTTATTCGCCCTGATTTCTTCCATAGAACGGTATAGTGCAGGTGGCGCCTTCGGCAAGTGATCACGCCTTTTCAAAATGCTGGCTTTAAAGACTGATTGCTGACACTGGCCAGATTAAAAACAATAGTCAGAGGGACCTTACAGTTCTTCACTTCTGAAATCCAAGCTAGAGAACATCTTTTGTCATGCATTGGCAGATAAATGTTTAGCTTATTGGGGTTCTCCCTACAAGTGCTTAATTTAGTTAAGTGAAGGGGTTTTCTCTTCCTTATTGTCTGGCAGTGTTAATACTGGTGGTATCAGTACCAGAGTATCTGGGCTTTCTAAGGAGAAGGTGGCGCTCAGTATGGTTTTTTATCTTTTCTCTCTTTTTTCTTTATTTTGTCAGTTTATCTTGCTGACGTGAGGGATACAGAGGAGGAGCTTTGGTGGTCAGATGCTAGTCTCCATCACACAGACATGCGTGGGTCTGGTTGCTTCCAGTGGTGAGGGGAACGGGGGTGGTGAGGCGCAGGCTTGTGGGACGGGTTTTTGCAGGTGCTCGGCTGGGGGTGGGTGGGGGAATGATGTTGGCTGATTCGGTATAGAAAATTGAGCAAGTGTTTCTAAGTTTGATTGTTCATTTTGTGACACAGAAGGAAAGGTGGCGGTGTGATCGTAAACACGGCCGGAGTAATATTTCTTCAAGTTCTGAACGGCAGGACTTCTTGGGATTCATTCTAGTTAAACCTGGAGGGTGGGGCCTCTGCTCAGGATCTGTTAAACCATCGTGGGCGATATTTGTGGTCAGGGTAATATCTGTGAGGGATGGCTAGGCTCCATATTGCTACCATTAACATCTGCAGGCTAAACAATAAATTTAAAAGGAGACAGGTTCAACAGGACCTTACATTTTTAAGAGCAAGTGGGTACTGAATGCAGGATACCCATATCGCCCGGAGTGATTGTGCTGTGTTAAACTTCTTATGGCTGAAGGTAGCATGTTACACAACTCCGGACACCAGGACCAAAGAGGTTGCCATCCTAGTTAAAGGAAATACTGTCACTTCTGGCTGTAAGGCAGTAGACAGGCTCAGAAGATGGATAATAATCCAGTGTAAAACTGTCAGTGGGTCCTTTACACTATGCTCAATATATGCCCCACTTATTGATGGCCCTGGCCTGCTCATCTTCTCAGCAGTTGAATTACCATATTGGCCTGCTCCATATATAGTTTGCATAGACTTTAATCTAAATGGGTCTAGAGGGGTTCCTGGGGGCAGTGAAGCATGCCATGGTGGGTGCAAACCACATTTATCTAGATCTTTCAGGAACTTTTCTGAAATTACATTGGTTTAATTGATGTCTGGCCTAGCCTAAAAGCTCCTGAGCCAGGATACACTTATTATTCAGCCCCCCCCCACCGTAAATTTGCAAGGTTGGATTCTTTTCAAGTCTCCCCAGTTTTAGTTCGGGGGGCTCAGGTTGAACTCTTCCCAAAATGAATGTCTTATCACAACCCAGTTGTCTTGGAACTCCCTCTTGATGGATTATGATTAGTGTTTCTAGAAGATGAACCTTTGAGATGGCCCTTCTGTCGGATCCAGAATACGTAAGCCATATGAAGGGCTGTATTTCGAATTTTGCAAAGGTAGCTTCTCTCTGGATGGTCCGGGATGCCTTCAAGGCCAGAGTAAAAGGTGAATCCCTGAGGTTTGGTATAGCCAAACAGAAACTGGACCAGTGTAAGATTAAATAATGATTTCAAAATCTTAGTATCAGGCAGGCAGAATTGATCAGCGCTCTGGCTATGGGGAGAGACCTTACCCCAGTGCTGAATTTGATGGCTATTACCAAGGCATGCCTAAATGAATCTACAGCTGAGAAGATCACTGGGAAATTGCTGGCTGAAGCTCTGGAGTGCTATGATTATAATGAATGTGTGGAGTGTCTCCTTGCAGTTAGGGCAAGGCAAAAGCAGGCAGCTGGGCATATTGGTCACATCAGGAATATGCAAGGCAGCATGGTAACAGACCCTGCTGATGTTAGAGAGGCATTCAGAGAATTCTACTCTGATATGTATAAAGCCTCCCCTACAGGGTGTCCTTGGGATTTAGAGGCATATGTGGACTCAGGGACTTGCAGTAAACTACTCAGGAGGAGAGGTCTCTATTAGGGGCAGACATTTCACCAGGAGAATTTTAAGCAGCACTCCAGGCTCTTCCATCTGGAAAGGCTGTAGGAACTGATTCTATTCCTTTGGAATTTAATAAGGTTTTCTATGTAGAACTTCTTAAGGCGATGTTGGGGCTTTTTAAGGAAGTTAGGGATGGGGCACTCCCTCCAGGGTCCTGGGGTACTGCAAATGTAATTATTGTTTTTAAAACGGGCAAGGATCCTACAGCTTTGGGCTTTTATAGGCAAATTACATAACTAAATAGTGATGTCAGCTCTACTATAAAATGTTTTCCAGCTGTCTAGGTAGTGTAATACAGAGACAATTGTTGGTCCAGCAGCATGGGTTTATCCTAGGGAGAGGGATTTTGGATCTCGTGCAGTGAGTAATTTCATTGTTTGATGCCACCGAGGTCCTTGCAAAACCCATGGAGGTCATCATGCTTGACGCAGGTTGAGGATATGGCTCTGATCTGGTGATTCATTGTGAGGGATGAGTATAGTAATATGCTGAGTTTTCGAGCGTGGTCCATCGGGGTGGGGAGATTTCCGAGGGCAGAGGGCCACAAGGATTTGTTCCATATGGAGGGGGTAGAGCCAAGGATGGGGACGTCTATCTTTTCTGACTGGAGTTTTAGGCAGCTGATCTTCATCCAGGTGGCAGTGGCTTTCATCCCTTCTTGGAAATTGTATTTGGTGAAGTTAGGTTTGTTGGTGAGGGAGATGATCAACTGGTTGTCATTGGTTTAAGAGAAGATGTTGAACCTGTAGCTCCTGACAATAGTTGCAAGGGGGGCCATGTAGATGTTGAAAAGAGTAGAGCTGAGGGAGGAACCCTGGGGCACTCTGCAGTTGGTTTCTGTTGGTTCGAGAGGTAGGGAGGGTGTCTAACCTGCAGTGTTCTGCCAGTGAGGAAGGAACGTATCCAGTTGACGGCCTTGCTGTGGAGGCCAGTGTAATGGAGTCTGGTGGCTAGAGTGCGGTGGGAGACGGTGCAAATCTTGCTGAGAGTCCCAGAGGATGAGGGCTGTCATTTCACCCTGGTCGAGCGCATGTCAACGGTGGCTGCAAGTAGGGGGGCCTCAGTGCTGTGGTTGCTTCGGAATCTGGTTTGGGAGATGGCTGGGATGCCAATGGCTGCGAAGGGAAGTAGGAAGAGGTGTATGAAGTTCTTGAGGTCCATCAGAACCACTGAGGGTTTCTTCATGTAGAGGTTGACTTTGGCGTGTTTCCAGTCATCGGGGAAGGTGGCGGTCTCAACGGAGCAGTTGATTGTTCGATGTAGTATGGGTGCAACGGCTGAGGCAACAGTCTGCTAGGGCTTCAGAGTGGTAAACACACATTACAACGCATTTTTTACAACGCAATACCATTACAACGGAACTTTTACAACGCAAATACCATTACCACGCATTTATTTACAACGCATGTTTTTACAACGCAGGTACTTTTACAACGCATACCATTACAACGTAAGTATTGGTAAGTATATAATTATATTTAAAATGTTATATGTTAGGTTTTTTTTAAAGGGGTATTTTTAGGGTTTAGGGTCAGTTTTCAGTTTTTGGGTAAAAGGGTATTTTTAGGGTTCAGGGTCAGTTTTCAGTTTTTGGGTAAAGGGGTATTTTTAGGGTTCAGGGTCAGTTTTCAGTTTTTGGGTAAAGGGGTATTTTTAGGGTTCAGGGTCAGTTTTCAGTTTTTTAGTAAAGGGGTATTTTTAGGGTTCAGGGTCAGTTTTCAGTTTTTGGGTAAAGGGGTATTTTTAGGGTTCAGGGTCAGTTTTCAGTTTTTGGGTAAAGGGGTATTTTTAGGGTTCAGGGTCAGTTTTCAGTTTTTGGGTAAAGGGGTATTTTTAGGGTTTAGGGTCAGTTTTCAGTTTTTGGGTAAAGGGGTATTTTTAGGGTTTAGGGTCAGTTTTGGGTTTTTGGGTAAAGGGGTATTTTTAGGGTTTAGGGTCAGTTTTGGGTTTTTTGGTAAAGGGGTATTTTTAGGGTTCAGGGTCAGTTTTGGGTTTTTGGGTAAAGGGGTATTTTTAGGGTTCAGGGTCAGTTTTGGGTTTTTGGATAAAGGGGTACAGGGTAAAAATAAAATAAAATTAAATTTAAATTAAATTAATTAAATGAAATTAAATTAAATTAAATTAAATTAAATACAATTACATTACATTATATTAATTTTAAATAATATACAATTAAAAAAAAAATATATACTTACCAATACTTACGTTGTAATGGTATGCGTTGTAAAAGTACCTGCGTTGTAAAAAAATGCGTTGTAAATACATGCGTGGTAATAGTATTGGCGTTGTAAAAGTCCCGTTGTAACGGTATGCGTTGTAAAAACATGCGTTTTAACGTCATATATCCCTTCAGAGTGAATGCTTTTCATGGTCTTCAAGGTGTCTTCTGTCGTAAACATGATCCATTTGAGCAAAGTCTATTGGGTGACGTCACGTGAGGGGGGATCTGGACTGGTAAAGTTGTCTTGGTTGTCGAAGTTGTCAAAGATCATCTTAATCTTGTTGTGGAAGAAATTGCTAAGTCTGTTGCAGAGGTCTTGGGAGGGTGGGATGTCTGTTGCTTCGCTGCAAGGTTTGCTGAATTACTTGATGATGGAGAAGGGTTTTTTGGTATTGGGTGTGCTGGTGGTCTTCCTTGTGGATTTGATGAGTTGATGGTGTGCGGTGGTGTTGCTTTATAGGCGGTGCTGGATTTTGAGAGTTTTGTTGTTCCTCCATGTCTCTTCGAGTCTTCTGCAGGAGCGTCTGAATTCTCAGAGTGCAGGGGTGAACCAACTTGCTTTCTTGATGTGTCTTCTGTTGGCTTTCTTGGGGGAGGGAGTGTGTCCGTGCAGTTTGTGGTCTAGCGGTAGAGGTTCTGTGCTGCAGTGTTTGCATCCGACCTGGTCGGTGGTAGGGTGCTGACGAGGATGAAGATGATCTGGTCTGTAGTGATTTTGTTCCAGCTTTTGCGGGGAAGGCATTGGGTGTGTTTGTGTACGGTGTTGTTTTTAAGGGGAAGTGGGTGCAGTAATGATCTATCCAGAAGAGTTCTGTGGTGTGGCTGTAGGAGATGATGTTTCCTCTGGTGAAGTTGAGGTCGAGTGTGTGTCCTGCTGTGTGCGTGGGTGCAGTGACTAAACTTGGGTGGAGTTTGCGGAGTTGCGCTGCTCGGAACACCCCGAAGTGAAAAAAAAAACTCAGCCGCACTACGCAGAGCACTGCTTGTGGTGGAGTACGATAGAAAAATGACGTTGGCGGTGATTGCACATTACCGGATGTTTGTCCGCACTGTGCAATCATTGCGAATGGCACCATGCAGAGGGCAAGTTTTATTTTTCTGCTCCTCAAGTAGATTTTTACTCCTGCAGCAGCTTTCTCAAGGTGAACCGGAAGTTTCTCAACGCAAGCCGTCGTGAGCATACGTGACCACTCGCAATGAGCAACCTGACACCCCGCATTGAGAAATCTCGTCAGGGGGTCGATTTTCCATGCTTGTGCTCGCCAATTTGATGTTGACGATCGCGAACGAGGAAAAATCTCGCCGGGAGGTTGATTTTCTTCGTCAGCGCTCGCCAACTTGATGTTGAATAACACGAGCGAGGAAAAAAACTCGGCTCCGCTACGTGGGCGTTTTTGTGGATCTCTGTGAGCTCCACATAACACGGAGTGCGGAAAATCCCCAAACTCCGTGAGCAGAGCGGAGTTCATGACCCAGGGTTAGCAGTGACTAGTTGATTTAGTCCTACGCAGGAGTGGTTTTCTAGGAGGGAGGTGGGGTTTGAGATGTCGTGGTTATCCAGGTGGAAGTTTAGGTCTCCAAGTCGGATGTAGTCTGTGGATGCAGGGGCCCGGGGTGCAATAAAGATGATGATGGCATTGTTAAAGGTAAAGATTCGGTTTGGGGTTGGTCTAGATTTGGAAGTGGAGTTGCTCCATGAGGTTCATTGTGTCATCTGGGACTCCCTTAGGTCAGGTAGAGGTTGCTTTTGTGAACAATGATAATGCCTCCTCCTGAGTGGATGGGGGGTCCTTCCGCAGGATCTTTTTTCTGTCGGAGAACAGGCTGTAGCAATGTTGGGTGCCTAGTTGGGGTTGGTTCAGATTTCCATGAGGAAGGCAACGTTGGGAAAGCAGGTGTTGAAGAGGTTCCAGATTTCTATTTCATGCTTTTGTAGGGAGCATACGTTGAGAAGGATGCAGTTGAGTGGTTTGTGAGCGGAGATGTCCAGTAGGCTGGGAGATGTTCCTGGGTACGGAGATGGGTGAATGTGCAGCTGCAGAGCAGACAGGAGACAAGCCTGTGGGTGTTGGTTAGCATCGAGAGATCGGTCAAGGATAGTGACAGACAGGCTGCCTTATGCATACCTTTGGTGTGCAAGCGGTACGGCCGCACTGCAGCTGGGAGGCAGGAGTGGGAAGGACACACTGGAGTGGAGAGGGGCTCTGAGAGCAGCAGGGGCAGCCAAAAATGAAGGAAAGAGCAAGAAGAGTGAAAGGGTGAAAAATGAGGGAGAGAGCCGAGGGAAAAAGTGGAAAATGTAGGAGAAAGCAGAGGGAAAGAGTGACAAATTAGACACTGCAAAAGGGCACAAAGAAGAGTCAAACAGACAGAGGCAGAGCAGTAGAAGAGCAGAGTGCTCTTCCACTGGACCACCAGGGATGAGGCGGGTGGAGGAGGTCCTTCAACATTCTGCAACAGATCTATGGAGGCCCATGGAACAACATTAGTGGTGGAGCTGCGTGGGGGGACAGAAGTCACACTGACCAGGTCAGTGGTCTTTCTCTTCTTGCCATGCAGCAGTCACCATTAAGTAGGGATCGGTGGAGGACAGGTCAGCTGGGAGGCAAGAGTAGAAAGGACACCCTGGAGGGGAAAGTAGTGACAGGGCAGCAGCAGCACGGAAAAAATAAGGTAAGAGCAAGACGAGGTAAAGGGTGAAATACAAAGGAGAGAGCAGTGAGAAAGAGTGAAAAACAAATGAAAGAGCAGAGGGAAAGAGTGAAAATGAGAGAGCAGAAGGGTTCAAAGACGAGGCAAGAGAGGCAGAGAAGCAGAGGAGCAGATTGCCCTCCCACTGGACCACCGTGGGATGAGGCCCCTGAAGGAGCCTGTGGGTGGAGGAGGGCCTCGAACACCCTGCAACGGAGCTCCGGGGGAAGAACGTAGTGGTGGAGCTACACGGGAGAGAGCAGGCCCACTAAGTAGGTCAGTGTTCTTGCTCTTCTTGCCACATAGCGGCCACCATCAAGTAGGGAGCAGGGGGAGGGCAGGTCAGCTAGGATGTGGGAGGCAGGAGCTGGAAGGACATACTGGAGGGGAGCTGCGGCCCAGTAGTGGTAGAGTAAAACGAAGGAAAGAGCAAGAAGACGGAAACGGTGAAAAACGAAGTAGAGAGCAGAAGGAAAGTGTGAAAAATGAAGAAGAGACCCCCAGAGGGTGAGCGTTAAAAAACAAAAGAGAGACCAACAGGGCACAAAGAAGAGGCGAGAGAGGCAGAGAAACTCTACGGTACACCAGTCCACTTCACTGTACCACACAACACTCCACTATAAAGCACTATACTCCACTGTACGCTACGCCACTCCACTCTACTCCACAGTGACACTCTACTCTATAATATGCTAATCCACATTACGTTACTTCACAGGACTCCACTCCACTCTATTTTACTGCACAATGTTTGACCCCTCTCTACGACACTGTACAACACACCACTCTACACCCCTCCACTCACCCAAACTGTATTCCACTCTATGCAATTCGTCTCTACAAGACTCTCTGGGCAACAGTACTCCACTCGATGCTCCTACACTACACTGTACAAAACTCTGCTTCATGCTACACTTTCCAAAACTCTACAACACATCACTCCATTTTTTTACACTTTAATCGACTCTATGCTACACATGTCCACTCTAGTCCACTCCACTTCACTGCACTCTATAACAGTTTAGTCAACTGTACCCTATGTCACTCCACTCTATTCCACTCTATAACACTACACTAAAGAGCACTCCTGCATTCTATTGTTTTACATCCACTTAACAAAACCAGACTTCAAGATTTGAAATAGATTTGAAAAAACATTTTTATACATTTTTTAAAATCGAATTCAATGAAAAAAACAACAGTTAAACATTTGTTATAGTTAGGCAAACTTAATTTATTATTTTATACAAAACTACGCAAACATTAAAGATGCTAAAGTTATATGTATACCTTCAACTTAAAATGAACGCACCACCTTTATATTACTCTAACTTCATTTATTCTTTATGTACTTAAAAACTTAAACCACACAAATTGTAGAAATTTTAAACATATACTACATATTTTAATTTACGCAAAACATTCAAATTACTATAAGTCGTGCAGCTCCGAACACCGTGTTGTCACCTCACTTGTCATCTCACTCGGCACATCACATTAACAACAACTCGCACCTTCTCCTTGCACTGGTAATACCCTTGCATATTACTTTTACCATGTGAAATTATAGCATTGATAGCAACACTTATTGCATCACAAATGACATTATTTGTGAGAACAGAGTGCATGATAGAGTTGCTAGTAGAAGTAGGAGAAAGAAAAAATAATGGGGCATATTACCAACAACTAGCGATAATTATCGTTGTGTTGGCTTAGCGGGAATATTTCTATCGCCGCCCTTCACCTGTTTCTATCGCTGAGATACCCTGCTATTAGCAAGGTTTATCTCAGGAGCGATAAAAAACAGGCGAAATGCGTGAATATCGCTGTCAATACAGTGATATTCAGGCATTACCGTGACAATGCTCTTAGCCATGTTATCCACCTCTCATTGGATAACATGGCTAAGAACTGGCCAGGGCAGGCGTTAGCTTTTGGAGATATTCGCGCTTAGCGCGAATATTTCCAAAACTACGCCTGTGTTGATCATAGGCGATAGCGATTGCAACAACTGTTTTCAGTCGCTGACATTTTGGCACGCCCACTTTGCATGTCATTAGCGATAATTATCGCTGACATGCAAAGTGGGCCCCTAAATGCCCGCTATCGCCTACAAACTGTCGCTAACTGGTGTTAGCCACAGCTTGGTAATAGGGCGATAAAATTATCGCCGCATTAGCGGGAAAAAGTCCCGCTAAAGCGGCGATAATGGCCCTTGGTAATATGCCACAAAGTTTTCCTAACTAAAGCAGCGCATGGGGATACCTGTCTAGGCAGGGAACTGACCTGATTTCTTTAAAGAGATCACAGCTGTTGTTGGTGTGGTGTGTTTGTGCGAACCTATGTTTGAGAATTTCCATAAGCAGACAATATTCTTGGCAATATTAGGCAAGATTAGTATAAACCCTGAAGAAGCAACATGCCAGGAAGCAGTGATGGGAAATGTAGGGCATAACATAATTGAAGAAACAAAATACTGTTTAGCACCTGCACCTCTAATGCACAAAAATGTTTGAGCATATATCCAAATGTGAGTGGTGGTAAATGGTTATCCTTACTGATTATGCAAATAAGCAGTTGTAACTCATTCAGATAGCAAAGAGTAGTTTTCTATTTTGCTTTATTTTCTGTTCCTTTTCTTGTAGATCAGGGGTAGCGGTGGCTACTGAAGATTAAATTGGCTGTGATAAATATTAACCGTTTTTGACTAATTTTATAACATCTGTTTCTTTTATTAAAGCCCTTCTTGTGAAAATCCTGAAAGATCCAGCTGGCAATGTGTTAGCTCCATTACTGGAAACTATCCTTCTTCCTAGAGGTATGTCCCTTCAATTAATTTTCATTGCAATTTGTACTATTGTTTGAGAGGTGAAAGTCAAGGAATACACTGAAGGCAGGCTAATATGTTGTTTGGCCTTCGGAAATAAAGGGGAATATGTCCATTACTTCAAGGTAAGCTGTGATGGCTTTCTAGAGTTCCCCACCAGTAACTGCTTTGTGGACTGCTTCCTTGCCATCTGTGCATAAAATGTCCTTCATTATTTGACCTACTGAGGAGAGAACTAGCCTGATGAAGAAATTCACTCCAGCACAAGTGCAAAATGGATGCATCCAAGGAGATTGAGTGACATGCTGAAGAGATGATGTCAGTGAGAAGTGGAACTGGGGAGCTTCAGAGCCGTGTCCTCCAAATATCAATCCCACACCACTTAAAATGATACAAGAACTGGGTTAGGGGTCCACACATTTGGACAGGTACTGGGTTTAAGAGCAGAGGAGTTAATACCCATGAGAAGGGATACCACTTTCGACAGGAGGATCTCTGAATCTGCAGGCTGTGCTGCGATCCAGACTTGGGTGCAGACTCAGGGGCTTTATGCATGTGTGGTATGTGATGAGGAACTACTTCTAATCCCTCACCCCAAGCCGTCATTAGACCTGTGGGCGTCTTTGATACTACCCAAGTGGGGAAGATGGGTGGGGTATTCTTCAAGATACATAATGCATTTTAATACAGTGACCCACCACCTTTTATTTCTAGATATCCACTGAGTTTCTGAGTTGTTTATTTATTATCTTAAAAATAAACAACTACTACTAAGGGAGGTGTACAGAATCAAGGCGACTGAAGAAAATATTTGTCAAAGTCTGTTGTAAAAGCAGAAACAACCAAAAGCAAAATGACCATAAGAGAGGGTCGATTGATGTCTCTGGCAACAGCTACCCAAGATGTCCAAGCAAATGGACATTTTGGGATTTCCCCACCACACGTCTGCAATACTAGCAAGGCACACAAACAGCCAAGAAGGAACAAGGAACTGTCACAGATAAAAAAGAGTATTGCAAATATAAAGAAAGTGCTGGGGAAATTATTTAAAGCTTAAAAAATACAACTAAGAGCTGAATTCAGGGAAAAACTGTCAATAGCCCATATAGAACTTCACTGGGACTTGATACCATAAATATTTGTCTCAGAAACTACGAGAAAAATATTAGTATGTCACAGACATTTTTACAATAAAGATGTAGCAAAAGTTAAAATAGGTAAGGGGATGCCAGTGAGAAGACATCAGGGCTGAAAGGCAGTACTGCTCTACTGGCTAAGCGCTTCGCTTAAATCCATCAGAAACCTGTTGGATATGGGGCTGTTTACAAGTTAGGGGCAACTTTAATGCATGTTTTGATGTGTTAATGTCACTGCACCTAAATATTAGTGGTTAGGTTTTTCCTCACCCGGTTTTAACAGGGGTGGGATAATCTGACAGCATTTTCTAGCTAGTAATTCTGTCTAGAAAAATAGCACCAGGCCTTGGCTGCAGCAACAGTCAATCCTCTTGTTGGTTTTTTTTCTTATGGGGGATCATAAAATGCTAGAAGAAAGGCTTGTTAGAAAAAGTTCCATCCCTCTCCTACTTCTTCCCAATCCTTTCCCATAACCCCACACTCCACTCACGTCTCTGCATTCATTTATTACCAGCTCACAGCAAGAGGTAAATGAATGTGGCAAAAAGCCATGCAATGTTGAATCCCATGTGGTTTACAACTGGAATAATCAGACCCACACAGTAATTTCGCAATACATGGGGTTCTACTTCTAACTGCATGGTACTAGGGTCATTTTACTTGCCTGATGTTACTGTCACCTGAGTACAGTGCCATTTAGAGTCTGAGTCAAACTGTTCAATGCTTGTATTCACAAGTCAGGAATGGTGGAACCTTATTTCAACGAGAAAGTTTCTTCAGTTGTATACTAAGTTCCATTTGCTGCTCTGGAGCAGTGTCAGCTGGTCATTTTACCAGGGAGGTGAGGCACACAAGCATTCATACACATCACTCACATCAATCATTCATACACACACACCATTTCACAACACTCGCTAACAAATACACATACACTCATACATACATGCACACATACACCAAACATTAAAAAAACATCTTCTCTTACATGGAGATCTCCGAGAAGAAAGCCTCGGAGGTACCAGGAGGAATGGGGCTGCAAGCTTCTCTCATTGGCTGACCTCAAGTCAGCCATTAAGGGGAGCCATCAGTCCCAGGTCTTGGAGGTCCCAGTAGGGTTGAAACTGCTGCCTCAGCTAATGAGGGAAGGCAGCAGTCCCAACCTCGTCAAAGAGTGGGATGGGGTCAGCAAGGCTTCTGTCCCCACCCCAATCTGCAACAAGTCTGTGACAGGGCTTAAAACTGAATTGCGCAGGTCTGATGCAATGGGTGATGCTATGGGGGGTAAGGGCCTCGAGGCACTTTTGTCAAGCTGTCACGCCCACAGGAAAGCTGAAATCCTCAGCCCACAAAGGTTCAGGTCAGGCAGCCAGGAGCATGCACATTTTGCATCTGTCCAGCTGCAGGCTCCCTGACCTGAAAAAAAGGGTGTCTGCAGGCTGACCTTTATTCAGCCTTTATTCAGCCTGACACACAAATGTCTTCTTGGAAAAAAGGGAAGGGATATGGCCGCTAGTCCCTACGGATGAGCTGCTGCTGCTCTGGGGTTTAAACATGGGCACTAACTACATTTTCAATTATTTCTCTTTATTATACACAAATCTAGATAGATGGATTTCTGGAAGCAATGCTGAATAGCTATAGATGCAAAATGTACCTAGCTTTAGGAATTCTAATTCTAGAGTTAAATTCAGCATACCTATAACAAGTGGCTAACAATAATTGAATTCTAAATCCAAAGACTGGAAGGATTGAACATTTTGTATTTTTCAGATCGCTAGCTGATCATTGTAGAATTGGTTAAAATGGAAAGAAAATGAGTCTCTTCGAAATGTTATTTAATTTATGTTGCTATTTTTGTAACTTTATATAGTGTGGACAATAGGGCCAAAAATAAAAACAATCTATTGTGAATACCAATTACAATACGACTGTGAGAAGTTGGGCTTTTGATTGATGCGGGGGTGAAACCCTACTCAAGCAACAGCCACAATGTTTGTCAGGACAAACCACAAAAGTCACTAAATTAATCTGTGCTTGGCACAAAAGTAGTCATGCTAAACTTAGAGGCAGCGTGTAATGTATTTATGCACCACACAAACAGTAATAAAGTGAAAACACAGCACAAGAGAAATTCCAAAACAATACAAAAAAAGAGTAAAATGTCAAAAATTGTCATCAAAAGACAAAAATCCAATCAGTAGAACAGAGATACAGAGAAAAGACTAATACCATTTATAGGATTAAATGTAGGTATAGCTCCTAAAAGCACTTGCAGTTACCTGGTCCAATGAGACAGGGTGAAAGCTACAAGCTAAGACAGACCACGTTGGAAGTTACTTTTTAAAAAGTTCCCTTTGCAGAGGAGGAGATTGCAAGGAACAAGAAATGCGCCATGGGTGGTCTTTGTTGTGGCATGAAGAGCAGGCTGGGCATCGCAGATTGTCATTGCTGTAGTAGTGCTGGAGATGCAAGTTGATGGTCACCACAGGCTGTCCATGCTGTAGTGAGAACTACAGATCTTGCATTGCCTGTCGTCTCTGGCCACGTCACCTCAGTCTTGCACATGTGTCGGTCTGCCCCCCTCACGCTCCCTCATCCCCGCAGTCCATCACGTACCTCTCACAGTGGAATTCGAAACTAGCGCTCCTCAAAGCCACAGTTTCAGCTCTTGGAGCTGTCAGCCCGGAAGCTCCAGACCTCTCCAAGCTCCTTCAGCTCCCGGCTCCTACTCTCCTGGGGTCTGAGGAGAGCCCCCTGCAGGGCCCGGCTCAGGGCTCCGAGGAGGAAGCAGCGCAGCACGGCGAGGTACAGCCGGGAGGCACCTGTGAGCGGAAAGACCCCAAGAGGAGTACAAAGCTGGGTGAGCAAGGCTGGCAGGGAGAGAGGGGGGGTTTCGAGATCTGGGGTGAGTTTGTGATGGGGTGCAACACAGAAAGGATAAGGGGAGTTGAAGCACAGCGCCTTTCTCTGGGCAGGGTGAGCACTGTGAAATTTCCGCTTACTCTCAGACTCAGTCACACAGCCCGTGAAGAGTCAGCTGACACCAGCGGGCGGCAAATGACTGGCCACAGATGAGTACATGCACAAGGTACTGACACATCACCAATGGAAGTGCATTCTAAAAACTTGTTCCTGAGTACAGCAGGGGCGGTATCGGTGGGGCGGAATCAAAGGCGTGGTTAAAACCAATCAAAACATCCTGTAACTGTTATGTTGGTTTTTTACCTTCAAGTGACTGCAAATATTCAATTCAATTCAATTCAAAGAATCTTTATTCGGTGTTTAAAAAACACCATAAAAGCACACTCAAATATACATAGTAAAAAGTCATTAAACATTTCAAGGTTCTTTGTGCAATAGATTTACAAAACATAAATACAACAATATAGCCATATTTAACACTTAAAAGTTAGAATAAAAACATTTCAATCTTCTCCTCTAGTAAGCCTTAAACGAAGTGCTACCTTAATAAAATTCATAATGCTACACAGTACTAAGGGTTCCGCAGCTTTCTGTAAGAATGCTAGTGCCTCCCTAGCGTGGACCAAATTAGCTTTTTTTAAAAGGTCTACTAGGTATCTACGTCTGGGCATTGAGTAAAAGGGGCAGAGTAAAACAAAGTGAAGGGAGTCCTGCGGAGACCTGTTGTCGCAGCCGCAGGGCCCCTTCTGTTCTATTGATGTGGCAAATCCCGCTGGTGATGCCAACATAAATGGGAGTACGTTCAATCTGAAGCGGCACATCAAAAACCTGTCCTGTGCATTATGCATGAGGTACAAGTATGGCTCCATACCTTCCACGCTCTTCACTAGGCGATGGGCCCTCACTGTCTTTTTGCACCCTTCAGCCTCCTCTCTGCTTAGGTTTTTCCGCTCTAGAAAAATTCTCCCTACCTGCAGTTTGTTCTGGGCTACAATAGTTGCAGGATGGGTAAAGAGGTTCCCAAAACCTAGCTCCTCTAGGGTGTTCTTCACATAAAGGAGCCAAAGGATGCGCATACACTTGTCCCTCTGTAGGCAGTCCGATAAAATTTCTCTACTCAGTGTCGCATCAGGGTTGACCCAAATTTTTAACCAAGCAATAATGGGCCTCAGTTTTATCAGATCTTCTATATATGGTCTCCCTAACTCCCTGTGGGCAATCAAACCAGCAGTACTTTGTGGTGCCCTTAAGAGTGATTTCAAATATTTATTTTCTTCTCGTTGGATACTAGTGGTATTGACAAAGCCCCATACTTCTGCCCCATAGATTACCTTGGAGCATGATACAGAGCTGTACAGGTTTATCACCTGTTCCGGGGACCATCTTCCTAGCCTCCTGCCATAGCTAGCAATTGCCCCGTTAGATGCAATCATTTTACCACAGCGTTCCTCCACCAAGGTATCAAACCGCAAGGCACCATCGAATGTTACACCAAGATAGGGAAACGTTTTAACCTCTTCCACGATGTGGCTCCCTATTGTGTATATAAATTTAGAGGTGGTTTTTTTCCCCGCCAGGAGCACATACGATTTACTCAAATTAACAGAAAGGTCCAAAGCACCCATGAACCTAACAAATCCATCAATCAAGATTTGTAGGCTCCTTGGTGTGCGTGCGATCAGTACCGCGTCATCTGCATAAAGCAGAACAGGAATATGACGCGACCCAACCCTTGGGCAATCTACCTTCAGACCTAACAAAAACTGCTCCAAATTATTAATGTAAAGGGAAAACAAAAAGGGAGCAAGAATGCAGCCTTGTCGGACTCCACTCATACAAGGAAAAGAACTAGTCAGTCCCCCCTCCCTATTAAAACGGACCTTAGCGGTGGTGTCACTGTGCAGTTCCCTCAATATATTAATTAGACCACTCTCTATCCCCATACTAAGCATCATGCCCCACAACTTTTCCCTATTGACGTGGTCAAATGCTGCTGCCAGATCCATGAACCCCATATAAACGGATTCATCACTAGCCATGGTATACTTGGCAGTCAGCATATAGAGGTTCAGGCACTGGTCGCTAGTGGACCTCCCTGCCCTAAATCCGTATTGAGTGTCCGAGAAGATGTTTTTTTCCTCGGTCCACTCGGACAGTCTATTAAGAATTACCCTCCCCAAAAGTTTTGCTGACACATCGATCAGGGAGATCGGGCGGTAGCACTTTGGGTCATCCCTGTTGCCCTTTTTAAAAATCGGCACAATTACTGCCGTGGACCAAGACGGGGGCAAGCCACAGATAATAGCAGTATTAATAACCCTTGTCATTAGAGGAGCCCAGAGTTCGATATTACTCAGGAACAGATCTGGGGGGATTCCGTCAGGCCCCGGGGCTTTATTTTTGGTCAGGCCCTCAATCCCTGCAGTGATCTCCTTGAGGGAGAATTCTGCCAATGGGGCCTCAGTTGAAATGGCCAGTAGCTCTACAGCAGAACCAGGCTCATGATTATACAGGCTCCTATAGTGGGTGACCCACTGCTCTGGGAGAATGTTAGCCCCTATATCCGGGGTATCTTTTTCCTGGAAAGTTGGATTATTAATTATTTTCCAGAAACCTGCTAGATCCTTTCTTTCCCCTGCTTCTCGTAAATCTGCCCACGCTTCCGCCTGCAAGGCAAGTTTCCTCCTCTTAATCTCCTTTTTGTAAATATCCCTACACTTCTTAACTTTGTCAGGAACCCTTGGTTTAGTTTTAAGGCAACTTTTCAGCTCCCTCAAAGCTTTGGAGCAATCTTTGTCGAACCATCGGGGATTCCCGTGGTTCTTAAGTGGCACACTGGTCTTTAGTAAACCATCGACCAGATTGGCGATCTGGTCGAAAGCTTCCATTATCCTCGACCCGTGGACTTCTGTGTCCAGACAATCATTGATAGCAAGTTTGCCTGCGTCCACCAGGCCCTTGTAAAACGTTTCCCCATCTATTTTAGCCCATTTTAATCTCCTGCCCTGGTCTGTTGCTCTCTCAGTGAAGGTGCATTGGGCTCTAATGCTTAAACCCACCCTGTACAACAGCTCCAGGACAAGAGGGTTATGGTCGCTAAAGCCACTCCATTCAATCCCTACACTAGTTGTCTTGTTAATTAGGGACCTTGAGACCAAAATGTAATCTATAAAGGAAGAGCATCCTCTACCCTTAAATGTAGGGGGGAGTGTGCCATCCTCCTGCGTCCCTACCATGTTAATGGTGTGTTCAAGGTCATACTTAAGCCGTAACGTTCTAAAAGCTGAGCCCAAC
This sequence comes from Lissotriton helveticus, assembly GCF_964261635.1. Classification (NCBI taxonomy): domain Eukaryota; kingdom Metazoa; phylum Chordata; class Amphibia; order Caudata; family Salamandridae; genus Lissotriton; species Lissotriton helveticus. The sequence goes on from NC_136068.1 coordinate 1,433,784,775, forward strand.
GGCGTCTGAGAGAAGTGCGGTCCCTTCTCCATGGGGCATCGGGACCAATCTGTATTTGTTTGAACCAGTACCGGGCATTTCATTGTTTAAGTGCACTGGTAAGGGTCTATTCAAGTTAAGCCACTTAATTACCCTGCTTTTTAAGGCACACAAGTCCTCAGCTTCACCTGCCTCTAGCGGGGGAACACCCGCCATCACTACAGTGAAGTCATTTGCCTCTGGTGGTAAATAAAATAAGGAACACTGTAAATTAAAAATACATGCAAATCAAGCTAAGTGTGAAATGCATTATTTCACGTTATAAACTTCGGTTGCATACTGGACGTGCACCCCTGTCCTGAGTGCCCCGACTGTACTGATGTCTGGATTTTCGGTATAGATTGGAAAAACGTTTTAAAAAGTTGAAAAACATGTCGTATGAAAAATACATAAGCTATAATTGTCCCAGAATCACAGGATGGTCAGTCGAGACTCGAACGCCAGAAGCGCGCATTAGAACTCCTGTACGGCTTTCCGGGGCACAACTGGACAGATTGTGGTGTTTGTTCTTGTATACTATTATCGAGACCAACCAACCCTAAGATCTTCGTAGAGGAATTGATCCCATATGGCCCCAGAACAAGAAAAAACAAAACAGCTTCACTGTAAAATGTGTGTGGTGGGGGTGTGGAGGGGCTCAAGGAGACGGTAAAATCACAGCTGGGTGCTTCATTAGAGGGCAGAGGTGGAGGCTCTGACATGTGTGATGCTTTAATGGGGCTGTAAAGAGAAAGCACGGCCATTTGCTATTCTTGAGCTGACTTAATGGTTTTTGCCCAAGGTCGCACTGTGTGTCAGCAATACAGTGGTTAACGTAACAAGTACTACTGAAGGAGCACCATATGAGGAGTACTGTATGCAAGCAACCCCTCAGACTCTCCACACACAGAGGCCACCTACTCTTCCATGCACTGAACAGGGCACAGATTCCTCACTAACAGTGAAGCCAACCTTCAGCACAGCATGGCATAGTAACTGCACATGTGCTATCTTAAGTGTATTTCTATAGCATATTGCCACCATCTGTATGGCCCCAAAATGCTTTATGCTACATACTGCCACACGCACATGGGAGATTCACAAGAGTAGCTCTGAGATAATAGTTGACTTCCAAATACTGACTTGTCACCTTCAATGGTAAAGATTCCATAAAATCCTCCTGAGGACATATAGTAGGTATGCATTGAAGCAGAGCCACCACCTCCTCTCCCCCTCCCTCTCTGCACCTTTACTCCCACCTCCACCTCCTCCCCTCCTCCCTCCCTACACCTCCTCTCCCCCTTCCTCCACTTCCACTTCCACTCCCACCTCCACTCCTTCTTCCCTCTACCCCCTCCACCTCTACTCCCCTTTCCCTTCCTTCCACCTCCACTTCCCCTCTCCACCTCCACTCCCACCACCACCTCCACTCCTCCCTCCCTCCCTGCACATTTGCTCCCCCTCCCTCCACTTCCACTTCCACTTCCACTTCTACCTTCCTCCACCTCCACTCCCTCCCCCCTCCACCTCCACCTCCACTCTCCCACCTTTACTCCCCCTCACTCCCTCCACCTCCCTCACTCACCCCGTCTCTCCACTTCCACTCCCCCTTCTGCCTTGCATCTCCACTCCCCCTCCTCCCATCCCCTTCCTCCCTGTACCTCCACTCCACTCCTCCCCTCCCTTACCCCCTCCCTCCTTACACCTCCACTCCCCCCTCCCCCACTGCCACCTTCCTGGCAAAAACAACAAAACTAGAACACATTTTTGGTGTTAATTCTGGTTTTTATTAGGATACTTCAGTTGTATATAATGTTTTCTAGGTTATATATAAAGTGACAAATGGTTATAACACTTTTTTAATTATAACTTATAACTTTTAAACATGCTGCACAACATTCAAAATGCTCTGCAACACATATTAAAAACATTAACAAAGCCAATAGCTCTCTCTAAACACTTATAAGGCCCCAAAGGCGAGACCTATTGGCTATGCCAATGCTTGTTCTACCTGGTGCCCCCTTTGAGATGGAAAAAACATCTGGTGTTTTCCCCATACAGAATTGGCTGTTATTTCCTGTCTCCCTGTCCAGTCTCTCCTGGGGCACAATAGGCTAGTGTGAAGTCATGTGTGTGTGATCTAGGCCAGTGCCTTTGAGGTAAGTGTACTAGGTGACAGCTCCATCCCACATCAAGTCTGAATGGCCCAGTATGCCAATAAACAGACCCTCTATTATGTTACTGTCGGGGAGGGCCAACTGCCAACTACACCTAGTCATGTGACCCAAGGACAGGCTGCAGGCACCAAATAGTTAGGACAAGAAAATGCAACTTTCTAAAAGTATACAAAAAAGTGATGGATGGAATGCTTGAATTAAGTCACTGGTAATTACTCAGGGCCACATCCCAGTCCTTCATTATTTTGCACACCATGCCAGCTCAGTTTGCACTCAGCTATATGCAAATCATCATTTACCCTGCTCCAATGAGAAGAGTCCATCCCAAACTGCCAATCTAGGTCCACCCTGAACCGGAACATAAGTGACCCAGGACGCAGACCAGGATTGAATGTTATAAAAGGTTACTTAAGTGGGTGGCAAAATCAGTGCTGCAGGGCTATTAGCACAATTTAAATGATAGATAATGGGTACCTGTAGTACTACTTTACTAAGGGTGTATAAGTAAGTCAAATGCGTCAATCGGGTGTAAGCCAATGTCAACATGTTTAAAGAGGCACTGGTTAACAATGGCAAGGTGTACAGAGTTCTTACGCCAACAGAAATAAATTCAGCAAAACAGGAGGCGTGAAGGCAAAATGTTTGCGAGAAGACCATCCTATGGTTGACAGGTCTGACAGGGACCAAAACAAAACAGTCACTTTGTGAGTACTATAGACAACCTCAGACACATTACAGTGTAAATTGAAGACCGGGTGTAAACCGGAGGAATTCGCTCAAAATGTTTATCAAAGAGAAGACCTTTCGAGATCTTTTTTTAAGAAAGTATGTTGAGGGGTCATGCGGAGTGAGGGAATTCCAAATTCTTATGGCATTTCTAGATATTGATTGGCTCTTGTATCGCTCTCTATTGAAGGTGGGAGGCTTTGGGTTAGGTAGGCATGAGTTGTCTAAGATTTATGGGAATGAATTCCCACTGCTTGTGTCCTGAATCAATAGCCTGGGAAAATTTCAGACTATTTCTGCCCTACAGCTCTCAGGTTATTTCAGGAGGAGGCTCACTAGCATATTTCTGCTGAACCATAAGAGCACTTTAAGAGGATGTATCCGTGACTCTGGTACAAACTGCATTAAGAACCCTGAGGAAGATAAGAATTACTTGAGTCTTATAGCACTGAGGTAAACAGGAAATGTTCCAGCAGATTTGATGTCCGGATTGCCAGTGTGTGATCAAGAAGAAGCAGACCATAAAGAAAAATTCAACCATACTGTAAAGTTGCAGATGCTTTGTCCATAGAAGATGTTGTAATTGTGAGAGGTGGCAAGTGTGTTTCCCCTGAAAAAATTAGTCAGAAATGGATTAAAATGTCCCATGAGTGTCATTTAGGGTCGTCTATGACAAAACGAAGAGCTAGTGCTGCTATTGGTGTCCTTCAATGGATAAAAACATTGAGGCCATGAAGAAAGAATGTATTGTGTGAAGTAGGGCTGAAAAAGGTTTTGAGGTGGTGACTCCACCTTTACATCCCATTTAGTATGTGGACAGACTTTGGGTTAATTTAGAAACTTATATGGTCATCTAACGCAATTTTGTTTTTGAGAGACATATTTTCAAGAGATGTTTTCCCGCAACATCCTATTTCGGACAATGGGGTTTAATTTGTAAATGCTGAAATGGAGAGATTCTTATCTCGTCGCTTCCTCCTCGAGTGATCGCTCCCCTGCCTGCGCTCTCTGTGCAACGTGGTATCGTTATTTCTAAACTGCACTGTTTGGCGACTTTAAAGCGCGTTCATTCCCTTGCCATTACTCGCTCATTTTAGGTAGAGCTGTGCATTATTATTTCTAAGCTGCACTGTTTGATGATTTCAAAGCGCGTTCATTTCTTTGCCATTACTCGCTCATTTTCAGTAGTGCTGTGCATTGTTTGTGAGATCCCCCGGCGCCCTGCTCTGCCCTCCCCTCCATTTTAAGCTTCTTGTTGTTGTTGTTGTGCTCCGTCCCTTGAGCCCGCCACGCCTCCCAGCTGAGCCGCCCTCCCACTAGCATTAAAGCGCGTCCTCTGACCACGCAGCGCTGTGATTATCTCGTCGCTTCCTCCTCGAGTGATCGCTCCCCTGCCTGCGCTCTCTGTGCAACGTGGTATCGTTATTTCTAAACTGCACTGTTTGGCGACTTTAAAGCGCGTTCATTCCCTTGCCATTACTCGCTCATTTTAAGTAGAGCTGTGCATTATTATTTCTAAGCTGCACTGTTTGATGATTTCAAAGCGCGTTCATTTCTTTGCCATTACTCGCTCATTTTCAGTAGTGCTGTGCATTGTTTGTGAGATCCCCCGGCGCCCTGCTCTGCCCTCCCCTCCATTTTAAGCTTCTTGTTGTTGTTGTTGTGCTCCGTCCCTTGAGCCCGCCACGCCTCCCAGCTGAGCCGCCCTCGCCCCTCCCCCTCCACTCTCCTTATATGACAGTAGTTCCCGCGCGCAGCGTTTACGCGCAGCGACAGCGCCCAATCCGCGCCGAAGGTGCGCCAAAGGTAAGCCCGTCTACGCCCGTCCGTGCCTGGACCGCGCCCAGCGCCAGTCCCCCTGCCCCCCGCGCTGCGCTGCCCTCCCGCATCACCTACGATGCCGCCACCCTCCTAGCTCTCAACCCCGGTCGCGCCCCCAACTGCGTCCAAGCCGCTCCCGGACACACCCATGGACCTTTCTCCTGCTACTCCTGCAAATTCAGCGGCACCGTCAACATCTCCGCTCCGACCACACCACAGACTCCCGACCCCAACCACCTACAATGCATCCTCCTCAACACCCGCTCGGTTCACAGGCACGCCATTGACCTATGGAACCTACTAGACACCATCTCCCCAGACGTCGCCTTCCTAACAGAAACATGGATGAACGCTTCCTCCGCCCCAGACATCACCATTGCCATCCCTGAAGAATATAAGATCACACGCAAGGACCGTACCAGCCACACAGGAGGAGGCATCGCTATCGTCCATAAGAAATCTATCCGCATCTCAACCAGTTCTGACGCCAACCTCGCCAACTCCGAACACCTTCACTTCCAGATCCACATCGACCCCAAGACCACACTCAGAGGCACCCTCCTCTACAGACCACCAGGACCCCGCGCAAAATTCAGTGAGGACATCACGGACTTCATCACTCCACACGCGCTCCCCTCCAAAGATTACATCCTTCTAGGAGACCTCAACTTTCACCTTGAAAAGAACAACGACCGCAACTCCACCACCCTGCTGGACAACCTCGCCAACCTCGGACTTAAACAACTAGTCACTTCCCCCACCCACATCGCAGGGCACACACTCGACCCCATCTTCACCTCCAGCAACCATGTCTCCTTCAGCCACACTACGGATCTCCTCTGGACTGACCACAGCTGCGTTCACTTCACCTACAACAAGCCAAAACCCACCAACCACCTCCAACCAACTCTGCAAAGAAACTGGAACAAGATCACCACCGACCAGATCTCCGCATCGCTCCTTCTAAACACCCCAGCCCACTCTTCTAACCCAAACCAAGCCGCCGCCAACCTCACCCTATGGCTATCCAACACCGCCGACACCCTTGCGCCACTGAAAAAACGTCAATGCAAACCTGGCAGCAAGAAGGCCTCTTGGTTCAACGATGATCTTAAGAAGTCCAAGAAACTCTGCCGCTCCCTTGAAAAGGCCTGGAAAAAAGACCCATCCACTAGCACCAAGGACGCCTTCAAAAACGCCACCCGCACTCACCACCAACTAATCCGAAAGGCCAAGAAAACAGCATTCAAGGATCGACTTGACAACAACGCCCACAACAGCAAGGAACTTTTCAACATCGTCAAAGAATTCTCCAACCCCTCGGCCAACTCCAACGACATCACCCCCTCTCAAGCCCTCTGCGACTCCCTAGCCTCATTCTTCCACAACAAGATTGCAGACATTCACAACAGCTTCGACAACCAACCCGGAGACCAACCCACCCAACCATTTGCCGAACATTCTCCCCCCGTGAACACCCTCAACGACTGGAACCCAATCTCCACTGAGGACACAATCCGCCTGATGAATTCCATCCACTCAGGATCCCCCACAGACCCATGTCCTCACCACATCTTCAACAAAGCAGACTCCGTCATAGCACCGCACCTCCGAGACGTTATCAACTGCTCCTTCAACTCCGCCACCTTCCCGGATAACTGGAAACACGCTGAACTCACCGCCCTTCTGAAAAAACCCACAGCGGACCCCACCGAACTCAAAAACTACCGCCCCATTTCGCTCCTTCCATTCTTGGCCAAAGTCATCGAGAAAGCCGTCAACAACCTGCTCGCCGCCTTCCTCGAAGCCAACAAATCCCTCGACTCCTCACAATCTGGCTTCCGAGCAAAACACAGCACTGAGACCGCCCTCATCGCAGCAACAGACGACATTCAAACTCTATTGGACAATGGAGACACAGTCGCCCTCATCCTCCTCGACCTCTCTGCAGCATTCGACACAGTCTGCCACAGCACCCTGTTACAATGCCTCAACGACATCGGAATACAAGGAAAAGCACTTGAATGGATCACCTCATTCCTCTCCGGTAGAACCCAGAGAGTCCGCCTCCCAGCATTCAAGTCCGAAGCCACTGAAGTCATCTGTGGCGTACCTCAAGGATCCTCACTCAGCCCCACCCTCTTCAACGTTTACATGAGCCCCCTCGCGGCCATCGCCCGCCAACACAACCTCAACATCATCTCTTACGCGGATGACACTCAACTAATCCTTTCTCTCACCAATGACCCCAGCACCGCCAAAACTAACCTACACGAAGGAATGAAAGAAGTTGCCGAATGGATGAAACAAAGCCGTCTGAAACTGAACTCTGACAAAACAGAAGTCCTCATCTTAGGTACATCCCCCTCTGCATGGGACGACTCTTGGTGGCCGGAAGCCCTTGGAAAAGCACCCATCCCGACAGACCACGCACGGAACCTAGGCGTCATCCTGGATTCTTCACTCTCAATGAACAGACAAGTCAGCGCCGTATCCTCATCCTGCTTCAACATTCTTCGCATGCTCAGAAAAACATTTCGCTGGATCCCCACCGAAACCAGAAGAACAGTCACCCATGCTCTGGTCACGAGCCGACTGGACTACGGAAACACCCTCTACGCAGGCACTACCGCTAAACTCCAGAAGAAACTACAACGAATCCAAAACGCCTCAGCCAGGATCATATTAGACATCCCGCGCAACGAACACATCTCTGGTCACCTGAAAGACCTCCACTGGCTACCCGTCAATAAGAGAATCACTTTCCGACTGCTAACCCACGCACACAAATCACTCTACGACATCGGACCAGAATGCCTCAACTCACGACTATCCTTCTACACCCCCTCCCGCCAACTACGTTCTTCCAGCCAAGCCCTCGCCACTGTACCTCGCATCAACAAGACCACCATGGGAGGCAGATCCTTCTCATACCTGGCTGCTAAAACATGGAACTCACTCCCCGCTTACCTTCGCCTCACCCAGAACCACCTAGCATTCAGAAAGCAACTTAAAACGTGGATATTTGACAAGTAATCCTCCCCCCATTTCTAAGCGCCTTGAGACCCTCTGGGTAGGTAGTGCGCTATATAAATTCTCTGACTTGACTTGACTTGACTTGACTTAAAAGAGTTGTTGTCAATTGTCTTAAGGGTTCTGTCTATCATCCCCAAACCAATGGGCTAGTAGAGTGACTGAACAAGTTGGTAGAAGACTGCATCAAGTGGGCTAAGAACAATAATTACAATGTTGAAGAAGCCATAAAGTCTATGCTGTGGTTTTACCGCAATACCCCATATTCCGTGACTAATTTACCTCTGCTCATGTTATTAAGAGGTCATCAACCTATCATGGTACTGTATTCAGCATGACTGGTTAGATCTATTAGGCACAAAGTGCTTAAGACTGGTGATGAGGAAACCATACTCCAAAGAGTAGTTGAGAATCAAAGAAAACAAAAGGTAGGTATAATGTCAGAAAGTCTGTCAAAAATATGGTGTTCCAAGTGGGCGATCTGGTATGAGTGAAGAAACATCGTTTTGTTACGAAAGGAGATGCAAATGATGGTGATCCGGGTAAGATTGTAAAAGTGTGTATGCTGTGCAGTATGTGTGGAAAGAGGACATTGGTGGAATGTCGATGAAGTTGTTAAAGATTCAGATTAAAATTGTTAATCAGAGACTCTTCATAGATAAAGGGATTCCAAAAATGTTGCTCAGTCCAAAGGTGGTCTGGCTGGTCCTTCTGATATGATTTTAAGACGATCGTGCAGGGAAAGATTTGTGCCTTGGAAGTTCAGATGAAAAAATTGTTTTTTGATATATACAGTTCTTGACCTATAAATTTTTTTTTTAAAACACTGATATTGTGATTTTTCTTTTCTTTGTTTGTTTATTTTAATGTATATCTTTTAAAGAGATTTTGGATTTATAGTGGATTTATTTATGTGTGCATTGTATATGTCGTATTCATAAAAAAAAGTCTTCTTATTTATTTTAAAAATAAAAGGAGATAATATGTTGTACCTTCACCATGCATTCTTGTCAAGATGTGTATGGAATGTAATGATGTCACTCTCTGCGATTGAGTGTCTCATGCAGGACATTCTATTTGTTGTCAGTAGGAGCATCTCCTTTGAGGAGATGACAGTGGTGCCTTTATGTGTTACTGCTCTTTGAGTAAATACGTTTTTATCAACATCTACTAATGTGGAGCAGGTTTCTACACTCTTGACTGCACCAATGGATTTATTGAATGTTCTTGCAAAGCTTAATATTTTTGTCAATATTGATTACAAAAATGTCCCTTCCAGCGCAAACATACATGCTGATTCACGGACTTTGAATATATTTGCCATCGGTTCACCCACCAAAAAAGTAAACATGGCTACTCTTACATGCACACACACACAGGTGGGGCCAGTACGGATTGGGATGAAAGCCCATTCAAAGATGGCTGCCAGTGTGTGCACATTCACATGCAATTACAGACATTCTGAAATGAGATAAAGGGAGAAACAACGTGACCCGCACAAGGAAAATTATATACAGATTGTATTTTTTGCTAAATAATGCAACAGTATTTTCCAGACATGTAACATGAACGCTTTCCAGAGAGAAGTGAAGTCCGAGTCTTGAAAGTTGTATAGGAAGACTTTTTATTCATGAAAAATAGAAATTCAGAAAATTGCTAGCTGCCAACGTGTTTCGTCACCACTGTGACTTCTTCAGGGCTCTAAAATCAGTAGAACTGTGATAGATAGAGCTTGCATCGCTTGGACAGAAATACATCAAAGAGAGGACATTTAAAAAGATGTCTCCTAATCCCCCTCGTATTCAGTCTGGCTTTTTAGATATGTTCTGTGTTATACAGCAGTTTTCGGTATTTTACATCTGCATCACAAGGATAATGTCAAGGGTAACATATAAATTTGCATTATTGTGCTTCACACATTTGGAAAGCGATAAACAAAGTTACAAGTACTACTATTTTATGTGTGGTCTTTCACAAGATTTGGATGAGAAGCTAACACAGGGAGGGAGTTAGCCTCAATATCCCCTCTTGCTTTACTACCAAAAAGTAAGTGCTATCTGTTGTGGCTGTTACAAACATTCAGAGATATCATGTGTAGTGGGGTATTACCCATATATTCTGGATATATGATAGAACTATCTTCCTCATTAAGTCACTTACAAATCTAATACTTCGACATAGCTCTATTTGCACCACACGTTTAAGGTACTTTAAAACACTGTGCATACCTCTAAAATCAGTAGAACTGTGATAGATAGAGCTTGCATCGCTTGGACAGAAATACATCAAAGAGAGGACCTATGAGGTATTAAATACACATATTAGGTTGCTGTATATTCGTATAGATGGTATACACAGAGTAAATAAATTCAAATAACACTTACATTTAAAAAGATGTCTCCTAATCCCCCTCGTATTCAGTCTGGCTTTTTAGATATGTTCTGTGTTATACAGCAGTTTTCGGTATTTTACATCTGCATCACAAGGATCTAGGAGTACATAATACACCTAAGTAACAAATCGCTCTGTATGATGTACCATACTAAGATGTTAACAATATTCAAGATCTTCTACTTACAATGTCAAGGGTAATCTGATATATCCCCAGTAATATCTTTCTTATTTTTGCATGCCTAGGTCTTGTAGTGTTATGGGGCCCATCAGGATTTCTTCAGTAAATGGCGGGCATCTATAATAATGTATAAGGATCTTGATTTATACATACATTATATTTAATATTTAGTCCATGTTGATAGGTCTCCTATTTCTGGAGGCTGACCCATACATTAGCACAATAGTCTAATCACGCCACTGCCTATAAATACTTATTTTGTGCTAGCGTGTAATACAATTCCGAAAAAATAGAAAAATAAACGGTATCTTTTGCCACATGTACATTTTATGTGTGTGATGCCTGATCACCTTCTATTCTGAATATATGTAGAAAGGAATGGCCACCGCAAGCTAATACTGCAGAACCTAAATGTCATCGCGACCCGACTGATACAAGTGCCATAGGTCTCACTAGCATAATATAAAGAGGCTCCCATCCAAATCTCATTAGGGTAAAGTCGTGACCTCAATAGAAGGTACAGATCTTAATATACTATTGTTAGAACGTTAAAGTTTCCCTATAATTAGCCTCAACTAATTCAATGTGTACAAAAACGAAGCCGAGGCTGGATGCCACATTGCGGTTTTAGCTCCACCTCAATAACAGACAAAAATAACCCCAAGACGGGCACTTAAAGTATATTTGCGACGCGTACTCCATAGCTATTACGAATAGTCCCATGTTTACATCAACTCGAGCCAAAGACAAACATATCAGCCGGGTGTGATGAACGCTCCCATACTCCCGAACAAATTATAAGTACTAGAGAGGGATTACTAACGTACTTACTTTTAGCGTGCCGTCAGCGTCGTGTGCATGGTCCCTTCCAAGTGAGTGAAAGAACCCATATGCACACGTCTTTAAATACCCGCATTGTCCACCCTAATTTGTGTGCTTAGAAACAGCTGGGCATAGTTGTTTTTTGCCGCGCATGGCTGTCATGTCGCAATTCATGACGCACACATGTTCATGGGAGTTGTAGTCCTAGAAGGCGTCTCATTATTTGTGCGTCGTTTCTAGACAACAGAACGTATATCATCATATCCGACGTTTGGTGGTGGTGATGGGAAATGTAGTTATAACAGCCCCGTTCTCTATTTGGACCTGTCGTCTCATCTATATCAGTGCAGGTTGAGCACTTTACCAATACTCACGAATACCTATTTCAGCTACGTTATTCGGCGGGAAAGTCGGCGCCATTGCTAAATATACGTTTAACTCCATATTTGCCATTTCTACCAAAAGAAAGCAATTTTTAGTTTTCAATTACAAAGTCAGCACTATGTAATCGTATTTATCCTCGTTTTAAACTGTCAAAAACGGATATTGTGATAGTATTCATATGTTTGAAATTCAATGGGACAAATACTGTGATTAGTGTATTGATAGTTCTCTTTGGCTAGTGACAATATTTTTCTAAAGTCACAGTATTTAGATCATTTTAATGATATATTTAATATCACCAATGTCTATCGACATATGGTAGCCGCCCTGTATTATAACTAGGGCTAATTCGTATGGCTGGGGCAGAAAAAGCTAAGAATAAACCTATTCTTTAGATACTATTCACTGCTGGTTATATAAGTTTATGTCCATATTGTGCAGGAAGGCCCATAAGGTTTTTTTAGATTTAACATCAAGTATCAACATTGTCTAGAGACACATAATTCTTACATTTTTGACGATTATGTTTTAGGATTTCTATTTAGGACATAGGTTCTTTCACAGAAAAGGGGGCTGATTTATATTTTAGGGGATTTGATGTTGTACTGAGATTAAATCCCCATATGGCAATTGATATATTTGCAATTTAGCATCATTGGACTAGCAGATACAATTCATGTTAGAGTATTGAAGTATGCAATGAAACATACAATTGTTTATGTCCATGTTGGAAATTGGACAAACGGCTAGGTTCAATAGGATTAACACTCTCATACAGGTTTATAAGAAATTATGAAATTCATTGATAAAGTTAAGTCCTTCAGACACAGCCCTCAGACGACATATCCATTTCGCCTCTGTTTGTCTCAGTCTAACCATTCTATCTCCTCCTCTATTTCCTGCACGTATGTGATCTATAGCATGGAACTGGATCTCAGTCTGCAAGGGATGTGTCTCTGCTATATGTTGGGCTACCGGGGAGCGGTCATCTGTTTTTTTGATATCCCTAACGTGTTCTTGTATTCTTATTTTGAGTAGTCTACTACTACTTCCCACATATATTTTCCCACAGAAACATTTCAATACGTATATGCAGAAGGTGGTGTTGCAATTCATGAAGGAGAATATGCGGTAATCTTTTGACCGATTATATTGAAACTTTGTACACCTGTTAATACCAAATTGACAGACATTACAGTTTCCGCATGTGTGGAAACCCACCACGCCGGTCGGCATCCATGCATTTGGATGGGATTTTCGTTCTTCGACAAGACTGGGACATAACATGTTTCTAATCGTTTTGCCTTTACGATAAACAACTTTTGGTCGTGTGGAGATGGCACTGGCTGGAACAGTGGTACTTTGTAAAATGCCCCAGTGTCGTCTCAGAATGTTATAAATGTGGCCACTAAACATGCCATATTCTGTTATGAATGCAACATGCTCATTGAATTCATCTTTCTTCCTGTTTTGCTTGGCTACTAAGGTTTCTGATCTGTTAAGTTTTTTAACTCTCTTTTCAGCTTTGTTTAGACAAGTTTCTGAATATCCTCTTGTCTTGAAATTGCTTTGTATGTTTTTTAGGGTTCTGTTAAAGTTATCCTCCTGACTACAATTTCTTCGTGCACGGACCATTTCTCCATATGGAATGGCTGAAATGGTAGCATCGGAGTGGCAACTATCAGCATGCAACACACTATTGCACGCTGTGATCTTTTTGTGCATGTCGCTCTGGATTTTATTTCCAACCGCATACAATTTTAAATCCAGATATACAATCTCAAATTTAGAACTATTGGTAGTTAGTTTCACGTTGAAATTTTTTTCATTTAAGTAGTTGAAATATTCTGTAAACGCTGTTTCACTGCCCTTCCATATTAACAAAATGTCGTCAATATATCTGACGTAAAAGAGAATGTTATCAAGCCAAGGTCCTGCACCTGGTCCCCAAGCATGTTCCCGTTCGTATAGCCCCATAAAGAGGTTCGCGTATGATGGTGCCAGTCTAGAACCATTGTAAGTAGAAGATCTTGAATATTGTTAACATCTTAGTATGGTACATCATACAGAGCGATTTGTTACTTAGGTGTATTATGTACTCCTAGATCCTTGTGATGCAGATGTAAAATACCGAAAACTGCTGTATAACACAGAACATATCTAAAAAGCCAGACTGAATACGAGGGGGATTAGGAGACATCTTTTTAAATGTAAGTGTAATTTGAATTTATTTACTCTGTGTATACCATCTATACGAATATACAGCAACCTAATATGTGTATTTAATACCTCATAGGTCCTCTCTTTGATGTATTTCTGTCCAAGCGATGCAAGCTCTATCTATCACAGTTCTACTGATTTTAGAGGTATGCACAGTGTTTTAAAGTACCTTAAACGTGTGGTGCAAATAGAGCTATGTCGAAGTATTAGATTTGTAAGTGACTTAATGAGGAAGATAGTTCTATCATATATCCAGAATATATGGGTAATACCCCACTACACATGATATCTCTGAATGTTTGTAACAGCCACAACAGATAGCACTTACTTTTTGGTAGTAAAGCAAGAGGGGATATTGAGGCTAACTCCCTCCCTGTGTTAGCTTCTCATCCAAATCTTGTGAAAGAACACACATAAAATAGTAGTACTTGTAACTTTGTTTATCGCTTTCCAAATGTGTGAAGCACAATAATGCAAATTTATATGTTACCCTTGACATTATCCTTGTGATGCAGATGTAAAATACCGAAAACTGCTGTATAACACAGAACATATCTAAAAAGCCAGACTGAATACGAGGGGGATTAGGAGACATCTTTTTAAATTTCCTCTCTTTGATGTATTTCTGTCCAAGCGATGCAAGCTCTATCTATCACAGTTCTACTGATTTTAGAGCCCTGAAGAAGTCACAGTGGTGATGAAACGCGTTGGCAGCTAGCAATTTTCAGAATTTCTATTTTTCATGAATAAAAAGTCTTCCTATACAACTTTCAAGACTCGGACTTCACTTCTCTCTGGAACGCGTTCATGTTATATGTCTGGAAAATACTGTTGCATTAATTAGCAAAAAATACAATCTGTATATAATTTTCCTTGTGCGGGTCACGTTGTTTCTCTCATTGTATGTGATGTTCTGCATCACTATTTAGGGGGTGTTTACGGGTCACGCCCTCGACCAATACGCACAGGTTTCTGAGCACTAGATAAAAGACTATATACAGTGGAATAGTGTGCAGGTAGAAAATAGCTCTGACCCCACCCTGTTGCTGAAATGAGATAAACAGTGATTTAAGAAGATGACATAGGCAAGTGGTGGTGAGGGCTCAGTTAGCAATATCTAGGTAGTTGCTGGGCCCCTGTATATTTCAAAAGAAATATAGAACTCCTTCAATTAAGGAATACAGATACCACCATGAGTTGACTCCAACATAAGTGCCACATTATTTAACTGATGGAAGGTTTTTAGAATATTACTAAGTAGTCCTCCAGAAATTAGTGCTCCATAATGACCTGTAAGTCTCTGGTACTGAAAATAACTACTTTCTATGTGGGTGACTATGTTGTGCTTGCGTTAGATGCCTTCACACACATAGAAAGGAAGCAACTGCCAAAGTGGACTGACCCTTTGCCCACGTTGTAGGCTGTGAATGAAAACTGTGAGAACATTGGTTGAACAGCCTGTGTTTTCAAGCATTTTATGTTAATTACTAATTAGTTGTCCAGTCTCAGGGGATTTTTTTTGTGTAGAAACGTGTCCCTCGCCGCCCAAAAACAATTCTCCTTACAAGCAGGCTCTCTTGCACCGTGGGTATCCATTATTTTAACTTCCAAAAGGACTGGGCAAGTGAGCGTTGCCAGCATCATTTAAAAAACATGCCATGTCCAATGTAGTGAAAGTCACTAATGCAAACTATCAAAAATGATCTTGGTGTATTATTAAATGTCTAAATAGCTGTCCAATATTAAATCTCTATTTCATGCACTGTCATCTGTTATGCATTTGTGTGGCTTTGATAAATCACGTTCTCCATTGTAGATCACCTTATAAAAATGGTCCTATGAACATGTTGTTTTTCTGCATTTGATATGCACTATTACATTTTTTAAGAAAGCTTAAAGATTTCAAATTAATTACTTTTGCTTTTAAAGAGAAACGTAGTGCCAAACCTGTCTCTTTTCAGTTCTGCCTCCAGGTACTTCTACAATTTTTAACTTGGCGTATATTACTGACTTGAATCGGATACTTGCACTTGTGACAAATAGCATTGGCGGAGGCGACTCAAAGCCATCTTTACTGACCTTGATCAACAGCATGTCAGGCAAGAGACCTGTATTATTTTCTCTCCTGTATTTGTCTCACTGTAACTGATTTTCTTCACTATCACTGTTTGTTATGTTGCTCAGTTTTTTTGATAATGTTTCCAACGCAGTTTTACCCCCTTAATCCCTGATTTACAAAAGGGCATGGATCTCAGCAATGAGAAGTCTCATTAAGGAGGTGCCACCATGAGTTCTGAGACTCCCCCATGACTGCGGTGCCGTGAGTGTGGAGATCATTTGTGAATTAGGCACTTATTGGCTATGGGGCCTATTTAAAACTTGCTGCTAGGGTGGTAGAGTACCAAGCTCTGTCTGCGCTATGGCAGGCCACCCACCATATTTTGGAGTTAACTCTTGTATGGGAGTCTGTTTTCACAGCAGGGGCTTCCACTAATGTGGCAGGGGCTCGTTCAGTGAACATGCATGTCAAGGTAGCTTGCTTGATATGTGTTTTTATATTACAGAATGCAGAAGTGTGCTTCTTAAATACAAAACCAAACGAGCAAAGAGTATTGTCTAGCCTTTGCACCTGGGACATTGTTTTAAATTTCTTGCCTAGGTTTTCTTGCCTTGCATGACCAACCTGAGCAGGAATTATGAAAGGTGGGACACCCAAAAAGTGTAGGCTCTCTGACATTCACCCACTAGCAGTCCTGTGGTCGATGGGCAACTGGCTACACATTTTCACAAGACGAGTTGGTTTGTTGATACCATGCATGACTTGGGAGTTTCAAACAAGAGGTGGTGGTTGGCAATATCAATTGCAGCATAAAGACAAGCAATGCCAGGGGACATGACCAGATACAAATTCATCTACTTACTGGAGAGTGGCAGCTTTTCTACTACAGTTGGATCAGGAGATAGTGAAGATGATGGTACTCTGGAAGATGGTTAGATACTGATTATTTTCAGGAATTTGCCAGAGAAACGGAAAGTGAAGCAATGACGTTCAGTTAATGAGCCCTGGGACCGGCTTTCAGGGTTTAAGGAAGTCACATTGTGTGGACAAGTATTGATTATGGCCAATATAGTTATAAGTGCCTCAGGAGGCAGAGATATATAGATGAGTAACAGTGAATTATGGCCATGTTTTTCACAGAGAGTGGAAACAAATAACAATACGAGTGAAGCTCAAGATGTCTGTAATGTCACTCAGAATTCCCAGGTGTAAAACATCCCCAAAATTCACCTTGTACTAATTTATAATTTGTTGTTACATATTCTCCCCCAAATCATCTGCCTCTGCTTTCAACTGCTGCACAAGGGCAGAGGGGTACTGGGGGAGCCATACATAACATAGCCTCTCCTCCTTGTCTCAAAGTGAAATAAAAAGACCTTGCGTCCTGCCACCCAACCCTTCCACTCTCTGCCCTCCAGAAGCTCCATAAGCTGTATGCTCCCTGCTCTCCAGTGCTGCTTTGACAGACTCTCAAAGAAAGAAAAACGGGCTGGACTGTTCCCATGGGGCACAGGGTCAAGACTGATTTGCATATAGCTGGGTTCAAACTGGAAAGGCATGGTGAGCAAAAAAACGATGGATTCAGGCCCAGATCTCTGGGGTGAATGTATGACCTTGTTCTGCATTCTGTCCATCAACTGTTGTTTTTGCAGACTCTCAAAGAAGCCCGACAAAGGATCCTGGAATTCCTTTATGATGTAGCAACACTGGGAACAGCTTTTGTTAACAACTGTTGCTTCGTCACAGCAGTGAGCTACTGGATTTCAATCCAATTATTCATGCTAATGGCTCTCGACCAGAGCCATGCATAACATCATGATAAATGACCAATTAAGACATCATCATAGGAGGTTGATTTTAGAAAGTGTGTAGGAAGATAGTCAAGAATTACCTTGTAAAAAGTAAATATAGGTGCAGGATATATGTGGTACTCAGGAATTGCGTTCTCAAAGGACAATAAAGAAAATCAGGTGACTAGCCTGCCCCCACTTGCCCATCTTGAACTACAATGACTAACAGTTATTCCACCCACAATATACCATCAATATTGTTACCTTGGGGCTCAATGGGATACCTAAAGTACTCTCACATCTCTGATGCAATTGACCTATTACGTGTATTCATTAGGGACGGATCCCTACAGAATCACATTGGTATGATGGATTTTTACATCAGTTGCTCTTACCATTGTAGAGTTTATTCCGATTACTGCATTGGTTATGTTGATTGTTGCATGAATGGCATGCTTAGCTCTGCCCTTTCCATTTATTTATGTTACTTCAAAACAAACTTAAGCCATATTTCCTGATGAAAACTTACTTTCCTGATCACATAGGAAATGAAGATAAATCCAGCTACAAATTGGCAAAGATGATGGCAGAATATTGGGATACAATCGACGACAGTGCAAAAACGGATGCAGTCTCAATTCTATCAATGACAATGGCACAGGAATTTAATCGTAAGTAAGAAATGTGGTATATTTTAGTGCACTAGCTAGTGGCGCTTATGGGGCGCAGGCTTTTTTTGGTAGTTACAATTCCAGACCAGGATTTACTAGCAATAAGCATCACTGCGAGGACAACAACAAAATGGCACTAAAAAAGTCAGTCAAAACAAGCATTCTAGCTATCAGCTTTCAGACATTTCTAAACTGTTGTGGTGGGTATAGAGTAACTGGCATTTTACTAAAACCCCTGGAGGTGACTAAGGACATCTCTTATATTTTTGCAGAAAAGGAACTCTGCCATAAATCATGCCCACCAAGCATGTGATAAGTACACCTCATCAAAAAGTGAACGACGTGCCAAGTTCTGGCAGCAGCCACTCTCTCAATTCTGCTGACGGAAACGTTTAACTAACAATATATCTGCCACAAGGCCATTGGGCAATTTCCTTCTTTTAGAATGCCCTGGTCGGGCCAACATTTCCATCATATATTTTTTTCTACCCTGGACTGCCAGCAAAAGCATGGTCGTCTACCATAGACAAGTACCATCACCTGATGGGAGAAAACCGCCAGTGCATCGAGGCCATTTATCTTTACTGAAACAAAACTTTTGGGGTCTTTTTCAAAAACAGAACAAAAGATTGCTGCTTTGACTTTAGTGGAATTTGCACAGTAGGCAGTGAGATGCTTGCTTGTACTTTAAAATGTGCTGTTCAAGTTCTGGAATGACCCTCATTTTACAGTTTAATGTTGATGAAAAGCCTCTACTATGCTAACGATGGAGGGACAATTTGTGCGCACTGCGAACCGTTCAATCTCTTTCAATTTCTTAGCAAATGTCTATGCTCTACTTCCTGTGACCCACCATTTAAGACACCCTGAAAATTGATACTACCTAGTGGAAGGAGCGTACAGGTCAACACATTAGTAACAATCAATATTGAGTCCATAAAAGTTTGAGATCCAATGCAAGCTTCCTTTTGTAGCAAGTCCAGTCTTTTATTGTTATCCGATGATAATTATTGATTTTCTGTAAATTTTTTTGTTTTCCAAATAATTCAAATTATCCAATTATTCAAGGAAATATTCATACAATGCAAACAAGTACACTCCTCAGCCTAAGCTTTTCGTCCCAACCAGGACATCATCAGGGCTGTAAAGGAGAGAAAAATGCAAAAATCAAGGTTTCCAGAATACTGCTAGCTAATCGATACATTTCATATTACACCATAATTACAACCAGATAAGATTACTTCATTCAGTTTAAAAAAACTCCCCTCCTGGAAGCCTGCCTATATAACATTCTATTTCCTGTAATGCTCATTCTTCTGCCTATTTTACAATCTTCTTGCTTGGAATTGTGGTCATCTACAAAACAGCAAATGGTGGGTACATCACACTGTCATTGTAAATTCTACAAAACTTTTTTATTTTTTTTATTTTACACTTTCTTCAAAGAAGCAAAGGAGGCCAACTAGTCCCCTCTCTGTTTCTTTCTAGACTTATGAACCGAAATCTTGCACTCCTATTTCTCCCCGCATCCATACATCATATTTATCTAGTCTCTTTATATGTGTAACTAATGTTTCTTGCTAAATGAAATGTCTCACCTTTAATCCAATTACTTCTGAGTTTAATCACTGCTGTGGTTTCGCTATTGCAGTTCTATCAATTTGGGGGGTCCTCTGTTTGCTGTCTGCAATTTGCTTATCTATTAAAAACTGAATCAAAAAGCCCTGTATTAGACTTAACTCCCAGATTGACCTCCCTTCGTATATATTCAACTCTGGTTCACTCACCTATAATTTATCTCTCAGATTAGTGTCATTATACCACAGTTTCTATGCAACACCACACCCCTCCCCAATGGAACCTCTATCTGTAATTCAAAATCCACAAAATCACCAATTCCCTTCCAAAGGTCTTATCAGGATGAGCTTAAAATCTCAGCTAAATGCTGGTGCTATGCCCTCACCTTGTATCCGAATTTGATATAACTTCTCAATTCACATGATCACATATTCCTGATTCGGCGACATCCTGGATATGTCTTATGCCCTGTTAACAAATATGAGACAAGATGCCAAATCAGGCGTCGACCCCCAAAATAATGTGTATCCATTCACCATACCCCATTACATGAACTTCACTCAACATTAACCCTCCTATCTAAACCGATGCTGAGTAGTCACCTTATATGCCATTTTCTTAGACCATTTCTCTTCATAATTTGATCAATGTACAACTCTTTCTATTGCCCAAGTCCCCTGTAAAAAGATAATATCCAAATGCCAAATCAGGCCCCAACTTCCCAAGATATGTTGGCCCATAATACCTAATTTAATGAGCTTCAATATGAGCTTTCCCATGGTCCCAAAAAAAGATGATCCCTTATTACATGTAAATATTCTCTCCGTCTTCCATCCAAACATCTTATCTGTATAACTACAAAGAAAGTATAGTATAGTATAATTCTTTGAAACCATATCCCCCCACGAAACAATTATCTATCTTCGTAAGACCGCATCTCTGCGGCCTCTCACCTGATAAATCCAAGAGTCAGGCACAAACTCATACTCAGGAAGAACATATTAATCCTATCTCGTGTATACTTTGTGCCAAACCACGAATGAACCCAACACATAGGCACAGCCGATCCCCTACGCCTTGTATCAAATATCCTTTCTTATTTCCAATCAAAATTACTTCTTGACCCATAGTACATATATAGATGGCAGGCAGCGACCTTACATACTCCTCAATACACAAAGTATACCCATCGTCTGGGTTGTTTTAGCGCCCCCACTGCCGGGTCACATATGTGTCCCCCCCCAGTTTGTGAATATAATCTTTCATCTTAATTATTACTCATGTGCACTATGGACAGTCCTATTTGTAATCACCTATTCTAATAAAAAATCAGCTTACATTACCCATTCAGAAGAACCAACTAGAATAGTTCATCAATCTGAAGTCCACGTTTAAATCTATGGACCTACTGTGAGCATGTCATTCCTATATCAACAACCAACCCCATTTATCCTAGGAAATATTGTCGTTCCGTATCGCTATTTATCTCCAAAGTTACTGCTCTGCAGCGAATTATCCACCTAGCTTCTTGCTTTCTAATATTCAATTCCCAGTCACCACCTCTGATCCTAGTAATTACTTTCTGAATTCCATGAAACTTAAAATCTGTGACAATTCTGTGCGTTTCATTGATATGTTGTAAAATAGGTGATTTAAGATCCTTGTTAACTATTTCCCACTTATGCTCCTGGATCCTAATCTTTAAAGTCCTCTTAGTGATACCAATATTGATTTTCTTAGACGAGCATTGTATTAAATATACAACGCCCGTACTGTTGCAACTAATGCATTCTCGTATTTGATAGCACCTATCTGTATTGTAGCTGAACTCCTTAATCCAATTGATGCCCAAGTTACAGATACTGCATGAGCTACATACGTAAAATCCCGTGGCTGAGGTATTTATGTATCATTCTTGTATTTGATAGGTTCAACGTAATTCCTCTTTACTAAGTTCCCTATAGTAGGGCTCCTTCTGTAAATTATTTGGGGTCTATCTCCAATTACATTTACTAAACCCGGAACACCAGTCAGTAAATGCCAATTTTTTGCTAAGCCTTTATAGACTTTTTCCTTCTGTTTACAAAAAGTAGTAACCAGAGCTACTCGATTGGTCGATTTTGATCGAACCTTTTGCACCAATGTGGTTTCTCTCTGTATTAACTGTACTCTGTTCCTAGCCCCGTCCAAATTTCTCTTGGCAAAACCTCTATTTGGAAGCCTTTGGTTCAAATTAACCAATTCCTCAGTAAAGGAACTTTCCGTGCTACAAGTCCTAAGAATCCTGACCATTTCCCCAAAAGGTATTCCATTATTGACCGAAGCTGGATGACTACTGGCAGCCCTTATTATCGAGTTAGTGGCGGTGCTTTTTCTGTACACTTTGCTTTTATAGAATCGCCCTCCACAAAGAATTCTACGTCCAGATATATATGTGTTTTATGATGGTTCATAGTGAGTGACACATTGAAATCATTTGTATTCAGGTATTCAAAAGCCTCTGATAAACCAGTCTCTGTGACTCTCCACAACACCAAAATGTCATCTATAAATCTGCCCCAAAATAGGATGAAGTCCGTTCATTTTGTGGCCTCTCTGCTCCAGGCATGCTCCTTCTCAAACCAACCCATAAATAGATTGGCGTAAGAAGGAGCACACCTGGAGCCCATTGAAGTCCCCCTTATCTGGTGGTACCACTCATCCTGAAATAGGAAATCCATATTTTTCAAAATTATTGAGCTCATCTCTACAATCATTTTGGAATACTCATTTAGACTGGCACTATGGCTGCCTAAAAAGTGGTTCAAAGATTGTACCCCTTTATCATTATGAATGCAAGTGTACAATCCGACTACGTCAAATGTTACCAGACTCATACCAGGTTCCCACTTCACATCCTGCAACTTGTTCAAAACATCCATCGTGTCCCTAATGTAGGATGGCAAGTTGATTACCAGAGTTTTTAAAAATACATCTACAAATTTCAATAAGTGTTCTGTCACACTTCCTATGCTCGACACTATAGGCCTACCCGGGGGATTCAATCTTGACTAGTGTATCGTGGACTAGTGTATCCTTCTCGATGGTATCGGTCTTCTGAATGAAAAAGGCGGAACATTCTTGGGATGTGGTCGGACTGCATCTTGTAGTCGTTGAGGTGCTTCCTTAGTTTGAGTTTTGGTTTAACTCTAAGACTTTTTTGGGCGATTTCTAGCTTGGTCTACTGGGTGGCTGAAGAAGTCTGCTTTAGTGCGCTTGATCTTTTTGTAGTAGGCATTTCTCTTCTTCCTTAATAGCTTAAGGTGATTAGTAGATGGGACTGATCACCAGTTCAGTTCAAGAGTTTTAAGCGAACGTCTATCTTTATTAAGTAGGCCATTGTACCAGGGCTTAGAGACTTTAGTGGAAAGTCTCTTTAGTTGAAGTGGTGCTACCTTATTAATTATCGAGGTCATAGAATTGAGGTAGTGGTTGGTGAAATTGTGGACATCTGAGGTGCCAGCAGGTTGCCGGAGAAGGTTGTAACTTTAAGAGGGTAGTGTGTTGGGGTTGAGTTTTTTTAGGTCTCTTTCCCAAGTTTTTGGTTTTGTGGACTGGACCGAGTTGAATTTTACTGTTTCCTTGATGAAAAAGGTGATGATATGATTGTCCGACCAGTCACAGGGTGTATCACCTCTAACTGGATGATGTCGCTTTTGGAGATTATTAGATCTAAGATTGAGCCTTTATTATGAGTAGGGCTACTTCAGATTTGGGTGAGGCTAGATCGTCAATGAAGTTTTAAAGACTGTTGACTACTGCGTCATTGTTGTCGTCTCAGTTGAGATTGAAAATTCTCCAAGGAATATTTGGGTAATTTGCCGCCCGCTGTTGGTGGAAATCATATCCATGAGGTGTTTGGTGAAGATGAGGTTGTCACCTGGTGGATGATAGACGATGTGCAGCGAGAAAGCTGGTTTGCTGTTGCTGCTAATGTCAAGGCAAATGTATTGGCAAGAGGTGAAAACCGGGGAAATGGATCTCTTAACAGTGATGTTGCTACGATGAATACAGGCTATACCTCCCCCATTTTATCGATTCTGTCCAGTCTGATGATGTCGTAATTAGGGGGAACTAGAATGTCAATAAGTGGAGTGGAGAAATCTGTAAGCCAGGTTTCGGTTAACATTAGTAGGTCTAGTGCCAGTGAGATGATAAGGTCAGCTATATCCGCCGCATGTCTAGAGGCAGATCTACAGTTGAGGAGTGTGCATTTAAGATGGGGTGTGATGAGGGAAAAGGATGGGTCCTGGGAGAGAGGGACACTCCTAAGGTTGTTAATGATGACCCCTCTACTGTTGTGTCTCGCAGATCTGAATGGATTGAGGGGGATAGTAGGTATGGTCATCTGAGAAGAAGTTAGGCAATGCGTGGGAGAGGGTTCATAAGAAAGTAGGAGAGATAGGAGCTTGCTCTGAGAGTACAGATTAGGGCTTCGAATAGTGCGTGATTATGTATTGTGGTGGGGAACTGTTTTCCACCTGGGAGGATTGGGTTTAGGGGTGTGAGTTATGCGGTATGGGCGGTCATTCGAATTAGAGGTTCTGAAGGGAATATTACGCCATGGTTGTCTCGCATCATCTCCTTAAAGGATTGGAGTTCCTTTTTGATTTGGTTAAGAGCAGACATTATTTCCTCTAGTCTAAGTTCGGGTGTAGTTGTGAGTGGGTTTGGTGGCTTCGTTGTGCATAAGGCTGGCTGCACTGGTATAGGAATGGCTATAGTTGAAGGTAGTGTTGTGCTAGGGGATGAAATAGTGGAGGCTGTAGCCGGCTGAGTTGAGGGGGTGGCTGGTTGTTGAGTGGTATAGGGAGGGGTGGGAGGGAGTAGGGGGTACTCAGAGGGTGATGTGTTATCCGTGAGGTGATGTGGTAACACGAACTGAGGCAGCGCCAGGGCTCGGATGGGGTGGCTGTGATGGGGTGAATACTTGTCAAGAGTAGCGTTATGAGGCAAGGATGTCGTTAGAGGAGAGATGTTGCTGTAAGGGAGGAGGGGGGCTACGGTCTTGTGTTGGCAGAGTTTAATATCAATAAGAGGGACAAAAGCTGTGTTGACCATGCTGGGAGGTAGAGTGTGTGGAATTGTCAAGGTGTAATATGGTGAGTTGTTGGAGGGGGAAGAGTGGATGGAGGTGCCGAGGGAGTCTGATGCCAGAACAGGACGGGGTGGGCGAGAGGCTAGGATGCCAGGCATGCTAGGTGGATTTGGTGCAGTGGGGAGGGGTGTAATGACGGGAGAGGGGAATTGGGTGGAATCCTGGGACTCCGATGTCGGTGGTGGAAAGGAAGGAAGAGGGATGTACGGCATGCTGGGTAGTTTATGAGGAGTGAGGTGTGGTGTATTGGCGGGGGGTGAGTTGGGAGGAAGTATCGTAAGCCTCCGCTGTTGGTGGTGGACAGGGTGACTGAAGGGGGAGGATGTCAGTCTGGGTAGGTGATGTAGCTAGTTGTGTGTTGGGGCTGGGAGAGGATTGGGTGACTAATTGAGGTTTATACACTAGGTTTTTAATAGTGTGAAAGATGTTGTCCAGGAGATTACGGTTGTGGTCTGTGGTTTAGATGAGGATAATTCCGTTATTGTATATTGTGATCGTTGCTATCGCATGGAAGAGCTGGGAGGGGCAGATACAAACAATATAATGTGCGGTTTTCCTCGAGGAAGAGGTTGACAGTGAGGTAAGGAAAGCTTTCCTCCATTGGGCTCTTCACTTTGTGTGGAAAATGAAATCAGTGGTAGTAACCCCATTGTGAGTTGAGAAATAGGGATCAGCAAAGAGAGTTTCAGGGTGCAGATTTATGAAATTGTGTTTGAATCGTTTGGCTGATTTTTTAGTGAGGTTGGATGGATAAATGATGTTGTAAGTGTGTATGCCTGTGCGTTCCATTGTTAGAGTAGAATGAAGGGGGAAAATATTGGGGGAGGAGAAGGGACCTAGGCTAGGGGAAGGAATTATGGGGAAAGAAATGCAAGAGGAATAAGTGGAGATTCTAAGTAGAGTGATGATCTGCAGGCACTCCATGGTAAAGACAGTCTAAGATGGCCGACACATTGGGAGAGATCTACCTGAACATCTATGTAGTCTTATGTCTATCTCCATTGTACGAGGGAGCCAGCATAGTAGTCCTATTTCCCTGCACATTAGGGCTAGTGGGGATTTAGGGTTATCCCAAGTAAAGTCCACTTTCAATGTCCGTAGGCCTGTAATGGGAGGATTGTCCGGTTTCAGTAGAGACTAATTGTAGGCATAGGAGGTGCAGTGAGAAACAGACTTAGCCTTACTGGTGGGTTAGGGTGGGCTCCTTGATAATACTATGTACCACCTCAGCCATTTTGAGGGAGTAAAAGCTATGGCCACTGTCATCTGGGAAATATTTAAATAAATAAATGAGTAGCTAAAACAGGAAAAAATGTCAAGCACGAATAAGGTCCGGTGAAAAGCCAAAAGTCCAGCAAAAGAATTTAGCATTACCTTAATCAGAATGTTGGCATCGATAGGCTCAACCTTTGTAGGGAGGGGGCTGTGATGGCATGCTATTGTGGCCCCGGCGCTAAATGTTCTTGTCCTTCAACATTCATTATGTTAAACAGCCAATAGCGATAACAGTAAGCAGAGAATGTGCTTGTAGCGTTATTAAATGAACTATTCTTGAGGGGGGGGCATGCCTCGAACTAAGATTCTGGCATATTCGCTCCAAAGAGCTAACAGAGAAAAACTATTTTATCCTAAAAGAGGTTGTAAAACGTCACCAATTACAAATTAAGGATAAAAAACTGAGCAAAATCAGACGTGACGAAAGAGATTACAGTCAGGGGAGGATTTTTACATTTGCTAGATGATTTGATGAGGTAGCAAAGACCAAACAGACTATATCTACGGAAGGACAGTGGGACTCGAGCTCAGTTAACTATAGTAGCTAATGCATTTCCTCCATTGAAGAGTCAGGGACAGGTGCAATGGCAGCTAAACCAATTACCAACTCTTCTTTTTTCGAGGAAATTTCAAGGATAAAGAAAGGAAAGATAAAGGTACCAGGAGAGGCAGAAGGGAGAGGAGGCAACATAGGAAATATGAGGATGGGGACGAGGAGTCAAAACAAATTCGGGAAGTGAGTGAGAGTAGAGATAACAGCACAGTTTGGGAGGAGGATCAAGAAAAGGAACTGGAGGTGATCAATCTTTCTCATAGAGTCTTAAACAGAGATGAATTATCTGTGCTTAAAAAGGCTTATTTTTTTGTCCTCAGTATGAATGTGATTACACTGAGTTAGAGATTGATTTGTTTCGTTTTTCCAGGCAATTGAAATTGAAAAGTTTTTTCTCTGCTTTTGATAAACATATGAATGTCAAACCTGTGATTGAAAGTTCAGAAATGACAATTG
The DNA here is from genome assembly GCF_964261635.1 of Lissotriton helveticus. Taxonomy (NCBI): domain Eukaryota; kingdom Metazoa; phylum Chordata; class Amphibia; order Caudata; family Salamandridae; genus Lissotriton; species Lissotriton helveticus. The sequence goes on from NC_136068.1 coordinate 1,433,812,067, forward strand.
CTCATCTATGTGATGTACAGTTATTAATATCACTAACTGAGGGAGAAGGTTTTGAGGTGGAGGAAATTGCGACTATGCTCAATATTGAAGCCGATTACAGTTGCAGTAGTGGTTTACGGCCAAAATTGAAATTTACACCTCAGGGAATGCAATTTGCACCTATTGGTTTGTTTGTTCAGAAAAATCTTAAGGAATTCCATAGAATGGTGGACTTAGCATTAAAAGGGAGAGAGAGAATGAGAAAGGTGGACAATCTTTTCAGGGAGGAACGATGCGCCTCGAAAAGTTTGAGAATGGATGAAAGTATAGTAATGCAGGAAGCAGATAAAGGGGAAAACATTGTTGTCCAGGACAAGGTATACTATTGTCAGGAGGTCAAAAGACAATTGAATGATGAAAATTGTTATATAAAATTAAGCGGCAATCCTACTCTGGATATTATTAGAGGAATTTCTGAACGACTATTCTCATAGAAGGAAGCAGGATTGTTGGATGAGGCAGAGTACAAATATTTGAGAGTTGTGAACCCCTCATTCCCATTTATTTACACCTTGCTGAAGGTACATCAGTTGAGATTGAATCCCCCGGGTAGGCCCATAGTGTCGAGCATAGGGAGTGTGACAGAATTCTTATCGAAATTTGTGGATGTATTTTTAAAACCTCTGGTAATCAACTTACCATCCTAGATTAGGGACACGATGGATGTTTTTAAAAAGTTGCAGGATGTGAAGTGGGAACCTGGTATGAGTCTGGTAACATTTGACATGGTCGGATTGTACACTGCATTCATAACAATAAAGGGGAATAAGCTTTGAACCACTTTTTAGGCAGCCGTAGTGCCAGTCTAAATGAGCATTCCAAAATTATTGTAGAGATGAACTCGATAATTTTGAAGAATAATTTTTTCTAATTTCAGGATGAGTGGTACAGCCAGATAAGGGGGACAGCAATGGGTTCCAGGTTTGGTCCTTCTTATGCCATACTATTTATGGGTTGGTTTGAGAAGGAGCATGCCTGGAGCAGGGAGGCCGCAAAATGGACGGACTTCCTCCTCTTTGGGGGCAGATTTATAGATGACATTTTGGTGTCATGGAAAGGCATGGAGACTGATTTATTAGAGTATTTTGAATACCTGAATATGAATGATTTTAATGTGTCACTCACTATGAACCATCGAAAAAGTTTGTGTAAGGATCCCCTGGTAACTTTCACAGGGAGGGGAGTAGGTAATACAGAAAATCAGACCCTGTGTTCTTATAAGAATTAATTCTGATTACTAACTTCAAGGAAATGTATGGGGAAAAGGACCTGAAAAGGGTCCCAAAGGTCAGCTGATCTCACTGAACACAATGATATTGTGGAGTTGTGTCACTACATATTAAACATTAAGTATTAGGCATATACAACAAAGATTTAAAAAAAGAACGGTTTTACCGCAGTTTATTCAATACCTCCCTTTAGGGTTACACTCTAAAATTAATAAAAATCATAATTTTATGATGTACATAATCAATATTAAAAACAGTCACAAAAAACAGTCGACGCGGCATTTCGGTGTTGTTAAAATGGTGTCACCTTCATCAGGACATTGACATTATTGACTTGCAATCTTCAACAGAAGATTTATTTCGGCGGACTTAGAAATCAATTTTTTAAGAATAAGTACCGCTCAGGTTTCCCTACTGCGTCGCGTAATATGACGAGCCTTGATGGGAATATCGATGCTTTAAAATAGGCATGGAGGAGCCACCGTAAAGTGTTGTCAGGTGCTTGCTTGTGCAAAATGCGGATTCCTTCTTCAATTCGGAATCACAACTTTCAAACGCGTTTGTACTTGAGTGATGATTGTAATTCTTGTATATTCAATCCAAAAGGGGGTTACTCTGCTCCTTTTGTCGTGAGCCTGTCTCGATAAATTCGGCCTCCCTGCTTCTCCGTGCCTGTGTTTTCATGGACTATGAACCATCGTCAAAACAAAATAGAATATCTGGACGTAGAATTGTATGTGGAGGGTCATTCTATAAAAAAAATTTGTACAGAAAAAGAACAGCCATTAACTCGATATTAAGGGCTGACAGAGCTCATCCAGCTTTGGTCATTATTGGACTACCTTTTGGAGAAATGGTCAGGATTCGAAGGAATTGTAGCACGGAAAGTTCATTTACTGAAGAATTGGCAAATTTGAACCAAAGGCTTCTGAATAGAAGTTACACCAAGAGAAATTTGGACAGGGCTAGGAACAGAGTACAGGCAATACAGAGAGAAACCACATTGGTGCAAAAATTTCAATAAAAATCGCCCAATCGAGTAGCTCTGGTTACAACTTTTTCTAAACAGAACGATAAAGTTTATAAAGGCTTAGCAAAAAATTGGTATTGACTGACTGGTGTTCCGGGTTTAGTAAATGTAATTGGAGATAGACCCCAAATAATTTACAGAAGGAGCCCTACTATAGGGAACTTAATGAAGAGGAATTACATTTAACCTAGCAAATCCATGAATAATACATGGATACCTCGACCACCGAAGGGATTTTATGTATGTGGCTCATGCAGTATCTGTAAATTGGGCATCAATCCGATTAAGGAGTTCAGCTACAATACAGATAGGTGCTATCAAATGTGAGAATTCATTAATTGCAACAGCACAGGCGTTGTATATTTAATACAATGTTTGTGTAAGAAAATCTATACTGGTAGCACTACGAGAACTTTAGAGAATAGGATCCAGGAGCATAAACGGGCCATAGTTAATAAGGATCCTAAATCACCTATTTTCCAACATATCATTGAAACTCACAGAACTTTAACAGATTTTAAGTTTCATGGAATTCAGAAAGTTATTCCTAGGACCAGGAGTGGTGACTGGGAATTGAATATTAGAAAGCAAGTACCTAGGTGGATCAGTCACTGCAGAGCAGTAACTTTGGGGTTAAATAGAGATTCAGAACTGCATTATTTCCCAGGATAAACGAGGTTGGTTGTTGATATAGGAATGACATGCTCACAGTAGGTCCACAGTTTCAAACGTGGACTTCAGATTTATTAACTATTCTAGTTGGCTCTTCTGAATAGGTAATGTAAGCTGATTATTGATTAGAATAGGTGATAACATACAGGACTGTCCATAGCGTACATGAGTAATAATAAGACGAAAGATTATATTCACAAACTGGGGGGGACACATATGTGACCCATGCAGTGGGGTGCTAATACAACCCAGATGATGGGTATACTTTGTGTATTGAGGAGTATGTAAGGTCCTGCCATCTATATGTGTACTATGGGTCAAGAAGTAATTTTGATTGGAAACAAGAAAGGGGATCGGCTGTGCCTATGTGTTGGGTTCATTCGCTGTTTGGCGCAAATTATGCATGAGATAGGATTAATATGTTCTGCCTGAGTATGAGTTTGTGCCTGTTAGCGAAGAGAACGCACCGGACACTGATATATGATCTAATATGATACACGCTTTCTAGCCAGTTGAATGTTGAAAAATCATGGTTGGAAATTAAATTTTCCTTTTTTCAGGCACTCACCAAATTAGGGCGAGGAAGAATGAGCCAAAGGATGTGAACTGTAATGGTAAAATTGAAATGGAGCGACCTGAACAGGATGTGTGTTGGAATTTGAGAGGACTGATTGTTCGAAATAATGGGGCTTGCTTGAGCAGTAATACTGGTAAAGTGCATACGTTATTAGGTTGGATTAATAATAAAATATACAGTGCTAGCGGTCTTATATCTGCGAATTTTATGCTTAGATATATACTTGCGGTAGGGAGGTTGTATAATTTGAACTTTACATACAGTGTTAGCAGTCATCTATCTATCATATATCTATGAATGACATGCTGAGAAATATACTTGTGGTATGGATGTCGTATTCAATTTGATCGATTTTAATCACAGAATAGACTAAATGCTCAATGTACCGGATGGTGACATAGAGTTTGTGATGGGACAAAAAGAAGGATTTGCATGGTTCCAATCTGCACTCTTAAGGGGCGGAATCCCTGGTACGATGTAAATAGAGGCGATTGGTGGGAGGGTTGTTTCCAGCACCGACCCTTTGAAATTAAGTGGACCACAGGAATGCGAACTGTGAAGTGCGCTGCAGAGGCAGTTCACATCTGCCGGTATTGCACTCTAAAGGGATGGAATCGATGGCACAATTGAAATATAAATGATGAGTGGTAGGATTTTTGCCGACCCGGCCCTTTGAAATTAAGGGGACCATGGTAATGCAGACTGTGAAGTGCGCTGCTGAGGCAGTTCGCTTCCGTCTGATGGTAAATGTGATACGTCCGAGGCACGATAGGGATTTAAGATGATTAGTGGAGCTGGAGTTAAGGATTGTTTCTGGCACGGCCCTTTGTAAACTCAGGACCATGAGAAAGTGGACCGTGAAGTACGATGCAGAGTCAGCGCGCGTCCGCCGTATTGGAACTGTGGGATAGTATAGGCAGTAATGATGCGGAAGGAGTGTACAGGTAGCTAGATCACGTGAGAGCGACTAAAAGGATGATTGGAGGATGGCGATATAAGAAGTTGGAGGTTTTTGATGAACTACAGCGGCGGGATTTATCGAGCCTGGCTGACGTGTGGTAAAGGACTCTTGGATTTATCAGGTGAGAGGACGCAGAGATGCGGTCTTACGAAGATAGATGGTTGTTTCGTGGGGGGATATGGTTGGAAAGAATTATACTATACCATAGTATACTTTCTTTGTAGTTATACAGATAAGAGGTTTGGATGGAAGACGGAGAGAATATTTGTGTGGAATAAGGGATCATCTGTTTTTGGGACCATGGGAAGGTGAGTGAAGCTCTTTAAATTAAGTATTATGGACCAACATATCTTGGGAAGTTAGGGCCTGATTTGGCATTTGGATTTTATCTTTTTACAGGGGACTTGGACAATAGAGAGAGTTGTACATTGATCAAATTGTGAAGAGGTGAAGAGAAATGGCCTAAGAAATTGGCATACAAGGTGAATACTCAGCATCGGTTCAGACAGGAGGCTTAATGTTGAGTGAAGTGCATGTAATGGGGCATGGTGAACGGATACACATTTTTTTGGGGGACAACGCCTGATTTGGCCTCTTGTCTCATATTTGTTAATAGGTTATAAGTAATATCAAGGATGTCACTGAATCAATAATATGTGATCATGTGAATTGAGAAGTTATTACAAATTCGGATACAAGGTGAGGACATAGCATTATCATTTAGCTGAGATTTTAAGCTCACCCTCATAAGACCTTTGGAAGGGAATTGGTGATTTTGTGGATTTTGGATTACAGATAGAGGTTCCATCGGGAAGGGGTGTGGTGTTGCATAGAAAACTGAATTACTGTGGTATGATGACACTAATCTGAGAGATAAATTATAGGTGAGTGAACCAGAGTTGAATATATAAGAAGGGAGGTCAATATGGGAGTTAAATCTAATACAGGGCTTTTTGATTCAGTTTTTAATAGATAAGCAAGTTGCAGACAGCAAACAGAGGAGCCCTACATTGATAGAACTGCAATAGCGAAACCACGGCAGTGATTAAACTCAGAAGTAATTGGATTAAAGGTGAGACCTTTCATCATGCAAGAAGAATTAGTTACACGTATAAAGAGACTAGAAATATATGACGTATGGATGCTGGGAGAAATAGGAGTGCAAGATTTGGGTTCATAAGTCTAGAAAGAAACAGAGAGGGGTCTAGTTAGCCCTCTTTGCTTCTTTAAAGAACTTATAAAATTAGTTTAAAAAAAATATATTTTTGGGCACGATGGTTACAGTTTTGTAGAATATACAATGACAGTGTGATGTACCCACCATTTGTTGTTTTGTAGATGACCACAATCACAAGCACGAAGATTGTAAAATAGGCAGGCGAATGAGCATTACAGGAACTAGAATGTAATATAGGCAGGCTTTCAGGAGAGGATTTTTTTCAAAATGGATGTAGTAATCTAATCTGGTTCTAATTATGGTGTAATATGAAATGTATCGATTAGCTATCAGTATTCTGGAAACCTTGATTTTTGCATTTTTCTCTCCTTTACATCCCTGATGATGTCCTGGTTGGGATGAAACGCGTAGGCTGTGGAGTGTACCTTGTGTTTATTGCATTGTATGAGTATTTCCTTGAAGAATTGGATAATTTCAATTATTTGGAAAACAGAATATTAACAGAAAATAATTAATTATCATCGAATAACAATAAAAGGCTGGACTTGCTACAAAAATAAGCTTGCATTGGATCTCAAACCTTTCATGGACTTAATAATTGATTGTTACTAATGTGTTGACCTGTACACTCCTTCCACTAGGTAGCTTGTTGATTAAAAGCCCTTTTTATGATCTTGCAGCATAGGGATTGAAGTGCTCCACTTCTCCTGATTGTAATTGATCAGGTACTTGGCCATGTTTGCTAGCCAACGGAAATCCTGTGCAGAGGTTCTGGTAAACCAGAATGTCCGGTACGGTACAATCAAGTATATCCACATACAATTCCTACTGTTTCAATTTAAACTACTCAGATTGTGGAACAACTATGTGCACCTCAAATTACTGATTGTGCTGAATTCTTCATAAACCCTTCATTTCATTGCTTTAACAAAAAACTCCATCACCTACTCCAAGTAGGTGGTAGATATCAGCAGTAGCACTTTGACGTGGTTTAGGACAGCGGTAGCAAGCAAAGTGAAATCTCTCCTAGCAGGTTGGAGCAATACATTAACCCTTGCCTTGGCTGAGGATTATGGCTGGGACAGAGAAATGGGCGTGAGCTGCAATGCATGCTTGTATATATACGTTTACGAGTTTTTCGCCATATCACTGCTCACTTCCTGCTGGGCGGGTGCCACTGACCATTGCTCGTGAAACCATGTATTCCAAACGACAATCCCTTTGCCAACGCAAAGTAGTCAGTGCACACAGAAGTCTATTTCTCAATTTACATTATTCAATGAGTGCTGACAAATGCGTTTCAGCCAGAAAGGCCTTTCGCAATGTCAGCGTGCATTAGTGCATCAATTATTTTTTTAAATGTCTGTGCTTTGTAATAAAAACAGACTCTCAAAACTCTCTTCATTTCATCCAGAATGGCACCTCCATTTTAATAGAGTTCCGTTTTACTCCTGTGATATACATCATTACACAGCAGTAGGTTTATACAATATCAAAATGCTGCACCATATTGTATGTCCGATAAATGCACAAATAAATGATTGATCCACTCATTTCAATTCATTATTCTATTCATCACCAATATCAATATTAACCCCACTTCTGCATCATGATTGAAGCTGCAAAAATCAGCAGTTTCATCAAGAGCTCGTCTAACTCCCAATGGATTGATTCAGTCTCCCACTGATTCAGTCGCTCACATTTTGAGCTTTAACAATCAACAATTAAATACAACTGCTGTAAATAAAGCCCTTAATTGGCATGTTCAATACTTCATAAGACCCTACTTTCCACTGTACATACAGCATATCCTGGGGTTCCTACTAGAGTATTTTCCTCCTATTTGGTACAAGACAAAGTTCACATCAGACATGTTCATTATCGACTGTTCGTTTGTACTGTAGTTATGTAGTTACCTCTGTGACGTGCTGACAAGCAAAGTGAAATTTCTCCTAGCAGGTTGGAACATTACATTTACCCCTTGCCTTGGCTGAGGATTGCGGCATGGGGCAGAGAAATGGGCCTGAGCTGCAATGCATGCTTTTCCCAAAGCTGGATTTTCCTGTCCATCACACACACACATATATATATATATATCTATATATATATATTCACTGAAAAAACCAAAGGTTTCAGGTCAGATATAGTTAGGAATTAGCATTTAAAAAACCATTGAAATTGCTCCTATATAGTTAGTTGTACTAACTATATTTCGCGCACCAGCAATCCACTGCTGATGATGTCACATATTACATCATTCATGACATGGTCAGTGACATCACTGATGACATCACTGATGACATCTCAAATGACATCACTGATGACATCATCCAGTGACTGTGTGTTTCTGTAAAGTTTAAATATGTTTTACATATTGAAGAATGACTGGATGTATAAGTGTCTGGATGAAAGATTTAGTAGGTACATGACTGAATGTATGAATGAGTGATTAAATGTGTCTTACTAAATGCATGGGTTAGTGACTAAACTGTCTGAATGTGTGCATCAGTATGTTTGTTGTTGTGTAAGCAGCTGCATGTGTTGATCAGTAGCTATATGAGTGGCTATATGTGTTATTGATTGGTTGCCCGAGTATTTGTATGGGAGACTGAGTGTGTGTGTGGGTAGCTGGCATATATAAATGACTATACATAAGAGCCACTGATTGTGCGAGTGGCTGTATGGATCATTGTGTACTTGTATCAGTAATTGTATAACAAAGTAAGTATGTGTTAGTATATGTTTGAATAAGTAAGGTGTTGTGTGTATAACTGTATAGTTGAGGAAATGAAAGTGTGATTGATTCTTTGCATGACTGACTAGATGTGTGAGTAACTCCATGGATGAGTGGCAGAGTGTGAGTGTCTGTATAGGTGTTTGAGTGCAGATGATAGTGTTGTATTGATGAGTGTCTGTATGTATGAGTGATTGTATGGGTAAATGATTGGATGTGTGTATAGACCTAGCAATCAGTGTGTCCGTATGTAGTAACTGGTATTGGTGTGTCAATGGTTTCAAGAATGGTAGTCTGTGTTTAACCCTGGGTGTATCAAAGGTTATATTAGAGTGTGAAGAAGTGCATCGTATTATCACATGAATGATATCATCAGTGATCTGATCAGTGATGTCAGTTGAGATGTCATCAGTGATGTCATTTGAGATGTCATCAGTGATGTCATCAGTGATGTCACTGACCATGTCATGAATGATGTAATATGTGACATCATCAGTAGTGGATTGCGGGTGCGCAAAATATAGTTAGTACAACTAACTATATAGGAGCAATTTCAATGGGTTTTTAAATGCTAATTCCTAACTATATATGACCTGAAACCTATGTTTTTTTCAGTGAATGTGCACGTTTTTTTAAATGCTAATACCTAACTATATATGACCTGAAACCTATGGTTTTTTCAGTGAATTTGCAAGGTTTTTTAAATGCTAATACCTAACTATATATGACCTGAAACCTATGTTTTTTTCAGTGAATTTGCAAGGTTTTTTAATTGCTAATACCTAAATATGTAAGGCTTGAAACCTATGGTTTTTTCAGTGAATATATATATTTAATATAATCCGTGAGCGCTCCGTAAGCACACCAAAAACGCTCCGAGCTCTTACCCCGACAAATTTTTTAAATTTCTAAAACATAATATCTACGTTTTTAACGTACATTTTAAAGGTAGACAATATCTGCTTTAATGTAGAAAATGTTTTTTTACACTTTTAACAACAGTATATTATTTTTTGAAGTAGTAATAAATCTCGTGAGGGTACGTCGCACGTGCACGCAACGTAAGAGCTCCGTCCGTGCAACGTAAAAGCTTCGAGCTCTTACCCCCGAAAGTTTTATAAACTTTAAATCGTTATATCTACATATTCATTGCACAATGTAAAGGTAAACATTATCTGGGATAATAAAGAACATGTTAATTTAAACTTTTACAGACCATATATAACTTTATTAAAGCAATCATAATTCTCACGAGGGTGCGTACTACGTAAGCGCATCGTAAGAAGATGTAAGTGCTCCGTAAATAATACATAAACGCAACATAAGCTTACGTAAGCGCTCCGTAAACGCTCCGTAAACGCTTCGTAAGCTTACGTCCAACCATGTGACTTCAGAACAAAAGATTCTATTGGTTTATAATACTTCCTACTCCAATTCTTGAAAGACCCCTCCCATCTTCATCATTCTTCTTTGGCTTTCGAGGAAGAAACACCTTTTTTCATCAGCACTTTGCTCCTGAAAAATCAATTGAAATGTCTGAACAGCAGCAACCTGAGCATTCAGAACATGAGGAACCTGAGCATTCTGAACACCAGAAACTTGAGAATTCTTCCAGTTCATCTTCAGATGAGTTTGTTCCTGAAACCCCAAGATCACCGAAAGAGTCCATAGTTTGGAAATTTTTTCAATTCCCAGATGGACAGAAAAAGGTAAATGCGCCTTTTGTCACATGTAAAATCTGTGACACAGTACTGTCCAGAGGGGATCCACAGAAGAAGTACAGCTTTGGAACTTATAGCATGGAACACCATGTCAAGAATATACAGCCAAAAAATTGGTGTAAAGCTGTAATGAAAAGATCATCAGAGGAGCAGGGGTCTGCACCCAGCACTTCTTCTCAATCAACAGCACCACCAATGCAAGCATCACCGATTGCAATTATACAACCAGAACTTAAGAATTTGATGATGCAATGCATTCGTTGCCAGAAACTAATAGCCTTTGGACAAGAGTCCATTCAAGTTATCCTGCAAAAAAACAGGAAGCACAGGTGCATCCCATAATTTTTTTCTTTATTTTTCATAGTTTGTTCCGGTTGAACAATTATCTGCCTTAAAAAGTTTATTTTTTTACATCGTTTTTCAAGCAAAACAAAAACAAACAAAAAAACAGTTCTTTTTAGAACTACCTCTACTGGTTAAAGGAAGAACTAAATTTCTATGTTTGTATGTAAAAGTTTATCATAGTGAATGTCAAAGTGCAAAACTATAAGAATGTGGTACAGCATAAACCTGTAAGGTGTTTACCTATAGTATACTGTACTACTTCCAAAGCACTGAAATGTAACATATGTATATAAATATGTTACAACTCAATGGGCCGGATGTACGTAATCTCGATTTACCTACTCATAAATACCAAGGGCCCGATGTAGGTAATCCCAGATTACCACTTCTTAAATACCGAATCATACCGATTCGGTATTTAAGAACTGGCAATGGGGATGTAGATATTTTTACCGAATTAATTACCGATTCGGTAAAATTCGGTAACTAACGATTCGATAATTACCGAAAATGTATTTCCCATTGATTCCTATGGGCCTTGAAGCCCATAGGAATCAATGGCAAATACAGATTCGGTAATTACCGAATCGGTAAATACCGAATCCTGCCAGGGGGAACAGGGTGTCACTTTGACACCCTGTAGCACCCCTGTTTAGGGCTTGTGTGCAATGTGACACACATACATCCCCTTAAGGAATGTATGTGTGCCACATGGCACAGGTGTACATGCACAGATGTCTATGTACACAGGAATTCCTTATTTAACACCCAATTGTATTGCGTGGTAAATAACGAATTCTTAGACGCCTCTAGCATGATCAACAGTGCTACCTACATTAGAATTTACAGATTTGGTATTTTTACCAAGTCTGTATTTACCGATTCTGTAATTTTACCGATTCGGTAAATACAGAATAGGTAAAAATACCAAATCTGTAAATAAATGCCTCCTACATAGGAAAAGGCATTTACCAGTCGGTAACGGCCAAATTCAGCCGTTACCGACCAGTAAATGCCTACCTACATCGCGTCCCAAATCATACCACTTCAATATTTAAGAGTAGGTAAATGGGATGTAGGTAATTTCTCTTTTGAAATTACTGAATCTGTTTAATTTAGTCATTTTACCGAATAGGTATTTACCGATTCGGTAATTGCCATTGATTCCTATGGGCCTTGAGGCCAATAGGAATCAATGGCAATTACTGAATCAGTAAATACGATTCGGTAAAATTACCGAATTGTCAAGGGGGACAGGTTGTCACTTTGACAGCCTGTTGCACCCCTGATTCTGACTTGTGTGCCATGTCACACACATACATGGTCTTACGACATGTATGTGTGCCACATGGCACAAATGTACATGCACAGATGTGCATGTACACAGCAATTCATTATTTACCCCGGAAAGTGTTATCGTTATATCTACATATTCATCGTACAATATAAAAGTACACATTATCTGGGATAATAAAGAACATGTTCATTTTAATTTTTAAACAACATATATAACTTTAGTTAAGCAACTTTTAAACAACATATATAACTTTATTTAAGCAACTTTTAAAAAACATATATAACTTTATTTAAGCAATTACAAATCTTGTAAGGGTGCGTACCAAACAGTTCTTTTTACAACTACCTATACTGGTTAAAAAAAGAACTACATTTCTATGTTTGTATGTAAAAGTTTGTCATACTGAATGTCAAAGTGCAAAACTATAAGGATGTGGTACAGCATAAACCTATAAGGTGTTTACCTATAGTATATTGTACTGCTTCCAAAGCACTGAAATGTAACATATGTATATAAATATGTTACAGTTAAGCAGTGTATACACCCCCGACCACGCCCACCCGGAAGTGAGTTTCCGGTAACTTTCCAACTTAATGCTCTCCCGGCCCCGCGTTCACATCTTCGGGGTCCGGTAGAGGGACGACATAGGTGCCGAGCGGGTGCCGAACGTCGAGGGCGTGAGTAGAAAGTATCCCGCTCTAATTTCATGTGCATCGAGCTAAGTATTACGAAAACACTACACGATTGATTGTGCTGTTTTCCCTTATTTTGACAAAATCGCAGGGTGTGCCAATTACGTTCCCACCCCCCTCCTGAGACCCATGGTGAGAATTTCGAACACCAGAAAAGTGAGATTTGTTTTACTTGAAAATGCGCATTTTGCTAGCACGGCTGTGCCTGCATTTTAACTTGATAGATATAAGGTTCAACACCTTTTGTTTTTAAATCAACCTGTTCTATTTAGCACGAATAGTACACAGCACTTCCCAGTGTGTATTATCTAAACAACCCAGGGACTTTGGTGGTGATAAAGACATCGGTATTCTCAACACTTCTGTCCACTAAATCACATGTTGGAGCATTATCGATGTACAGTGTCTAACATCATCACTGAATGTATGTCTTGTCCTATCTGTATGTCTTGTCCTTCTTACCCTCAGGTGCAGAAACGCTCAAGTCGGAAGCCTCCTAAACCAGGAGTTATTAGGTGGAATAAATACTTCTTCCTAATTATTTTTGCACTTTTTTCACCATTTTTGTTAATTTTCACTTTCACGTCCCTAGGTTGGGGTGGGCCTTAGCGCGTCCATTTCCACCAGGGTTTATTTCACTATAGTCCTGATGAATGCCAGGTAAAATCACACCGTTTCATGGCTGAAACATGTCGACTGATACCTAAGAAATTCCCACTCTATTAATTGTGGACGCAATTTCCAGACACATAATTTTAAGTCTTTCCCTAGTGATCATCCTAATAAAGTTATTATTTTTGATACACTACGGACTGTTTTTATCATTCAACACTCACTAGTTACTTTTACTTTTGCACAACACTGCCTGAACTCACTAAACCCGCTCCGCAGTAGATCTGGCGTCGCAGCACACCGAAGAGACACTCGGTCTCTTTGGTGGGCCCGATGATGAAGCATGTCATCACAAGGTGGTGAGTGAGGGCTTTCTAATAACCACTGAAACGTCTTAAATTGAAGCCGTTGTTTTTGCTCCCCTTTTGTGGTCGTGCTTGAACCTATAGCATTTGACACTCTTCTATTGTTTATTTTTTATAAATATGTTACAACTCAATAGGCCAAATGTACGTAATCTCGATTTACCTACTCATAAATACCAAATCATACCACTACAATATTTAAGAGTAGGTAATTTGGATGTAGGTAATTTCTCTTTTGAAATTACCGAATCTGTATAATTCAGTCATTTTACCGAATCGGTATTTACCGATTTGGTAATTGCCATTGATTCCTATAAGTCTTGAGGCCAATAGGAATCAATGGCAATTACCGAATCAGTAAATACCAAATCGGTAAAATTACTGAATTGACAAGGGGGACAGGTTGTCACTTTGACAGCCTGTTGCACCCCTGTTTCTGACTTGTGTGCCATGTCACACACATACATGGTCTTACGACATGTATGTGTGCCACATGGCACAAATGTACATGCACAGATATGCATGTACACAGATATTCATTATTTACCTCCGAACGTTTTATAAACTTTAAATCGTTATATCTACGTATTCATTGAACAATATAAAGGAACACATTACCTGGGATAATAAAGAACATGTTTATTTTAAACTTTTAAACAACATATATAACTTTATTTAAACAATTATAAATATCACGAGGGTGCTAAATCATTATATCTACATATTCATTATACAATATAAAGGAACATATTAACTGAGATAATAAAGAACATGTTTATTTTAAACTTTTAAACAACATATATAACTTTATTTAAACAATTATAAATGTCACAAGGGTGCGTACCACGTAAGCACATCATAAGATGACGTAAGCGCTCCCTAAATAAAACGTAAACGCAACATAAGCTTACGTGAGCACTCCGTAAACACTCCTTAAGCTTACGTCCAACCATGTGACCGTATAACAAAAGATTTTATTGGTTTATAATACTTCCTACTCTAGTTCTTGAAAGACCCCTCCCATCTTCATCATTCTTCTTTGGCTTTCGAGGAAGCAACACCTTTTTTCATCAGCACTTTGCTCTTGAAAAATCTACTGAAATAGCAATTTGATGATGCAAAGCATTCGTTGCCAGAAACTAATAGCCTTTGGACAAGAGCATTCTGAACACAAGGAGCTTGAGGATTCTTCTACTTCATCTTCAGAAGAGTTTGTTCCTAAAACCCCTGAAACACAGAGAGAGTCCATAGTATGGAAATTTAAAAAAAAACCAGAAAGAGAGAAAAAGGTAAATGCACATTTTGTCACATGTAAAATCTGTCACACAGTACTTTCAAGAGGGAATCCACAGAAACAGTACAGCTTTGGAACTTATAGCATGGAATGCCATGTCCGGAATACACACCCACACAATTGGAGTAAAGCTGTAATAAAAAGATCATCAGAGGAGCAGGGCTCTACTCTCAGCACTTCTTCTGAAGCAACAGGAAGCACAGGTGCATTACCAGGAGCATTTTTTCTTTTCTCTGAAGATTGTCTTCTGGATGAATCTTCTAATTGAGTCCTCTTGATTGATAAAGCTTGCTTATAAAGTCTTTGTTTGCTGTTCATGATAGGCATAATCTATTATGACTCTGTAAATATTTACAATCTATTGAAAAGAAAAATATGACATATTATAGATCACTAACAACATAGCACATAGCAATTACATTAACTAAACAATATAAACACTAGTTCATATCTCTCTTTGTGTGTCTCATATCACTCTCTGCCTGCAACATCTCCCTCTTTGCATGCCTCATGTCACTCTCTCCTTCCACCATCTCTCTGTTTGTATGTGTGTGTCATCTCAATCTCTGCCTACACCAGTGGTCTTCAATCTGTGGGGCGCGACCCCCAGGGGGGCCGTGGAGTCATGAGAAGGGGGGTGCGCATTCCCCAGCTTTATTGTCTGCACGCAAGGATTGTTGAATGGCATCAGCTCCAGGCAGTTGTATCCGACAGAGCCTCACACTGGGAGCTGCTCTAAGAAGATAACCTATTGTGCAAACTCCTTACAAGCTGATGGAGGAGGATGGGTCTTGCTGTGGGGGGCAAGTACCAGCTTAATTGAGCCCAGCACGCCTGTTAATGTACTCTGTCCACAAGGGAACGTGCGAGCAGGGTTTGGGGGTTGGAGGGGGCCGTTCTCTCCATGGTGAAAATGGGATGGAGGTCACAGGCCTAAACCACCCAGCCATGAACTTTTCTTACCTTTTGCCATTTGTTATTTTTCCAGTTTTTGTTACCTAGTTTACTCATAAACATTTATAATGCATACTGGAAAGGGCTCTGTTTTGAGAAGTGATTTTAAATGTTCTGTTTTTTATTGTGGTGCACAAAAAAACCTTTGTACTAGAAAGGCTTATTGACATCTGTTGTTAGAATATCAATATTTCCTTTTAAATACGTTTGAAGATTATGTTGAAGATTTATTTCTATTCACTTTTAATTTATTATTCCTTGCTCTCATTGAGGCATAATGTTGCTAAATATATTTATAAAGTGCAATTGCATGACCCTTCGTGTGATGAAGATGGTTTCTGCAGTGAAAACCTTCACAAACATATTTAAATGGCCATTCTCCTACTTTTTGGATAAAGACAACCATCCTGGGACGGTTAATTCTGATAGCTGGAGTGTCATTCAAGGAGTGTTGTGCTGTGAAACCGAAATCAGGCAGACCGCTAACTGCCAGCTTGCCTGAAAGAAATGCAAATATGAGCTACAAGTTATTCTGCACATGAAAATAAAGGGTGCTTGGAAGCAGGTACTGGTTTTAATTGATCACAAAGATGTATTCTTTTTGAGAGGTAGTGCAAAGAGATAACATATGAACTGTGAAGTGTGTGCTTCTAATTGTATTTGTGTAGCGCTTACTACCCCAGGAGGTGTTGAAGCGACAGTTTTGTAAAAAAATAAAACAAACATTGCTTTCAATCTGGGTATTACTAAAATGCAAGATTTAAATAATGACTTACATATTAACAGTGCTTTCTGTCACAAGCTGTAACCTTCTACCACTAAAAATGCATAAGTCACTATTCTCCACTGCATCATCCAATATTTAATTCTGTGGGACTCTGGTTACACACAGATCGCTGCAGTGCATTTACCAATAAAGGTTTCATAATGTACTATTGTGCATTTCCCACTGAGTAAAAAACGTTTTATATCTATTTTTTATTTAAGCTACCCGTTAATTTATACCTAGCTACCTGGCAGTGAAAGACCTAAACATCTTACAGAATACACTATTTTCAACATTATTTCCTCACTGTAAAAATTATTTGCCATGGGAATTGAGGGTGTTTATTGTTATTGATGATGAATAACAGGTTCTAGAATTTTCGTCAGGACGGGGTCTTTACACCTATAAACCTTTGAGATGGGGGTCTCGGTATCAAAAAGTTTGAAGACCTCTGGCCTACACCATCTGTCTGTTTGTGTGTGTGTCTCATCTCACTTTCTGTGTCTAAAACGATTTACCATACTAAATGTTTTTTGTTGAAATGTCTGGCTTTAAGTTTTTTGACAAGGAACACACTGAGTGTGTATGTGAATTAAGGAATTATATTTTCATCTTTTTCCATAATGTTAGCTGTGTGTGCTCACAATTTGTACCTTTTAGCTTACAGGGTAGACTTCTTTTTAAAGTGTTTCTCATGCTTGAATTCAATGCTGGTACAGAGATAGTGCTAATAGTTTAAATTGGCTTGTAAATATGCTCCTTTTTTACAAGCGCCTTCCGCAACCTTTAACATGGGTGCAAGCAGTGAATATATGGAGAGGGATAGGAATAGCAGATAGAAAACAATATGAAATGGTGTGGAAGATGCATAAAGGATTTCACTAATGGCAGCAATTGAGATGGAATATAAGATAAAGTGTGCCAATTTTATTACTCTGCATGCATTTTCTGCTTGCACCCATGTCAAACATTGCGCAAGGGGCTTGTAAATATGCCTCTCTTTTTTGTATATTCTATCTCAATTGATGCCATTAGTAAAATCCTTTACGCATCTCTCACAGCATTTCATATTCTTGTCTGTGTGCCAATTTTATTACTCTGCATGCATTTTCTGCTTGCACCCATGTCAAACATTGCGCAAGGGGCTTGTAAATATGCCAATGAAACCATTACACTATCTCTATACCAGCATTAATGTCAAACATTGCGCAAGGGGTTTGTAAATAGGCCAATGAAACCATTACACTATCTTTATACCAGCATTAATGTTAAACATTGCGCAAGGGGCTTGTAAAAATGCCAATGAAACCATTACACTATCTCTATACCAGCAATAATGTTAAACATTGCGCAAGGGGCTTGTAAATATGCCAATGAAACCATTACACTATCTGTATACCAGCATTAATGTTAAACATTGCGCAAGGGGCTTGTAAATATGCCAATGAAACCATTACACGATCTTTATACCAGCCTTAATGTCAAACATTGCGCAAGGGACTTGTAAATATGCCAATGAAACCATTACACTATCTCTATACCAGCATTAATGTCAAACATTGCGCAAGGGGCTTGTAAATATGCCAATGAAACCATTACACTATCTCTATACCAGCATTAATGTCAAACATTGCGCAAGGGGCTTGTAAATATGCCAATGAAACCATTACACTATCTCTATACCAGCATTAATGTCCAACATTGCGCAAGGGGCTTGTAAATATGCCAATGAAACCATTACACTATCTCTATACCAGCATTAATGTCAAACATTGCTCAACGGTCTTGTAAATATGCCAATGAAAGCATTACACTATCTCTATACCAGCATTAATGTCAAACATTGCGCAAGGGGCTTGTAAATATGCCAATGAAACCATTACACTATCTCTATACCAGCATTAATGTTAAACATTGTGCAAGGGGCTTGTAAATATGCCAATGAAACCATTACACTATCTCTATACCAGCATTAATGTTAAACATTGCGCAAGGGGCTTGTAAATATGCCAATGAAACCATTACACTATCTCTATACCAGCATTAATGTTAAACATTGAGCAAGGGGCTTGTAAATATGCCACTGAAACCATTACACTATCTCTATACCAGCATTAATGTTAAACATTGCGCAAGGGGCTTGTACATATGCCAATGAAACCATTACACTATCTCTATACCAGCATTAATGTCAAACATTGCGCAAGGGGCTTGTAAATATGCCTCTCTTTTTTTGTATATTCTATCTCAATTTATGGCATTAAAAAAACCCTTTAAGCATCTCTCACGGCATTTCATATTCTTGTCTGTGTGCCAATTTTATTACTCTGCATGCATTTTCTGCTTGCACCCATGTCAAGCATTGCGCAAGGGGCTTGTAAATATGCCCCTCTTTATCTTATATTCCATCTCAATTGATGCCATTAGTGAAATCCTTTATGCATCTCCCACACCATTTCATATGGTTTTCTATCTGCTATTCCTATCCCTCTCCATACATTCACTGCTTCCACCCATGTTAAAGGTTGCACAAGGCGCTTCTAAAAAAGGAGCATATTTACAAGTCCAATGAAACCATTACACTATCGCTATACCAGCATTGAATCCAAGCATAAAAAACAATTTAAAAAGAAGTCTACCTTATAAACTAAAAAATACAAACTGTAAGCACACACAGCTAACATTATGGAAAAAGGTAAAAATATAATTCCTTAACCCCTTGCATGCTGGTGACAAACCCCAGCCGTCACGCTCTGCGGTGCTCGTGTGGGGATGACGGCTGGGGTTCGTCACGGCCCTGCCCTGTTCATTTGTTTACCGCACAGCGGCGGAAACGGGCCAGCAGCGAAGGGGTTAATTCACACAGACACTCACTGTGATCCTTGTCAAAAATCTTTAAGCCACACATGTTATCAAAAAACATTTAGCATGGTAAATAATTTTACACACAGAGCACAACCCATTTAAATGAACACTACACTACAATGCAGAAACCTGACTCATTTTCAAAATACAACAGGAATTGAATTTGAATTTAATTTGAATTTAAAAACATTTATACAGCGCTCGCATACCCAGCGGTTTCATGGCGCTAGTCGTGATCAGTGGACAGACAGCAGCTGAGAAGTTAGGTCAGATAAGCTAGCGTGAACAAAAAAGTTTTAAGTTCTTTTCGGAACAAAGGGTAGGAGGGTGAGGTGCGTAAAGTAACGGGGAGAGAGTTCCAAAAGGTTGGAGCCAGGACAGCGAACCTCGCTCCGCCAGCCCTCTGCTTTTTAAAGCGGGGGATGGTAAGAAGGGCCAAGTGGGCTGAGCGAAGTTCTCTGCCTGGACAGTATGGCTTGATGAGGGAGCAAATAAACTCGGGGGCTGTGCCCGATCTGGCCTGGTACACAAGGCAGCCGAGTTTGAACAGGGCACGCTCTCTAACAGGAAGCCAGTGCAATGTTTTGAGTAGTGGAGTGGCCCGATGATATCTGGGGAGGCCATGGATCAGGCGGGCTGCCTGATTCTGCACTAGTTGTAGCCGGTGAGTCAGATATGCAGGGGCTCCGTTATAGACTATGTTTCCATAGTCTATACGGGATAGTACCATGGCTGATTTTAAGGGCTGAGGGGGTGAAAAAGCGAGAGACCTTCCTGATTACCCTAAGGGAGAAAAAACAGGAAGAAACCACCGAACTGACTTGTGGGTGAACAGTGAGTTGGGGGTTAAGAAAGATTCCCAGGGTTTTTACTTTGGCCACGGGGAGTGGGGGGGTTCCGAGGGAAAGGGGCCAAAAGGAGGGAGACCACGGACTGCAGCCACCTCCGGTCAAGACCAGTTCGGTCTTATCCGGATTAAGTTTGAGGTGGCTGCAGTTCATCCAATCTTGGATGAGGGTCATGATAGTTTGAACATTCAGAGCAGATGAAGGTGAGTGAGACAGATTGAAGATTGACTGGAGATCATCCGCGTAATTAAACCTCCAGTTGCTGCAACATAAAAATGAGGGGAGAAATATAAAGGTTGAACAAAAGAGGGGAAAGTGATGAACCCTGGGGGACCCCGCATTCTACTTTTCGAGAGGTCGCCTTAAAATCAGCCAACCGGACTGCCTGAGACCTCCCAGCAAGAAAAGACTCCAGCCAGGAGAAGGCCAGGCCTTCTATGCCCGCCGCCCTGACACGGTTAAGGAGGATGGTGTGGTCCACCGTGTCAAAGGCGGCGGATAGATCTAAAAGAATCAAGGCTTGCGGAAGGTTGATGTCGATACCTTCACGCAGCTTGTCCATGACTGAGATGAACACTTTTTCTGTAGAATGCAGGGGACGGAAACCAGCTTGACGGGGAGAGAGGCAGTGATTTGCCTCAATGTGAGTGCTTAATGTAGTGCTGATATGAGTTTCAAGCACTTTTGCAAGGTAGGGAAGGAGTGAGATGGGGCGATAGTTAGAGGGAAGGGAGGGATCGGCGTCCAATTTTTTTTAGGATAGGGATGATGACCGCCAATTTGTGTGGGCTGGGGACATGACCAAGGGTGAGTGAGGCATTAAGAAGGGTTAGAGGGGGGGTAGGGCAAGCAAGGTAAACTTCCTTAAGAATACTAGCAGGGGCAAAGTCCAGGGGAGAGCCTGATTTGACCCGGTGTAGCAGAGGGAGGAGAGTGTCAGTAGTTAGAAGAGGGATTTTAGTCAGCTTAGCGGTGGTGGGGGGGGGAAAGGTCAACAAAGGTGGAAGGGGGCGGGGGAATGTTTTGTTTAATTTTAATAACTTTGTCTATAAAGAACTCGTTGAGCGAGTCACAGAGGGATTGGGACGGGGGATAGTAGCCGTGGCTCTGGAAGATGAGGCAAGCTCATGAACGGTGGAGAAGATTTCCTTCGACTGTGACTCCGCGACCATTATCCTGTTTGTGTAATATTCAGTTTTTGCTTCCAGGATGCTTTTTTTATAAGTCTGCAAGATGGCCAAATAGATTGTTTTTTGGGCAGGGTCATAGGTTCTTCTCCAGGTTCGTTCAGCCCTTCTTGCGGCTAGTTTTTTTTCTTTAAGATCAGTAGTGAACCAACGATTGGCTGCATGGGTCCGCTTAACTGAGAGCCGCCTGAGAGGGGCAAATTCATCGCCTGCCGTCGTGAGCCAGTTGTTAATGATGGCCAACTGCGGGACGACTGATAGGTCGGATAAATCAGGACAGGTCTTGGTCAGGGTAGAACAAAAGGAGGGCATGTCAATTTCCCCCCATTTCCGAACCCAGGTGTTTTTGGGTAGGGGAGGTTTAAGCAGGGGTGCAAGGGTAAGGGAAAGAGTGATAATAAAATGATCCAACCATGAGCAGGGGGATATGGTAGGAGGTGTGGATGGAATGTTCAGTGCCCAAATTTGATCGAGCGTGTGGCCATGTGAGTGGGTGGGACTATGGATGAGCGGGACAAAGTTCAAACTTTCCATAAGGCATGTAAATTCCTTAGATTGTGGGGTTTCGGCAGGGTCGTTAGGCCAGTAGTTGAGGTCCCCTAAAACTAATACAGAAGAATTATTAACTGCCAAGGTGGCAAAAGGGTCTGAATATTAGGGAGAAAGGAAGGAGTGGGCTGGGGAGGGCGATAGATAAGAACAAAAGTAAGGGGAACTTGATGAGAGGTAGAGCGGGCTACAAGAAGGTCAACATCGGTGATAGAGGGAGAGGGGAGGGCTTGAAAGTTGAGGTCAGCACGGGCTATTAAGGCCACTCCACCGCCCCGCTTGCCTTCAGAACGGTCTGCACGAATGGCGGAATAGTTCGATGGTAATGCGGCAAGTACGTTGGGCGTGGAGTCAGTCTTGAACCAGGTCTCGGTTAAAAAAAGGAATGAAGCCCAATATGCTTGTTATGCTTCCCAATACTGCAAACAGCACTCTCTCTATATTACTCACCTTTAAAATCGCTTTTGATAATATAGAACAGTGTCAAACACACAACAGATTTTCTTAAGCAGAATCTCTGAAATGCACCTCAGACACTGAAACCAGAAATGGCACACTTTCCCACTCATTCTTCACACATATTTCAGGTCTTAACCAATGAAATCTCTTCCCACACTATTTCAAAACTAAACTAACATTTCAATTGGTTCTACATTCCCACACTTTCAAACTCACATAATATTCACCCATCCCCCTAGTGCTCATTCAACCTGTCACCATGGTAACTCCCACTTAAGGAAGAACAGAGTTTAAAAGTTCATTATACTAAGTTGCAAATGAATCCACCAAGGTTGTTAGAGCTTTCAAAATAACAGCTAATCATGTGCAATGTTCCTTTCAGTGACCTTTTCTGAACCAACAGAATTGCTTCTTTTAAAAACAAAACTATGCCCCCTAATATGCTCTTTTCCATTTTCAGAAAGCACCAATCATTTCTTAAGCTTCAAGTGCAGGGAATGTCCTCCTCTTTTTTTTCTAAACTGCAAGCTTTCCAACTGCCATTTCATTTACAGCCCTCATCTGAGTACAACCAGACCTGCCTTGAAGATGCCTTCAGTATGGTTTGTGGGACACAGTTTAGTATTCTGGTCTAAAAGGTATGCAACAAACAGAGGAAGTTTAAACCTTGATTTACCAAATGTGGATATTTTATGGATTGGCCAGAGAGGATTGAGATGTCACCAATTGATACCATTGGTGAAATCCTTCATGCATCTCCCACATCCTGACCTCATAATTGTGCACTGTGGTGGAAATGACTAATGCACTTTGACTGGGGTTGGTCTGGAAATGCTATTGAAGGACATCTTTGGACAATTGATTTCACTTTTTCCTCAAACTGCCTTTGTCTATTCCAATATATGCCAAAGGCAAAAATGGAATTGGTCCAATCAATTTTGTCCACAGATTGAGAAAGCAAGGAAACATGTAAATAAATCTGTTTCTGCATACATGAGAGACTATGGAATGGGTTGTATATACCACAACAACTTGCATTACAACATGCAAGGCATCTATAGGACAGATGGTGTACATTTCATTGATGAAGGGAACAGAGTCTATCTCTGTAACATCAGACTCTGCATTGGTACTTACTTGTAGGTACCAAAAAAAACAAATGAACACAACGGCTCTTTTTAGAGCCAACTAACATGTAAACACTCAAATATGATTTTTAACTTTATTTTTTTTATAAATTTTTACCGAGGTCCACGCACCGAGCACTCACCGAGCACTCCCCGTGCGCGGACCTATCGTGTTTTCTGGTATTTTAAAAAAAACATTATTTTTAACCTTAGGAGTCCTTGAACGACCCCTGAGAATGCATAAGGGGTCAGGGAAACTTTACCCTACCCCCTTCCCACGTTTTTAAGTTATATTTTTCACTCTCTTCTGAAACCACAAAATGGCGGCGCACCGTGCATTTACCGAGCACTCACGGTGCGCGGACCGATTGGATTTTTTTTTTTTAAATAAAACTAAATGGAAATGGACATCGTCTCCTCTGTAGATACCTTGTATGTTGTAATGCAAGTTTTTGTGGTATATTGAATCCATACTGTAGTCCTTCAGGAAAGCAGAAACAGATTTGTTCACATGATTCCTTCCTTTCTCAATGTGTGGTCAGAATTGGTGTAGGGGGTCATGAGTTCCTACTCTGGTGAAACACACTTGCTGTTCTATATACTTACTTATGTTGTAAACTAGTGCATCAGAGACAGTCAGTGACAGAAAGGATACAGGACATGAAGAACACAAAATTGTATCACTTTGCTACTACCTCATAAAGTACATTTAAATAAGTATAATGTTCAAAACAATTTTTCTTTACTAAATTAAAATGTATTTATCAGAATTTTCAAAATCTAAAAGAACTTGTAGCATTTCTTCATCAGAAATTTCATCCATCAAAGTGTCTGAAAATGATTTGTCAAACTCAACAACGTCTACACATTCCATTAATTCCATATCTAGTGTTTCATCAAACAAATCTGCCATGGTATCTACTTCATGTTCTTCATGATTTGTTTCATCTATAGGATCAATATACACCACAGAATAAGTTGTCTCAATAAACGTTGCTGTTATTTCAAAGAAGATGTTGGTAGGCTCCTCATTTTCATTCATCATTTCATGTTAGTGTACTATTAAAAGAAACAGCGCTTACTGCATGATTTCCTGCTCTGGTGAGACACACTGCTGGAGTGAAAGAGTAAGGGAAGGGCAGTAAGGAAAGGAAAGTGAGGGAGGGGGAAAGAGAAAAGGGGAGCAGGGGACGGAGACAGGGAAGGGAAGTAAGAGACGGAGAGGGAGAAGTAGAGCAGGGTAAAGGGAGTGAAGATAAGAGAAGTGGAGTGACGGTGAGGGAAGGGGTATGAGGATGAGAAAAGGGGGGGTAAGGGAAAGTGAGAGATGGGAGTGAGGGAGAGAGAAGTGGAGTGAGGTGATGGAGGGAGTTAGAAAAGGGGAGTGAGAGAAGGGGAGTAAGGAATGGAGTGAGAGAAGGAGAGCGAGGGGGAGTGAGGGAAAAGGAGCAGGTAAGTGAAGGGGTGAGAAATACAGATAGGATGAAGTGCAGAGGGGGAAAGGGAGTGACAGTGAGTGAAGGGCAGTAACAGTTAGGGAAGGAGTATGAGGGTGAGGGCAGATGAATCAGGGAGAAGGAAGAAAATTAAGAGAGAGGGAAAGTGAGTGAGGAAGAGAGGAGGAGTGATAGAAAGAGAGAGGAAAGGAGTTTCAGGGTAAGGGAGAGAGAGGGACAGAGTGAGAGAGAGGGAGAGCAAGGAACTGAGAAGGAGTGAGGCAGTTAGAGTGAGTGAGACAGAGGGAGACAGGGAGAGAAAAATGGATGAAAAAAAGTGAGGGAAGGAATACACGGAGGGGAGTAAATGAGATGGAGTGAGGGAGTGAGGAAAGAGGAGTGAAGGAAGGGGAGTGAGGGAAGGTGAGTGAGGGAAAAGTACTTAGGGTGAGTGAAAGGCAGTAACAGTGAGAGAAGGGGTATGAGGGTGACGAAAGGGGAATGAGAGAGAAGGAAGGAGATTAAGAGAGAGGAAAGGGGACTGAGGGATAAAGTAGGAGTGGAGGAAACAGAAAGAGAAAGACAGGATGGGTGAGGGGAGAGAGAGAGAGAGTGAGAGAGAAAGAGAAAGAGAGGGAGAGCGAGTGACTGAGAGGGAGTGAGGCAGTTAGACTGAGTGAGACAGAGGGAGAGAGGGAGAGAGAAATGGAGTGAAGGGGAGTGGGGGACTAAATGAATGGGAGTTAGCAAAAGTGAATGAGGAAAGGGAGTAAGGGAAGAGGACTGACGGATGGAGGGAATGGGAGCAGGTGAAAGGGAATGGGAGTGATGCACAGAGAGGAGAATATGAAGTTGGAGAAGAGGAGTGAGATTGAGTGAAGGGCAGTGATAGTGAGGGAAAAAGAAGCATATTAAGATAGAGGAAAAAGTAGTGAGTGAGAGAGAAGAATTTATGGAAAGAGAGGAAAGAAAAGGAAGATTGGTGGAGAGAGAGGGAGACAGTGAGAGAGAGAAAGAGAGGGAGAGTGAGGGACTGTGAGAGAGTGAAGCAGTTATAGTGACTGAGACAGAGGAAGAGACTTAGAGACCAATGGAGGAAAGGGGAGTGAGGGAGGGAATAAAGGAAGGGGAGTGACCAAAAGGAAGTGAGGGAATAAGAGAAGGGGAGTGACTGAAAGTGAGTGAGGGATGGTATGAAGGAAAGAGAGTGAGTGGGAGAGAGAAAAGAGTAAGGGATAGAGCAAAAGAAGGGTAGTGATGGAGGAAGAAAGAAAAGAGAAGTGAGGGTCACAGAGAGGAAAGAGGGAGCAGGAGAATGTAAGTGAGGGTGAGGGAAGGGTACTGATGGTGAGAGAAGGAGTGTAAAGGTGAATTAAGGGGAGTAAAGAGAGTGAGGGAAGGAGAGTAAGATGAGCAAAGGAAGTGGAGTAAGAGACAGAGTGAAGAATATAATATCTGTGGAAGAGAAGAAAAAATTGAGTTATAATATATATTTCACAATACAAAATAATTTGTACAATATGTTATGTATTTTATTTTGCTGTTCCCAGAATATATTGAATTTCACTGAAAACAGTGAGTTCAATAGTACTCATCATATAACAGCGGGCAAAAAAAAGACAATCAATAAGATTGTCTTTAAAAAACCCATTCAGCATTTTCATTAAGAATGTAACAATTAGAAAAAAACATATGTTAAATGTTTTTTTCGAACAGCAATTTTTTACGTAAGTATGGTATATCTCCATCAATCACAAAGTAACAAAACATTATTACTTCTTTTTTACACACTCTAAATAAAGTAATGTACAAACATATGCTAGCAACATTTACCCGAAATAGTCATTTTTTGTTTCAAATACCATTCCACATGGCCAAATAGTATGTGTAAAACACTTAGTTTGGAAGATACTTAATAGTACTCTTAAGCGTCCGTTTCTCAACCTTTTGAATCAAAAGCACCAACATCTTTTGTACCATCTAACAATGGTTATACCTCCACCCGATGCTATTTATCATGTACATAGAACCTTAAACAACTAGCATGCTATCCGAATCTCAACATCATCTGGTATGAAGATGACACTCAGCTCATCCTTTATCTTACCAAGATGCTGTATACCATTAAAAGAAACCTCTACAAGGGAATAAAAAATGTCACCAACATCTCCAACAACTACAACAAATCTAAAACACCTCTGCTTCACTGATGATCAACATCTCCTGTGATAGCCACATCACCCACTATCTGATACGCTTACACTACCTCTACGTCAACTACAAGAATTTTTTTAACCTCATCACTCTCACTCACAAAGTACTTTTCAACACCAGACTACCCTTCCTTAACAGCAGTAATTTTCCCAGGCCAATTATTTTCCCTAAAATTTGGGTTGTAAAAACACTAGGTAAGAATTTGGTAAGTCATAAGGCAAACGTTGTTTAAAAATCAATTGAGTATCATTACAATGAGTACAGCCTTTTGTACATTTTAAATCAGCTGTGTAATGTCCTGATGTTGTAGAAGGTCCATCGTGGAAAATAATTGCTACAGTTACAAAAGTTCCTCCTGATATTCATAGTTGAGAAGCCACAATTTTTTTTATTAAAGTTGTCAGTTTTCTTCCATCAGGTCTTTATCGTTGCAGCATTAAAATTACATACTGTCCATATCTTTGTATAAATAATGTAGATAACATTTATGAGTTACATTGGTTACAGACCATGTTTTGATTTGCTTCTCTAACTAGATTATTAAAAGACACTGATTTGCAGTCTGGTAAAGTCAAATATATAAATATTTCAGTGCTACTTGAAAACGAACAATTGTCACAGTCATGTTGCCATTTATAAGAAAGGGCAAAAAGATTTTCAATATCTATACCTTTATCTTGCAATACAACAAGCATACACATTAGAAATTCCTGACAACCTTGCTGAATATTCTGTGAAAATTGATATGAACCAGAACATATGTCTAAAAATTTCGAATATCAGAAACATTTTCTATTTTAGTTTTATCACTACTACATTTCTCAAACACAGAATTCAACAAACAACAAAATCTTTTGTCCCGATTTTCAACAATTTGTTGTAGTAAAGTTTCTAGAAAAAAAACAACATTAACCACTTCATTAGCATAGCAGTTGACACCACAACTGTTTTCAAACTGAAAACGAACAACCTCTTCAATAGAATCCTTTTTCGTTTTGCTTACTATCACTGGTTCTTCTAGTTTTTTTCTTTTCTCTGCAACCTCGCTACAATTTTTCTCATATCTTCTTTTTCAACTTGCCACACGCTTTTCAAATACTGGATATTGAGGTAAATTGGGAGCATGTTCTCTTCTTAACCTATTATACTCTTTTACACAATTTACATCTGCACTAATCTTTGTGTCATCAAAATCAATCAGGTAAAATCCAGATAAAGTTCTGACTCGAGATAAAGCAACATATGCCATACCCTCTTTAAACACAGTACTTCCAATATTCACCAAAGCACAATCTACACTTAAACCTTGAGATTTATGAATAGTCACCGCATATTCCAAACAAACAGGACATATAAAACTTTTACAAGCAAAAATCGAGTTGAACAACGACTCAATTGTTGTACTTCTTCAATTTCATCAAATTTGATTTTCAAAAATTCAATGTCATCTCTATTTGGGTAATTCACAAAATCAACAACATTACCCATTGCTCCATTTACTAAACCTCTTTCCACATGTAAAATACGTCGTAAAATGTTCCGACAATTTATACATGCAGATAGATTCTTTTCTAAACCAGCTGTTTTAGATATTGATTTCTCTAAAGAATCCAATTTTGACTTCAACTTTTCTGACAAAATAGTAGTAGCTCCTTCATGCTCCATTCTATAAATAGCTTCCAGTTTTATAATTTCTTGGTTTTCTTACTTTAACATTTTTTCATTGAATATTGAACATTCTTGCAGAGTTGGCATCAAGCATATCACTGATTTCTTTTCTGCAATTTTTCTATATATATTCTCTGGGAGAATATTTTCATTTGGAAACGAATTTGTAAGTAATCATGCCTGTAAAGCTTCTTTGCAGTGTTCACTCACTTTTCCAATTCTTATATCTTCAAGAATACTTTTATAATCAGTGTCCTTTGCCTGTCGCATATTTGTAATGAGTTCTGAATATTCGAAATATGACCAAATATTAACATTTCCAATGCTTCCCAGGCACTTTCTGGTGTCTTCATGTGTAACTATTTTAAATACTGCTGTCCTTTCACAGGAGTTAGTTGTAGTAGATCTCCAAAAACTATGACGTGTTTGCCTCCAAATAACACATCATACTCTGTTTTAAGGATGTGTTGCATTCTTAAATGCACAAAGGCAAGCATTAAATTTGATACCATGCTTACCTCATCAATAATGAGAAGTTTCATTTTTTTCAAGAATCTAGAAACTTCACAACAAGCTTCTCCAGATAGCTTGTGGTATTCTAATTTATTTTCATGCTCTACTGGCAGCATCAATAAACGATGTAAAGTAATCCCTTTAATGTTATGTGCTGCCAACCCAGTTGGAGCAGTAACAACACAAGAGAGTGATGACTCAGTTCTTTTCTGTAGATAAGTTGCAATTCCTTTAATTAGAAAACTTTTTCCAGTTCCTGCTTCTCCACTCACGTACAATCGGACAGGTTTAAATGATGTACATGAGCACTCTTTTTTCTCATGATATAAACCATGCTCAATCTGTTCTGTCACTTGATCGTATATTTGTTTTTGCTCAACATTTAGTTGTTTTTCCAATTCTTCTAAGTTTATTACATCCTCTTGATCTTGTTGCATTGCTGTTTCTACCTCATCCATGGCAGTTGCTGCTTCATTTTGAATAATTGGTTCTCCTAGTGGATCCTGACTCAACGAAGCAGAACTTTGACTGACTTGAGAATTGTCTCTAGCAATCTCTGCTGCAATTGTAGCTTCTTGCTGTATTTCGTCGTTCAACATTTTCAGATAATTAGTAAAAGCAGGACATTCTATAATATTTTTAGTTGCGTTGAATGAATCTTCATAACTGTCAAAATCTCCAAGTAGTTCCAGTTCTGTACGCCATGGCTTAAAGAGTTGCAAAAGAGCTAAATAGCAAAATTCCCTTTTGTCAGGAGTTTCGCAACTCAGTTTTCGGTGCTTAATCAAATGTCCTTTTCTTTGTTTCACTAAACATCCTTCAGATCCAATCACAGCATATACTCCTTTATTGATATCTTCTGTTATATTCCTCTTTAAAGTATAGCTTTGAAGTACTTCATAGAAACAAACGTTTTCAAGATGATTACTTCTATTTGGATAGTATGTATCCAACATACATGTCTTTAAAATATCTGTACTATCTGGTTCTCTCTCTGCTAAATACTCAATTTCTTCTACAGATTTCAAAACTCGGTTTCGTGTTCTTCCAAGACCTAAACTCACCCAAATGATTGTTCTAGATTTGGAGTATGGACTTGCAGATGATAAGCGATCTGAACATTCATATGCTCGGATTTCTCGATGGGACAACATCTTAAAACTGTAGCTGTACAATTTCTTACTTAGGCTCTTTTCATGAGAAATTTCTTCCCACATTTCCTTCAGTTCCGTCTTTTCAGATTTAGTCATGTAAGACGTTACATATGGAGCCACAGCAATGGAGTTGCCTGCAACATATTGAATATCCATGTTAGCATTCCACATGGACAAAATGACTGGGTTATAGTCATTTATGTATTTTGACTCTTCATTTCTCCTTAAGTTGTAGGTATTGTTCGGTGATTTTCTTGTGACAGTATGTCGCAAGATGACATAAAATTGTTCACTCTTCCTTTCATGGAAATGCAAATCAACATTTTGTGTAGAACTTATCCTTAGATTTGTACTTTCAACGACAGTATTTTCCACAATGATGGGTTTGTAACCGTAAGACTTGATGTCTTAAATTCTTTTGTTCTGTACTTTTTGGTACAGCACATGTAAAATATTGTTCAATAAAACTCATCACTGTGTCATCTGACTCTGTTCCAAATTTGGGGGCATCTTTGATCCATAGCAGCATATGTATGTGAGGAGCACCTCTTGCTTGATAGTCCTTTCTCCAAAAGAAATCCAGAACCTCTCCAAGAGGAGGATTTTTTTTGTTTGTGATAAAAGACATCATAGCTTCAAATCTATGATTGAAATACCTGCATACATTAACTGGATCCAAAGAGCACAGTTCTGCAGGTGTCTTGTATTCTATATTTTCTATGTTTGCATTTGCCTCTCGCAGAAATTGAAGTAAATCTTCCCAAGCATACTCTGCACAGCTTAGAGTAAGGAACCATGTAGGAGTACCTACGTTCCTTGCCATACATTTCAATTACCCATGACGACGGTACCAATACTCATTAGTACCATGCTGACATGCCATGAGATTAATTAACTGTGATTCCAAAACAGTATCTTTCTGTTGGACTTTATTCATAAAGTCCTTTGCCAAAACATTTTGCAGATGTACTCCACTTTTTAGTATATGGTTCACTGCATAAGAAAGTCCAGACAAGTCACTCTCAAACAGAATATGAAACAAATATGGAATACATTTGCGAAACCTTGGATCTTCTGCATATAACCTTGATGTCCGGTATTCAGATGCAGGAATCTGCACAGGTCGTTCATATCGTCCACCTTTGCCTGTTGTAAATAACTGAGGGAAACAATGAGCTTCCAAGCTTTCTTCCCATACACTAATGGGACTTCCTTTTGCTTCTTTCATTTGGAATAACTTAGTAGTATTCCCCATCACTTCTTTAGAGTGAAGTGGACAGCACACTATAATGTTCATAAATTTCTTCAGTTCTGGTCAAATCTACTTTTTCAAGTTGTGCAGTTGACAAATCACTGTCCTCTTCTACAATTGATTCCTCTTCTCTTACATATACATTGTAATAGTATTGATTATTGTTTACCAAATACAACGTTGCCTTTTTCACTTTCCTAATATCCACTCATTCTTGCCAGATTTTCTTACTCTTCGTAGGAACGCCATTAACTAGAATAACTAGAGGTCCCTCTTCCACATTTTCTACACCAATTGTTTCAATATTTTTCTTTAAATCTGGAGGCAAATATACAACTCTTCCCTTTAATCCTCTCTGTAAATCTGAAGGAGGCAATTTCCCTGTCTTAGGCTCCATGAGAACAATAACCTGAAATGGATGCACATATTGAAAAAGAATAGACTCATAAGTATTTAAATTCATCAGTTCAGAAGGAATATTTACCAACTCAAGATTATTATGTACAGCTTTAGCAGGCATTTTGTTTTCATTTAATTTGTTATAACAATATTTACAAATACGTTGATCAGAACCCAAATCAAAACAATTCTCTACCAACAAATAAGTTGCAAAATCCTTCCACTCATTATTATTATCCTTTTCACTTTTTAAATATAGATCAACTAACTTGGTCTGATTTTTATAATGAATTCATCTACGAAAAATACAAGAAAAGTTTGGCCTTTCACCTGAAATGACCTTAAACCTTGTAATTTCTTCCTCAAAATTTTCTGTACTAAAATTCTGTACATTTTCTTCCACATTTCCTTCTATTAATGTATCTATTTCTGCACTATCCTCTTCAGGACCAAAGTAACTAACCTCAATTTCTTCACAAATGTTGGTTACATCTAATACAGATTCATGCAAAAGAGCACTCATTCCAGCGCGAAGAAACCGTCGGTGAACGAGCGCTATATAAATCCCTTTTATCATATCATCGTATATATATATATATATATATATATATATATATATATATATATATATATATATATATATATATCAAAAAAGAAGGAGAGAACTCTGGGTAGTTTCCATGTTTAGGTGGAAGGCTGCTTCTGTATAGAGCACCCTCAACACCAGCGACACTCCAAATTTGCTGACCTCAAATGTCTGCTTTTCTATCAAACTTTTTAAGCATAGTATTAGCACAGTGCTATCCACGCCGAGATACAAATGGAAAAAGTATTTTGCCATTTGTACTGCAAAGTCTTTAAGCATAGGATTAGCACAGTGCTATCCATGCCGAGCTGTAAAATGACAAAAGCCATTTACCACTCCAGGCACAATATTACAGCTTTGGATTGGTAAAATACCATCAAAGCCAACTTGAAATTAATAAAAGCAACCCCTGACATGTGTTTCCCTGTCATTACAGCTCTTCAGAGAGGTTTAACTTTGTCCAGACACAAGGGAGCACCCAGTATAAGTAAAACAAATATCCTTGCAGGCATAGAGTGACGCATAAATAATGCAAAAAAGAAGGAGAGAACTCAGGGTAGTTCCCAAGTTTAGGTGGAAGGCAGCTCCTGTATAGAGCACCCTCAACTTTGATAGAAAAGCAGATATTTGTGGTGAGCAAATTTAGAGTGTCGCTTTGCATTATTTATGCGTCACTCTATGCCTGCTGCAAGGATATTGTTTTGATATATATATATATAGAGAGAGAGAGAGCGCGAGAGAGATAGATAGACATACAGACAGACAGATAGATAGATAGATAGATAGATAGATAGATAGATAGATAGATAGATAGATAGATAGATAGATAGATAGATAGATAGATAGATAGATAGATAGATAGATAGATAGATAGATAGATAGATAGATAGATAGATAGATAGATATGGCTCGCAGTGAGGGGGTGTAGTTGCACAGGAGCATAATCATTTTTTTTTTACTTACCTTGAGACAGGGTCCCGCGTCTTCTCTGCTCCTGCTCTCCTGCCTCCAACTCGGACAGGAAGCAGACAGCCAGGCTCCCTCTCTCGAAGCCAATCACTACGTTGCAATGCAGTGTTGTGATTGGTCTGAGTGCCTTGTCACAGTGCTCAGCCAGAGTCTGGAGGGGTGAGGATGTTCTCCATGCAGGCTGTAATGCTGCCTGCATGGAGAAGTGCAAAGTGTGCATGACTGGATCCGGGAGGGCCAACCAAAATGTCATTGCGCACTAATGAGTGGGCAAACCACTCCTCCCTCCTTGCTCCGGAGCAGCCCCGCCCACTCGCAAAGGAAATAGAAATTGTTTCAGTGCAGGAATTTCATAATGGCAAACCTGAAAAGAACATAACCACTAAAAGCAGGAATATTAGTGCATCAATGTTTTCAATCAATCATGTGTGGAAGGGATGGGGTTTCACTGTTGACTGAGATTATTAGCATCGTCATCATGTCTAAGATGCCTTTCTTTCTACAGCTTTTCCTGTACTCTTCTTAACTCTGCCAAAAGAGGTTACTCTGCTTCTGAAAACTGTGAAAAGTTTGGTGACCTGGGAATGGGGGACGACCAATAACTTTGCAAATAAAATGAGTAAGTAAGATATGTGCCATTGTGAGTTTTTACTTACTTGTATTTTGTTTTTGTCTTCAAAATGTCATCATCAGTGTATTCAATGGGAGGTGCTCCTCCACATTTTGCATAGAAAGGTATCTCTCCTAGTCCTCCAAGAATAAAAGAGTTCAACAGCACTCAGAAATGCAGGTCTTATCCCTTTCAGTTGTTGTGGGTTCGCAATATGTTTGTTAAAAGGAACTGGTTATTTACTCAGCAACCTGCCAAATACTAAAACATCTTTGCTATTTATCCAGCGGCCAGCAGAATAGTACATCGTCTCTGCTGTTTAGCTAGCCAGTGGAGATGATGTACAATTTGACCAGCAGGCAGATAAATAGTTTGACGGGAATCTTTATTTAGCCAGTCATAAAGGAAAAAGGGTCTTCAAGTTATGGTAGTGTGGTGGCCATCTGATAATGGGGATGCAACATATGTGAAGTATTTTAAAGTGAGTAAATCTACAAATGTACAATAGTTTGAAAAAGGGTAAGTGTATGAATTAAGCTAAGCCATGTACAGATCAAAAACCCCCAAAATACATGTTGAATAAAAACATTTATTTTATTTTAATATTCAAATAAGACATCTAGAAATGAAACAGAAGCTTCAGGATATGGCACACAAATAGTTTGCACTTCTCTCAGAAAGTATGGTTTTAAAGAATGCTACATAAGTATTTTATACTCCTGAAAATATATTGTTTTTTTGGTGATTTCTGGAGGCTGGGCTCTTTTTTGGTCTTCTTATGGGAGGCCTTGTGTTAGCTTCAGACTTCTGTTTAGGGGGGATTGGGCTTACTCAGTATTTCAAATCTGGCAACACAGCAGTAGTCAAGAATCAGCAGCAAACAGGGAATGTAGACAGATAGGTGGTATCTGGGCTCCAGCATCCTTTCCAAGTACCACACATTGAGGGTTAGAAGCACACATTTGAGTGCTGGTGTCCACATCACAGCACTAAAATGCTTTGCTACACATAATTAGGTAGCTCCTGATATTTCGACCACTCTGAGATGTTGCAGTTCTCAGAGCACTGCGGGAATAATTGACTCAGTAGCCAGTCAGTCTTCTTTTCGATGTGCTGCCTCAGGCAGAAGTAAAAATTAGCCAAGGCCCAGATTGCTTAAAGGTGAATGGTGAGTCATTCTCAATTTCCCCCGGCTAAGGGGCTACATTGTAAAAGAGGGCTGCCTCTCTGACCGCCCATTCACTCATCATCTCACATGACCTGGTATGATTTTGTAATGGTGTTTTGTCCTTGTGTCCCGTGATTGGGCCGCGCAAAGTGTTGTGGACATTTGTTTTTAATAATGGTGGGCGGAGAACCCTTTTGCAAAATTACTCCACCTCCCGCAAAGCATAGCGGAGCCGGCCCACCCTCATCATTGTAGGTGTGGTGCCTGCTATGTGGGCAACGTAAACAGTGTAAGTGCTCAAAAGAGTTCAGATTCTGCCCGATTTAAAGTCCCCACTAATTTGTGGTTGGTAATGGCCAGTCGGACTCAGTCTCCACTTCCTTCAGTTCTCTGCAGCAGACTAGAACCACGCTGCTTGACTCGAAAAACAGAATCGGCCTCCCCCTTCCAAAAAAGGGATAACACGACCGCTGGCACTGAAGCCACCAGTGCTGAGGAAAAGGGTCATCTGTTTGCCTTTTCCCCTGTGGCTGCACCTTGCAAACGCCAGTGAGAGAGTCCCCCTTGGTAACGACACAGCTGAGAGTGACGAAATCCTGGTCCAGTCCTCCTGAGTTAATAATTTACTGAGCAGTCTCGTAACCACTGCACGCAGCGCGGGCGCAGGCAAGGCAGGAAGGTGAATGAATCTAAGGCAATGTAGGTAAGTTACTTAAGTTCTCTTCCTAACCTGCCTGCGCGCACAGATTTTATTTGAAGAAACCCTGAACAACCTGCACCTGGCATTGTGCCGGGCTTCAAGTAGTGTAATTCATTGGAATCTCTCACATGTGGAGGGCTAAGAGATATGCCTAATAATTATTAATTGTGTTACTGTATCTGCAACCAAGCACTCCGCATTAGCCTGATCATTTTCTTTTCCTATTGCTTTAAGCTTCATGGAGAGGAAGCATAAATGAATGAATTAAGAAAGATCAACTTCACCAAGTAATTGACCTTGACACTCAATCATAATTTACAAAGGATTGATGGTAGCATGAGGCAATATTTATTTCCGTGCTGCTAATGCTACAGATCTGGCTGCTTCAGTCCTGCCAAACCTTGGATGAAGCAGCTTTTGTCTTGTGCAGTCTCACAGTAAGTCCCCGGATTTGACACACGTGCCCCTGAGCTAGTCGTTTGTTTTCATCGATAATTAAAGAGTCATATTTAAATTGCATCAATCAGAGCTCAATACTCATTAACAAACATTATTTGTATCCCCGACACAGGCTCTGTGGCTGTAGTGTAAAACTGTCTGTCACCACTTCCAATTATATGAATGGATCTTCTAAAGTGCATCAATTAAGCATCTTTCACCTCAGCTCCTCGAGGTGGAGCGCGCTTGATTTATCCCAGTAAACTCTGGCTGCAGAGGAACAACGGATCAACTCGTGGCACACCTGTGTGGTTGGTTGGCTCCTCACAGAGTGTCTCTTGTGCGAGTCTTGCCCACAGAGATGGCCTCTTGCAGTTGCATAGTTGCAATGGCTTCTCCTGGTGTGCTGTTGTGTTGGCGGAGCGTCGCTTGCTGGGCTGCACGGCCTGCACCTGTTTAGGAACCTGCAACTCAGTGTTGTGATGGTCGTTGGTCTTGCGCAGTTACTGGGAGTTGTGCTTCCACTGGGGCTGTCCGAGGCCTTGGAGGGATAATGTCACATTGTCGTGTTATCTTCTTCTGGGGGAGGGGGCAGGGGGCCGTCTGCACTTAAGTCTGAGGAGAGTGATCTACATGGGCAGAGTGAATTTCTTCTTCTCGTCAACAGTTGGGCGGGTTAAAGGCGAGGGCAGAGTGGAACTCCGCGGAATTTCACTGAGTTGTCAGGCAACTCAGCGGAATTCCATGTAGTGCTACTCCGTGAGCTCTGCCCACCCTTAGTTTTTACTAGCTGCTTCATGACACCACATGGCACTCTCATAGTGTCTCGCTGCAGTGCAGTAGAGTGCAGCCGAATGTTTTCTTCCCCAACCTGAAAGCCAGTCGGGTCAGGGGATGTCGCCCCCAAGGACATCGGATACTGTGTTGTGGAACTGTACAGCAGGGTTCAGTTTGCATGAATGTGCACGGGTGGTCCAGAGAGCCCCAGGCCCAGCCGTGGAGTTGAAAGCAACAAGTTGAGCTTAGAAAGTACATGCAAAATGTCATGCAGTGCTGAAATGGTCTGATTGAGGCCAGTCCTGGCTCTGCCAGCTATCAGTACTGCAGGGCGACTGCACACATCCTGACAGAAAGTCATCCCTTCTTAGAGGGGTCTAATTATCCTTCGCAGTGAAAGTGGGCGATCAGCAGTAGGCCCCGCCCGACTCATGAAGTTCCCTGCCTTGCCATTCCACCAAACCTCAGGTAAAGAGAGCAGCTAGTGCTGTGCAGAATGGTGAGACTGGCAGTTGGGCGCAGATTGGCAGTCAGTGGACATTTGACAGGGACATGTTAATCACAGCCACACAGACAGGAAGGGTGCTAGAAGTTACAAGCATTGAAATGTGACTTGAGGGACCAGATCGGGATTTCAGGGAAGGTAGACTCAGGAGGCTAGAGTGGGTGGGCCCTATGGGGTGCAGAATCATGAAGCCCCTGGCCAAGATTTACATGATGCCAGTGCCATCAAAACAGCAAAGAAATTCATCCTATCACTTCTTTGAACTAAACTGTGATTTGGGCACATGTCTATAAAAATGAATTTATCTTGCATTCCACGTCTCTGCTCCCGCTCTCCTCGAGGAACAGGCAGCACAGCCAGGTCTAACCAATCCAGCATAGAGCTCCTTTTAAGTAGGCAGTAACCAACAGCATCACCACATGATCAGGTAATAGCTTTACATGTAAAAAGGCAGGCCGAAATTGCATGAAAACCCATAGATTTAAAAAGTGGTATTAAATAGTTTATATGCAAAAAATCATAACATTTACAGAATAAGACCATCTGTATCTGGGGGGAGCATCCGTCTCAAGGACAAGTCAAACGTGGATGTGGATCTTACTGACCTGGGGGTAAACAGATAATCGTACCAATAGAACCCAAAGGAAAGTTTGTAAGCAATGATCTGTCCCAAGGATGTCTAACAGCTGTAAGGCACGGTTCAATGCCTGTTACAGTTTTAAGGAGCAGGCAGAATCTATTGGAGTGTTTCTGCTGTGCCATGGCTTCCCTTTCACCCATCAATCTGTTTAAAAATCATTCCCTAAGGAGGCTCTGATCTTCTGTTTTAATATAATTTAATCACGGTATCTTGTGATCATACATACACCCGAGACAATCCTCAATCACACTGTTATTAAAATTCAGTCTCTCATCAGCCCACACTGAGATCCAAATTAACAATGGGGCCAATGTAACTGGATCATACACATATTCCAATACCAGTTCTTCATGAAGGAAAAAGGATGCACTATTTATACTCAGGCCCAATAAGTGTTTACAAAGTTTGCCCTCTTCCTGCTGAATGGCCTTGCAGTTACGGTACCCCCAAACGGCCACACCTTCAAAATCAATGACAAAATTAAGCAATTCAGGATCCATCAGCTTATGTCTTATAACAGCAATATACCAGCTAAAATCTCCCAGCAATGGTCCCAACAAACTAAAGGGTGTAATCTCAATAGGTAATATGATAGTGCGACATTCAATCAAACTAAGGGGCCTATTGGGGGGTGCCCAGGAGTCAGTCATTTTGATCCAAGTCAAACAAGGGAAGGAATCTATTAGCAGTAGAAATAACTGGTTGTCTAGGAGGGCAATGTTTTGGCTGACCCTCGTTGGAAGTTTAGGCTGTAAGGAACGATTTAAAAAAACAAGCGGGAGAATGTTGATGCTTGTATCCTTAATAGGCAATGGATTGGAGCTTTGAACTAATCGCTTAGCCAAATAGGAAACCTAAACCTAAAGTCGATTACAAAACAATCCCCTTCTAGGGTTTTGGACACTGGTCTGATCCACCCAACCCTCCTAACAAATAAAATGTAATCATAATACTTGCAGTTAAAGTGTGGATTTGTTGCTAACCAATGACATATTTGGCTTTTAGTTAGACAGTAGATTCTGTAGTATTTGCACTAATACAAGGTACCCCTGTTAAAATTGCTATGTAGTGACAGCAATCAGGAGGTAGATTTAGACAAGGAGACCCTACTTCCTGGTGCATCCCTCCTACCCCCACTGCCCCGTTTCAATTTGATCTCTTTGTCTACTTGGATTCCTGTCCCCTCCCAATATGTTCCAGGCAATACTGGAGTTACCAAAGGTTGGGAAAGCAACTGTAGCGGTTAAGAAGCACAAAAATCCGGGCCTTCAAGGATTGGACATTGAGACAAAGTTTCTTTCCCAATTGGAGCATTCACACTCATAAACTTAGGTCCCACAATATAAATGGAGCTAATCGATTCCTTCATAGGTACAATCCCTTTCGTCAGCTCTGTGACAACAGACTCCAATGCAGATGATCTTTTAATCAGAGGGGCAATACTTTGCGAGATTAAGGGCTAGATGTAGGTAATTTGGATTTACCGATTCATAAATACCGAAATTTACCGATTCGGTATTTATGAATCGGTAAATTCAATGTAGGTAAAAATTTGGTAAAAAATACCGAATCGGTAGGATTCGGTATTTACTGAATCGATAATTACCGATTCGGTATTTGCCATTGATTCCTATGGGCCTGTAGGCCCATAAGAATGAATGTCAATTACCGAATCGGTAATTACCGATTCGGTAAATACCGAAAAATTCAAGGGTGGCAGGGTATCACTTTGACACCCTGTTGCACCCCTGATTAGGGCTTGTGTGGCACACATACATGCCCTTAGGGCATTTATGTGTGTGCCACATGGCACAGGTGTACATGCACAGATTTGCATATACACAGGTATTTGTTATTTACCACCAACTAATAGTTGGTGGTAAATAACGAATCCTTAAAGCCCTGTGGCACTGTTTACAGTGCCACCTACATCTTAATATACAGATTCGGTAAAATTACCGATTCGGTAAAATTACCGAATCTGTATTTTAAGATGCACTACATCTCAGTATCCAAATACCGGTCGGTAACGGCCGAAAATCTGTATTTTTGGCCGTTACCGACCGGTATTTGGATACCTACATCGGGCCCGATGTCTTTTATTTTGCCAAGCATTGTGGTGCAAATCCATATATTACAGCACTCAATGTCTTCGAATTATCAGGGCTATCCTTATTCAATAGGAAATGAGAGGGAGCTTTGGGACCCTTGGCTGTTGGAATGCGTTTTGCTTGCCGCTTCCTTTTGGACAAGGGAGAGCAAATACTAATGTTTGGAATTTCCAATACGGCTCTGTCCTGGGTGCATTCCACTAGAGAGACATTGGAGAGGAATTGATTGATCTCCACACCTGGTTGGGCTTGAGGAGCAGCCTGTAAATC
Source organism: Lissotriton helveticus (assembly GCF_964261635.1). Classification (NCBI taxonomy): domain Eukaryota; kingdom Metazoa; phylum Chordata; class Amphibia; order Caudata; family Salamandridae; genus Lissotriton; species Lissotriton helveticus. The sequence continues at coordinate 1,433,852,977 of NC_136068.1, forward strand.
TCGGCTGTTTGTGGTTCTCCGGCACCCATTGATGATGTGTTGTGGCCTTTGGCCTCAGGGCCAAGCAGAGGGTGCTGGGAAGATTGATCTTTCTCCCTCCCAGCATGGAAACAAGGACGGTAAACAAGGAGTCGGTGAGTCGAGGGTCCCTTCTTATTTGTCTCTCTGCAAGGACTGCATTACTTAGTTTTACTCCTTAGAAAGTGTCAATAAAACTGTCACACATTTACAATAAAGTGACACTCATCAGTACACTCAAACCATTGCCATGTCATACATAACACAATCTGAAATCTTGACAGCTATGCTCCAGAGGGGGGACACATACATCAGGAAATTGGTGTTTGGGGCAAAGTGCTTTGCTGCACTTGCAGCACACAAATTGATTGAGACACTGTAATGGGGCTTCCGTGGAATGGCGAAGTGAAAGTAGGAGATAGGTAAGTGATGGGAAATTCAAAGGAGGAGTTCACTCTGTTGCCTGTTAATAAAAACACTTTTCATGTTATTTATCCAGCAGAGAAGGTTTAGGGCATTGATGCTTATTGGCCCCATTTCATGAGCTGCTCCCTCAGCCACAGGGATCACTTAGTGACCTGCACAGTGCATCTTGATAATGGTAGTTTTGATTTTTAACATGATGAGGAGTGTTTTAAATGGGAAAGGTCCTGTCTTTACTGGTCCCTCATTTCTGTACTTGACAATGCTGCCTCCAAAAATTAATCTGGAGGATGAAAAGTAGGACAATAAGGGTCAAGAGGTGGACCACTAGGAAGGCTAAGTTGACCAGAGCCACGAGGAACAATACAAGAAGAGCCAGGCCCTGGGAGACCAAATCGATGAGGAACAGGCTTACCAATTCCAGAGGGGACGAGGAACAAATAAACGAGGCGGAACAGGACAATGAAAAACAGCACTAAGTGCACCGGAACCAGGAGGATGTGGAAGAGGGGAATCCTGGACCCAGCAGGCAAGGGCATGAGGAACAGAAGGACCAGAGGTAGAAGGAACAGAAAGCCCTGCACCAGAATGACAAATAGGGCTACAAGGGCCTGTGCAAACTGATCAGGATGAGAGGGACGAGGACAACCGAGGCCAGGAGTAGCGTACCTAAGTAAACATACCAAAAAGGACCAGCGCCATGAGACTAATGAATCAGAGGCATAGCAACGGAGTTAGGGGTCAGTCTGCTCCAAGTGGCACAAGTTTTAGGGGGAAGCAGCCTCCCCGGCTCTTACCTGCGGCCATGGGTGGTGTACGCAGGAATCGCCATCACCCCTTCCCCTCACTCTTACCAGCAGCAAATGCTGCCGGCGGGAAAAGAAGGGACCGCCACAGGCGTCAAAATGTCCAGCTATGCCTCTGTAATGAACAGAGGGAACAGAAACAGGAGGGCCAATACCACAGACATCAGATCAAGGTGGATCAAGGGTCCAGAAGAAAAAGGACCAGGAAGACCACAACAAGAAAGGACAAGGGCTAGCAGGACTTGGAGAACCTAGATTAGAATGACCAAGGGTTTATAAGGGACACGAAATTATAGGTCCAGTGGGTCCAAGATCAGAAGGACCAGGAGTGTCAGACTCAGTGGAATCCTAAACCAGGGTGGTAGAACTACGTGAACCGGGGTGACTCACAACATAGGAACTAGGAGGACCAGTGCCAGAGTTATGAGGAAGACCAGACCCAATACGGCCATTACTAGGAGGACAATGATAGAGGGGGTCATGGTCAGATTGACCAGAACAAAGTAAATTAGGCAAATGGGGAGATTAGGAGAACTAGTAGGAGTAGGTTGTGACAGGAGAACTAGGAGACTAAGTGGGCTAGGAAAACTAATGCCAGTGGAACTAGCATGAGAAAACCTGATACATGAGGGCCATAAAAGGGAGTACAAGAACTAAGACCAGGACTACACTGACCAAGGGGACCAGGAACAAAAAGATTAGGAGCGGGCAAATGAGAGGACTAGATAAACCATGGGAGCTGCATCAGAACAACCAGTGGACAAGAATTAGGGTGAGGAGGATGAAAAAGTCCAGGACCGGGAGCCTTTGAAACAGGAGGTCCATTATCCAAATAACTATTGGCATTGCTACATTGGAATAATTACCAGTCAAACCAGGATCAGGCAGTAGAGGGCCAGGAAGTTCTTAGACTCGCAAGGAACATCAGAACTAGAGAAGGATAGGATGAACGGTGACAACACAAGTGTTGCAGAGCCATTTGGGCAAGGAGCAAGAAGACAAAGGCCAGGAGGTTCCAGGGATTAGTAAAACTGGGAGGGGGCAGTACCAAAGGCACCTAGAAGTCCAGAGCAAGAGGACTAGGTAAACTAAAGGGCTTATGACCAGGAGGACCGGAAACATGGCTAAGAGGGTCATAAAGAGAAGGACCTAGGGAAACCCGGCTCAGAGTAGCAAGCATGGCAGAGTGATTATTAAAAGCAGCAGTACCAGGGTGAGGAGGATCTTAGGTAAGAAGGTCAACCAACATCTGGAAGGCCAGTGGAATAGACAGTGGTGGGCAGGAGGACCAAGAACAAAATGACAAGGCTCAGGAGGACCCAAACAAGGAAAACCTGCATCAAGAGGACCTGCATCATTGTCTGTAGTATCAGTAGGAGTAAACAGACAAGGAACAGATCCAGAAGAATGAGGTCAACCCAAACTAGGAGGACAAAGACCAAGCGTTCCAAGACACTAGAAGCAAGATGGACCAAGACCTGTGGTACCAGTTCTAGGAGGTTGACAGTGAGGAGAACCAGGACAAGGTGACTAGGACCAGGAGGACCACAAAGGAAAAGAGCCAGATGGGCCAAGACTGGGGGAGCCACCAGGGGTACCTTATTAGAAATGGGGTTTCTGGTTGGATAGGGTATGCACCAGGCAAAACCCACCACTCTATTCAGAGCAAGAAAGTTAAACGCAAAAGATAACCTGTGCTCACCCTCTAGTAGCTTGGCACAGAGAAATCAGGCTTATCATGGGAGGCAATGAGTAAACTGTTTGCGCAACACACTCACACCAGTAACACAATACATATACCAAAAACGAGACTCCCCAAGTGAATTTAATAAAATATGTTTCTTTATTGTATATAAACATAGACCAACACGACGTGGACCAATAATTACTTCACCAACCAGTTAATGGTAATACTCCGACATGTCTTGGCTCAAGAAGTGATTTCAAAAGAAACCTCAGAAATGCACAATACCCCCTTCTAACTCAGCCCAGACATCAGTACAAGGTAAATCAGCCATTTGTTTGAGGGCAGGACACAGTCTATACAAATGTAAGTGTCTTCTTTCCCAACCCAGGAAGGCTATCAATATGCAGATGTAACCCTGTCACACCCAACCCTTCCTTTGTGATGGCTGTCTGGAAAGTATGCACTGAGTGTAGCTGTCCACTAGGCCCAGATGTGGATTGGAGTCAGTCTGCAAAACATGAAGACTCATAAGCACAGAGAAATGCCCACTTGCTAAAAGTCGCATTTCAAATATAGTAAAATCCACCTGCACCAGTAAGCAGGATTTATCATTACCACTCTAAACTTACAAAACATGACAACGCTACATCTTTCAGATCAGAAATTACCACTTAAATACATAAAAGGAAATTACTAATGCTAGCCTATCAGAAGAGTAGGCCTCACAGTAGTGAGAAACTAAATAGGTTGATTGTCACTACCAGCACATGCCACACGATAAAGGCACATGTCTTACCCTTTACTTACACAGCACCCTGCCCATAGGGATACCCAGAGCCTATCTTAGAGGTGACCTTTATGTAGTAAAAGTAGAGTTTAAGACTTAGCAAGTAGTCTTAAATGCCAAGTCAATGTGGCAGTAAACTGCGTAAGCAGGCCCTGCAGTGGCAGGTCTGAGACAGGTTTGATAGGCTACTTCTATGGGTCGCACAAGCAGTGCTGCAGGCACACTTGTGGCATTTAATGTACAGACCCTGGGCGTATGAGATACCACTTTGTAAGGGACTTAAAAGTAAATTATTTATGCCAAACAGGTAAAAACACTCATGCCACGTTTAAAGCAGAAGGACATGCACTTTAGCAATGATCAGCAGTCATAAAGTGCCCAGAGTGCTAAAGCTAATGAAAACGAGAGTCAGAAAAAAGGAGGAATAAGGCAAAAAGTTTGAGGATAGCCCTGCAAAAAGGGCAAGGACCAACAGCTATGATGGTCAAAAAACAAATTATATAAAAACAAGCACAATAGGACAAGAAGGACAGGGATGACCAGGAACAAGTGGACCTAGACTATGATAGCAGAAGGGTCAGGTCCAGGAGAACTAAGTTCAGGAGAACCCAAACTATAAGAAACAGGAACAAGAGGATTGGGGACAATGGGCACAGAATTTCCAGAAAGAGAAGGACTATAAAAAACAAGAGTAGCATGACCTTGGCCATAAGTGCCAGGTAGCTGAGTAGAGGTACATGGGCAGCCAGAGCTAGAAGGAACTGTTCTAATCAGGAAACAAAGGTTTAATGGGACTAGGAAGATTAGGGCAAAGAGGATCAGTACCTTGAATACCAGGACCGGGAGGGCCAGGGTAAAGAGGACAAGGAAGATCAGGACTAGGATTATCATAGCCTGGAGGTCCAGCCACAGGGCTAGCAGCGGGATGGGCAAGACCACGAAGACCAGCTAAAGAAGAACCATGGTGAGTTTGTGTAGCATCAGGAGGACATGAAGCAGGAAGACCAGAGACAAGATGATCGGGACACTATGCAGGAAGACAGGATCTAGGCCAGTAGGGCCATGGCTGAATAAGTAAGAAAGACGAGGGAGCTGGACGAAGAATATCAGGAGAATCACAAATAGTGTATGTGAGGTGGTTATGTAGCAAGGGCAGGTTTACTAAGTAAGTCATGCAATTCAAGGCATAAAGACAACTTGCTGCACTACAATGTGTGACAGGGAGAGAGCAGGAATGTGACCTATCCACTGAGATAGGACATATTTCTGCTATCTCACTATACTGTTGCACTGCATGCTGCCTCACACCAACACAGGCATCCTTGCACCATGGTGCAAGGGTGCCTGCATTACAAGTAGGATTATTTTATGCAGCAAGAGGACCCTTCTTGAACAAAAACAATCATTTGAGACAGTTTTCTCTTTCTATGTATGCTGCAGAATGCAACACGTATAGAGAAAGGAAATAAATCTGGGATTGCATCAAAATTCATGGATGTATGCATGAGAACGCCAACGTTCACACCAAGATACGCTTTCTCAACACAGGGTAATGCAAGGCTGTGATTTGCGCTGGCTTGAGTTACTCTGGGTTTACTAAGCTATGCTGAGCCATGCAAGGTGGCTTTGCATGGCTTACAAAATCCATTTAAGGGCTTGTGTTGCCTTGTGTCGCCTTGCTTGATTCAAGGGTAATTCAATTCCTTAGTAAATCTGCACCTAAGTGCTTATTAGTAAGACTCCTTGTGTGATGAAAGTCTTTGTGCATGCCCCAGAGGGATGGATTTTGCATGGCATGATGGAGAGTAGATATAGCTTACATACACAGAGGTAATGTATTACCTGCATCCTTGTGTATAGAGGTAAAAGACCCAGAAGGATGTGAGAATGGTTAAAAGGCTACTTAAAACATTCTGTGAGGCTCTTTATAGCACAGGGCTGCTGATTAGTTCTTCCTGAGCAACGACATAGGGTAGATGGTTGAAGTAAGGGGTAGGTCTAAGGTTTCTCTTGTTGAGGGTGTCAAAGTAAGTTTCTTATCAGGGCTACCTGTCTGATGATTCCTCTGACAGGTGCTTAATTGTTTCCTTGTTTTGGATACTTCTTCTTGTACCCAGCACTATTGTTAATGCTGTGAAAGCCATCATCTAGGGCAAAGGCTGTGTCTGAGTTGTACACAGAAAATGATATTTGAAAAAGAAACACTCCAACTCAGTTTTGAAACTTCAATATGAGATCCACATCCACTGTCTGGAAAAAGTGAGTTGGAAAGTGCATTTTTAGAAGAGATAAGTAGAGAATTACCACTGGTAATTAGGCCACAATCATAATTAAAGGCTCTGTCAAGGTCTCTATAAATGTTTCCCTTAATCAATCCTTGGTAGCCGGCAATGAGCATGCAGGTTTAACTTAAGGACAGGTGTGTAAAGCATTTAAAAACACCATTACACTAGTACACAATAAAAAAACAACACCATTTTATAAAAATAGGTTATATTTAAGATAAAAAGAACACCTAAACTACACAAATTCAAGGTAAGTAACCGGATATATGAATTTTTGAAGACTAAAAGTAAAACTTGCGCTTAGAAGCAAAGAGCGCTCAAAGGGTTAAACAATGGTCACACCGGACTGGGACAAAGTCCAAAGTTCATGCCACCTACGATGTACACTTCCTCCCAGAAGTGTTTCTTGATACAGAAAAGGAGTCCACAGCACCAACGAAGGGCTTAGATGCTCTACTGTGCCTCTTGGGGTCAGGACTACAAATCCCACAATGCACCTTGTCAACTTATGGAACTTCTTCCTGAAGTTCCTCTTGTGGATTCAAAGTGTCCAAAACATCAATTAAAGGGTCTAGAAGCTCAGAGATGGTCCTTGGGATGTTGAGACTTTGTTTCCCACAATGCACCTCACCAATTCCTTTACATTTCACTGGATTCAGTCCAGCTCATTTGTTCTTGGTGGAGATGATGCAGGTGGAGCTCTTTTAACATGTTGCTTTCAGAAAGTTTACTCCTTCAACTTTCTGAAGCAAGGCAAATTGTTAATGCTGCAGTTCCAAAGTGTGCAGCAGGTGCAGTCCTCTTGTGGTGCAGACCAGGGGTTCCAGCAGGGCAGTCATTCCTCTCTTGATTATTCCATGCAGGGATTTAAGTTGCTGTGCAACACTCCCATATTTATTCACAGTTCCAGAGATTCAAGCGGGGCATCCCTGACAAATGGGATGCAGGGTGCCACCGAGGTGTATGACCACTTCTTCCAAGGTTTGGCTTATTCTTGACACAGCAAGCACTATTCTTCCAAAATCCAAAATGGAAAAATGCTCTACTGGAGTATTAGACTGGCTAAGCTAACCCACTGGTGTGGCTACGTTTCCCTAACACTCCACTTCCAGCCTCTTCACTAATCTAATTATTGGGGCTCCCGTCTGGCGGTGGGGGTCCAGGGTGTGGACGGGAGTTTGTACTGCACTAAACTTTGAATCACTCATTGAAGACCTGTTTGGCTACTCTACCCCCATTTTGCCTTTTTCAATGCAGCGTGCAGTTCACCTTATTAAGACAGCTTAGCTCAGCCTGGCAGAGAATGACCAAGCTGAGTAGGGCTGCTGGAAGGCTGGATTTTGGCTTACAGAAAAGAAAGTTCTATAACTTCTTGTCAGTGATTGTTTTAATAAAGCTAACAGTGGCAAGTTGTTGGATGTATTCTAACTACCATTTTTGATACTTTGGAGTATATGTTAGCTCCTTTCTTTCACGAGTTATACTTTAATAAATGAATCCCTGGTTAGCCTATGGAGCCATTGTATTATAATGGAGAAAAAACATTTGATGTTTTACCCTCACCAGGGCATATAAAAGAACATTTAAACTGTCCCTACTTATAGTTACAAGGCACCCTTCCCCTAGGGCACATAGTGGATATCTTAAGGGTGACTTACATGTAAAGTAGCTTTAATTCCATACGTAAGTGCATTAAATCTGCTGGAACTTTAAATCTACATGCTCTACCATATACAAGGGACTTACAGGTAGCTTGTCAGTACCAATTGTAGTTATACCTACATACTATGTACTTTTAATCAGAGCACATGCACTAGGTCTGGTTAGCAGAGCCCAAGGCACAATCAGAGTCAGAAAATCAGCATCTAGTAGTCAATCAATCAATACTCTACTTTACTAGTCAAAATGGGGGCAAGCAAGTTGTGGTTTCTCACAATGAGTATTAAAGTGGAACTGTGAAATGATCGATCAGTAGGTCACAAGAATAGAGGTAACAAAATGTCTCTATTTATTCAGGACCTGATGCACCAAGGTACTTACAAATAGTGAAGTTATCAATGTGGACTCTTTGCACTTGGGGTCGAATCTCTGCAAGGCGCACTTCAGAGAGTGCGCCATGCGGAGATTCCTCCAAGAGTTCACAGACTCTACCACAAGTGTGGAGTCTCCGTACTCGTAACTTCACTACACCTAAGTACCTTTGTGAATTGGGCTCTCACTGTCTTAGTTCTTACAATAATATTAATAAAGTGAATGAATAAAAACATCTGAGAGTTTGCTTTCTTCTATGTCTCTAATGCCTATATGTCTTTATCAAATATAAGGGGAAACTGCATTCATATTCCAGTGACAATTAGTTCAATTAATTATACTCCCATTCCTTCACTTGTAACTTCTTAACAGAATACTTCCTTTGATGGCATGACATAGCACTTGCATTTGAAGAAAGGACTTGAAGAAAGTACTTCATACTATCTACCCTATTTAGAGTAAAACCTGGCAGTAAGGGAATTGAACAAAAATAATGACCTCATCACCCTCTGTGAAATTTCCAAGCCCTTGTTTTTTTACATCTGCCATGAGATTTGAATGAAGCTTCTCAATTATAGTGTGTTGGTCACTTCATAGGGAGCCCTATGCAAATGTTTCTGCTTTGATGAAAGCACCCTAAATATTAGATGGGTCTATGCAACCGAGATACAACATTTCCATTTCTGGGTTATGCTTTTACAGATCATCATTTTCAGTTGTTTTAGTGTGATTTGTTCATTTGGACGGAAACAGAAATAATAATTCCAGAATGTATGATTTACTGCAGAAAAAGAGGTGTTCTCTTAACATGGAGACTTTTGGTCCTTGTACATTTCCATGGTTTTGTGAGTAAGAATGTGTGTATAGCCTTAGAACAGTTTGAGCTAGTCTTGTAAATGTTCTAATCATCTTTATTATTAGTCATATCTGCAGGTACATGTAAAGCAGTAGGAGCCTTTGTGGAGCACGAGAGAGCTCCATAAAAGACCTCCCAAGTCGCTTGTCTTTGCCCAAGGTGCAATAGAGTGGCATTCTGTGCCATTTCTGTTAATATAACTTGGGAACAATAAAACATTTGGGACTGGCTCCACCATCATTATGGGATTACAATTCTGCCTGCCACCCTAGTGGGCTCTCTGTGAGCCCATTAGAAGTTGGGTGGAATCCCCACTATGGTTTCCCTCTGACAGCATGTATTGTAATACGGCGGTCGGAGGGAAACCATTGATGTCAGACAGAAAGCCTCTTACAAGCTGTCGAATGGCTTTCCACACGACATCATAATCAGACCTTAAGTCTTTGTTATTTATATTGTGCAACTAAAAGTTTGACATTGAGACAGGTGCAGTGCTCTATTGCATACCAGTTTAGTACGGGGCTGCTGTTTTCCTACAAGGCCAGGCTCTGTGTGTGAGAGCCCAGTTGGGTATTTCCCCCTGGACTTCTATACATCTCTTTCTGCCTGCACTGTTTCACAGGGCTACCATGATAAAAATGTCTCTCTGATAACTGGGGCAGTGTGTGATGTATTCCATGTGATTATAGTCATACTTATGAGTATCCATACTGAAAATCATAACCCCTAAAATAAGAATTAAACATTGTGTGACAATATGTACTAAACACACACTATCCAAATGCATACAACTTAAGCAACAGATATTATACTGTGACCATCATCATATACCAATAGCAGAAAGCATTGGCGCAAACTGTTTGGAGACTCTAGGCCATGAAGGTATGGTGAACAGTTGTTCGCTGTGCACCAATAAAATATTATTTTAGGTGCCACAACAGTGCATAGTAAAAAGCCTTAATAGATTTACAGATGATCTAATTATGTAACTATATTACAAAAAAGGCAGTGAACTATGAGGTTCGTTATGATGGCGGGCGGATCTCCTCTGCCCGGCCGGTGGTAGCGATCCGTCTGCCTTCACAACATAATTTACCCCCTGTCATAATACTATGGCGAGGGTTCCGCGGTGAACGGAAAGTCCGTCCGCCGCTTTTCCCTGGTCAGCAATTGTCACGATGGCTGGCCGGGCAGAAAAAGCCTACAATATGATGGTTGCGGTGGGTATGCCTTTCCATGGCAGAGACTCCGCCATGGAAAGCCAAACGGCATATGACTTTGGGGGCCCATATGCACAAGGTGGCAGGCACCGCGCGGTGCCTGCCCGTTGTGCATGGCAATACACAACTTGGGATTTCAACATTGAGTAACATCCGCAATGTTGATATACCAGGATGCCCCTGCCAGTGTGGCGGGCACATCCTAATAGTGTGGGCGGAACGTCGCACCTATGGCGGACAGTCCCAACCCCTATGTCTCTGAGCTAGAATCGTGGTTTATGCCTATGCCCGAACCTGTTTAGATACCCAATACAAATAAAAATAGTTAAGAAGAGGGGTCAATTTCTGTTCATTTTGAGAAAATTCAATAATTGCAGTGTAGCACTCATCTACACATTCTGGTGGGAAAAAACACAAAGCAGTATGTTTTTTTTAGTTCAAATTGCATTTTACTTCTCGAAAAACAGTCTTCAAATAAGGCTGATTTTTTTACTTTATGCCAATATGCCTGTGTGGAATAAAAAAAACAACCTTGATATAAATAATTTATAGTTTTAATCATTTGAATTTCGAAATCAATAGTTATTTTGGTCTGGCTTTCTTTAAGTGTTTTTTCTTTTACAATTGAAAGAAATTCATTGTATGTAGAAGCCTGTTTATCGGCACTAAAAGTTCAATGTGTTTTCTTATAGACATTGCAACTCTAATAAAATTCATAACAGCAGTGCAGATAGTTAGCGTGGATAAAGAGAGTAAAAAATTAAAACCACCAATGACAGTGCATGTCCTTATTTCCATTAATAATGGGATTACAAATTGCCCTCTTAGCTCCTTATAGAGGGGACATAATAAAATAAAGTGCAACATGCTCTGTACTGTCAAATTGTCACACGGGCAGGATGATAAACTATGAACTCAGCCTGATTGTATCGGAAATGCCACTAGAAAGTGCAATGTGTTTAATCAAAACCTAGTCAGGTAAAATCATGCTTGAACATCAGTGGTGAAAGTTAGGTAAAATGTTTGTTCTGCAGGGGATAAATTTAGGAGATCTGACGCTACCAATTGTGCACAGTGCGTTTGTGTCCTGGCATAGGATGCCTCTTTTATGCCATCTTTCGCATTTGTGTTAATACTTGAAGGATTATCATAATAATATCCCAAACCTAACTCATATAGGTTTCCCTTCACAAAAAGAAGCCCGGGGGTGGACAGTGCATTATCTAAGTTGGTGCAATCTAAGATAATGATCTTGTGAGAACATTAGGTCCTCTGATAACCACATCTTGGCCCATAGAAGCAAGGGGGCAATGGCAATTCGATCTTCAAGGTAGGCCAATCCTAGCTCCTGGTGGCAAAAATATGTGGGGCACTATTAGGAGCCAGTAATAATCTCTTTATAAATTTGTTGTCCAGGACCTGCAACTGTCAAGTGATATAGTAGACCCAGACTCCCGCCGCATATGATGCTACAGACAAACATTTCACTTTATAGAGGGTAACTCGGTCTGTCACTGGTTATGGCCTAGCTTGCAAGCAAATTGAAATAGTCCTTCCACAGCCAGGCTGTTTTTTTTTTAAAAACGTATTTATTTCTTTGTCCTCATTAGCCTAGGTAAGCGCAAAGGCATAGAAAGATCGCCTTGTCGTTAGTGCTCTATCCAGTGCAAGTATATATTTAATTGAGGAAAACCATTCAATTTTAGTAGGAGGCATAGCATTAATCCATTTTTTACAGATTTCTCTGCGGGCCAACAGTATTAAATAGAAAATTAATTTTCTAACATTTAAAGTAAGAGAGTCGAAGTTCTCTGATAATCCAAAAAATACAAGGGGGACGCTTACATGGAGCTGTACTCCAATTACTGTATACAGTGTATTACTTACATCCCTCCAAAAAGCTTGCAATGCTGGGCACTCCAAAAACATATGCACATCATTGCTTCTTACTTCACCACATTTTGGACATTTCGGAATAGCACCTTTTGCAAATTTTGCTAACTTGTGGGGTGTCCAGTATACTCTGTGAATACAAAAGAGGTGGTTCCGCCTTAGGTTTTCAGCACGCACTGTGGAATATAGCATGTTGCAAGATACTTGCCATAAATGTATCAACTGCTCTCCCGGCAAGTTCTTTTCCCACAGTGTTGCTGGTAGATTGAATTCTCCATCAGCGCTGTCCACCAAACTCCAATACCACCTTGCCACCTCTTTTCGGCTGGGACCTCTAGCCATTATTGAATCTTCAGTCAGGTTCAATTGTCCCGCATCACGACCCTCTGCGAGGCTCCAACTTTTCATTTGCAGATATTTAAATCTAGACAAATTCCTCTTCGTTATCTCTTGAGCCTCTTCCCAGGAGATCAATTCCCCTTCCTTCATCAACTTCCCCCAAGTTTCTATCCACGCTTCTCTCAGGGGACGTGCCAGACTGTCACTTAACCATATAGGGGACCCTGGAGAATTCCACACCAGCGCCTAATTCACTGTAATAGTTCATATTGCTCTCTCTCCTTATTTTAAACCATATTAATGCGAAGCTCTGCAGAGTTTTGAGCCGTACCTTTTTGAAGTAGCGCGGATCTCCATACTTTTGCACAAACCCCTTTTCTCCCCCTTGTATCCCAGATAACATTGCTCCAAACATCTTACCAGTCTCTGAGCTATCAGGGACGCTCATCAAAGACTTCCCTCCTTTTAATAGAAAAACCCAGGTGTAATATGTCAAATCTGGTAGCGGTAGGCCTCCATTATCATACTGCCTTCTGAGTTTTTTCCAGGTAATTCTGGTTGCGTCGATGCCCAAACAAAATTACAAATCCTGGATTGTGTTTTTTCCAGCCAGCATTCTTTAAAGGCCATTGGTATATTTTGGAATAAGAAGGTAAATTTAGGCAGAATTGCAATTTTCACCAAATTTACTCTGCCATAGATTGTTAGTTGTAGGTGGACCCAGCTGAGTAAAAGTTTCCCTACTGCCTTTTCACCTTTTGATAATTCACTTCCGGTATCTGTTCTACCTTCTGTACCACTTGGATCCCAAGATACCTCATTTCCTCCTTAACAAAATTTAATCCCGAATTAGTATTCCATTCCATCACCACCATTTTATTTTCATTAATTTCATATCCGGACAGCCAGTGAAATCTTGTTGCCAAATCCTCCATTGCTGGCAGAGCAGTAATCAGGTCTGAGGTGTATATAATTAAGTCATCTGCATATAGACCTACTTTCTTCACCCAGCCCTGACACCTAAATGGTTGGATGCCTTCATGGGATCTCATGTTTTTCAGCCAACGGTTCAATATATAAATTGAAAAGCAGTGGTGATAGAGGGGAACCCCTGCCTGGTCCTCCTTTGGATATTGAAGCTGCTTGAGATATTCCCATTTACTACTACCCTGGCCGTCTGATTTTTATAGATAAGTTTTACTGCCCTACAGAAGTTGTTCCCTAAGTTGGAGAGTTGTAAAATCTCCTGTAAAAAAGCCCAGTTTACTCGGTCGAATGCTTTTGTGGCATCTACAGTGATTGCATCTAGGGGCAATGTGAAAGTGGTTGCTATATCTGCTGCCCCAATTAAGTTATATGTTAGGTCTTTGATTCCCCTACCACGCATAAATCCCTTTTGGTCTTCATTTAATATAAAATTCAAAACTTCAATCAACCTATCTGCTAAGACCCTCGAGAAGATTTTATAATCTGAGTTCAGTAATGCAATGGGCCTGTAAGAATCACTACAGTTTGGTGGCTTATCCGGCTTGAGGATCAAGGTGATGGTGGCCTCATTCCAGGACTTTGGGATCTCTTTTCCATCCTCAAAAATCTCTTTAAAAAGTCTACACATTACAGGTATTACAGCACTCCAGCTTCTTATATATCTCTGCAGGAATACTGTCCGGTCCTGCAGCTTTATTTATTTTTCCAGCTTTAATGGCCTTCCTTATATCTGAGTCTAGACTTGGACTATTTAGATGTTCCCTTTGTGTTTCAGACAACCTACGAGGAATGCCTTGACCTAACCATTCTTTCACTGATTCAAAATGGCTCACTAAAATTTCCTCTATCCCCTCCCTTGATCTAACTAGAGGTACTGACCCATTTGATTTCAGTTCTTTTATATGATTTCTTGCTTGATCGTTTTTTATCTTCCAGGCAAGAAGCTTGCCACAACCCTCTCCATAATTAAAATGTGCCAGTCTACTTGCCTTCCATCTCTCCTGTACTCTTCCCTCCAAGACGCCTTTCAATTCCACTCTCAAGGCTTCGATGGCATTCAGCTCATTCCCCTCCGCCCTTTCCTGCGTATGCACCTTACATTATAACATCTGGATTTTTTTCTTCAATGGAAGCTATCTCTGCCTTTCGTTGTTTATGTTTGAAAGTCTGCATTGACATAAGCCTTCTTCTCAAGAAGGATTTGAAGGCATCCCATACTACCCCTAACGGGGCACTATCTAGGTTTTGTTCAAAGAAGAGTTGGGAATCTTGCTTAAGCTCTTCCATACTGGCTTCATCAGCCAGTATAGTACGATCAATAGTCCATCTTTTTTGGGGTGCAGTATTTAACAATGCCAAACGTAAGGTCACCGCCGAGTGATCTGATAAGTGGGATCCTACATGGCTGACATCCCTGTCCTGCTCTTTTATACCTTGATCTATTAAGAAGAAATCTATTCTTGATTGATGTTTGTATTTCATATTATTAATTGTGAAGCTTTTTAGCCCCTCCATCCTCTCTTGCCAGATGTCACACCAGCCCAGATTTTTAATTGAGTTTTTAATTAAGCAACACGTTTTATTATGGGTCACAGCTCTACTTTTAGTTGAACGATCTAATTTCTCATCCAGTACCACATTAAAATCGCCGGCCATAATCAATGGGTGAGGAAAGTCTAATAGCTCCACCAGTAAATTGCTAAATGGATTAGGATCATCTAGGTTTGGGCCAAAATAGCCGACTGTTGTAAATAGCTGGTTGTGGCATCTTATTCTCACAAATACCCACCTACCTAGATTGTCCATTCTAGCATCCTCAACTATGATTTGTGGGTTACTCTTAACAAGAACTGCCACACCTCTTATAGTTAAATGATGGTCACTGCTTACCACTTTCTGGATCCACTTTCTTGATTTTAAAATCTCCATAGTTTCTTCTTTTGTTAAGTGTGTCTCTTGCAAAATTATAATCTGAGCCGAGGCATCTTTTAAGTACTTTTAAGTACTGTAGAACTCTTTCTCTTCTCTGTTTTACTCTAAGGCCATTAACATTCCATGAGAGTAAATTTATTTGAACCTCCCTAGTGGTACTCATGGTCTAATCCTTACACCCATCACTCTCCTATAGTCGGAACTGCAAAGCACTAATAAAGGACAATTTTTTTTTTTTATTTTCTCCCTATGCTCCCACAACCTTAACGGTGCCCTACCCTTTCCCTCCCTTGGAAAACCCCCCTTTCCTTTTTCCTTCATGGCATATGCCTGAGGAGTCTTTCCGGGACTTGAGATATATCTCACTAACCTTTCCCAGTGAGAAACTTAGAAATAAGGAACAGAAAGAGAAGAGAAAAAAAAATAGCGTATATATGCATGGCTTAAATTGCGGTATACGCCAGCACTTGTGACTAAAATCCAAAGGAAAGAAAAGAAAGAGAATAAGTAGGTAGAACACCTACCACTTGCGCAAACACAACTAATAAATAGTTGAGAAAACAAGCTTATGTGTTCAGCTAAAAAAAAAAAAAAAAAGAAGGGGTCAGAACCTGAGATTTAACCTGAGGTAAACCATTCTCATCACTTTGCATTTTTCTTATCTTTCCTTCAGAAATGATATTGATTCCAAAAATGCTTCAGCCTCTTCTACAACTCAAAAGTTCTGCATTTTATTGTTATGCATGACGCGCAGGCTGGCAGGGAATCTTGATTGCGCCGTTGCGCCAAGCTTCCTGAAAGGTTCGATCAACTTCCCCAACTCCCACTGTTTACTAGCCGTAATCTGAGACACATCTGATCTAATATCAAAAATCATTCCGTCTAATGATAGGCTTTTCTGTTTTAAGGCTTTTGAGAGTATCTGTTCCTTGACTTTATAAGTAAGGAAGTTGACTAAAATTCTCCTTGGCTTGGGTTTCTTTGCATTAAGTCTAAAGGGATCTCTATGCACTCTCTGAATATCTTGGATTAAATCCTCTTCCGATATGTCTACCTGTACTCCCTGCTTAATTAATCGCACCACAAAAGCTCTTATATCCTCCCCTTCAGATCCTTCCGGTACTCTTAGAAATCGAAGATTATTTCTCCTTTGGTGATTTTCCAAAAATTCTAGTTTTTCTGCAAGCATAGTCTCATCCCCCTTTAAGATTGTAATCTGCTTTTGGTTCGCCTCAGTTTTCTCCTCCAGATCTTTTACCATACACTAGCTGTATTGTCCACTCTGTGATGTCATCCATTTTTTTCCCAAGCTGTCGCAGGACATCCTAATCTCTTTTTGATTTGTCTCTGAAGTCTCAAATCTATTTCTTACCTCCATTTCAGTATTTGAATCAGTTCTGACACTGATTGTGCTTGTGTTTGCGATAGTGTTTGTAGCTGAATCAGGTCTTGTGCGTTAGTTTGAGGGTGAGAACTGGCCATGTCCCCTGTAGCAACCAAATTTGCTGTAGGCTGACCTTCTAACAGTTTATTGCTATTGATTTGTATACTCATATTGCCAGGCGATGGATCTCCTTCCTCTATCTGTACCAATGTTTGTTTTGTTGGCAGAATCGTGGCCTGAGACTCATCGTCCTCGGTGATCTCCCCCAATACCTGATATCTATTAGGACTTAGAATATAATCTCAGGGATGGCGTGACTTTTACTCTGGAGAGTGGATCTTTCTTTCCCCCTCTCGGCCCATTTTTCTTCGGGGTCCTTGGAGTCTCCCACTCCCCGTCTATGTCCTGTAGACTGGGGGGGCCTACTTCAATACCTTTTTCACTGACTCTGCCTGGAGTGTTTTGCGCACACAAGGCAGTGTTTGTGGAATTTGCCTTCTTTCTTTCCTCCAGCTTCCTCAAATTATAGCCGCAAGACCGGATAACTTTTTCTCTCTGAGCTTTTGGTACCCTCTGTTCTGCCACGTTTAAATCAATGATCCTGCCGCTTGAGATTACTTCAGAAGATATACTGCTTGAGTATGGAAAATACACATTCACCGGCTTTTTTACAAGTGCAGTGATAACGGGTTCTATTCTTTTTGTGGACTCTCTCCCCCTACCTGGTCTCTCCACCTCAAGCCATTTGCGGTCAAACATGCCTCCATATCCAGCAGCAGCTGTAGCTCCACGCTTCCCCTCTCTCACCTTCACCACGAGACCTCCGGGACCTGTGAGACTTGTTCTGACTCTGCCACTTCCCCCACCAGCCCAAGCACCGGAGCCTCTCAGTGAACGCTGTCCCAGCGCCTTCCTGCCTCTTCCAAGCGCTTTAGCAGTGCGGGACCAGCAGGAGTCCTGCGATTCCAGACTCCGGGACTACACAATTCAGACCAGGCGTCCCTCACCGTCACAGGACAAAGACCGACCGTAGCAGGCAACCACCTCGGCATCTACACCGAGAAACACCCCAGGACTCGGGACTTCCACGCTTCCGAACTTCTGCAAGGTTAGTTATTGTAAATTCATCTCTTTCCTTACAAGCCTATGCTACGAACTTCTTCTCCAGCCCTTAATTCTATTTTACCGTCACTGAGATTAGAAAAACGATAATTGCAGCTCTCTCATCCTCGTGAGCCTCCGCGACCCAGCTTCAAGCGGCCGCCATGTTTTCCTCCGCCTGGCTGGTTTGTTGTGCCCTAGCTACAATGAGATGAACCCAAGTCATAGTTTCGCTCAAAAGCAAACTCAAGTATGTAAAAAAAATACTTGTCAATGGTCTTGCCCCTAACCTCAAATTTACTTGTTTTAGTACCTTTAGGGCCACAGACCATGACATAAGATTTAATAAAATTCACTTTTAAATTCAATGATGCCTTAAAAGCGTTAAGTGACTTTTGGAGGCTTTTGGCTGTGAAAGCCATTAAAACAGTATTGTCCGCATAAGATAACAATGGGATTGGATTGCCTCCAATTTGAGGAAAATCAAGTTCCTTTTCTATTAAAAAGGCCTCTAAACCATTTGTATACAACAAAAAAAGGAATGGGGCTAAGATACACCCTGGCGAACTCCTTCTGAATAAAACAATGGAGCCAATTTTCTCCCCTCTAGGACCATAAGGTACGTCAACCATTGTGGAGGTGTGAAGCCTGCGTAGAAGGGATGTAAAAGCTTCTTTGAAACCCATTTGCTCCATCAACCCCCACAATTTCTCACAGTTGACCGTATCATAAGCACTGGACAAGTACATGAAGGCCAGATGGATGGCCCTCCTGGCATTCATGAACTTATCCATAGTAAGGGATACGTTTAGGCAGTGTTCAGCAGTGCCCATCCCCCTTCTAAATCCGTAGTGCATTCTTGACGCGTCATTCCTGCTGCACCGGAGGTGCCCAAAAGTCATCACAGGTCCCCCACAGCGCGAGATGAGCACAGGCGTACCCAGGCGATGCCCGGGCCAAGGGTGGGCCCATCTGTGCCCGTCAGAGGCCGGATGAGGCTGGGCCACCCCTCTTGAGTTTGTGTTTGTGTAGCCAAGAACAGCTTGATCCCGGCGCAAGTACTCTTACTGACAGCAAGCTTCTTTTATTTATCATTGTTACATTATTGGTAAATCACATAATTATTAAGTGACTGGCAAAAGCGGCATTTTTTCTTTTCCTTCTCTCCATGACGTGTTTATTTAAGTAGTAGCTGTTGGGACTGTGACTTACATGGGTAAAAGAAAATTAACTGCTAACACTATTGAGAAACATCCTCGCAAGCCCAACGACGCTAAAATGACCTTGCTAAACTACCTTACAGGGCTGTACGTGCTATGGAAAAACAGATATCCTATGTGGAAGAAACCCTAAATATAGACGCACAGCAGTTACCCAGAAATAGCAAGGAACTATCTCTACCTAAAATAGTGATAGACGAAGCCTGCTTTCCGGGAACTTCAAACCCATAGCTTTTAAAATAACGGGTATATCCAGATAATTGCCGATGATATCTCCATTAATGAGCTGGATGCTGAAACATCACCTCCATCAAAAAGACCTTGTAACCCAAGACCAGTTGAGTCACTGGATAGTTCCCCCAAAGTAATTTCTCTGCCCCCCCTTGATAATAAATCATCTAAAACCAACCTTAAAAAACAGCAAAGGAAAAAAGGCAATGTCCAGCCCCAAAAGGGCAAATTAATTGAAACCCGCTCCAAAAACAGAGGAAATGGTCGCCTTAATGAAAACGAGAAACTGTCTAAATTGATGATGGAATTATCAGAGAGAGTGTCTATCAGTACTATGGAAGTAGATTAGAAAAATTGAACTAGGTCTGGAGAAAGTTGCAAGAAACCAGAGCCTAATAATGCATAAGGGGAATATGTGTGAAATGGACCCTCTATGTACATCAAAAGGAACACAAGGTGTAAAACCTATTCCCCCCCGGAAGCATCTGACAATGGAGACAAACTTGGGTCAGGAATAAACACAGGGGAGAGTTATGAACATGAGCAACCAATAAAAACTTGACCTATTAACCGGAAGCTACCCCCTTCACAGTTATTTTAGCTAACGTCACCGCCCCCAGCCCAGGGGAAGATGAAACATGGATATCACTGCTGAACAAAGCCATCCATTGCTTAGGGAATAGAACTGGATGGACTAGGGAAACGTTTAGGGAATTCAAAATGGTCAGACGTGTACCTTGATTTGGCAATAGAAAGAAAAGTCTTAAGGGAGACTGTGTTGTTCTTTCTTTTGGTGTTCCTTCCTTGGTAAGGGACATTTTATTTAGAGCTAAGGACAGAAACATTACCGATTTAGGTATAAATGTACTTCCTCTGGGTTACTTTTACCAGCCAAACCTTTTAACACAAAAAGAAGGAACCCAGCCACCTACTAGGCCCAGTGGCCATTTCTCCTATAATCTGGAGGTGGCAAATAGATATGGGCCCCTCCAATCCGTGGATGCAAATGACTGACTACCAAGTCATAAAGAACAGAGCAATACAGCAAATGATGTGGTAAATAGGATAATTCATGTTGTCTGCAGCGATTTCCCAAGCACGAAATCTATAGCTAACATGACCAAAGTCAGAGAGTACAAATGCACTCTGGAATCTGTTCAAATTCCAGATTGTGAAGCGGGTCTTTTTAAAATTACCTTGAACCCCAATTTCACAATGTCAGGCCTTCTGATCTATCGTCCACCAGGTAACCCCTCTCAATGGGTATCAAACTTTGCAAATCTTATTACCCCCTACTACATGTCATCTAGCAATTTCTCTCTGCTGGGTGATCTAAATCTACACCTGGAAGATCCCACCATCCCCTCATGCTATAATTTCCTGGAAGATCTAGCTGCACTGAATTTACCTATTATCAACTCCAGCCCTACTCATATAGCTGGCCATTTGTTGGACCCCATAATATCTAACGTCAGTGAACTCACGCACATTGCTACCGTACCTTCTGGCTGGTCCGACCATCATCTCATCAGCTTTAGCATTTCCTTCCCACCCTCCCCTAGTGTGAGACAAAACACTATTGCCACAAATAGAAGGAACTGGAAGTCAGTCGACATCGATGTTTTAAATGCGGCACTTATACAAAATCCTCCTAGCCCAAAATCCAACATGGACCATGTAGCAATTGAGACACAAAATTGGCTAACAAATGCAGCAAATAGCTGTCTGCCTTCTACTCACACCAAAGGGAGTAGGCATCATTCCCCGGCCCCATGGTTTAACGACAGTCTTAAAATCGAAAAATCAAAATGTAAAGTATTAGAACGTAAATGGCGTAAAAAGTACGACCCTAATGCCAAAAAATGCTATCATGAAGCCAGAAACCATTATCATGCGGCGTGTACAAAGGCAAGAGCTGCCTTCGTCTCAAAAACAATCACCGAAGCAACTAACATGCCCAAAACTCTTTTTTCTAAAGTTAAGGAATTGGCAGGCGCACATACTACAGCCGCTGCACCCCCCCCTAAGCGCTCAACAATGTCAGGCGTTAGCTTGCTTCTTTACTGAGAAAATCGAGAAAATTATCTCAGACATTAATACTAAAATATCTGACGCTGACCCACCCCCTCCATCTAACCCATCCTACCTCAACCCACTGCTTTAGGCGAAAACCTGCTGGAATCCTGGCCGAGTCTCTCATTAGAGAATCTCAAGGGAATCCTAAAATCCGTTAAATCTGGTTCCCCTAGGGATCCCATCCCTATTAAAATTATAAAACAACTGGATGACCAGGCCTTGAATATCATTGCCAACCTCTTAAACTTGTCCCTCGACCTCGCCACTGTCCCGGCCTTATGGAAGCACGCCATGGTGACACCCCTCTTGAAAAAGCCAAATGCTAACCCAGAAATACTGGCCAACTATAGGCCTATATCTCTGCTTCCTGCTTTTTCAAAATGCCTTGAGAGACACGTTCACTCCACGTTAGCCACTTTTGCAGAAGAAAACTCCTTACTCCATCCTTCGCAATCTGGTTTCAGGGCCGGTTTCTCGACGGAGACCGCCCTGCTAGGTGTCACTGAAAATATCAGAAAACTTCTTGACCAAGGCCAGACGGTAGCACTCGTGCTATTGGATCTAAGTGCGGCGTTCGATACCATCTCCCACGAAACGCTCATTAGAGAACTACACATAAATGGCATAAGAGGAAAGGCTCTGGAGTGGATCAAATCCTTCCTGGCAAATAGAACCTTTCAGATCGCATCAGCACAGGCCGAGTCAGACACCTTACCTGCAGCTCATGGAGTGCCGCAGGGGTCCATCCTGAGCCCTCTGTTTTTTAATATCTATCTCAAACCGCTAGTAGAACTTGTTGAAAAGCTAGGGCTAACGCTCATGAACTACGCCGACGACACCCAAATCATTTTTTCCCTGTCGAATTCTTGTCCCCACTCCTCGTCGTTACTCAAGGAAGGATTACTAAAAATATTGAACTGGATGACAGCAAACCAGTTAAAACTGAACGGCGACAAGACGGAAATTCTGATTTTGGGAAAAGACAAAGATCTCTGGAACCCCGTGCATTGGCCAGAACAGATGGGCATCCTTCCTACCCCGGTGTCCCATGCTCGAAATCTGGGTTTTGTACTAGACAACGCCTTATCCATGGACAAGCAGGCCAGCAAGGTTACTGGATTGTGTCTCACCATAGCTAGATGGTTGAGGAAAATCCTGTGGATGTTGCCTATGTCAACACAAAAGACCGTAGTCAATGCCCTTATCACATCAAGGCTTGACTACGGCAACATCCTATATTTAGGCGCAAATAAATCTGTCATTGGACGACTACAAGTAGCACAAAACGCTGCGGTCAGACTCCTGTGTAAGATTCCTAGGAACGCTGGAGTCTCGAACCATCGCCGGGACCTTCATTGGCTCAGGATAGAGAGCAGAGTGCGCTTCAAGGCCTTGAACTATATGTTCAAAATAAAAACTGGAGGAGCCCCAAAATACCTCCAATCCCTTGCTTGCCTCTACACGCCAAAGAGAAACCTCCGGTCCCAGACAGCAGCATATTTCTGTATACCAAGGTTTAAACGTGCAAGATCAGGGGGCAGATCCTTTGCCTATCTTGGACCCTCCCTGTGGAACACACTTCCTCCAAGCATTCGGAAGGAAGATAACTACCATAGTTTTAGAAAGCTCGTAAAGACCTGGCTGTACGAACAATAACCACTTCAATATCTCCCTCCGTCTCTGTCTTTTGTTTCTAGCTGTGTCTAGGCGCCGGGAAACCCTTCTTGGGTAGCTGTTGCGCCCTATAAATTGACAAAATAAAATAAAATAAAATAAAGTGGACCCTGTGATTAGGGATATTTTAGACCAAAGTGTGCCTAGTAATCCCACACAGACCGAGCAATCTGGTCCTGAATTAAGTCAACAGACATAATCGGTCCATGGATTAAATTCCCCTAAAAAAGCAAGTGTTCTATTCTGGAACATAGCAGGTTTAAGAAACAAAGTTGACAATCTAGCATGGTTAGAGTTTAACGATAAACTTGATAATCTGTGCCTACAGGAAACGTGGGTGATAGATGAAGTTCATCTGAATGGATTTAAGACCAACCTTACCCCTGCAATCCACTCAATACACGGGAGGCAAAAAGGAGGGATATGTGTGTATATTTCCAACCTGTTATGTGTATTAAAGATTGAACTGATAAAATCTGACAACTATTACCAAATGAAATTGATTTGCATAGACTCTAACTATACTCTGGCTGTCGTGAACTGTTATAACAATGTAGAAAATGGTCTTCTGGGACAGTTAAGCAAGGACCGAGGGAAACTAAGGGCAAACTATAGTGCAGAAATAATTACTGTTGGGGAGGGGATTTTAATGTTAATTTGTGCCAGCATGCTGGGCTGGGGTTCTGTGGGATGGAGGTAGAAGAGAATATATTTCCGAGTCATTTTGAGCATACTTCCTTTTTTTTTTTCATGTTTATGCAAGGAATACAAAAACTTCAACACAAACATAAAAAGATAGGTGGGGTTAAAAGCAAATCAGCGACATTACACTCGCATTTATGGCAAATAAAATGGTATTCGATAACAAACAAATAGCAATCAAAGAAAAGTCAATGTAATTTAAATCAGTCAGCTACAGGGGCCCACAACCTTGCCCCAAATAGCCTCTTCCTATTCCCCTTAGTCTTATAGATAGCTATTATAGCTATTTCAAGATTGTACATTGCCAACAGTGTTGCCCACCAGGAAGCAAATGAGGGAGGGTCCGGAAAGATCCAGACCTTCGTAATACAAACGCGGACAATCGCCATACATATAAACACAAAAGCAGTTGACGTTTTAGATGTTGATAGAACGGGATATGTCTTAACTCCTGTCAGCACCAATTCCCTGGAAATACCCACTGGAAAACCAATCATCAAAGCAAGAAAACGTTCAATAGCAGAAAATAAATCAGTCGATTTGGGGCACGCATAAAACATATGCACCGCATCTGCAGCAAAAACACCGCACATGTTACATTTAGTTCCAGCTCCTGTGCCCCATTTAGAAATTTTGCCAGGGTACACGTCATACATGTCATAAATAGACATATAATGCTGTGCACGCATCCTACCTGTCAACAAAACTTGGTTTACCAAAGATATAGAGTAAGTTAAATCGTTACCCTCTACATTTAATTTGCTTGCTCACTTCTCTTGTCATTGCACTAGATCGGCTGGTAGTAACGCTATCAATTCAGAATACAATAAGCCAATGGGTGTTCGTTTCTCCAAGAGATCTATTAACGAGATTTTTCTGAGTTGAAAAGCTAAACCAGGGCCGAGCGTACTAAAAAAACTACGAATTTGCAGGTATTTGAAAAAGTCATGTCTTGGCAAACCGTATTGTGCTTGAAGCTCTGTAAAAGCATGAAGTATGCCGTCAGGACAAATATCTCCCAAGCGACAAATTCCCTTCTGACGCCACCTATATACTGTTTGATCTCGAAAGATCAAAGGAAGAGGCCAACGGCTTCCAAAGGAGTGTAAGCGTTTAAATTCATAAGGCCCAACCCGTCTCCACACCATAAAGTCGGCTTTCAGAATTTTGAATTTAGTTTTTTTGAAATAGCTCGGTTCCAAAACCTTGACCAGGCAACTGTTAGCCACTTTCCCCAGCCCAAACTCATAGATCGAAGGGGTGTGACAAGGCAGAAGCCTCACCCTATCCCCGACGATCAGCAGGGAGATGAATTGCAATACTGCAGCCCAATGATAAAACAAAAAGTACGGAATACCCCAGCCCCCACCAGACCTAGGCAGCACCATCTTCTTATACGCCCTTCTATGCCTTTTATATCCCCAGAGGAATCTAGAACTAATATTCTCACGTTTTTTAAAACAAGACGCTGGGAATTCAAGCCGGATAGTTCTAAAAATATAAAGAAATTTAGGTAACACAAGCATCTTTAAAACATTCGATCTCCCATGCAGAGATAAATGAAGATGGTTTATTCACTCTAAAGTTACATTCACCTTATTTAATACCGGATTCATATTTATCTCTGGAATCTGATTAATTGGTGAGGATAGCTTGATTCCCAAAAAGGTAGCATCTGCAACAATAGAAATTCCCTCAGAAGGATTACCACCAATACATAAGATCTGTGTTTTGGTGAGATTTAACTTGTAACCTGAAAAGAGCCCAAACTTTGATGCCAGGAGCAAGATGGCGGACACGGCTGTGTCCGAGTGAGTCAGGACCCGAGTGCTCTCCGCTCCCCCTCACCCCTCCATCCTGAATGTCCGTGAGAGAGTTCTGAGGAAGCGTCCGACTTTTGAGCAGGTCCCGCATTGCTGAGGTTGCTGCCAACTATATTCAAACAATGCTGCATATATCTTCATTTTACTACCTCTTGCTGGCGTCTCCTCGGCGGGTCCGCGGCCAGCATTCAGCGCTGGGAGGAGGGAGACACGGCTGGCAGTCACAGGGCTCTATCAGATAACCGGACCGGACTTCAATCAAGTCGGGCGGAATGTGTCCTAAGAACACCGGCACGGCTGCTCCCAAGGGCCCGAAGACCCACGCAGCAGCGGCGGCAGCACCCTCGGCAACTACACCTTCGGTGGAAGGTCTTCTGGCGGTAGTTCCGTCAACAGCATCTCCAGATGGCCAGCCTGTTCGGGGTGATGTACTTGCGGCAACGGCAGTTGTGGTGGAAAGAAACGCCGGCGAGGCCGTTGTGGGGACTGTCGGAGACCCCACAAAGCATAACCAGATAACCATCCCCGGGATATTTAAGGAGACCGGCGGGCAAAACTAAGATGCAACACTCAGAACAGGGGGCGGATGTAACATCCCCACACAGAAGGGACACTACTCCTTTTAATGTTCCCAACGTTCCTAGTGCTCCCGGTTTGCTAAATGCGGTGCCCAGTATCTTGAAGACTACTGCTTTTGGACAGCCTCCCCTCTTTTGATCACCAACACGAACTGTGTTGGGGAAGCAAGCCGGAGTGAGCAGACAAATACAATAACGGAGTAAAATTATGTGAACGCAGCTCTATTTCAAAGGGTAGGAGGGGGCATTTCGGATACTCCTCCCATCCTATCAGGTCTTCTAGCTGTGCCTACCTCTGTTGACTTGTTTCTGGGGGAGGTGGCGACAGGGAGAATCCATACTGGCGAAGCAGGCACTGAGGTTGACTCTGGGGATTCATGTGGAAAGGTCTATTCTTTGTCGGACGCATCTATTACCTCACTGATAGTGTGGAAGGGGACTGGGCTGACGATAGGAGCCTAGCCAGTTCTGTTCCCTTTGAGGAAGAGGATAGTAGCTTATTAATGTCAGGAGACAGTGGCATGGTTCGAAAGGTACAGGGTCCAGTGCCGGAGCGGGCACTAAGCAGTGATGGATCTCCCATCCTAGATCTCACTACTTTCCCACAATCTGAAGGTTCCAATTATAGCAGAGGGGCTTCAGATCCCAATTTGGGAGGAACTTCCAATGACATTACCCTTACTACTATCTATCAGGCTATCATGGCGCACTGGGAGGAGACAAAGGCAGAAAGTCTCCGGGTCCAAGGTGCAGTCAGGAAACTACAGAACACGGTGCAGCGCATCGCCAAGTCCTGTACGGAGCTGTCAGTAATGACTGGAGAAGCTGAGGGCAGAATTTCGTCTATAGAGGATGACTTGGTCCTACAGAAAGCTGATGTCACTTCCCTTCACTCGACTCGTGATTACATAAACTGGAGATTAGCTGATATTGAGAACAGGTCACACAGGAATAATCTACGCATATTGGGTATCCCCGAAGGGCTAGAGGGGAAAGACATTCGTCAGTTTGGTATTAACCTTTGTATTGAGGCCTTTCCTGAATTGACTGAGTGGAAGTGGGAATTTGAGCTGCAAAGTGCTCATAGATTTCCGTTTCAATTGAGGGGTGGACCAAGTGGGACAGCGGCTAAACCTAGGGCAATAATTATTTGCTTGAATAATTTTTTACTGCGTCAGCGTTTATATGATTTAGCGCGCCCAGTTCGTAAGAGGAGAGCAAAAGGTTGTGATTTCTTTGTCCGCCCATCTTACTGCCAGGCAACTGTACAATAAAGATGGCACTTGCGCCAAATGATCTCGCTGTTTCAGGCGAAGGGGTCCAAGCCTTCTTACTTAATCCTGCTCAGCTTAAGGTCATTCACAAAGAAAAAAAACTTTTCTTCACTTCAGAGATAGCCGCAAAGGATTTTTTGGCAACACTCCAGCGGGTAGTAGATTTCCTTGATGTTTATAATGCTTCTTCTACTCCATTTTTTCCCTCTTTTGTCTTTAAACTGGAGGGGCTGGGTGGCACTTAATCCTCTCTCTCTCTATCACCAATATGGATTTTTCAGTCCCACTGCTCCATTTGGGTGGGTGTGGGGGTTGGTGGGAGGGGTAGGTGTGGCAAGAGGGAGGGTGGTGCGGGGGGTGTGGGGGGCAAGGAATACTGAGTGGGGTTTGGGGTTTTCAAAGTGAGTAAGGTTTGGTTGAATAAATGCATTCCAGCATCACTATGTCTCTTTGAGTCTATGGTTTTAAGTAACGTATCATATTATGGCTGGGGTTGAGATTGATGTGCTTTGATCGTGTAGCTACTATAAAATACTTTTATAATGATGGGTAAGCTCGCTATCTGCTCTTGGAACATTTGTGGCTTAAACAGTAAAAAAAGAAGAGGGATCATGGCTCAGATCTTTAAAACAATGAGGGTAGATCTCCTTTGTGTTCAGGAAACACATATTGCTTGGAACAATAGGGCATGGTTAAAAGACCTGGGCGTAGAACTCTTCCGTTGTACACGGCAAGGATCAACCACAAGAGGGGTCGCTATCCTGAAAAAATATGGATGGGGGAGTGTAAGCATGTTTAGGTGGACCTACATGCTCGGTGGGTGATTGCTGGGTTGAGGATGGAGGGTCTTGTTGTTACTATCTGTTCACTGTATGGTCCCAACTCTGATGATCCTGACATCTTGAATGACCGTAGCATTGAGCTGGCTAACTGGCCATCTAAATTAAACCTCTCTGGGGACTTTAATTTTCATACGGCTGGGGATGTTGACATACGGGGCAATTTTCGGTACGAGGGCAAAAAAAGTAAAGTCTTCAAAGCTACCAGGGGTCTCTTGATCGATTTTGGATTAGTAGATGTCTGGGGGCGCGTCAGGAAATACGTTTTATTTGGCCCCTCACCAAAAGCACGTACGACTGGACTATTTTTTTGTCTCTACAGAAATGTCAATCAATGCTAGGTTTGATATCCACCCGAAAATAATTTCGGACCATAATCCGATTACTGTAGATTTAGAAGTAGAAGTGGGGTATAACTCTCCACGAAAACCTTGGACATTCGAGCGTCAGCTTTTAGTAGATCCTGGTTATCGCGAGCAAATTTCTAAGTAGATGTGTTTTTTTAGTTTAATTGTGGCTCTGCTTCAGTGTGCTCGGTATGGGATGCCTTTAAACCAGTAGTGCGTGGAGAGACCCTTAGTTATTCCATCAATAAACAATGCAGATTAAGGGCAGAATATGCAGATGAGCTAAACAAACTTTGGCTTCTAGAAATCAACTTTATGCTAGCCGTCATTGCTGGTCGGAATTGTGAACAAATCTCAAATGACCTTGCTGTCCAGAAAATGAGGTTGTACCAAAATTTTGTGACTAAGCTAGCTGCCCTAATTGCAGTATATCGCTCGGATCTTCATGAGGTGGGGGAGAACTCGGGTCGGCTCCTAGCTAAAAGGCTTAGGCAGAGAGAGGTAGCAAGTAGGATTAACTCTATTCAGGATTAGCAGGGGTAACTCCCGGCAAAAGTGATGGAGATTTTTAGTAAATTTTATAGCCATATGTATACCAGCGATGACACTGCGGCAGTAGCAGGGAAAGTAGCAGAGTTCTGAGGGGATAGGGAATTCCCTAAAGTATCTATTGAACAAAAAGAAGAGCTAGATGCTGATATCACCTATGAAGAACTTGAGGCAGCAATATCATCGCTTGCTGTCGGTAAAGCGGTGGGACCAGATGGGATTCCCAGAGAATTTTTTAGAACCTTCTTCTCCACTCTGAAAGAACAAATGCTGGCGACTGTTCTGTGTGCACAAAGAGGCACATCCCCGTTGTCTTGGCGGAAGTCTACCATCATGGTATTTCATAAAAAAAGATAAATCCCCCCTTTTACCATCCTCTTACAGACCAATCTGGTTAATCAACGCCGTCAACAACATTTATTCCAAAATTTTGGCTGGGCGCCTTTCCAGAATAATCTCAACTTTAGTATCACAACATCAGCACGGGTTTATCCCCGGTTGTGATACTGCTGACCATGTTCGGCGGGTGATAGCATTGATGGATTGGGCAGAAGCCACAAAGACTACAATGGGAATTACCCTGTTGGATGCAGAGAAGGCATTCGACAGGGTGTCTTGCCCATATTTGTGGGAGGTGCTCCATTTGAAGGGGTTTGAGCCGGTTATGCTGCAAGCATTGAAATCCTTGTATCAGGTCCCCACTGCTTGCATTCGTCTTACGGGTAGAGAGTCGGTCCCATTACAATCAGCCGTGGTACACGACATGGTTGCCCCTTCTCCCCCTTATTTTTTGCCCTATATATTGACTTTTTTTTTACTAAATTAAATTGCTCTTCTGATATTAAATCAGTTAAAGTACGTGATATAGAATATAGAGCTCTGGCTTGTGCGGATGACATCGTTGGTGTCACTACTGACATGGCTTCCGCATTGCCAATAATTGAAGACCTGGCATCAAAGTTTGGGCTCTTTTCAGGTTACAGGGGGGAGTTACTCAATAAAATCTTGTTCTCACATGATCTTGGCTTCGCCAATTGTCTGTGCTCCCCGAATGTGGAGTTTGATTACACCTTTATTGGTAGGGGACTACGATCTATAATATATTTTATAATTGCTCCAAATCATTATGCAAATGTAATCGCAAACTATAATATACATTCAAATGTACTGAGTGGTCACCTGCCCTTGAGTATCAATATTTGTCTGCCCACTGTTATTGAAATACATTCAAAAAACCAATTGGCATGGACTAAAAACATCTCCCTTGCACGTTTAAATGGATATACTTTACGTTGGTCTAGTAATAACCCTGCTGAAATGAACAAGCAAATTATAACAACAGCTTATGATTTAATTTTAACATGTTTGGGGGATACTACTTCCCATGATAATACTCTGTGGGCATTTTCTGAAAATCACTTGGATTATCCAAAACCTGTTAAATGTGGAAACTAAGGGTATACGATCCTGTAAAAACAGATGGTTCGATTCCCATTGTATAAAAACATACACACGACTTAAAGAGGCTTTACATAGAGATCAGGAGGAAATCCGAGAATGTAGAAGTAAATACACTTTAGCCAGGAAAACCAGAAAGAAAGAGTTAAAAGATCTAGTGTGAAGTTCCAAAATAAATGCAAGAAAAGTTGAAATGTAGAAAATCCAATTTAATCCATGAAGCACAGTACATCTGTCTCAACTCAGGTCCAGGTAGAGAATGCCACAAGCACATTCCAAGTGATGTCACCACAACAGCTAAGCATGTGCCACTAATTGAATGTACACACATCAATTAAAAGTGCAAAATACATTAAAAGAGCAATACAGAAATATAATACGGAATGTAAAACATTTCCCTTCCTAAGGATTTTGAAAAGACAAATTTTTACACTTCGAAACACGCCTGCCGTTCCAAACGTGTCCATCTTGTGTCACAACACTATTGCGGTTGACTTTTGCAATTCTTAGAGGTTTGCCAAATTTAGAGTCACCTTTAAGTAGAATACCAGGCTTCCGTATCCTGCCAAAATCTCCAACTTTAAAATCAGGTAACTTGACTTTCATGCGAAGATCATATGAGTTCTTACTCTTTTGTTGTTTCTCCTCAATATCGCGGGCCAAACTTTCTTTGTCCATATCAAGAGATTGAACTTTAACACTTTTTCTAAACCACCATGGACACAACTTAGAAATAGGATTTCTCCCCTTTAACATCCGAAAGGGTGAGACCCCTGTAGTCGAATGAGGGGTTATTCGATACAACTACAATTTCTCCCTCAATTTATCCTTCCAGTCTGCTCCAAATCCCCAAGCCCACATAATACCTTCTTTAAGAACTCTCTCTCCACCTGCCCATTCCCTTGTGGTTCATAGAGAGGAATTGTGATGTGATTAATATTGTAACACTTTAAAAACTCCTTCATCTCATAAGACTTCAACTGAACTCCATTGACTGATATTATAATTTCAGGAGTTCCTTCTCTGTCAAAAACTTCTTTTAAAAACAAAATGACAATTTTTGTATCCACACGTGGAACTAACTTGACTTCTGGCCATTTGGAGTGGTAATCTACCATTACAATAGCAAATCTGCAATCCTGTGACAGAAAATGCAAAGGACCAGCAATGTCTAATCCAATTTTTTGCCAGGGAAAGCATGGCCATTTAACAGGAATAAGAGGAGCAGGATTACATCTGAGAGCTTTTTCACTATTTGCACATTCAGGACACTCTCTCACAATTCGGTCTACACATCTGTCCATACCGGGCCACCAAAATGTGGATCTAATAAGTCTTTTCATAGAGGAGATTCCTAAATGGGTTTCATGACTCAAAACCAAAATAGTCTCACGCAACGAATAGGGAGGAATACACTTCCCATCTCTGTACACAAAATCACCTTCCACTACAATTTTATCAGAAATCTTTCAAAACTGAAATAATTCATCAGGAACATCCTTCCTCTGTGGTCACCCTGTTAGTGAACATTTAATAACACGTTGTAACGATTCATCATTAACCCCTTCGACGCTCATGACGAGCTCAGCTCGTCATGGAGTTTCCATTGATTTCAATGGAAAGTCAATGGTCATTCTAGCACACCCCTTAGCATCCAAGTGGTTAAGCATGGGCGGATTTTGCGGATTTGCAATCCGTGAATTTGCGGATTTGCGTATTTGCGGATTGCGACAATACGCAAAATCCGTGAATTCTCGCGGATTTGCGTATTTTTTTTTGGGGTGTGTGTTCGCACGGGTTTCTGCAAGTTCGCGAGGGTTTTGTACAATTTCGCAAATTGCGAACTTACTTGTCGGGTCGCCAGTTTTGCGAACTTGTTGTTTCTACGTGCCCAGCCTGTTTGCAAGGCTTTCTTCATCACTGCCACCCTCTGGCTCACCCATGTCACCCTCTGTGTCATCACAGCACCCTATGGTTCACCAGTGTACATTATTGGGGCAAAACAAAGCACTGCCATCCTCTGTCAACACTGGCACTCTGGTTCACCCATGCCACCCTCTGGCTGGCACACCCATGCCACCCTCGGTGTCATCACAGCACCCTCTGATTGACCAGTGAGTGTACATTATTGTGGCAAAGCCAAGCACACCTGCTAAGTGCTTTAAGTTTTGCAAACAACAACACCTGCCCTGCCCCAACTGACATTAATGAAGGCTGGCACCTGCTTGTCTGCTCCCTTTCCTTTTTGTTGCAATAACAGGATGCAATGGCATACTTGTAACTATTCTGTGACTGTCAGAGCAGGGTCACACAATAGTTGCAAGTAGGCAACCGGATTCTGGAGGGCCCCTTCAGGAAGCACTACAGGTAAATGGTTACAAATGATGAGCTCGAACTTTTGCACCTGCTCGTTGGTTTTGCTTTTGCAAAACTCGTTTTTCGGTAATTTCGCCCTATTCGCGAGGCGCGGCGTCTTGCGAAATCGACCGTGGAAGCCGCGAACTCGTGCGAGTTACCCCAAGGTTGAGTATGGGCGCCGCCATTTTGTTTGCGTGACGTATTTTCCGTTTCCGCCCGCTATGTGTAATCTCGCGCAATGAGCGCCTTGCGAATGCAAGTTCGCACGAGTTCGCGAGAGAAATCGTGTGCGAACTTACTTACACGCACGTGTTCGGGCCGCCATCTTGTTTTTCATTCATTCCTATGTGTCTGGGCATGGTGTTTCTATCCTCTGTATATCTCTGCCATCCTTTGCTTGTTTTAATATTTTTTTGATCTATTTAACTTTTTTTCTATCCCTCTAGTTTTCTAGGTCTATATTTTTGTGTTTTAGGCTACTTTTGTTTAATTTTCAACTACTTTTTTAAACTTTTATTTCCTTCTTCCCTACTCTTATTCTTTTTCATTTTGTCTCCTTACTGCTAACACCTGCCCAGAACATGGTGAAGACAGCTGTCAAGCTGCCCAAGACGGGCACCGCAGCCCCTGCCCGGCTCCCGTGTGGCCGTTTGAGGGCGGAAATGGTGGTGCCCAGGGAGATCTTCAGCCCTGAGGAGGTGGGCTCACTCGTTTTTTATGTGCAGCGCCGTCTCCCCAGGACCATCGCGGCAGGCGGCAGGATCGCTGCTGGTTATACCAACAGCCAGGAGCGACGGAAGCGGTGGGGGCAGGTGTGCCGGGCCCTTTTTGACATCACGGGGGTCCAGCGCACCTACAATCAAGTGACCCACCGCTGGACCGATATCCTGGACCGGGAGCGCGACCTGCTAGACCTGCTGGGAGTTGAGGTCCCCGGGCTTGGTGAGTAGTAGTAGCAATTTTTTCATCACTCACTACTCTGTTTTTTCTCCTGCTCTGTGTGACTGTGTTATATTGCAAATGTTTGCTTTAACTTTTTTACAAAGAGCAATAATGCTGCTGATTACATTGATAGGAGAGGTAAATTAATATTTCAAAATCTTCTGTGCATTTCAGGTGCACTGTTCTCCTTCTCTGTGGCGGTGCCACTGCTTATTTGTTTTCTATTTTGTGTTCATTTAATAGGGCTGAGTAATGTATGAGTGTACTTTACAGAACTGCGTAATGCTAGACACAAAGGGGCAGATTTACAAGCCCCTTGCGCCACGTTTATGCTGCCTTACCTGACGCACAGTGACGTAAACGTGGCGAATCCATGCGAGTCATGTACAACGAGATGCATCTAAGGAGATGCCCCACGTTAAGGCCTGGGCCTGCGCCACAATGGGTGCGTTCCCACGCGGGGGGGGGGGGGGGTGGTGGCGGTCAGGCAGCTGTGCGCCTCGCAAAAGTGCCTGCGTGAAATCTACAAGATTTAACGCAGGCACTTCCGTGACGCTGCTACGTCAATTCTTTATGCCTATGTTGAGTATTGGGCAGCCCTGAGCATTGCTATAGTTGCATCGCGCCTGCGACGCGACTCTAGAGATGCGCCCCTCTTTCGTCACGAGATGCGTCACGCATCTGCCTACCCTTGCGCCAGGGTTTGCCGCATTGTAATTGCGGCGCATCTGCCGTGACGCAAGGTTAGTTTTGCGTTACGCATTTGCTCTGGTGCACATCTGGAGGTGCCCAGCTCAGAACTCGTAAGTATGCCCCTAAGTGTCAGATTAGCAATTACCTGCGCATCCCTGCAAAGTGTGCGGCACGCCAGCACCACCCATGGTGCGCCGTATTTACAATGCGGCACACCATGGTCCCAAAACGTCACCGAAGCGTTACGCATCGGTGCCGTAAAGGCGGCTCATTGATGGAGTTGCGTTGCAACGATGGCGCAGCTCCAGCAATGCTGCGTCAAGCCGTAAGTCTGCTTCATGCAGGCGCAGGGTTTCAGTGACGCATCATTGTCCTAAATGACTGATTGAAATTTTATATATTCCCCATAGCCACTTTTAGCACGCGTTCCTGCGCAGGAACGCCCTCCCTTGCGCTGGAACGCTCCCTTATGGCGCAGGGCTTTAGAATGGGATGCATCTCCCATATGCGTCACGTTGTTAATATACGCCACACCATGGCGCCTCTCTTGTTGTGGCGCTGCGTCACAAAAGTGACGCAAGAACGGAGCAAAAGAGCTGCAAGGGGCTTGTAAATCTGCCCCTAGAGTAGAGG
The DNA here is from genome assembly GCF_964261635.1 of Lissotriton helveticus. NCBI lineage: Eukaryota > Metazoa > Chordata > Amphibia > Caudata > Salamandridae > Lissotriton > Lissotriton helveticus. Next base: position 1,433,888,123 of record NC_136068.1, read on the forward strand.
CTCAGGTGCAGTCCTTCCTTTGTAGCCCTCTTTTTGGCTGAAATAGTTGGTTCTTGTTCTTTCTAAATGTTTGATTTGGTTGACAAGGACATCGACAAGCAGCAATCATCAATGTTTTCTGTTCATTCTTTCATGTTGTACGTCAGGTCCGCCCAGGGGCAAGCGGACAGAAAAAGCGGATGCAGTGGCTCCAAAGGAGGAGGATGCAGGCCAGGGCAGCGAGTGCTCCTTTGCTGGCCCCAGTAAGTTTTCATTTAAATATAGAGGACCTATTGTTGTCCAAGCGTTCCTAATTTAATTTTTTCGAAATAGTGTTAAGATAGGAGCAAAATCAATATTACTACTGTTGCAGGGACAATTCTCCACAAACCTAACTATGGACACCAAAGACCAGAGTAATAATATTTCAGAGTGGCGTGTTTGGCACACTGTATAAACCTGGTAGTGTCAGCGGCACGGACTCCTCCTTGCAAAAATTGCAAAACCTTTCGCTCAGTCACTCTAGTCTGGAGGACCAAAAACCACAGAGTCTATTCAAGTTTAAAAGCTTTATCAAAAGTAAAAGTAAACACATATATTAAAATAAAGTTAGTTGGAAATGGAAAAGTGCTTGGTGCTGAGTTGATGAGTAATGGAACACATTTCTTGTGGTCGAGCCGAGCTTTCACCTGGTTTGAATTTGATGTTGCTCTTGTCCTTAGAAGTCCAGTTTCTGTCTGTTCAGAGAAAAATGATGTGTGTTAAAATTAATCAAGCATTCATCAATTATGACAAAAAAATGCAGCAAGACAACAGCCTTCCCTGGAAGGAGGAACATTTTTACTTTAGACTAGGGTAGGCAGTCAATTACTTTTTCTGTTGTTTTCACATTCTTCATTCATAGACCAAATACTAGTGAGTGGTGTAATCTAACATTCTTAAATCTACTTTGTAGGTGGAACATCTGGTGGCGGGGCCAGCTCGGATGTGGTAATAGTGATCGACTCCGAGTCCGAGGATCACTCTGGGGAGGAGGCGGCGCAAGAGGACCAAGAAGTACAGACTGTGAGGAAGGAGACAGTGGTGGTGGCGGGTACAGGTAAGCTGGATCATGGTACTATCTGACTCTTAGATAGCATATGATGTGTATCTACAGAGAGTAGACGGTCACTGGATGAACTACGAACATACTATGAAATGTTTCCAGGGGGGGGGTGCAACATCATCACCATCTCCTGAGTCCTACTCCTGACATGATTGATAGTGTGGTTTGTGGCCAAGGGCTGCACCGAAGGGGGCAGGGTCAGTGGGGGAGGGGGGTGGATCTAGAGCAACAAAAAAAAATATGACCATCAAATTGAAATCATGCCCCTGCAGCGGATGCCTTCGTCCACTGAGCCACCAGACCTGGCATACACATTACACACATCTTTCTTTCTCTCTCCCCCTCCCTCTCTCTCTGTCTCCCTCCCTCATCCTCCCTCTGTCACCCTCTGGCTCCCTCCCTCTCTCTCTCTCTCCTTCTGTCTTCCTCTCTCTCTGTCTCTGCCTCTATCTGTTTTCGGTCCCAGCCTGCTGTAATTACCATATTGTAATTTGTCACTGGGCCAGCACTGGATGGACCTGCGATCCAGGGGGGGCAATCGCGCCCTCTCTTGCCCATCCCTGCGGACGCCCATGATATTGGCCTGAATAGTTTCTTTTGTACTGCGCTGGCTAGTTGCTAGTTGTACTGTGACACAACTTCCTGCTGAATCATTTTGTGTTAATCATATTCTTAAAGAGCATTGGTTACAGATTATGTCTTTCTTTCTTCATATAGTTGGTCATACTAAAACAAAACCAACAAGGAGGATGCAGGCTGTACTGGCCCGGCAACGGAGGCTGGATGCAACTGTTGCCCAATATCGGCGGCTGGTGGAACTGGAGGGGGACGACACGCAGTCCAGTACTTCCAATGTGACATCTGCATCCTCCTCCGTGACCCCACGTTCTGCCGGTCAGCGCAGTGCTCCAGCCAAACGGAGCCGTGCTGGCAGACGCCACCGCTGAGCAGCAAAGGCTGCACCTCACAGTACTGTAAAGGCTCGCTTGCGCCGAGCAATCCGCAGAGTGTCGGACCTGGAGGCGGAGGTCCGGAAATGGAAAGAGTACCAAAATTTGGTGGAGGGCCTCCGTTTAGAACACGCCACCCTCCGGGAGCAATACCATGCCCTGGCCCTAAGGCATGATGCCCTGGAGGCCAAAGTTAACAACACCATGCATCCCTAGAGTGTCCCTTGCCCCTTTTTTAGAGACTTTTGGGGGGTGGGAATTGGGAGTTGGGTTTTTTGGGGACTTTTGAGGGACTATTTATTTGTTGGGGTTAGGGAGGGTCCTGCGGGAGATTATTTTGTTAGGGATATAAAAATATACTTTTTCAAACTTTATCTGAGCATATCTTTTTTTTTACTACTTTTGAGCCTGGTGGGTGGTGGTTTTGCAGTAAGTTTGTTTTACTGAACACTGTTATCGTGTTGGTTCACGTGTAATAGGCCAAATGTTTTCCAAAGTAAATGCCTGTCACAGAGTTTGTTAATTCAAGAGCCCTAGGACTTTACTACTAGTACCACTGTCACTCTCTCACCTCTCCTAATACTCCATTATACTACCTCCCATCCAAACGCTTATCTTACCTGTAATTTGTGTTTGAGGGCTGGCTCCACCTGGAATTCACAGTGTCCTAAAGTGTTCTGCAGCAGGGCCACAACTGGAGTTTCCCGGCGTGGATTTTCTGCAAAACAAAAGCAATCAACATTAGAAATGTGGCAGCGGTGCTCACAGACCCCAAAATCCTAGAAGCCCCACAGACAGCACCCCTAAGACAGGCAAGCGAGCAATAATAACGCCTAAACGTTCACGTGTAATAGGCCAAATGTTTTCCAAAGTAAATGCCTGTCACAGAGTTTGTTAATTCAAGAGCCCTAGGACTTTACTACTAGTACCACTGTAACTCTCTCGCCTCTCCTAATACTCCATTATACTACCTCCCATGCAAACGCTTATCTTACCTCTAATTTGTGTTTGAGGGCTGGCTCCACCTGAAATTCACAGTGTCCTAAAGCGTTCTGCAGCAGGGCCACAACTGGAGTTTCCCGGCATGGATTTTCTGCAAAACAAAAGCAATCAACATTAGAAATGTGGCAGCGGTGCTCACAGACCCCAAAATCCTAGAAGCCCCACAGACAGCACCCCTAAGACAGGCAAGCGAGCAATAATAACGCCTAAACGTTTACGTGTAATAGGCCAAATGTTTTCCAAAGTAAATGCCTGTCACAGAGTTTGTTAATTCAAGAGCCCTAGGACTTTACTACTAGTACCACTGTCACTCTCTCGCTTCTCCTAATACTCCATTATACTACCTCCCATCCAAACGCTTATCTTACCTCTAATTTGTGTTTGAGGGCTGGCTCCACCTGGAATTCACAGTGTCCTAAAGCGTTCTGCAGCAGGGCCACAACTGGAGTTTCCCGGCGTGGATTTTCTGCAAAACAAAAGCAATCAACATTAGAAATGTGGCAGCGGTGCTCACAGACCCCAAAATCCTAGAAGCCCCACAGACAGCACCCCTAAGACAGGCAAGCGAGCAATAATAACGCCTAAACGTTCACGTGTAATAGGCCAAATGTTTTCCAAAGTAAATGCCTGTCACAGAGTTTGTTAATTCAAGAGCCCTAGGACTTTACTACTAGTACCACTGTCACTCTCTCGCCTCTCCTAATACTCCATTATACTACCTCCCATCCAAACGCTTATCTTACCTCTAATTTGTGTTTGAGGGCTGGCTCCACTTGGAATTCACAGTGTCCTAAAGCGTTCTGCAGCAGGGCCACAATTGGAGTTTCCCGGCGTGGATTTTCTGCAAAACAAAAGCAATCAACATTAGAAATGTGGCAGCGGTGCCTAACCAATTTCATCCCTTAATAGACCTTGCCAGCAATGGCCCAGCCAAGACCCGTAAACCCAAACGCAAACAAGTTTGATACCCCCCAAACAGCCAAAAAGCAAATCCGGGAAAAAGTCACACTTAGCAAAATGTATTTAAATGAGGACTCACTACTTCCAGACAGTCCCTCTTTAGGGGACTCGTCAACGTAAGTTTCTTCATTGTGCAGAATCCAGGCATCAGCATTATGGGAAATGGATAGGGTGAGTCTGGAGGAGGAGGATAGACGACCAGGACTGAGTTCTTGTCAACTAACTTGTGAACATGAGGAATGCTGCGGCATCAAAATCAAGACAGTTCTGTTGATGGGCTTGATGTTTGATTGGGTGATTACAGTTTTGTTGTGAATGTGATGAAGCACTTGCTAAACAAAGAAAGACAGACACACAGGAATAAAAGTGAATGAGGAGGACTAAAATTAATGTTAATGAATCATTGACTCATTTTCAGAACTCGCTGTCAGGGAAGCAGAGCTCGTCCTCAAACTCTGCAAATTGAGTCGGTAGTACTTCTGGTAACTGAGGAGAACTTTCCTCAGGTAGGTCGGTGTCCTCTTCTTCCTGCGTGCATTCTCGTACTTTGTAATCTGGTGGTATGAAGTGCTGGTTCATCTTTATCATGGTGAGCTGCTCCACATTTGCGGGCAAGAGGCGGGACCTTTTGCAAGTCACAATGCCACCAGCAGAACTAAAAACACGTTCTGAGGACACGCTTGCGAGTGGGCAAGACAAGTAATTGATAGCCAGGTTGGTGAGCTCTCGCCATATTTTTCTTTTCCCATGCCAATACGCCAATGGGTCCTCAGTAATATTGACCGCTGTTGAGTCATCCAGATAGGCCTGCACCATTGAAAGAATGTCCTCCCGGATTTCTGTACTTTGCACTTCTGTGTCCTTTCTGGGACAAGGAAACCCTAGGTCACTTAGCCAATCCGCTTCAGACATATCGCCTGGGCCTGGTGCAGATGATACGGTTGCTGATGTGGTTAACGGCTCAGAGGAAAAGTCACTCACTTCTGCCACAGGCACAGATGCAGAAGTGCTTTTTTGGGACGCCTGATGGCCTGCTGATTCACTAGTAGTACTGTCTACTCCTACAGTTTCCTTCCGCTCTCTTTCAAAACGAATGGCTGACTGAGCTAGCCAACCTTTGTACTCTGTAACATCTGATGTTTCAAAAGGAATTATTACTTTGCCAAACAATGGCTTTTTGTAACGTGGATCCAGAATAGTAGCACAAATGTAGTGCTGTTGTTTCTTGATATTTACAAGCCGTTTATTGCTAACTAGGCGTTGTAATAATCTCTGCGCCAACTCATATGCTTCATTCTTTCCAGCATCTTTCAATTCTGAAGACACCACCTTGACTTGGTGCTCGAGCTTCAGCAACAATGGGATAGCTTTGCTCAAAGAACAGTCCTCCCTGCTGACGTCACGCGTGAAGACCTCAAAAGGACGAAGCATGCCTGTCAGGCTTTTAACTAGCTGCCATTGCTCCACCACTAGCATCATTTCTATCGTATCACCACCCAGGTTGTAGAAATACTCATTGACTACTGGAAACAGCTCATGCAGACGCTCAAGCATGTAGAAGGTTGAGTTCCAACGTGTTGCCACCTCCTGGATAAGTGCTTTCACTGGCATTCTACATACATTTTGCTGGCGCCTCAGCTCCTTCCGGGCCTTAAAAGAATGGTTGAAATGTGTGCATATTCTTCTGCAGATGGTCAGTATTTTGTCGACTGCAATTTCTTTTTTCAAGAACTTTTGCACGACAAGGTTCATACAGTGCGCCAAACACGGCACTCTGAAATAGTAACCGTCCTCCATGGCCCTAACTACATTGCTGCCATTATCAGTAGAAACATAACCAACCTTGCAATTTCTTGGGGGCAGCCATTGCGAGACCTTTTTGTTAAAGTCATCCAAAATGTTGGCTGCAGTATGACTTTTCTCCATGCCAAACATGGCTAATGTTGCATGTTTACGAGCACCCTTAAAAATCTCGACCAAGTCACCACCTGCATTTATCTTTTTTGTAACCCCTGAAAAAGAGACCCAGTGTGCAGTGATGCACATGTAATCAAGGGCTTGGCAACTGGTCCACATGTCTGTTGTCAGGTGTATAGTGTGAACAGCACTCTTCTGCAAAGCTGCCCCAACCAACTCAAGCACCTCTTTATGTAGTGCTGGAACAGCAACCCTGGCAAAATAGTACCGGCTAGGAACCTTCCATTTAGGGGCCAATGTTGCCACGAGTTCAAGAAAACCCACACCTTCGACAAACGAAAAAGGGAGAAGGTCCACCGCTAGCATTTTTGCCAGCTTAGTGTTATACAGGCGTACAATTGGGTGGTTGCGTTGAAATTGCGCATCTGAGGAGAACATGGCTGAAATGGTGCGCTGGACAAATTTACTGGCTGATGCTGATGCCTTCTTCGACCCACTTCTGCTCAGTGTTGACATTTTCTGCATTGGTGTGTCTCCCAGACTCTCAGTGTGCCTCCTATGTGTTCCAGAGGGTGTGGTGCTGCCAGGGGTACTGGGTGCAACCGGACAAATGTCTAACGCTTCTTCTACCTCCCCGTCATCTTCAGATGAAACACCTAGTATGGGTATATTTTGGCCACTTGCCCTTTGGGATTGCTTTCCCTTGATGTTTGCTAGGTGCGCAAACCATTCGACAGCGTGCCTTCTTTTAAGATGACCTGTCTGGCCTCCGGTTCCATAGTTGGTACCAGTCTTACCACGGCTAACTCTAGTCTTACAAATGCAACAAACGGCTAGGTTATCATACTTTGCATGGACACTAAAAAAGTTCCAAACTGGGGACTGGAATCTTCTGCTTTTGCCGCACGAGATGAAACTGCCAATGCCAGATGAAGCAGTGGTGGATGAGCCTTGCAGACATCTACTGGGTTGTGCAATTATTGCAGCAACCCTACTTGAGGGAGTCGAGCTGGTTGGAGTCCCCCTCTGGGGAGAAAATAGGGGAGCTGTAGGTTTTGTTGAACTTGTTGTACTACTTGACTGCGTTGGTGGTGCTACCAGTGCCACGTCGCCAGGGTCACGCTCAGCATGACGTCGGGATAGGGTATAAATGTCTGTCTGCTGCATGGCCGGTGTGGCTGGAATGACGTGTGTGATGACTAGGTCATTGCTGTCATCCTGTTCAACAACATCAGAATGCACCACTTCATCAAGTCCGACGTTCGGATCCATAAGTATGAGCTTTCCGGGGCCCTTCCTTTTAACATTTGATACCTTTCACAGCTCATGGTGTGCCTCCCTCTCAGACGTCGGAGATGGGTGCCAATCTAGATCCAGATCATCATCTGATGGAGCGGGGCTTGAAGAGGAACTTCTACACACACTCCTTGATCTTTTCCTTGGTGGGGAGCTGGGAGAAAATGAATCATCAGGAGGAGTGCCTTCGTCTTCCTGAAATGATACCCCGGCTCCAAAGTCAATTTCCTCCTGTGCCCCTACTTCTGGAAGAACAACCATTGTGGGCACTTGCCCCGCTCCATGCGCCGCTACATGGGCCTCTTCACTGATCGCTACTTGCAACTCTCCATGGACCTCTCCTTCTCGGCCTTCTCCTTCTCGGACAGCTCCTTCTCGGACAGCTCCTTCTCGGACAGCTCCTTCTCGGACAGCTCCTTCTCGGACAGCTCCTTCTCGGACAGCTCCTTGCGCATGTACTTGTGCTTGTACTAGTAGCCCATGCAGTTGTTGTTGCGGCTTTGGTTGTTGAATAGTACTTGTGAGATGAGTTACAACCTGTGTTGATGGTGTGCTGCTACTTTCTTGCGATGAGCCAACATCACTGGTCGTTGGTGATTGAACCACTAAACAGGCTACCTGTGCAGCACTCATGGTGGGCCTTTGATTTTTCCACAAAAATGTAGTGGTCGAGCCACCAGTCTCCTTGGTAAGTCAATCAATCAATCAGGAGTTTGTTAAAGCGCGACTACTCACCCGTAAGGGTCTCAAGGCGCTAGGGGTGGGGGGGGATTTGGGGGGGTGCAGGTTCCATTCCATCAAGGAGGGGGTCTGTCGAAGAGCCAGGTTTTGAGGTTTCTTGCGAAGATGGGGAGCGATGTTGTCTGTCTGAGGTGGAGCGGAAGGGCGTTCCATGCCTTGGCCGCGAGGAAGGAGAAGGAGCGGCCTCCCGATCTGGTCTTTCTGGTGCGGGGGACCACAGCGTAGGAAAGCTGGGCTGATCGTAGGGTCCTTTGGGGTGCGTGGAATTTGAGTCGGCTGTTCAGGTATGCTGGTCCGGTGCCGTGGAGGGCCTTGTGTGCGTGGGTGAGCATCTTAAAGGTGATTCTCGCCTCGACGGGGAGCCAGTGGAGTGTGCGCAGGTGCTGGGAGATGTGGCAGTGTTTTGGCAGGTTGAGGACCAGTCTTGCGGCGGTGTTCTGGATGTTCTGTAGCTTGCGGATGAGGTTTTTGTTTATTCCGGCGTAGAGTGCGTTGCCGTAGTCGAGTCTGCTGGTGACCAGGGCGTGAGTGACTGTCTTTCGGTGTTCGAGGGGGATCCATTTGAAGGTCTTACGAAGGAGGCGGAGGGTGTGGAAGCAGAAGGATGAGACAGAGTTGATCTGGCGGTCCATTTTGAGCTCGGAGTCCAGGATGATTCCCAGGTTGCGTGCGTGGTCTGTGGGGGTTGGCGGGTTTCCGAGGGCGGTGGGCCACCAGGTGTCACTCCAGGCGTCGGGGTTTGGGCCCATGATGAGTACTTCTGTTTTGTTGGTGTTTAGTTGTAGGCAGCTGTTTTTCATCCATTTGGCGACGGCTTCCATGCCTTCTCGAAAGTTGCGTCTGGCGGTGTTGGGCTCGTTGGATAGGGAGAGGATGAGCTGAGTGTCATCTGCATATGACACGATGTTGAGTCCGTAGGTTCTGACGATGGGGGCAAGTGGAGCCCCGTAGACGTTGAAGAGCGTCGGGCTGAGGGAGGAGCCCTGGGGGACTCCGCAGGTGATAGGTGTGGGGTCCGAGAGGAAAGGGGGGAGTCTGACCCGCTGCGTCCTGCTGGAGAGGAAGGAGCAGATCCAGTCGAGGGCCTTGTCCTGGATTCCTGCATCGTAGAGTCTGCGTATTAGGGTGCGGTGGGAGACTGTGTCGAACGCCGCTGATAGGTCGAGGAGGATGAGGGCTACTGTTTCTCCTTTGTCCAGTAAGGTGCGGATGTCGTCTGTTGCGGCGAGGAGGGCGGTTTCTGTACTGTGTTTTTTTCTGAAGCCGGATTGGGAGGAGTCGAGGATGTTGTGTTCTTCAATGAATGTGGCGAGTTGGCTGTTGATGGCTTTCTCGATGACTTTCGCTGGGAACGGGAGCAGGGAGATGGGTCTGTAGTTTTTTAGGTCGGTGGGGTCCGCTGAGGGTTTCTTTAGGAGGGGGTTGACCTCGGCGTGTTTCCAGTCGTCGGGGAATGAGGCGGTCGCCAGGGAGCGGTTGATGGTTTCGCGGAGCATGGGTGCGATGGTGTTGGCGGCTCTGTTGAAGATGTGGTGGGGGCAGGGGTCCGTGGGGGCCCCTGAGTGGATTGACTTCATTGTCTTCAGTGTGTCTTCGGTGGTGAGGGCTGTCCAGTCATCAATCGCTGGTTTCCGGGTGTCGGGGGTGGTTGGTGAGGGTTCAGTGTGTTGGTTGTCTTCGTCGAAGTTGTCGTAGATGCTCTTGATTTTGTGGTGGAAAAAGATGCTGAGTTTGTCGCAGAGGTCTTGTGAGGGAGGGATGTCGGTAGACTCGCTGGTGGGTTGGGCGAACTCCTTGATGATGCTGAAGAGTTCCTTGCTGTTGTGTGCGTGGGTGGAGATTCTGTCTTCAATCGCTTTTTTCCTCGTTTCTCTGATGAGTTGATGGTGGGCGTTGGTGGCGGCTCTGAAGTTGTTGTGGGCTTCTGTGGATTTGGTGTTTCTCCAGGCCTTTTCGAGGCGGCGGCATGTGCGCCTGGACTCTCGAAGTTCGGTGGTAAACCATCTGGCTTTCTTGGCACGGGTATTGTTGTTTTTCTTGAGTGGGGCTATGGTGTTGGTGCTGTCCGAGATCCATCTATGCAGGGTTCGGGCTGCGGTGTTGGGGTCGTCGTTTTCCGCGATGGTTGGGGTGGAGTTGTTGAGTGAGGAGGTGAGCTGGTCATCAGTGATCTTGGTCCAGTTTCTTTGTGGAAGCAGGTGCTGGTGTCTGTGGATGGTGGGTGTTCTGAAGGTGAAGTGGACGCAACGATGGTCGGTCCATGGGAGTTCGGTGGTGTGGCTGAAGGTGATGGAGTTTCCTGTAGTGAAGAGGGGGTCGAGGGTGTGTCCTGCTGAGTGCGTGGGCTCGGTCACGATCTGGCGGAGTCCAATGTTGTGGAGGTTGTCCAGGAGGGATGTGGTGTTGGGGTCCAGTTGATTGTCGAGGTGGAAGTTGAGGTCTCCCAGCAGGGTGTAGTTGGTGGATGCGATGGCCTGCGGGGAGATAATGTCCGTGATGGAGTTGGCGAAGGGTCTGCGGGGTCCAGGGGGTCGGTAGATGAGGGTTCCTCGGAGGGCTGCGGTGGGGCTGGCCAGTATCTTGAAGTGAAGGTGTTCCATCAGTTCTGTGGACTCGTCAGGGAGTGTGCTCAGGCGGAGGCTGGATTTGTGGACGATGGCGATTCCTCCTCCTGGGTGGATGGGGCGGTCCTTCCTGGAGATCTTGTATCCTTGGGGGATGGCGATGGCGATGTCCGGTCCCGAGGTGGTGTTGGTCCAGGTTTCGGTTAAGAATGCTACGTCTGGGGTTGTGCTGTCGAGGAGGTCCCAGATTTCTGTGGCGTGTTTGTGGAGGGATCGGACGTTGAGGAGGATGCATTGCAGGGTCTTCGGTTCGGTTGTGTTCTTGTGGGCGGGTTGTGCTGGATCCGTGTTCTTGGCGGTGCTGCAGGTGTGCCGGCAGCGGTGACAGCTGAAGGGTCCATGGGTGTCGGCTGGTGATGCTAGCTTGCAGTTGTTGTTGCAGCCTGGGTTGAGTGCGTGGAGTGCTGCTGGGTCGTAGCGTTGGCGGGGCGGAGGTCCAGGGTTCCTGGTGCTGGTCGCGGACGGGTCGCAGACGGGCGCAGACGTGCTTGCCTTTGACGCGCCTTCGGTGCACCAGCGGCGCGCCCGCAGTGGCCGCCATTAAGTAGGGGTCGGGGAGGGCTGGACAGCTGGGAGGCGGGAGCGGGGAGGGGAGCTGGATTGGGCCGGTCGTGCTGGGGGGGGAGGGGCGGCGGGGGCAGCAGCGGCGGGGAAAGGTAAAGGGAGGAAAGAAGGGATAAAGAAAAAAGGGAAAATAAGCAGAAATAAGGCACAGAAGAGCAGAGATGCAGAAAAGAGCAGAAAGGTGAAAGATAGGAAGGGTAAAAAAACGAGTGAAAACGAGTGAAGGAGCAGAGGGAGAGAAAGGGAAAATGGGCAGAAATAAGGCACAAAAGAGCAGAGGTGCAGAAAGGTGAAAGATAGAAAGGGGGAAAAAGCGAGTGAAAGAGCAGAGGGAGAGAAAGGGAAATGGGCAGAAATAAGGCGCAAAAGAGCAGAGGGGCAGAAAGGTGAAAGATAGAAAGTGGAGAAAAACGAGTGAAGGAGCAGAAAGAAAGAAAGGAGACAGAGGTCCACTGGACCACCAGGGATGAGGCGCAGGGAAACCTGCGGGTGGAGGAGGGCCTCGATCACCAACACTCAAGAGTGCAGGGGCAGGGGCACCTCACTTAATGGTGGAGCTGCGAGGGTGGGAGAGCAATTTCACTGACAATGAGTCAGTGGTCTTGCTCGCCTGTCCCCGCAGTGGCCGCCATTAAGTAGGGGTCGGGGAGGGCTGGACAGCTGGGAGGTGGGAGCGGGGAGGGGAGCTGGATTGGGCCGGTCGTGCTGGGGGGGAGGGGCCGTGGGGGCAGCAGCGGCGGGGAAAGGTAAAGGGAGGAAAGAAGGGATAAAGAAAAAAGGGAAAATAAGCAGAAATAAGGCACAGAAGAGCAGAGATGCAGAAAAGAGCAGAAAGGTGAAAGATAGGAAGGGTAAAAAAAGAGTGAAAACGAGTGAAGGAGCAGAGGGAGAGAAAGGGAAAATGGGCAGAAATAAGGCACAAAAGAGCAGAGGTGCAGAAAGGTGAAAGATAGAAAGGGGAAAAAAACGAGTGAAAGAGCAGAGGGAGAGAAAGGGAAATGGGCAGAAATAAGGCGCAAAAGAGCAGAGGGGCAGAAAGGTGAAAGATAGAAAGTGGAGAAAAACGAGTGAAGGAGCAGAAAGAAAGAAAGGAGACAGAGGTCCACTGGACCACCAGGGATGAGGCGCAGGGAAACCTGCGGGTGGAGGAGGGCCTCGATCACCAACACTCAAGAGTGCAGGGGCAGGGGCACCTCACTTAATGGTGGAGCTGCGAGGGTGGGAGAGCAATTTCACTGACAATGAGTCAGTGGTCTTGCTCGCCTGTCCCCGCAGTGGCCGCCATTAAGTAGGGGTCGGGAAGGGCTGGACAGCTGGGAGGCGGGAGCGGGGAGGGGAGCTGGATTGGGCCGGTCGTGCTGGGGGGGGAGGGGCCGTGGGGGCAGCTGCGGCGGGGAAAGGTAAAGGGAGGAAAGAAGGGATAAAGAAAAAAGGGAAAATAAGCAGAAATAAGGCACAGAAGAGCAGAGATGCAGAAAAGAGCAGAAAGGTGAAAGATAGGAAGGGTAAAAAAACGAGTGAAAACGAGTGAAGGAGCAGAGGGAGAGAAAGGGAAAATGGGCAGAAATAAGGCACAAAAGAGCAGAGGTGCAGAAAGGTGAAAGATATAAAGGGGAAAAAAACGAGTGAAAGAGCAGAGGGAGAGAAAGGGAAATGGGCAGAAATAAGGCGCAAAAGAGCAGAGGGGCAGAAAGGTGAAAGATAGAAAGTGGAGAAAAACGAGTGAAGGAGCAGAAAGAAAGAAAGGAGACAGAGGTCCACTGGACCACCAGGGATGAGGCGCAGGGAAACCTGCGGGTGGAGGAGGGCCTCGATCACCAACACTCAAGAGTGCAGGGGCAGGGGCACCTCACTTAATGGTGGAGCTGCGAGGGTGGGAGAGCAATTTCACTGACAATGAGGCAGTGGTCTTGCTCGCCTGTCCCCGCAGTGGCCGCCATTAAGTAGGGGTCGGGGAGGGCTGGACAGCTGGGAGGCGGGAGCGGGGAGGGGAGCTGGATTGGGCCGGTCGTGCTGGGGGGGGAGGGGCCGTGGGGGCAGCAGCGGCGGGGAAAGGTAAAGGGAGGAAAGAAGGGATAAAGAAAAAAGGGAAAATAAGCAGAAATAAGGCACAGAAGAGCAGAGATGCAGAAAAGAGCAGAAAGGTGAAAGATAGGAAGGGTAAAAAAACGAGTGAAAACGAGTGAAGGAGCAGAGGGAGAGAAAGGGAAAATGGGCAGAAATAAGGCACAAAAGAGCAGAGGTGCAGAAAGGTGAAAGATAGAAAGGGGAAAAAAACGAGTGAAAGAGCAGAGGGAGAGAAAGGGAAATGGGCAGAAATAAGGCGCAAAAGAGCAGAGGGGCAGAAAGGTGAAATATAGAAAGTGGAGAAAAACGAGTGAAGGAGCAGAAAGAAAGAAAGGAGACAGAGGTCCACTGGACCACCAGGGATGAGGCGCAGGGAAACCTGCGGGTGGAGGAGGGCCTCGATCACCAACACTCAAGAGTGCAGGGGCAGGGGCACCTCACTTAATGGTGGAGCTGCGAGGGTGGGAGAGCAATTTCACTGACAATGAGTCAGTGGTAAGTGGTGCCACTTGCTTATTCTTCTCCTTAGTAGAGACATCTTTCTTGCTAGAGGACCTACGGGCACCTCTTTTTGGAGCCATCTTCTTCAGATGTCGGAACAACAGGCCGCAGCAGGACTTCTTCCTGGCACTGATGCTCAACGATGATGCGGAGTTATTGACTTTATGCACCTACAAGCAAACGAAGACAGAGGAACATCAGTAAATATATGTTGCATATGTAGCACTTCAATAAATAGTTTGCAAGTAGGCATTTATGAATACACACGTGCACACCACACAATATGGAAATTTCAAAATTAAGAATTGCTAAATTTTTGGGAAACAGGAATTTAACATTGATCCAAGAGAGCACACACAGAGAGGGTTATAGTTTCATGTACCACTGACTCCCCCTGGGCACAATGGGTGAAAGCAAGGCAAAATGGGTGCAGGCCTATGGCACAAAGCTCACTGCCTGCCTTCAAAATGGCCGCTTGACCCCCATCCACATGGCCAGGACCATGCCCCAAAATGGCCCCCACCAACATAGCCAGCCCCCAACCCCTACTCCAAAAAGTCAAAAAACACAACACCAATCTAATCACCACAATCCAATGCCATCCATCAAGTTTCAGAAGGTTTAGGCTGCCTGCTGGTGGTTTTCTGGTGCAGAATTGCAATGTTTGCAATTTCGCGAGTGCGAGATTGTTGCTGCACGACGCGAACGTGGTGAAAAACCTGCAAAATCCGCAAACAGACCGATTCTGGGCCCCCTGGGCATGATAAAATCACAGCACACTGGGTGCAGGCCTATGGCACAAAGCACACAAACTGGCTTAAAAATGGCCCCTAGACCCCCACCCACACGGGACCAGGCAATAAAATGGCCCCCACCCACATATCAAGCCCCCAACACCACCCCAAAAAGTTGTAAAACACACAAAAATCACAACAATCCAATGCCATCCATGCCCTGGCCAGAATATTGTTAAAATTAAAGAAAACAGTTGTATCATACATGCACCCATAACTAAGCCTGGTAGTTTTCAATTCATGTGCAGAATTGTAATTTTTACTATTTCGCGAGTGCGAGATTGTTGCTGCGTGGGACGCGAGCAGTGCGAACACAGGCAACATTTTTTTTGTTTTAAATCCGATTTTCGGGTAATCCGCGGGAGTTCTAGGTCCCCTGGGCATATGAAAGCAATCAGAGCAGACTGGGTGGCCCGATTGACCCCATCCAGATGGCCAGGACCTGCAGGACCATGCCTCAAAATGGCCTCCCACCAACATAGCCAGCCCCCAAACCCACCCCAAAAAGTCGAAAAACATAAAACACACACAAAAATCACCTCAAACAAACAACATCAACTTATCAACTTACTTGTGAAATCAAATGTCGAATCAAAAAGTAATCCAAAAGGCCTCAAAGCCAAATCTCCAGCAGCATCCACAAAAAGTAATCCTTCCCAGTCAAGATCGAATTCAAAGTGGCCAGGAAATGGAGTAAGCAATGGGAGGAGCTTGCTGGACAGGAACAGGAAATTAGAGACTGAGTCACTTCCTTCACCCCTCTCCAATTGTAATTTTTGTAATTTCGCAAGTGCGAGATTGTTGCTGCCCGCGCCGCGGCCCTCGAGCAGTGCGAACACAAGCAAAAAATCCGCAACGCGTGGATCAGCGTATTTTTTGCTACATCCGCGAGAGTTCGCGGATTGCGGACTCACCGAAAATCCGAAAATCCGCGAACGTAGCGGATTTTACGCCCATGCTTATTCATCATCATTCATGCTTTTCTTCCACATCTTTTCTGATATAGAACTGAATTTCTCTGAAACTATTTCTGTGATGCTGGATATAATTTCTTCAGAAGAACAAACCTCTTCTTCTTCACAAGGCAAACGCGATAAACAGTCAGCCGTGACATTAGACTTTCCTGGAACAAACTCTATGCTAAAAGAGTATTCTTGTAACCTTGACATTAGCCTTGCTATCTGGGCCATAGCATTTGACCCCCCACCTGGAGACAAAATACCAATTAAGGGCTTATGGTCAGTTTTAATCACAAACCTCGCACCCCAGATGTAATTCCTGAAGTGTTCCACACCCCACACACACGCCAACAACTCCCACTCTATTACCGCATAACGTCTCTCTGTAGCATTCAAAGTACGTGAGGCAAATGCCACATTCCATTCGTCCTTACCAGAAACTTGGGAAAGCACACAGCCTATTCCATAAAGGCTGGCATCGACACTGAGCACACACATTTTCCCAATAGAAAACAGTTTGAGAGATGGAGCAGCAACTATTTCTTTTTTAATCTCCTCAAATGCAATCTGCTGACGATCACCCCATACAAATTCAACATTTTTCCTTGTTAACTCTCATAAAGGCTCCATTTTTTCAGCAACATTCTTTATAAACTTGCAGTAAAATTCACATAACTCTGAAAATGAAAGGAGTTTTTCTCTTGAATCAGGAGACGGTGCTTTAAGAATTGCATCTACTAAGGATCTCTTGGGAACAACACCCTCTCTAGACACAGTATGACCCAGATATTCAACCGATTCTTGAAACAATTTGCATTTATTCATCTTAAGAGTAAGGCCATAATCTTTGACAATCTCACATACCCTTTTAAGATGTTTCGAATGTGTCACTTTATCTGGAGAGAATATCAATATGTCGTCTTGAAAGCATTTCACACACGTCTCTATATCTTTAAACAGATGACACATTGACCTTTGAAAAACAGATGCTGCGTACGCCAAACCAAAAGGCATCCTCTTAAAATGGAACAACCCAAAAGGTGTGATGAAAGCCGTCAGGTGACGAGATTCTGCAGCTAATTGAACTTGATGATAAGCTGACCTAAGGTCCAGCGTAGAGAAAATTGGTGCACCACCTAACATGCTAACAACTTCATTTATAGTAGGTAACCGATGACAATCAATCAATATATTGGCATTCAAAGCACGAAGGTCAACACATAACCTCAAAGAGTTATCCGATTTACGTGCCAAAACTATCGGAGAAACCCGATCCGATGATTCTATCTCTTCAATCACCCCTTCTTGCAGCATGCATTTCAAAAGTTTCCCTAATTCCTCTCTCACATTTAAAGGAACATTCCTAAGTTTCTGTTTCACGGGTATGGCATTTTCTTTTAATTTAATTTCATGACGAAACACCTTGAGCTTTCCCAAAGAGTCTACAAATACCTCCGGAAAATCCTTTTCAATGTGCAACAACTCACTCTCCATAGAAGTTTTTTCTTCAATCACCATGACTGGTTCACTGTTACGGGGATTGAGCATTATCTCTAACTTCCACTGAATACGCCATCCTAGTACATTGACACCTTTCTTGGCAACATGTAACTTTATAAAGGCTGATCCTCCTTTAAACATAACTTCAAAATCTATTGTAGAACCATCAAAACTTTGCGCTACAATGTCTGGAGGATTCAAATCATTCAAGGACAAAGTATCTCCATATTTCTCAGCAAAATACATCTCAGTTATAATGGTCCAAGGAGAACCAGAGTCTGCCATAAGCTCAAGAGTTTTACTCAAAAATGTAACTATACATTTAGGAGAACACAAATTCTCCTCAACCGCACACACATCAATTAAAGATCCTACCATACCTCTTTCAACCCCTTCAGGATGCACTAGTTCTCTTACACATGAAACATCATTATTCCTACTACCAGAAAGATTCCTACGCAGATCAAAAACTTTTCTCTGGTCATCTTTACACACTTTGGCAAAATGCCCAACACGCCCACATTTATTGCATTCTTTCCGTATAGCAGGACAAAACTTAAAAGATGCCACATGGTTGGTACTGCCACACCTAAAACAAACCACATTTTTGTTAAACGGTTGTATTGATTTAGTAGGAACATATTTTTTAAATGCACAAACTTCATCCACACATTTGCTACTATCACCTTTCGAGTTAACATCATCAATGGTCTTCCTCCACTTGTCTGATTTCTCGTAAGCTTTAGCTGTCGCAATAGAATCATGTAAATTGGGATTTCCTAATACCCACAGCTGTTCTTGTGTTTTTTTATTCCTCACATTAACAATTATTTGATTCCTAATCATCTCGTCAGCAAGATTGCCAAAATAACAAGGAATCACCAAACTCATAAGAGCTGTTAAGAAGTTATCAAAAGACTCTGACTCCCTTTGCGCCCTAGTGTAAAATTTATACCTATTGAGAGCTAAACTAGTGGTTGGTCTAAATCTAGTTTCCAAATGCATTAGAGCTTCTTCAATCGTGCTTATTTCGCCACTGGAAGAAGGTAAAGTTCTAAAAACAGCTTGGCCTTCTGAGCCTAAACAATGTAGAAAAATACTCTTTTTCCTCTCATTCCCCATTCTCTCCCCATCCATCGCTTTTAAATAAGTAAAAAATTCTTCCTTCCATCTGGACCAGGGAATAGAAGGATCTCCTTTGCACTGTAGAAATTTACTAGGAGGATCAAACTGCATGATAGCAATGCAATTAACTGTAAATATAAATGTAAGATAATGTATAACTATGAAATTGCCCCCCCCCAAAAAAAATAGCAATAAATAATTGTTTCCACGTACTTAATAATTACTAAAATGACATTAATAAACACATTAGCAAGCTAAATCTGTCCTTTCTGAAGTGATGGATGAAATGCCAAAATGAATAAAAGCACAGCCGTGAAAAGCAGCACGGACTTCAAGTAAGGCAAAAATACCTAAAATCAATTGTAGAGTCTGGTAGCCGTGCGCATCGGCGGAATGTTGTTACAGAATTAATTCCGATGCGCATCGGCGTTAAAATCCAATCCACAGTTGTGCGCATCGACGGACGACTTGAAAGAAGAAATAAACAACGCACAAGGTGAATTATACTTATCCAAAATGGCCGCTAACGTCACTTCGTCATCACACAAGCGTCACGTGATGACGTTGACTGATGACGTTGACGAAATGACAGCAGATGCAGCTCTTTGTTGCCTACGTTGACGAAATGACGACAGATGCAGCTCTTCATTGCCTGGATGGATTAAGGCCCAGATCTCTGTACTGGGGTGAATGTATGACATTGTTCTGCATTCTGTCCATCAACTGTTGTTTTTGCATTTGTCACCCCGAGTGGGACGGGTATGTTCAGACGTGAGTCCCGTGCTCTCGACACCACTGGAGTCAAGCTATCCTGGCTGAAGACGGCTGATAGCCAGAAGCCGGTCCTAGGATGCTTGATTCCGGTCCAAGGAAGACATGCCTTGGCAGTTCGGGCTGGACTGTTCCCATGAGGCACAGGGTCAAGGCTGATTTGCATATGGCCGTGTCTGAATTGGGGTGGTGTGGTGAGCAAAAAAACGATGGATTTAGGCCCAGATCTCTGTACTGGGGTGAATGTATGATATTGTTCTGCATTCTGTCCATCAACTGTTGTTTTTGCAGTTGACGAAATGACAGCAGATGCAGCTCTTTGTTGCCTACGTTGACGAAATGACGACAGATGCAGCTCTTCGTTGCCTCCTCCTCGCTTAAAAGTTCCACTGCACATGAGCAGCAGCAGCGCATCTTTCAAAATGAGATCGTTGTAATCACGAACTTGAAAAATCACACCAGCGTGTCTTTTAAATGTAGATCGCCGCAATTACGATCCCAAAACATTACATATTTTGTAGAATCCAAAACCAAAAACTCCAATTCCGGTGAGTTTTATCCTCTTTTTACAGTTTACAAGAGTTCAAAGTAAATAAATTGTGAAATCTTCGGTACAAATGAAGTTAATGTCAAGTGTCAAGTGGTCCAAGATGAAATAGTAGAATATCCCTGTCTCTTAAAACCAAAACGAAGTGAAAATCACAGGAAAATGTAGTAAAGAAAAAATTCTTCTTTTAATAAGTAAATATGGTACCGCTCCTGTGCTCCAGTATGTAGCAGGTACAGGTTTCCCTCGTCGCCAATGTAAAGTTTCAAAATAAATGCAAGAAAAGTTGAAATGTAGAAAATCCAATTTAATCCATGAAGCACAGTACATCTGTCTCATCTCAGGTCCAGGTAGAGAATGCCACAAGCACATTCCAAGTGATGTCACCACAACAGTTAAGCATGTGCCACTGATTGAATGTACACACATCAATTAAAAGGGCAATATACATTAAAAGAGCAATACAGAAATATAATGCAGAATGTAACATCTAGCTTGGAATGCCCTCTTTGAAGCATCTCTGAGCTCATTATTCTGGAGGGCAGTGAATGCTTACCAAGTCTGATGTTGCGACATTAGCAGTCGCGATTGACAAGAAAACTCCACAAAGAGATTATTTGGGCGATTATTGCAAGTAAGGGTGGCAAGGCCCCCGGTCCTGACGGGGTTCCTATTGACCATTTTAAATTAACACCTTCACTATGGTCCCCCCTAATAACACATGTTCTTCAAGCTTGCTGCAAGAAGGGTTTTATTTGAACTTGGTGTGAATCCGTAACAGTACCAGTTTTTAAAAAAGTAGATAGGGACAATCCAGCATGCTACAATCCGATATCTCTACTCGATTCTCTGACGAAGGTAGCAGGAAGGATAGTCCTAAACAGATTGCAGACCTGGGCAGATGAGAACAATATTTTAAGCGGCTTCCAGTATGGTTTTAGAGAGGGCCTCGGAACAAATGAGCAGGTTTCAGATTTAAGTATCTTAATAGGAAAATATACCCAGGCAAAGGTAGGGAAATTTTATGTAGCATTTTTAGACCTCACAGCCGCCTTTGACTGTGTTATACACAGCAAATTATGGGATATTCTGGCAGACTTGAAGGTCGATCAAGTTTTGGTCCAAATTCTAAGACAATTATATTCGAGGACCACCGCTAAGGTGAGGTATGGAATGAAAGGGAAGTGTACTGCGTCCTTTAAAATGGAGAGGGGAGTGAGAAAAGGCTGTGTCTTGGCGCCGTTCTTGTTCACTTTACATACAAACTCTTTGGAACAGGAACTGGCAGGAAATGCTAGAGACCCGCAATACGTGAACAAATGCCCAATTGTCTCCCTTCTCTACCCAGACGACGCAGTACTCATGGCCTGCACGCAGCTTGGCCTGCAGAAAGCCCTTGCTTCGTACTCTAGTCTCATGGATGACCTGGGGCTAAAATAAAATTCCCCAAAAACTTTTATTATGACCTGTGGGCGTGGAAACCAAAAAATGCAGTAATCTCCCCTTGGGTTATAGCAGGGTTGTGTCCCCTAACATCTTCACATACCTTAGTGTTGTGTTTGAGCAATCTGGTTCATGGGGGCCGGCTGTCAAGTCAAGAAGCCTTCTTTTTATGAAGTTGACTGTAGCTGTGGTAAATTTCTCGAGGAAATTGGGCAAAAGAACTCCGGGTATCCTCCTAAAGATATATCAAGCAAAATGCATGAGCAATGTGACATTTGGGGCGGGAGTGTGGGGTTTTTCTGACGTATGTTCTATACAATGTGTGAAAAACACTTTTTAAAGGTATATTTTAGCAGTACCTGTCAGTTCGTTAGTTTTTAACTGTCATAGCGAGTTGGGTATTTCCTATATTACAGATGTGATTAAAGTACAACCGGTGCTTCTTTGGCACCGTGTTTGGACCTCCAGTTTTTCTGGCCTAAATAGAATATATTATACTTCCCCAGAGTCAATGAGTACTATACCAAGGATGAACTTATAACAATTTGCATGTTCCATCTTGAGTCGCTTAGAATGGCCACTGAGATGAATAAATGTATGGTAGTCCAACATCAAATGACCTTGATTACTTATGAAATCCAACCATACCTTTTATGTTGTACTGGGGGATCTGACAGATTTCTTTTAACACGTTTTAGGTTTGGCATCTTTCATCGTCTAATTAGCTACCCAAAGATAAATGATTGGTCGAGCAATCTCAGCCCCTGCCCTTGCGACAACATTTCCCCTAAATCCACTATCCACATTATTTTATCTAGTATGTACTATGATAAGGAAAGATCAAGATGGATTATGCCCCTATTAAAGAGGAGAGATAGAGGCAATGTCGTCCTGCCTTTTTAGGTCTCGGCTGTCGAAAGCAGCGTGCATGCGCTGCCCTCGGCATCCGAGAGCTTCTTGGAATCGATACAGATTCCGAAGCTCTCGGAGGCAGAGTTGAAGCCCCGCCCATCTTTTCAGTTGGCTAGCATTAGCTTCCATGCAAAACGCTGGCTTTTGATTGTAAAGGAGGCTTCTTAGTCCCTCCTTGTTGCCGCCTTGTCTCCTTTTGGCCACGCCCACCGGGATTTGATCTTTTACCGGCTGCGTGACACTCTCCCCTTTATTTGTCCCCACACACTTTTTTCTTCTCACTCGGACTCACTAGCGCTGCGAGGGCGGGCTTCAAGGCCCGCTTGGCTTGCTAGCCTGACTGCACAGCGCCTGGCTTCAGCTGTAGGAGATGTGTGGGGTATCTGTGGGGTGTGTGCAGCATGGAGAGCCTGCCACCCTGACCAGCAGCATAACCTGAGCAGCAGCATCCTCCGGAGCACGGACTCACAAGTGCCGCGAGGGCCGGCTTCAAGGCCTGCTTCTGAGCACATCGCGTGGTGTGTTTTCCTGAGTTAATAAACGTGAATTAGAAACGTACTGTAGATAGAAATGTGTGTTTTCATCACTGTAAAGCTTAGTGCTGGATAATTAGGCCACAATCATAATTAAAGGCTCTGTCAAAGTCTCTATAAATGTTTCCCTTGATCAATCCTTGGTAGCTGGCAATGAGCATGCAGGTTTAACTTAGGGACAGGTGTGTAAAGCATTTAAAAACACAATTGCACTAAAAAAGCAAGACACAATACACAATAAAAAAACAACACCAATTTATAAAAATAGGTTAGATTTAAGATAAAAAGGAAACCAAAACTACACAAATCCAAGGTAAGTAACCGGAAATATGAATTTTTGAAGACGAAAAGTAAAACTTGTGCTTAGAAGCAAAGAGCACTCAAAGCGTTAACAAATGGTCACACTGGACAGGGACAAAGTCCACAGTTCATGCCATCTACGATGTAAACTTCCTTCCAGAAGTGTTTCTTGATACAGAAAAGGAGTCCACAGTACCAGCGAAGAGCTTAGATGCTCTGGTGTGCCTCTTGGGGTCTGGACTACAAATCCCACAATGCACCTTGTCAACTTATAGAACTTCTTCCTGAAGTTCCTCTTGTGGATTCAAAGTGTCCAAAACATCAATTATAGGGTCTAGAAGCTCAGAGATGGTCCTTGGAATGTTGAGACTTTGTTTCCCACAATGCACCACGCCAACTCCTTATCATTTCACTGGATTCAGTCCAGCTCATTTGTTCCTGGTGGAGATGATGCAGGTGGAGCTCTTTTAACATGTTGCTTTCCGAAAGTTTACTCCTTCAACTTTCTGAAGCAAGGCAAATTGTTAATGCTGCAGTTCCAAAGTGTGCAGCAGGTGCAGTCCTCTTGTGGTGCAGACCAGAGGTTCCAGCAGGGCAGTCCTTCCTCTCTTGATTATTCCATGCAGGGATTTAAGTTGCTGTGCAACTCCCCATATTTATTCACAGTTCCTGAGATTCAAGCGGGGGCATCCCTGACCAATGGGATGCAGGGTGCCACCGAGGTGTATGACCACTTGTTCCAAGGTTTGGCATATTTATGACCCAGCAAGCACTATTCTTCCAAAATCCAAAGTGGAAAAATGCTCTACTGGAGTATTAGACTGGCTAAGCTAACCCACTGGTGTGGCTACGTTTCCCTAACACTCCACTTCCAAGCATTGAGTCCGACCCTGTTCAATATCTACGTGGCCCCCCTTGCAAGACTTGTAAGATCTCAGGGGATGGAGGTCGTGTCGTACGCCGACGACACGCAGATTATGGTGTCCCTGACTCACTCCGTGAATGTCACCGCGTCCAACTTTAAGTCCTGTATGCAACTGGTTGCAGACTGGATGATTTTCAACTCATTAAAGCTGAACGGTGACAAAACGGAGGTCCTGGTCTTCGGCAAAGACCAGGAAATGTGGTCAGGTGAGTGGTGGCCTTCATCCTTAGGCATCTGCCCCACACCCACACAATCTGCTAGGAACCTAGGCGTCATTTTTGACACCCGGCTCTCCATGGAGCTGCAGGTGAATAGGACAGTGGCCACCTGTTGGGGCGTCATCAGGATTCTGAAAAGAATCGCGTACTATCTCTCCCCACAGGCACGAAAACAGGTTGTGATCGCCCTTGTTGGCTCAAGGCTGGATTACTGTAATTCACTCTATGCCGGGGCCAACAGGGGCTTTCTTCAACGCCTGCAGGTTGTGCAAAATGCCGCGGCGCGTTTCGTTTTGGCCCTGCCATGGATGTCCTCCGCGACCTCGGCAAGGAAGAGTCTTCACTGGCTGCCCATCCCTTTCAGAGTCTCTTTTAAACTTCTCTGTCTTACTTATAGCGCCTTGAGGGCAGGCCCGACTGATGCTTTGGGTTCTTTGCTCTCTAGGTATGTGCCAACCAGATGTCTTCGCTCGTTAGAGCTTAACCAACTGGTAGTCCCACGCGCTAAGACGGTAAGATGGGGGAATAAGGCCTTTTCTATTCTGGCGCCTCAGCTCTGGAATACTCTTCCCTTGGAGATTAAACTACAGCCCTCTCTGGATCTTTTCAAGAAAGCTCTGAAAACTTGGTGTTTTTCCAAAGCATATCAGTGAGCTCGTGTCTCTGTCTGCCCGCAGCTAATCTTTTTGAGTTAGGCGCCTTGACGCCCATTGGGCATAGTAGCGCGTGAATAAATCATATTTCATTCATTCATTCATTCCAGCCTCTTCACTAATCTAATTACTGGGGCTCCTGTCTGGCGGTGGGGGTCCACGGTGTGGACGTGAGTTTGTACTGTACTAAACTTGTAATCACTCATTGAAGACCTGTTTGGCTACTCTACCCCCATCTTGCCTTTTTCAATGCAGCTTGCAGTTCTCCCCTTCACACCTTATTAAGAAAGCTTGGCTCAGCCTGGCAGAGAATGACCAAGCTGAGCAGGGCTGCTGGAAGGCTGGATTTTGGCTTACAGAAAAGAAAGTTCTATAACTTCTTGTCAGTGATTGTTTTAATAAATCTAACAGTGGCAAGTTGTTGGATGTATTCTAACTACCATTTTTGATACTTTGGAGTATATGTTAGCTCCTTTCTTTCACTTTCACTCTATACTTTAATAAATGAATCCCTGGTTAGCCTATTGTTCTATAAAGGAGAAACAACATTTGACCGTTTTTCCCTCACCAAGGCAGATAAAACAACTTTTATACTGTCCCTACTAATAGTTACAAGGCACCCTTCCCCTAGGGCACATAGTGGAGACCTTAGGGGTGACTTACATGTAAAGTAGCTTTAATTCCAAAGTCGAATTTGCATATAATTTATTTTTAAAAGCAGCCTGCAAAGCAGGGCTGGCTTTTAAAGTGACAACAGGCAACATAGCAGTGCATACGTAAGTGCATTAAATCTGCTGGAACTTTAAATCTACATGCTCTACCATATACAAGGGACTTACAGGTAGCTTGTCAGTACCAATTGTAGTTATACCTACATACTATGTACTTTTAATCAGAGCACATGCACTAGGTCTGGTTAGTACAGCCCAATGCACAATCAGAGTCAGAAAATCAGCATCTAGTAGTCAATCAATCAATACTCTACTTTAGTAGTCAAAATGGGGGCAAGCAAGTTGTGGTTTCTCACAATGAGTAGTAAAGTGGAACTGTGAAATGATCTATCAGTAGGTCACAAGAAAAATGTCTCTATTTATTCAGGACCCGATGCATCAAGATACTTACATATAGTGAAGTTATGAATGTGGAGTCTTTGCACTTGGGGTCGAACCTCTGCATGGCGCACTTCAGAGAGTGCGCCATGTGGAGATTCCTCCAAGAGTTCACAGACTCTACCACAAGTGTGGAGTCTCCGTACTCGTAACTTCACTACACGTACCTTTGTGAATTGGGCTCTCACTGTCTTACTTCTTACAATAATTTTAATAAAGTGAATGAATAAAAACATCTGAGAGTTTGCTTTCTTCTATGACTTTGATGCCTATATGTCTTTATCAAATATATGGGGAAAATCCATTCATTTTCCAGTGACAATTAGTTCAATTAATTATACTCCCATTACTTCACTTGTGACTTTTTAACAGAATACTTCCTTTGATGGCATGACATAGCACTTGCATTTGAAGAAAGGACTTCATACCATCTACCCTATGTAGAGTAAAACCTGGCTGTAAGGGAAAGAAACAAAAATAATGATCTCATCACCCTCTGAGAGATTTCCCAGCATCTAAAACCATTAATTTTTTTAGTTTTTCAAAACCAAACTCCTGCTTTGGGAGCTTTGCTAGACGACCAGCATGTCTGACTACTGCCTTTCAAATGTTTTTTTTAGTGCATAGATAGAAACCACCATGACAGCAGTTCCTGTCAATGTAGAGAGTTGTCATCAAGGCCCTCCGGATATCAGAGATATTGTCCTCAGTCATCCTGACAGAGCTGAATCAAGCCCTTGTTTTTTTTACATCTACCATGAGATTTGAATGAAGCTTCAATTATAGTGTGTTGGTCACTTCATAAGGGGCCCTATGCAAATGTTTCTGCTTTGATGAAAGCACCCTAAATATTAGATGGGTCTATGCTACTGAGATACAACATTTCAATTTTTGGTTTTTGCTTTTACAAATCATAATTTTCAGTTGTTTTGGTGTGATTTGTTCATTTGAACGGAAACAGAAATAATAATTCCAGAATGTATGATTTACTGCAGAAAAAGAGGTGTTCTCTTAACATGGAGTTTTTTGGTCCTTGTACATTCCCATGGTTTTGTGAGTAAGAATGTGTATATAGCCTTGGAACAGTTTGAGCTAGTGTTGTAAATGTTCTAATCATCTTTATTTTTAGTCATATCTGCAGGTACATGCAAAGGAGTAGGAGCCTTTGTGGAGCACAAGATAACTCGATAAAAGACCTCCCAAGTCGCTTGTCTTTGCCCAAGGTGTAATAGAGTGTCATTCTGTGCCATTTCTGTTAAAATAACTTGGGAACATTAAAACATTTGGGACTGGCTCCACCATCATTATGGGATTGCAATTCTGCCTGCCGCCCCAGTGGGCTCTGTGAGCCCATTAGAAGTGGGGTGGAATCCCCCCTATGTTTCCCTCTGACAGCATGTATTGTAATACGGCGGTCGGAGGGAAACCATTGATGTCAGGCAGAAAGCCTCTGACTAGCTGTCAAATGGCTTTCCACCCAACATCATAATCAGACCTTAAGTCTTTGTTATTTATATTGAGCAACTAAAAGTTTGACATTGAGACAGGTGCAGTGCTCTATTGCATACCAGTTTAGTACGGGGCTGCTGTTTTCCTACAAGGCCAGGCTCTGTGTGTGAGACCCCAGTTGGGTATTTCCCCCTGGACTTCTATACATCTCTTTCTGCCTGCACTGTTTCACAGGGCTAGCATGATAAAAATGTCTCTTTGATAACTGGGGCAGTGTGTGATGTATTCCATGTGATTATAGTCGTACTTATGAGTATCCATACTGAAAATTCATAACCCTTAAAATAAGAATTAAACTTTGTGTGACAATATGTACTAAACACACACTATCCAAATGTATAAAACTTAAGCAACACGTATTATACTGTGACCATCATCATATACCAATAGCAGAAAGCACTGGCACAAACTGTTTGGGGACCCTAGGCCAGGAAGGTATGATGAACAGTTGTTCGCTGTGCACCAATAAAATATTATTTTAGGTGCCACAACCGCACTTATTTTGAATTGAGTTCAGTGCACAATTAAATGCATAAACAGATTTACAGATGATCTAATTATGTAAATGTATAACAAAAAAAGGCCGAGAACTATGAGGTTCATTATGATGGCGGGCGGATCTCCACCGCCCGGCTGGTGGTGGCGATCCGCCTGCCATCACAACATGATTTACCCCCTGTCATAATACTATGGCGGGGGTTCCGCAGTGGACGGAAATTCCGTCCGCCGCTTTTCCCTGGTCAGCAATCGTCACGATTGCCGGCCGGGCGGAACAAGCCCACAATATGATGGTTGCGGTGGGTATGCCTTTCCATGGCAGAGACTCCGCCAAGGAAAGGCATACGGGATATGACTTTTGGGGCCCATAAGCACAAGGTGGCAGGCACCACGCGGTGCCTGCCACGTTGTGCATGGCAATACACAACTTGGGATTTCAACATTGAGTAAGGTGCTGCAGCCAGCAGCAACATCCGCAATGTTAATGTACCAGGATGCAACCACCAGTGTGGCGGGCGCATCCAAATAGAGTGGGCGGGACGGGCGCACCTATGGCGGACAGTCCCAACCCCTATGTCTATGAGCTAAAATCGTTTTTTTTAATGATAAATGAATGAAACCAAGTTCCAAGTTAGCTATTGAGCCTTAAACACATACACACTCCCAGTGAATTGTTTTGTTTCTCGTTAATAATGGATACACTTTATTGCACTTTCTAAATTCACAGACTCATTGGGAGATCAATATTGCATCATGCCAACACTATAAAATCATATTGTGATTTATTTTTTCATGTTGTTCTTCTCCCTAAGCAATTAATGAGCCTTCAAAAATCTACCTAATGGATTCTGGAGTAGGCATGATGACTCCTTTCCCACTGGCATTCCAAAGTCCACGTAACACAGCATTTATACTCAACTTTGATTACTGGCCACTGGATCCTTTTATGGTAAATATAGAGTATTATTTGAAAGTACATTTTGCACATAGTCTGTTTTTATCATCTTTTTTCTTTCCTTTTGCCATCCATCATTCCTATTCATAGCCCAATCCCCACCTTGCACTGAAAATGTAATTTCCTTTCTTTTATCCCACATCCCTGTACCTCCGGAAGCAAAGTCAAGAACTCCACTGAAAGGCTGGAGTGGGAGCTAAAACAGTCCTCTGTACCTTTAATTGAGCCTGTATTTACAAAGATTGTGCATGATAATTAAAGTCAAAGTTGATATGTTTCAATTACACTTTGTAGGCACAGTGGGCCTGATTCACAAAAAGCCTCCGCACTCGTGGCGAAGGCTCCGCATTTGTGGTAGAATCTCCACACTCATGGCTGGATCTCCACAATGAGGAACTGAAATGTGGAGATCCCACCACCAGTGCACAGATACCACCATGACTGTGGATCCGCAATTACGAGTGTGAATGTTCTTTATGAATCAGTTATATGGTGTTTTTTGTTTTACAAAGACACAAATGTAATTGAGGCTAAATGAAATGTACTGGCTTCATTAGGAGGTCATTGACGAATTATATCCCCAACTAATGATGTTTCATTTTTAAGTGACGTGAAACCAGAATAGTTTTGAGATGCTAAAATACCATTGTAAATTAAATTTGAATCTCAATACTGAAACCTGTCAAAGGCCCACTATTACAGAATAAAGCCTTGTGCCCTCTGAAACATTTTGAGATGGCCACGCAGCTATTATAATGGAAAGCCTACTTTGTGTATGCATCATAGTTTTTGGTTGAACCACCCACACCCCCAGCACTGTGCAATCCCCAATGACTACCTATGTCTGAGGTGGCAAAGAAACATTGTGCATTGATGGATCCACTTGGCAAATTCAAAATGATGAATCGCAACTTTAAGATGGAACCTATAGCCTCTAGCAAGGGAAGTAGGAAGACCTCTATGTGCATCACTCCTGGCGGGGATACACAGACAGAAACCCTTTGAAGGACAGAGGAGATGGGTCCCTGAAAAGAACAACACCGCAGCTCCAAGATGGTGCTTGGTGCCTCCATTAATGGAGAACTCCTAGGGTGAAGCACCCACAATATGCTGCCCCAGGCAACAGCTTGCGCTGAAAAATACCTGTTGCAGGAGGGAATTGGAGCTGTTCTAATAACAAAAAGCCAATTGGACAGAACCTCTCACCCCATTCCACCCTGAGAATCATCATTACAAGACTGGCCATTGTGAAGGTAAGAGAAAGATATTGCATGGTGCAAAGACAATAACCCATAGTGGGAGAGACATGAGTGAATCCTGCACCAGAAACAGGGCACCAGGATTTTTTACTGATGTTATACTGTGTGACCCTTCTGGGGCACAGGTGACCAAAAGTCAATTTCAAAAGCTTTTTATTCGATTTGTACATACAAATCATACAAGCATAATAAGATACATAGTTAAAATATTGAAATCTCCATATGAACACAAATAAGAAAGGAGGTAGGAAGATGTGCATAGGCTAGTGTGCAACAATTAAAAAGTAATCTTGCCTTTTTAAATCAACATACTGTTTCAAAAATACAGGACATTCATAAATGAACAGACAGGAAATCAGTCAGGTTTACTTGATAGACATTTCCTGGCAGCTGTACATTTCAATTTAAATAATCATAACATACTGTGGACATCAACGGATAAAAATAATACCTTAATTACAAAAGTTGATATAAAACTTGGAAACATGTATATACAGACAGGAATGTAAAAGGTAATAGCAGCATAATACAATTCCTGGCAGCTGTATAACATAAGTACAGACAGGTAGGTATAAAAAAAATATTATAGTACAATACTTTTCCTGGCAGCTGTACACTTTAAAATAAAAGTAGCCAGAAAAAAGCAGATCTCCTCATTCTCTAATGAGGATAAAAGTATCAATGCAGTTTTTGTGGTACAAATATTATACTTTATAAAAATAGGTTTAAGGTATTTTAACCTAAGAAAATGAAAAAATTTACAGAAAAGTAAAAAATGGCAACTACTCTGGCGGGAAGTACTGTCGCACGGGCAGGGTGTCTCTGATCTGGCTCTTGTGTTTGTAAATGCAACCAAATGGTGAACAATACCCAATCTGACACGTGTTAAAACATACTGATGAGAGGGACGAGTCACGTACACAAGGTAGGGTTGGAGCCCCGAAATTAAATTCAGATCTTTATAAAATTTCACTGTAATAAGATTACCAGAAATGTTATCTCGCTCTGCCTTTTGAAAATTTAAAAACGTCGTCTTAATTTCTTTTTTTGGAATAGAAACAACTTCTTCTGGCTCACGGAACACATCGACATTAAAAAGAAGGAGATACCAGCGATGGATGTATCTCAACCACTGTATGCGTGAAGAATGGTGCAAACCTATACAGTCAAGAATAATATCTTGAGTGAATCGAGTCTCTGGCTTAGCCCAAATAGAGCGCCACAGTAAAAGTGGCCGAACTGCTGCTAAGTCAGAAATGAACTCGACCCCGACCTCTTCATGGATCAGTTGAACAGAGGCAGAAGGAGGAACACATAACAACCTCCTTAGAAACTTATTTTCCTCCTTCTGCAGGGATGGACCCTCGCTGTGGCCCCATACACCTGCCCCATACAGTGCAGAGGAGACACAACAAACGTTATATATGTTCATCATGTCTGAAATGCTTCGTGAGCCAAGTTTAGAGGCAAATCGAAAAATACTGCTAGTAGACCGCAGCATTTTTAGTCTGATAGAATCAAATTCCGAGGTCCAGGTCCCACTATTATTGTATGTAATTCCTAGATAACAAAAGGACTTAACATGAGTCAACTTTTCTTTATCCAGGAAAAAGGTATGCTTTGACTGCTTTGCTGCCTGACCGCATGACATAACATACGTCTTGGTTTTGTTCACTCGGAGCCTCCTAACTTGGATAAACTGCATAAAATTATCAATCAAACGCTGGAGACCAATCTGTGTTCGAGATAAAAGAACAGCGTCATCCGCATAAAGTAACAGCGGGACAGGTTTTCCACCAATCAGAGGGGCGTCTGCTGGGATGTCAACCAAGGAGCGGTCGACATCATTGATAAAAAGGGAGAATAAAAGCGGAGCCAGAACACATCCCTGGCGTATGCCCCGAGACACTTTAAAAAACGGGGTGCATTCGCCTAGGGTGCCATAGCGGACCTTACAGGAGAGTTTTTCATAAAGTCTAGCTAAGAAGTGGACGATTTCCCTCGGTGCCCCTGCATCAAGCAAAACCTCCCAAAGAATAGCGTGATTAACCAAATCAAAAGCGCTACTCAAATCAGCAAAACATAAAAAGAGGTTGCCATTTTTGGCCACAGTATATTTATTAATTAAAAGGTCCAAATTTACACATTGATCCAATGTGCCCAAACCTTTCCGAAAGCCGTATTGGACTCTAGTTAAAATATTTGAATCAGTTGCCCAATCTTCTAGCCTTTTGAGCAAAATCCTACTCATTACCTTTACAGAGGCGTCCAATAATGAGATTGGCCGATAATTGGAGGCCTCTGATTTATTACCTTTCTTGTGTAAGGGGATAATAACCGATTGACCCCAGGTAGATGGGAAATTAGTTTCTGCCGCACAATTAAATATCCTCGCCAGGATGGGAGCC
The DNA here is from genome assembly GCF_964261635.1 of Lissotriton helveticus. Lineage (NCBI taxonomy): Eukaryota > Metazoa > Chordata > Amphibia > Caudata > Salamandridae > Lissotriton > Lissotriton helveticus. The sequence goes on from NC_136068.1 coordinate 1,433,920,247, forward strand.
CACAGAACTGGTTCATCTTTGTATAAATCCAGCGGGACCCCATCAGGGCCAGGGGCCTTGCCTCCTTTGCTAATAGAAATTCCTTCATGGCTTTCTTCTAATGTTATTCCCAACGGGAGAGGTAACCAAGGGGTAGACTCACGTGACAATGACTCAAGGGATAACCCTTCCGGATTAAAAATTTTTGAAAAGTGACTGACCCAATCGCTGCATGCCACATGTGATGTTAGTTCTGGAACATCTTCTTTATTGAGAAAAGGGCTGTTAATTGTTTCCCAATAAAGTTTGCAGTTTTTGGTCTCGGCTGCTTCCTTCAACTTATCCCACGCCTCAGTCTGTAATACCCTTTTCCTATTAATGATTGCTATTTTATATCTAGCCCTGAGATATTTTATATCCTCCTTATCACGTGGTTTGGTACCTAAAGCTTTCTTTAGTTCTCGGAGGGCGACTATACAGGTCTTATCAAACCACCCCTGCTTCGGACCATTATTGGATGACGGGGCCTTAGTAAAAATACCATCAATAATACTATTCATGGAGACAAAGTGGACTAATAAGCAACCTGGGTCACAATCATTATCTAGACAGCAACTAATTTGGTTCTTACAGCTAGTAAGAACCTCCTTCTGCTTAGCCTTAGAATTAATTCCAGTCCATTTAATCCTTAGACCCTTCGGTCTTATGGGTACTAGGTCAGTAGAGCATTTTCCACTTGAAACTGACGAGGTACCATGCCCTAAGAGGGTAACACGGATGCTGTTATGGTCACTGAGACTTTCTTCATTTACATACAAATCGATAAAGTCTCCACTGCTAGACAAAAGAATATGATCTATAAATGATCCTGCGTCTCTTCCTGTAAATGTGGGGCATGTTATTGCCTGGTTATTTGTGTTACAGTTTAACAGGGTCATGTCTAGTGTGACTAGCATGTTATTTAGTGTAGAACCGTAACTGCAATGTTGGAAGTGAGGAGAATCCTCCCTCACTCCCGGACCCCCCCAGTGACTACTCATAGCCGCTCCGAAGCCACAGATATTCCCATTAGACAAATGGCAGGGCTGCAAATTAAAGTCCCCTGCCCAAACAACCTCAGCCTTTCTTTTCGAAATGCCCAAGGCCTTGGCAATTTCCTTTTCTAGAGGCGGTAGAATATCTCCTCTGGTGGCATCAAAAATATTGTTGTAGAAATTTACTACAACTAAATCAATACTCTTCCTACACTCTACCCTTATAACTTGACTATGGGTCCCAACTGTCGTACTGCTTTTGACCGTACAATCACACAGCTTGGTGGACAAAAGCATCAAAAGGCCCCCCTTAGCCCTGCCCGAACTAGATTTGGTGGCTTTAAGACAATGAGATACGTACCCTTCGATGTTAATGAGGTCCAGACACCACGTTTCCTGCAAAAGGATTAGGTCCAATCCCTCCCCAATAAATCTGGTCCAGAAGGGTGTACCTATTTTACTGGCAAGGCCAGCAATATTCCAGGAAATAAGGGAGAGTCCTGCTGGTTTACCAGTATCGCCAACAATAGTCAACTCTGGCTGGATTCCACGTGGTAGAATAGGACCATCTTCCCGGGGGTTGCTATCTGGGCCTAATCTAGGAGTAACGGTAGGTGTACATGCATCAAGGCTATCCCTATTTTCTATATGCGAGAGGGGTATTAATGATGACACTATTGGAAATTCAGGAGGTGTGGGAAAAAGTATGACTAGAGGAACACTCTCCATATCTAATTTAGACGTAGAGATGTTAGAATCTAAAGCTTTAATAAAGCTGAGTCAATCTACCTCGTCTAACACAGCATATCTGTTAGGATGGGCAAATTGCGAGTACGAGGGATCTTGGGAAGGAGGCAGGTCCTGCCATGTTTGTTGCCACTGGGGTTTAACTGATTGTAGGGGCTGAAAAGGTTGCTGCCACTGATGGGCAAACTGATATGGAGGTGGTGGAAAGTGAGGAGGTTGTTGCCATTGAGGATTAACATGGTGTGGGGGAAAAGATAAGGCATGTGATGGCTGCTGCTGAAAACTGGCATAATGTGGGAAAAAAGGAGAAGGGTGTGGTGGTTGCTGCCAAGGTTTAGTAATATGTTGCGGGGGATACACAGATCCTCTATTACTTGAAAAAGTAGTACCAGGAGGATTTGGTCTTGATGACATAGGAAGAAAATGGGACAAAGGGAGTGGATTGATTTGGGTAGCAGGACCACTGTTGGGTGCATTACATATGTAACTAGCTGCCCCTATATCCCTAAAATTAATTGTAATTACATCCCCTACTATTGTTTTCTTACTTCTGCCCACCCAGTCCCCTCTACGCACAGTAAGAATTTCACCGTTCATATTATTAGGTAGAGGTTTATGTAAGTGGAGCCACTGAGCACATTTATTCCTTAACTCAACAAAAGTTTCTTTTGCTCCCTCCTTCAGTGGGGGAACTGCTGTCAACACGACCACAAAAGGGGAGACTTCTGGTGGCAGATTAATTGACTTAAAACGTGCCTGCTTTGTCTTAAAACCTTCAGTCTTATTTGTAGGGGGAGGTACTAAAGGGGTATTAGACTTTCCTACGACGTCTTTTACTTGAGGAATAGTGGTTTTATTACCAACGACAGAGTGTTGGTGAGTCGGAATAGAACCCACCACCTTCGGAGTAGATAAAGCTGTGGATTGGACAGAATTATTCCCTGTTTGTGACAGATGAGATAAAGCTGGATTCCCGGGGACTATAGATACTTGTACATTATTTAATACATCTTTAGGAGGCTGGACACAGGATGAGCATTTAGGGGCTGCTTCTGTGGTCCCTTGTGGCTGAACAGGCCCTGGCCCGTTCGACTTATTTGGCCATTTCGAGTGCATTAAAGACGTGAGCCTGTCAAGTTTGGAAATTAGAGGCTTAATTTGTGCTGCTATTGTGGCCTCAAGGTCCAGTTTTAGATCTGTTACCATATTTTGCACCCAGCAGGGTATACCTGGTGCCAGTTGCGGGGTAGGTGATATCAGATTGTGGTTCCTAACTGCAACTTTTACTTTGTTTTTACTCTTGGATGTAACTTTTGGGGGAATGATAACCCTTCCCCCAGAATCTATAAGTACAGGGGCTGTTTCCACATCAGTTAACCCACCCAGACTTGGCTCCGCTTTGCCAGGTGACTGACAGGCTTCTAGATCTGGAGTGGCCTCCAGATCAGTGAAAGACGGATCCAAGTCTGATAGGGCTACCGATAAATCAACAGCATTCGGTACAGTCAGTGCGCTAGTAGTAGGCATGGTTAAGGGTAGAGAACAATTATTCAGTAACTGCTGGGCAGGTGATTTGGCATTTGCAAGAGAACCCAAGGACGAGCGCTTTTTTCCAATAAAACAATGCTTTTGTCAATAGTCTCATTCACCCGTGAAATAAAGTGATCTATGGGTCCAGTCACCTGAGCTACCACCGTAGCTTTTTTGTACAACTTCTAGTTCTGTTGCGCATGGCCGACATCTGTAGTGCAAGGACAATAGAAGATGGTGATGTAGCTGGAGGGCGGCCACTAGAGTTTCAATACACAAATTGAAGAGACAGTTCCGCCTACCTTAGCAATTGGTTGGGGGCAATAAGACAGGGGTTCAGGGCCAGGGCCGTCCTCTGCCGTCCTTGAACGGCCTTAAACGGCCCGCTCTTTGCCCGGTCTTCGCCCCGGCCTTTGCCCCGCGCGCGTCCCGCGTGCGCGCTGTCCGTACAAGTTATAAAGAAGAGACAAGAGGAGTGGGCGGGAAGAGGACCAGCTGCGGCCGATCCACGCCGCTAGGAACGCTGGTCCTCGCAGTCCCGCCTCTGCCCTTGTGGACCAGATGACAGCTTGCACGAGGGCGCGTTGGTGCTCAATGCACTTGGAGGGAGGCAGGAAGGTTATTCCCCAAAGTAAGTCTCAGCCTGCGAGCGGCACCCGCGGAGCGGGGGCCGCGAGGCGTGGCAGAATGGGCAGCTAACAGCTACACAGGAACAGCGCTTCTTGGCAGAAAGGGTCCCAAGGCTCACTCGCTCCACACAGGTTTTGAAGGGGAGGAGGAGGGGGCGGGAAGAGGACCAGCTGCAGCCGATCCACGCCGCTAGGAACGCTGGTCCTCGCAGTCCCGCCTCTGCCCTTGTGGACCAGATGACAGCTTGCACGAGGGCGCGTTGGTGCTCAATGCACTTGGAGGGAGGCAGGAAGGTTATTCCCCAAAGTAAGTCTCAGCCTGCGAGCGGCACCCGCGGAGCGGGGGCCGCGAGGCGTGGCAGAATGGGCAGCTAACAGCTACACAGGAACAGCGCTTCTTGGCAGAAAGGGTCCCAAGGCTCACTCGCTCCACACAGGTTTTGAAGGGGAGGAGGAGGGGGCGGGAAGAGGACCAGCTGCGGCCGATCCACGCCGCTAGGAACGCTGGTCCTCGCAGTCCCGCCTCTGCCCTTGTGGACCAGATGACAGCTTGCACGAGGGCGCGTTGGTGCTCAATGCACTTGGAGGGAGGCAGGAAGGTTATTCCCCAAAGTAAGTCTCAGCCTGCGAGCGGCTCCCGCGGAGCGGGGGCCGCGAGGCGTGGCAGAATGGGCAGCTAACAGCTACACAGGAACAGCGCTTCTTGGCAGAAAGGGTCCCAAGGCTCACTCGCTCCACACAGGTTTTGAAGGGGAGGAGGAGGGGGCGGGAAGAGGACCAGCTGCGGCCGATCCACGCCGCTAGGAACGCTGGTCCTCGCAGTCCCGCCTCTGCCCTTGTGGACCAGATGACAGCTTGCACGAGGGCGCGTTGGTGCTCAATGCACTTGGAGGGAGGCAGGAAGGTTATTCCCCAAAGTAAGTCTCAGCCTGCGAGCGGCTCCCGCGGAGCGGGGGCCGCGAGGCGTGGCAGAATGGGCAGCTAACAGCTACACAGGAACAGCGCTTCTTGGCAGAAAGGGTCCCAAGGCTCACTCGCTCCACACAGGTTTTGAAGGGGAGGAGGAGGGGGCGGGAAGAGGACCAGCTGCGGCCGATCCACGCCGCTAGGAACGCTGGTCCTCGCAGTCCCGCCTCTGCCCTTGTGGACCAGATGACAGCTTGCACGAGGGCGCGTTGGTGCTCAATGCACTTGGAGGGAGGCAGGAAGGTTATTCCCCAAAGTAAGTCTCAGCCTGCGAGCGGCTCCCGCGGAGCGGGGGCCGCGAGGCGTGGCAGAATGGGCAGCTAACAGCTACACAGGAACAGCGCTTCTTGGCAGAAAGGGTCCCAAGGCTCACTCGCTCCACACAGGTTTTGAAGGGGAGGAGGAGGGGGCGGGAAGAGGACCAGCTGCGGCCGATCCACGCCGCTAGGAACGCTGGTCCTCGCAGTCCCGCCTCTGCCCTTGTGGACCAGATGACAGCTTGCACGAGGGCGCGTTGGTGCTCAATGCACTTGGAGGGAGGCAGGAAGGTTATTCCCCAAAGTAAGTCTCAGCCTGCGAGCGGCTCCCGCGGAGCGGGGGCCGCGAGGCGTGGCAGAATGGGCAGCTAACAGCTACACAGGAACAGCGCTTCTTGGCAGAAAGGGTCCCAAAAGTCAAATAGAAGCAATTGAAGCAGGAGGGCCTTCTAATAGGCTGTGTCAAAGAGCAACACTTTGAGATATTCTTGGTCTGTGCGAATTGGAACAGTATGTGTGACTGATGTGTTATTGGAAGGAATTGCGCTGCAGCAATGATCACAGAGTCCACCAAGCTTTGGCCACGGAATTGTGAAAAGTAACTCTGCTAAAGAAGTGTAACCCATACAAGGGTTATAGGGCACAAGTGACATCAAACTCCATTGAAAATTATGCTTATTATTTGAGGTATTACACTGTTATTGCATTCTGCATTCCTTCGCTTGGATGATTTTCTGTATACCTTACTGCCAGGAGAAAGAGCCGCAGGTCAACATACTATGGTGATATACAGAATATTGAAGAGCATCAATGTCAGTTTGAAGCAACCTCAACGTAGCTCAACAGAGCAGCTGCTCTGTAGATGCAATAATCTTGCAATGGAAGGCCCATTCCATGGGAAGTATAGTAAAACTCTCCAAGTCTAAGAGTGTTAAGACAATGAAACAAGGCATTTTAAATGGGTATCTCCATCAGTCATTGACATTGGACGATATGAAAACCAAGGTTTAAGTACGTGTAAAATGGAGGTACCAACACAGCCTCATACTATTGCTAAAAGCATAAGCTGCCTTTCAGAACAAGTTTTGAATACAACCACATGAATGAGACTAGAAGGATCAAGTACACTGTAGACAAAAATAAATATTGGGTATGATGTCATCATTTTCTCTGGAAGAATGTATGTTATATGATGTGAGAATACAAGAGACAATTTATTTCATAGCCACCATTGTCTCCTTTTCAGAGGTAACCAGTCTCTATATGTTCAGTTAACCCAATACTAGCGTAAATGAACTCCAGGTACAGATAGACCTTCCATTTGCCTTCTGCTGGACTGGCAATGGGCTAGTAAAGAAATTGTGAAGACAATTGTGGAAGATGTAAAGATTGTCAAAGGAATAACCTAATGAGACAACTAAGACCTTTGAAGGAAACAAACCTGATCAGAACTAGTCTTCACACATGGGGTTAAATACTAGTTCTGATCAGCTGGTATTAGAGTAAAATTATTGATGCATTAAACAGAAGGAATAACACCCAAATTTATCCAGGGGTCCAGAGGGGTTTGGCAGTTTCATGTGAGAATTCAGGAAACTAAGAAGATTTGCAGATTTTCAGGGGACCAGAGGAATTTGACAGTTTAATGGGAGAATGCAGAAAACTAAGATCAAAGCATAGCAATATCTGCTGGTCACTCCATGCCAGGATCAAAAAGAAGGCAAATGATATACAAATTGATTAGTTCATATCGTCTTTATCTCTTTGTGATTTGAAAAGCAGTTATTCTATACCTATTACCGTGCCCCACATACCAATTTGCTTGATGTATGTTAAAAAATGGGGTTATAGAGCATAATCTGTGATTATAATCACTATAAATGTTAATGGTTGTCTACAATTGATGTTTTGTTTTGTTGTTGAGAAGGAACAGCTGGTGTGAAAGGTTTGTGACTTCACTCAAAATGGATGTACAACATGAAAATTAAATATAATGCATCACTTTTTTCATAGAAAAGAGATATGGGTCTCATAAATAGTACTGTTTTGCTGTCACAAAGTCTGCGATTCTCAAACTCACAATTTGCGAACACATAACAGCGGGTCACCGTAAACTAAAGTACCTGATGAGTCAGAAAAATGTTCTTGATTTCTAAAACATCTTTTGTGACTCATTCCAAATACCAAACAGATGAAAGTGTCAAAGGGGCCTCTCCCGCCTATTTGAAATTCGCAATTAAATGTATCAATGTTTGAGACCATAATTTCGGTTGCAACCCATTAAAAATATACAGACTTTCCGGGCTGGATGCTAACTCATTCACAGATAGGCACCCTTGGGGAAACAGGCCTTTTCCAACAAAAAATTATTTTTTGAAAGGATGTTAAATTTACTATTCTAATATTAATCCCCCAAACAATGGGTATAGTGGTTATAATTCGGGCAGAGGTAACATTTTCTTTTTAAACTACAGGCTCATCAACATGGGGGAAAGCACATTTAGGGGCTCATTAGGATTGCAGATAATCCACATCCTACGGGCCGGCGGAAGCCACGGCCGGCCCAGAGGATGCGGATTATCCGCTGCGGACTGGAGAAAGACCCCCCGCCAGATTAGGATGGCTGGGGGATATTTTTTCAGTCCGCAGCTTTTCCGCCGCGGTCGCCTTCCAACCGCGGCGGAAAAGCTCTAACATGGCTAGCGGTGTCTATCAGACACCGCCAGGCACATTAGGATGTTGGCGGGCCTATGCCTTTCCACGGCGGCATTTCTGCCGTGGGAAGGCATACGGTCTTTTCTTTGGGGGCCCGTTGCAGGCCCCCAGGGGTGAAGGGGGGGTGGGGTTGCACATGGGGGGTACCTATGGTACCCCCCTGCCTTTGCGTGCACGAAGCAGCAGGCACCACGCGGTGCCTGTAGCTTCGTGCACGCAAAGGAAAACATGTTTTTTTTAACATTGCGGCGTGTGCTGCTTCAAGCAGCACCCGCCGCAATGTTAAAAATACAGGATGTGACCGCCAGGGTGGCGGTCACATCCTAATTGGCACGGAGGGACCGCCGCTGCCCCTGCGGACGGTCCCTCCTCCTCTTGGATGCGGACGGACGCAGGTCCGTCCGCCATCCTAATCAGCCCCTTAATTTGGAGAGGTAGGATTTAGATTTATTGTTTTAACTCCTGTTCCAGAACCATTGGTGAAAGTGCTTTTTTTGGAAATGGGAGGGGGAGGGATTTACTCTTCAAACTCCAGTCATAGAAATATTGGGCAAATCACATTTATATGGGAGATGATATTAAATATTCTAACTTTACCACTCCAACAAACATAGGTGAAAATGCATATATTTAGAAAATTCAGAGTTAGTATTTCTGCTCCAGGCCCACAAACATTGGAGAAAAATGCATATATTTTGGTATTAGAATTACTTTTCTAAAACCAATCCATTAAATAATGGGGGAATATGCTTATATTTGGGCAGCCTTGCAAATAAATAAATACAATTGAGAAAATCTGAATCTGAATTTGGTTTTGTAGTTTGATGTCAAAAAGTATACTTTTTTTTAAAAACATTTAAATAGTAAGAAAAAATTAAATACAATGTAAATTGCACATATAATGATTATTTACACAATGTAAATATGAAATAGCAATTATTATTCATAATAAACAATCAATATGCATTGCAAATGAATAAATATAATCAAAAAATCTGGATCTGAATTATAATTTTTCATGTGATGTCTAAAAATATACATTTAAAAAAAGAATATTTAATATGTAATAATACAATTTCAATAAAAAGAAAGTTATACATGAGATACTTATTAACACAATGTAAAAATAAAATACAACTGATATTCCTTGTAAACATACTATATAATCATATATTCATACAATGCTCCCCAAAAAAAAACACAGTTTAAATATTTTTGGAAAATATCAAATTCATAAAGAGCAATTATTTATTTAAAATTGATTTATCAATTTCTCAAAATCATAATATTAATTCAAGTTAAAAGCATATCATCTAATAATGAATAACATTTCATATTAATTAACATACATTTTACATAAAACACCTCCCATCTAAAAGTCTAAAACCTCAAATAATAGAATAATTGAACACATTTGCAAATTTAACTAATATTAAGCACATTAAAATAGTACATATATAATTTACCAAGCAAATATAGTTGGTTAAAATATATTTAATATGCAACAATATGCACTAATACCAAATAAGCCAGAAAGAAATGTATATATACTTAATTATCACTTTCAAACGTTAAGAATAATTGTAAGTAGCTTGGTGGTCAAATAATATTGGATATTCCATCTTCTAAAAACAACACACCCATTCAATTCTCCGGTAAATAATTAGCACAAAAGAACGAATACTAGAAATTGATGTTAAATGCACATTTCAACTAAAAACTACCAACCCAATCCCACGATAGACCCCAACACATAATAATCATAATAATTAAAATGATATAAAAACTGTGATTACATTTATATATGTAAATATTATAACTTAAAGAAATAAACTCTCCAACGTGTAAATTATTGTTAAAAAAAAAACTAAAACTCATATGTGTACCATTGATGTTTGTTTCCTCGATGTTTTTGTAATCATGATATGTGGGCCAGTACATTATGGTTTCAAGATATTTCTGAAAGAGTATGGATATATAATATCCATACCCATATTTGAAAGCCTCTTGGTGAGAGCCATAGACGCTGGACTGGTCAAATAGATCTCTTTGTATTTCTCAGCACTGTGACCCCTTTATATCCTTCCCCTTTCTGATCTACAAACATTTCTAACAAGATGCATGTTTTCTCTCTGATTTAGACAGTCACCAGGGCTGAAGCGTATTGCTCTGCAAACAACATACCTTTTCCCCATGTGGTCATTCCAGAAGGGGATGAATTAAACCCTTCTGAAGCCTGCTACATATTTGAGGAGGCAAATAAGCCGTTAGTGATTCACATTCCACTTTTTAACAAGCAAAATAGCGGAGGTAAGGATTTGACAACAGCAGTTAAATTGTGTATTTGTGCAGTCGTGTAACATTTAAAGTGAAAGCAAGTCCTGGTTATTGACTGATCCAGGTTATTGACTGATGTGTGACTCTTGAAGAAGAGAGGCAGTACTTGTGGCACAGGGATGCAGTCAACTTTTATAGAAAATTCTTCACCATGAGTTTGGTATAAAACATACTTTGAGAAAATAAACCTGTTAAAACTATAATGCCTGCTGTTGGTTTGACATTTATCTGCATATCGTTCTTGATAAGTTCCAGAAACTCAAATCACTTCACCTGTAATGTGGTTTGACTTTGTAGTAGCTGAACTCTAGCTCTGGTGTCTCTAGGTTTCTAGTAACCAAACATTTGTTTGCTGTGTGCACAGAGCGTTATACTGAGTTCATCTAAGGAGTACGACTATCTTGTTTCACCTTTAATTCAATCATGAATATTGTTTGATTCCTTATAATGTGTGGCCTTCGTGCCTCCTGGACACCCTTTTTCTTGCATAAAAAGCCACTCCTTACCTCCTGTTTCATCAACAACTCCCTATAACAGAATTGTCATGAACACATAGGGCAGGAGAGAGTTTGTAAGGAATCCAAGCGAGAGAAGGGCTCATAGTAATGCAATTACCTTAAGTAATCAAAGCATTACCCCCTCAAGCTGAATGCTTGGATTTCTTACAATGTGAGATGTAGTAAATGCTGAAAGAAAGCTAGAACAACTGAGAAAATTGCAAAACCCTTTATTGCCAGGAATAAAAAAGATGCAGATTCAGGACCCTGAGTGAATCACCCAAGTGCCCACCCTATAAATTTCAGACAAGGAGGTTCCCTGACACTCTGCTAGAGAAGCTGGCAACAATCATGTTGACCTGCCGTGTACCCCTAAAGGTTTCTCCTTTACCTGCCATGCTAAAAAGCTTCCCTGTGTATTCCCTTTCTTCATACACTGTCTGAAGATAAGTCCTACGCGCTTCATCCATAATAGAATTCTCTCATTTGTGTTTTTGCCTGGAGTAACTCTTGCTTGGTATTTGGATCCCTATTCTTAGTGTACTCCTGGTTCTCATGGGCAAGTCTTACTTCAATCTTCATTCTTTCCTCTTTTTTTGCCCTTTGTTGCGGGATTTCTTTCGAGGTGATTTTGCCTTTTAGCGTAGCCGTAAATGCGTCCCAGAATACATTAATTGGGGTGGATTCTTTATTTATATAGAAAAAGGCGGTAATCTCATTGGCTATTTCTGTGCACCACAGCTCATTTTCTAAATGGAATTTAAATGGAATTTATTAAAATAGCATCTTCTCTGAACATTCCCGTCCCCGCTTCCGTCAGCGATTTCCATTTTAATTAGGGCATGATCAGAAAAAGCATTTAGAATATGATCATACTTATGACAGAGAGATTGTATGAGGTCAAGAAGAAATCTATTCGAGATGCCGAATCAAATTTTGCAGAATAGCAAGAGTATTCCCGCTTCCCTGGGGTTTTAGGGCGCCAATTGTTTACGATATAGATTGTCGACCCTTCAACCCTAGTAGTGATGAGATCAGCCACCAGATCACCACAATCCTCAACACATCAATTACCAAAGCCAACTTCCCCGATGCCTGGAAATACTCCGAGGTCCGAACCCTCCTCAAGAAACCCTCTGCAGATCCCAACGACCTCCAGAACTGTTGCTCCATTTCACTTTCCCCCTTTCCTACCACTTTCCTACCAAAGTCCTGGAGAAGGTCATTAACCTCCAACTCATTGAACACCTGGAGAGAAACAACATTTTAGACCCCTCCCAATCAGGATTCGGCTCCAACCACAGCACCTCAATGGCCCTGTTCACCGTGACAGACAACACTCTCACCCTAATTACATCTGCCTATTAGAGGGAAATCAGCCATACTGATCCTTCTCTCCTTTAACACCATCTCCCACCACGCACTCATCAACCAACTGCTTTAGAATCGGATTCAAAGACAACGCTCTTAGATGGATGGCCTCCTGCCTCTCGGGTGCACAGAGAGGATCCATCTCCCTCCCTTTAACTAACAGCCAAAGCACACCATCTGCTGCATCTGTCAAGGCTCGACCATCAGTCTCATCCTCTTCAACATCTACATGCTACTGCTAGAAGACAATGTCAGAGGCCAGAACATCGACATCACCTCATATGCCTATAAAACCCAGCTCCTCTTACTCTCAGCAGACTCCATTATGTTGCAAACCTATTTTCACAACTACATGCAACATCTCAGCCCGGATGAAAGACAACTGCCTTAAACTTAATATAGACAAAACCAAAGTACGGATTTTTGGCAGTCACACCTCCCTCTGGCACCACTCGAAACTCAGACCCACCCCACTCTGAAAGATCACACCTGCAACCTCAGCATCATCCTAGACAGTGAACTCTATATGAAACAACAGGTCAACACAATCTCCTCAGCCTACTTCCACAGGCTCTGCAGAATTTTCAAATGGATCCCCACTAGAACCAGGAAAACAGTGACACAAGTCAGTTTTTCTCGGTAGTGTAATGTAATGTAATTAATTTGAAAAAAATGAAAAAAACTATTTATATGGGTAAGATAAAAGAGTTATAATATTTATGCATGATGCAAAGGTATGGGCAGTGGGCGGGTATGTATGTTAATGCTTGGGTATGCTTTAAAAAAAATACCAGAGTATTCATTTTAAAGCAATTAATCATTAATAGATTAAACAATATATTTACAAGACAAGATGCAGAAGGTTTGGGGGCTATATGGGTAATTATGTTAATATAAAGGTATTTAAAAAAAATCTTGATATTAATTTCATACCAAATTAATATTTTGGCATGATGCTTGTTAAATAATTAAATACCTGAATTGGATGCAGTAGGCATAGGGCCAGTGAGTGGGACAGTGTGGTAATACTCAGGTATGTTTAAAAAAAAAATACCTGAGTATTAATTTAATTACAATTTATAATTAACAGATTAAGCAATATACTTTCGGGACGGGCGCAGGAGGTTTAGGGGCTATGGGTAGGTAAGCATCTTAATACTCAGATTTTTGTTTAAAGTGAGTATTAATTTGATACCAAACTAATACTTCTGCATGATGCTTATAAAAAATAAAATAATACCAGAACAGGATGCAGAAGGTATAGGGGCAGTGGGTGGGTAAGTGTGTTAATATTCGGGTATGTTTTAAAGAAATAAATACCTGAGTATTAATTTAATGACAAAATATGATAAACAGAAGTAGTTTACTTTCAAGATGGGGAGCAGGAGGTCTAGGGACTATGGGTGGGTAACTATGTTAATATCCAGGTATTTAAAAAAAAGAACCTGAGTATTAATTATATACCAAGTTAATAGTTCTGCATGATGCCTGTAAAATACAACAAATACCGCAACAGGATCCAGAAGGTATGGTGCAGTGGGTGGCTAAGCGTGTTAACCCGTTCCATGCTTGTGACGGAACCACTCCGTCACGAGCCTCGGGTGGGCTGTGCTGGTGATGGAGCGGTTCCATCACGCCCCGCTCTCCGCGCCTGCGCGGCGCTTATTTTGCGCCTGCACTGCGCGTTCTATTGAGAGGGTAGGGCCATGACGTAACCGCTCCGCCACAAGCACTGCCCACCCGAGGTTCGTGACGGAGCGTTTCCGTCAAGAGTACGGGAGCGCCGCGCGGCCCCCCTTTCCCTCTAGCGCTGCAGCGGAATAGCCGCCGCATCTAAGGGGTTAATACTCTGGTATGTTTTTAAAAAAATCAAACACAAGTAAATGATGGACGGATGCTGAAACTTGTCAGTCACAGACCTGGGGGGAAAACATAATCGTTCTTTAGCTCACTTCGCCACCGCAGTTCAGGCCCAGCTATATGTAAATCAGTCTTGACCCTGTGCCTCATGGAACACTCCAGCCCAAACTACCAAGCCAGCTCTTCCCTGAAACAAGCATGATCCAGAAACAAGCATCCTGGGACCGGTTTTGGGGTAACACCCCTTATCAGCCAGGCTAGCTTGAATCCAGTGGCATAGTGAGCAAGAGACCCATGTCAGGGCATACCCTGCCAACTTTGGGCAAACAAAGCAAACACAAGGAGGTGAAATAAAATAAATACCTGTGTATTCCTTTAATCATTTATAATTAAGCAGCATACTTAATACTGGGACGGGATGCAGACGGTACAGGGGCAGTGGGTGGGTAAGTGTGTTACTTAATAACAATATATAATTAATATATTAAATAGTATGTTTTCAGGATGGGGTGCAGGAGTTATATGGGTTATGGGTGGGCAAGCATGTTCATTATCAGGGTCAAAAATAAATAAATCAAGTATTACATTGATGCAAAATTAATAGTTGTGAATGATGCCTGTCAAATAAGTTCAAAATGGGGTGGGATGCACAAGGTATACATTTAAACTATAATAATACAAAAACAGATTGCACTTGGTTTATGAGTAGTACGTCTGAAAGTTTGTGACAATCTTCTGCCCACCAAAAATACTGAAACATGTATTTGTTTTGCAACTGAACAAATTTTAATAATGAATTGAATAGCATTATTTTTACACAAATCTCTTTTAATAAATAAAAACAAAATAAGCTTGATGTTACTCAACTGACCGTATTTTTATAAATTGACATCAAGATGTAAAAAGAAGCGGTTCACACTAAGTTCCTCGATGCATGGTAACAGTGGTCCATTCTTAATTTCCATAACTAATGTAAAATGTAGATCAGCTACTTTTCCTAGAGCAAACAGAGCACATTGGAGCAAGACTAGAGCACATTGGAGCAAGACTAGAGCACATTGGAGCCAGATGGGCAAACGTATCCTAGAGCGCGGCATGTAGGTAACTTAAATTTACATTCATTAAAATATGAAGACGATTTACACTACAGAAGAAGAGAGTGAGGCTTAGTTGCTTGCTTAACTAGCATAATCTATTACCTATACATGTGCCACATCTATAAAAAAAAAGTACAAACTGCATACATACCGTTTCCCAATTTTGGGCGCAAATTCATAACAAGGTCACAATTTAAGTGTTTTTCGAAATGAAAACAATATCTGCAAACAGTTTTTTTTAATAATCTTACTAGGTTCCAAAAGTAAAGCTACATTTTAAGTGAGAAATTTTCTAAAGGGGCGACATAGTGAACAAAAGAAAAACAGAGTAAGAATGTAATTGTTTCTTTAACAAAAACAGGCAAGTAATCTGAAGAAAGAGTAAAGCAAAATATAAAAATGTAGGCAATATTTTCTAGGTAGTCTGCTGGTACAAGAAATCTAAACTGCTCAATTTTAGCAGCTAATCTAATCATTTCTCTACTTTTCTTGGAAATATGAGGCTGCATGCTACCTGGTAAAGACTGTGTCTGACTCATTTCCTGAAACCTCTGCTCTTTTCATAAACTTCTCAAGACATTATAAAGGTTTGAGTGACGTTTGCCAATAGCGGGATTGAAGAAGTTATGACAAAACTCTATGACATTATTTCTTTTTGCCTCACCAGCTAAATGGGTGGAGTAGCAGTTTCAACTTTCAATAGGGAAACGTGGTTTATGCCTACGCCTGAACCTGTTTAGATACCCAATCCAATTAAAAATAGTTAAGAAGATGGGCCAATTTCTGTTTATTTTGTGAAAATTCAATAGTTGCAGTGTAGCACTCATCTACACATTCTGGTGGTAAAAAACACAAAGCAGTATGTTTTTTTTTGGTTCAAATTACATTTTACTTCTCGAAAAACAGTCTTCAAATAAGGCTGTTTTTTTTACGTTACGCCAATATGCCTGTGTGAAATAGAAAAAACAACCTTGATACAAAGAATTTATAGTGTTAATCATTTGTATTTCGAAATCAATATTTATTTTGGGCTGGCTTTTGTTAAGTGTTTTTTCTTTTACAATTGAAAGAAATTCATTGTATGTAGAAGCCTGTTTATCAGGCAGTAATGCATAAATTAGTAGCATGGTGGTCTTGTTACCATCACATCATCGTCAAAATAACTCTATTTGGTTACAAGAAACATAGAAGTTTGAAACAAACACATTGCGTAGATAAAAGCAGACAAAAATAACTATCAATAGAAAAAGTACATACATATTAAAAGGAGATATGAGCCCTGGTGTCAAATACCATAAACATCCATCTCTAGTATCACCCATATAGTAAAGACTGTGTAACTAATTTGTAGAAAACAATTACTCAGAATCTCTTCAGCTATGAAAGTTCAATGTGTTTTCTTATAGACATTGCAACTCTAATAAAATTCATAACAGCAGTGCAGATAGTTACTGTGGACAAAGAGAGTAAAAAAGTAAAACCCCCAATGAAAGTGCATGTCCTTATTTCCCTTAATAATTGGATTAAAAATTGCCCTCTTAGCTCTTTATAGAGGGAACATTATAAAATAAAGTGCAACATTCTCTGTGCTGTCAAATTGTCACAAGGGCAGGATGATAAACTATGAACTCAGCCTGATTGTATCGGAAATGCCACTAGTGCAATGTGTTTAATCAAAACCTAGTCAGGTAAAATCATGCTTGAACGTCAGCAGTAAAAGTTAGGTAAAATGTTTGTTCTCCAGGGGACAAATTTAGGAGATCTGATGCTACCAATTGTGCACGGTGCAGTTGTGCCCTGGCATAGGATGCCTCTTTTATGACATATTTCCCATCTGTGTTAATGCTTGAAGGATTATCATAATAATATCCCAAACCTAACTCATATAGGTTTTCCTTCACAAAGCGAAGCCAGGGGATGGACAGTGCATTATCTAAGTTGGTGCAATCTAAGATAATGATCTTGTGAGAAACTTAGGTCCTCTGATAACCACATAGAAAGCAAGGGGGCAATGGCAATTCGATCAACAAGGTAGGCCAATCCTAGCTCCTGGTGGGAAAAATATGTGGGGGCACTATTAGAAGCCAGTAGTAATCTCTTTATAAATTTGTTGTCCAGGACCTGCAACTGTCGAGGGATATAGTAGTCCCAGACTCCCGCCGCATATGATGCCACCGACAAACATTTCGCTTTATAGAGGGTAACTCGATCTGTCACTGGTTATGGCCTAGCTTGCAAGCAAATTGAAATAGTCCTTCCACAGCATGGCTGGTTTGTTGTGCCCTAGCTGCAATGAGATGAACCCAAGTCATAGTTTCGCTCAAAAGCTTCCCTAAGTATGTAAAAAACAAATACTTGTCAATGGTCTTGCCCCTAACCTCAAATGTACTTGTTTTAGTACCTTTAAGGCCACAGACCATGACATAAGATTTAATAAAATTCACTTTTAAATCCAATGATGCAATAAAATCAGTCAAAGCGTTAAGTGACTTTTGGAGGCTATTGGCTGTGAAAGCCATTAAAACAGTATTGCCTGCATAAGATAACAATGGGATTGAATTGCCTCCTATTTGAGGAAAATCAAGTTCCTTTTCTATTAAAAAGGCCTCTAAACCATTTGTATACAACAAAAAAAGGAATGGGGCTAAGATACAGCCCTGGCGAACTCCTTCTGTAGAAACAATGGAGCCAGTCTTCTCCCCTCTAGTACCGTAAGGTACGTCAACCATTGTGGAGGTGTGAAGCCTACGTAGAAGGGATGTAAACGCTTCTTTGAAACCAATTTGATCCATCACCCCCACAATTTTTCACAGTTGACCGCATCATAAGCACTGGACAAGTACATGAAGGCCAGATGGATGACCCTACTGGCATTCATGAACTTGCCCATAGTAAGGGATAAGTTTAGGCACTGTTCAGCAGTGCCCATCCCCCTTCTAAATCTGTAGTGCATTCTTGACGCATCATTCCCGCTGCACCGGAAATGCCCAAAAGTCATCACAGGTCTCCCGCAGTGCGAGATGAGCACGGGCGTGCCCAGGCAAAGCCCGGGCCAAGGGTGGGCCCATCTGCGCCCGTCAGAGGATGGATGAGGCTGGGCTGGGCCACCCCTCTTGAGTTTGTGTTTGTGTAGCCTGGAACAGCTTGATCCCGGGGCAAGTACTCTTACTGACAGCAAGCTGCTTCTTTTATTTATCGTTGTTATATTATTGGTAAATCACTTAAATATTAAGTGACTGGCAAAAGCGAAATTTTTTCTTTTCTTTCTCTCCATGACGTGTTGATTTAAGTAGTAGCTGTTGGGACTGTGACTTACATGGGTAAAAGAAAATTAACTGCTAACACTATTGAGAAACATCCTACCAAGCCCAAAGACGCTAAAATTACCTTGCTAAATTACCTTACAGGGCTGTAAGTGCTATGGAAAAACAGATATCCTGTGTGGAAGAAACCCTAAGTATAGACGCACAGTGGTTACCCAGTAATAGCAAGGAACTATCTCTACCTGAAATAGTGACAGACGAAGGGAACTTCCAACCCTGAGCTAGTAAAAAACGGGTATATCCAGATAATTGCCGATGATATCTCCATTAATGAGCTGGATGCTGAAACATCACCTCCGTCAAAAAGACCTTGTAACCCACGACCAGTTGAGTCACTGGATAGTTCCCCCCAAGTAATTTCTCTGGCCCCCCATGATAATAAATCATCTGAATGAAGGGAGTCCTTTACCGCGCAACTTAGCCCAAGGGCATCAAGGCGCCAAACAGGTCATCCAATCTGTAGTCCGCTAAGCGTGCTATTACTGGTATGCCTTAGAGAAGAGCCAAGTTTTTAACGTTTTGCGAAACAGAGCAAGGGAAGATTGCCCTGCAAGTTCGGGGGGGGAGCGAGTTCCATAGCCTGGGTGCAACCGAGGAGAAAGCTCTACTTCCCCATGTCACTCTTACAAATCTGGGAACCACAAGGAGATTTTTGTTAGAGGAGCGAAGAGCTTGACTGGGGGAGTAGGAGTGAACGAGCAACCTAATCCCCTCTGGGCCGGTACCATGAAAAGCCCCATGGGCAAGACATAGAATCTTGAAAGAGATCCTAGACTGAATGGCAAGCCAGTGTAGGTTTCTACTGGCTAATGAGGCCGAGGCAAGCCTGGGTAGATTAAGGACCATCTTCGCCGCTGCATTCTGGACCATTTGAAAACGATGAATAAAGCTCTTGTTTATACCCACATAGAGGGCGTTGCAGTAGTCCAGTCTCGAGGAAACTAATGCCACAGTGGCTTGTTTCCGAGCATCAGGGGAAAGATAGTGAGCAATCTTTCTAAGAACCCTGATGATGCCGCAGAAGGTGGAAACAGTCCTGCTGACCTGACGGTCAAAGGAGAGCGTGGTGTCTATTAGTACCCCTAGGTTCCTAGCAAACTGGCGGGGAGGGGTGCAATCCCCAAGTGAGGGCGGACACCAGTCATTTACCAGATATCCTGATTACCCCCGAAAATCGACACCTCCGTTTTCTCCCCATTTAGCTTCAGGAAGTTCTGTATCATCCATTGAGACACCGCCTCCATACAATTCCTGAAATTCAGGACAGAATCCCTCACGGGCTGCGTTCATTCATTCAGAGGGAGTCCATCAGTACTATGGAAAGTAGATTAGAAAAAACTGAACTAGGTCTGGAGAAAGTTGCAAGAACCCAGAGCCTAATAATGCATAAGGGGAATATGTGTGAAGTGGACCCTCTATGTACATTAAAAGTAACACAAGGTATACTTTCAGTGAGTTACATGAGAGCACCTTACATGGAAAATTACTGGTAGGCACAGTGGTTAAAAGGAAAGACCATATATGGCACACAAAGCTCATTTACAAGTCTGCTTCTGCTATTATTGGGGAGGGTCAGGAGGGGTGACTCCCTTTCGACTTGGTGCCTGGGAGCACGAGTATGGCGCCTCCAGGAATGCGCTTATCACCTCTGAGACCAGATGCGACCTTGGGTCTCAAGACAAGAAAGAATAGAATGAATTCAGCTGTCTGTGTAACTCCGCTAACGGGGCTTACTCGGTTGCAGGGGGTGGCACATGACCACCGTTCGAGTCTAATACATAGACGAACAAAATGGAGTCTGTCTAGTTCTTGGTCTGCTTATGAGAGAATATACTACAATGGCAGAAAGGGGTTCCTGTATTGTCATAACTAATAAATGTGGTTTATAAGATGCATATGCATATAGATACATCGTGCTAACACAAAAGGATTAGGGAAAAGGCAAAAGATCAATTTTATCCCTCATCTATTCCCCCCGTAGCATCTGACAATAAAGACAAGCTTGGGTCAGTAATACACACAGGGGAGAGTTATGAACATGAGCAACCAATAAAAACTCAACCTAATAACCGGCAGCTACCCCCTTCACAGTGATTTTAGCTAACGTCCCTGCCCCCCGCCCAGGGGAAGATGAAACATGGATATCAATGCGGAAGAAAGCCATCCATTGCTTAGGGAATAGAACTGGATGGACTAGGGAAACGTTTAGGGAATTCAAAATGGTCAGACGTGTACCTTGATTTGGCAATAGTATGAAAAGTCTTAAGGGAGACTGTGCTGTTCTTTCTTTTGGTGTTCCTTCCTTGGTAAGGGAAATATTATTTAGAGCAAAGGACAGAAACATTACCGACTTAGGTATAAATATACTGCCTTTGGGTTACTTTTACCAGCCAAACCTTTTCACACAACAAGAAGGAACCCAGCCCCCTACTCAGCCCAGTGGCCATTTCTCCTATAATCTGGACGTGGCAAATAGATATGGGCCCCTCCAATCCGTGGATGCAAATGACTGACTACCAAGTCATAAAGAACAGAGCAATACAGCAAATGATGTGGTAAATAGGATAATTCATGTTGTCTGCAGCGATTTCCAGAGCACGAATCCTATGGCTAACATGACCAAAGTGGACCCTGTGATTAGGGATATTTTAGGCCAAAGTATGCCTAGTAATTCCACACAGGCCCAGCAATCTGGTCCTGAATTAGGTCAACGGACATAATCGGTCCATGGATTAAATTCCCCTAAAAAAGTAAGGGGCATATGCATCAAAATTCGGTATTCCATGTCGTTAATAGCGAAAAATAAGGAATCGCTATTAAGGACATGCAAACCGCGACGCATCAATGAAATCGGTATTAATTACCGAATCGGTAAAAATCGGTATTAAATAGCGAAAGTACGTTAGCGAGACTAGCAAATACCGAATTAGCAAATACCGATTCGGTATTAGTGAATCCGGTATTTGCGAAATCGGTAATAGTGAAAACGGTAAAAATACGCGACGCATCGGAAGCAGGCAGATGACATCACAACCAGGAAGTAGGACAGCCCATGCTCCATTCAGTGTCCGAGGAGCTCAGAGGAGGAGGCAGAGCACAGGAGCTGAGGGGCCAGACTGAACCAGCAGCAACCAGGACTAGGCAAGCAAGTCAAGATGGAGAAGGAGGCCCCCCAGCAGGGAAAGGACACACACAGAAAGATAAAGCGCAAGTTCTCAGATAAGGAACTCGAAATCCTGATTGAGTGTGTGACCAGCAACAATGACAAACTTTTTGGGAAGTTGTCGCTGAAGGTGCCTGAGGTTGAAAAAAGAAAGATGTGGCTGTGCATCAAGGACAAGGTCAATGCCTGCGGAGTCACCCACCGCATCATCGACGATTTAAAAAAACGCTGGTATGACCTGCGTAAAAGGGCCAAGGAGAGGATTGCGCAGAGGGTCAAGGATGCGGCAGGCACAGGTGGGGGCACATCCAATGTGACACCTAACACAGCCCTGGAGGACCTAGTGGAGTCTACCATAGAACCGGAAGCTGTTGTGGGGGTCACACATCTGGACACCTCTGGTGCTGCGGAAGGAGGACAAGGTAAGATGCATGGCAGCGTAGCAATGCAGCGTGTAGCCAATCCCTGCCCACTCCCCATGCCAGACCCAGTGCACATGTAGCCGTGCCTCAAACACATACCCTCACCACAGTGTTGCACCATGGGAGTTGTAGTCAATACATGAATGAGTGCATGTCTGATCCCAGAGGTGAATGAAATGAATACAGCAGCAAAGCGCCAAATGTCTGTCCAAAAAAGAGCTTTATTCAGAGACAACAATGCTATATCCACATACAATACATTTATATTAACTATGCACTGTTTCACACACAGATGCATCCCCCATGGATTCTGACAACAGTGGCCGCCTCGCCATCTCTGAGACACCAGTGTTGACCGATGCGGAGTGCTCACAGGGACATGAAGCCATGTCCTCCCCTTCACCACCACCGCAGACAACACCTCCACCATCCATGCGGACAAAGACACCACCACCACCACCGCCATCCTCGCGGACAAAGACACCCCCACCACCACCGCCATCCTCGCGGGCAAAGACACCACCACCACCACCAGTGCGGACAACTCCGCAGAGCCGCAGGGCAGATGTTCCCTCCCTGGTCGAGATGGAGTCGGAGCAGAGTTCAGCACCCCAAAATGTCCCACGCCAGGCTGTCGTCACTCCAACCACCCAAAAAGCAGTACGTCAGCGTGTCAGACAGAGGGCTGTACCCCTGGGTAGGGCAGCAGCAAGACCAGTGGATCCGTCCGAAGGGTACAGAGTTGTTGAGACTCGGATGCTGCGTGTCCAGCGCCTGCAGGGGAGACACATGGGTGCTATGAAACTCTCCATGACAAAACTGTGCAACAAATTAGGCAACATGACTGACGCTGTGCGTGAGCACACCACTGCCGTAGCTGCGGGCAACAATGAGATCAAGCTTTGCCTGCAGGAACTGACACGTGCCTTAGTCACATGCCAACAAAGTGAGCGCCGGCGTCACAAGCAGATCATGCTCGCTGTGAATTCCACCAACAAGGCCATCAATAAGCTGGGCAACAGCACAGCTGTGCTGTCCCGCAGGTCCGTGTCCCTGCAAGTGGACCTAGGGCATTATTATGGGGATGTGGCAAGGGCCCTTGAGAGGGTGACCACTGCAGTGGAGCAACTGCAGCCTGGGTCAGCCAGTGTCAGCAGGGTGGGAGTGGATGAGGGGATTGAGGCAGCCTCCAGTGTGAGCAGCGTCTCCCTGCGGAGACCAGCGGGAGGAGGCGCAGTGTGCGCAGCGCAACAGCCACTGACACCCATCGTGGAGAAGCAGAGGAGTCACAGGACAAGAGACTGGGGGTACGCGGCAAACGCAAGTAGACATGTGGCAAAGTCACACTATCCATGGTGACGTAACCATGGGCCAACTATAGTGCCACAAGCATCACCCGTGTTGAGAAGGGACAATTTAAGTTTAACTTCTATTGCAGCTGCATCATGTTTGAGTTACATATTTCTGCACCAGTCAGGTATTCATTTCCATTAAACCCTTCCAAATCAAATCCTGTTGTCAAGGCACTCTCTTACCTGTCTCAGAAATGATGCCGTGGGATGTATGTCCGCCTCCGTTGCCCTTCTGCTGTGTTGGGCACATGCGCCTGTTGGTGTTGGGGTGGGGTTGCTGTGCACGTAGTTCATCCTCTCCGTCCACCTCTATGGGTATCCCCCTGCGGGTGGCGATGTTGTGCAGGATGGCACAGACAGCTATGATCTGGCAGCAGGTCACTGGGTCGTACTGCAAGGCACCTCCAGTCTTGTGCAGAATTCGGAAGTGACTCTTGAGGATGCCGAATGTACGCTCCACCACATTCCTTGTGCTGATGTGTGCTCTGTTGTAGCGCTGCTCTTGCGGTGTAGCTGGGTTGAGGTAGGGAGTGAGTAGATATTCACACAATGCGTAAGCGCTGTCACCTGTAGGATGGGGAGAGAAAGGTCATCAGCATGAATGCAATGATACATGTGGGGATGGAGTGAACGATGATGCATCAATATGTACCTAGTAGGTGTCCCTCTCCAAATTCACCATTGATCAGGCGCCTGTGGAGGCCACAGTGACGGAATATGTAAGCGTCGTGTGTGCTCCCGGGGAATTGGGCTACAAGGTCCGTAATGATGTACTTAGCATTGCACACAACCTGCACATTAATAGAATGATATGACTTCCGGTTGCGGTATATGTATTCAGTGGCTGATGGAGGACAGATGGGGACATGCGTGCAGTCAACACACCCTATCACATGGGGGAATTGTGCCACCTGGTAGAATTCCCGTTTGGTGCGGGTCAGCTGCTGGGGGGTTGTGGGGAAGGTGATGTGGCGATTCATGATTGTCAGCATGGCCTCTAGGAACCGGTGGAAGAAACGTGATAATGCGCTTTGCGACACGCCTCCAGTCTCAGCTATTACCCCCTGGAAGCTTCCAGACGCCAGCAGGTGCAGGCAGCATAGGACCTGGACATGGGCTGGTATGGCGTTGGTCCTACGGGTCTCGTGCTGCAGTAATGGTTCCAGATCTGCTATTAGGCGCATGATCATGGCACGGTTGAGTCTGTACTTATCGTACACCTGTTCCTCGGTCTGCCCCAGCAAAGTGATGCGCACCCTGAAGACCCTGTCCTGGATCATCCTCCTGCGCAGAGCCTGGGCGTTGATCCTCCTCCTCCTAGCAAGCACGTAGAGGGCAGCCATTTTGGATGACATGTGGGGTTTCCCAGGGCATTTGTGAAGGGTTACTGATTGTCACCACCTGCTGAGAAGTTGTATTTTTTTTTCCTATCCTTCAAATAACTTTACCTCCTGATTGAGATTCCCCTTATTTTGCTCATGCTAAATAGCGTTTTTTGCGTTTTTCGGTATTAGCGATTATTCATGCATTCAATTGCGATTCTTTAATAGCGATTCGGTATTTCCGAGGTCAGCTTTGGTGTTCGTTATTTCCGATTGTCTGATTTGCGAATCGGTAATTTACCGAGGGGATATTGTTAGCGATTCTTAATTTTTTACCGATTTTGGGTTGATGCATAGCAATTTCAGGTTTAGCGTTTGGTAACGGCCTGTTTTACCGATTCGGTATTTTACCGGGAGGTATTCTGCTTGATGCATCTGCCAGTAAGTGTTCTATTCTGGAACATAGCAGGTTTAAGAAGCAAAGTTGACAATCTAGCATGGTTAGAGTTTATCGATAAACTTGATAATCTGTGCCTACAGGAGACGTGGGTGATAGATGAAGTTCATCTGAATGGATTTAGGACCTACCATACCCCTGCAATCCACTCAATACACGGGAGGCCAAAAAGAGGGATATGTGTGTATATTTCCAACCTGTTGAGTGTATTAAAGATTGAACTGATAAAATCTGACAACTATTACCAAATAATATTGATTTGCATAGACTCTAGCTATACTCTGGCTGTCATGAACTTTTATAACAATGTAGAAAAGGGTCATCTGGGGCCCATTTTAAAACAGTTAAGCAAGGTCCTAGGGAAACTAAGGGCAAACTATAGTGCGGAAATAATTACAGTTTGGGGAGGGGATTTTAACGTTCAGTTCTGTGGGATGGAAGTAGAAGAGGATGTATTTCCGAGTCATTTTGAGCATACTCCATTTTTTTTTTTTTATATTTCATTTTTATGCAAGAAATACAAAAACTTAAACACAAACATAAAAAGATAGGTGGAGTCAAAAGCAAATCAGCGACATTACACTCACATTTATGGCAAATAAAATGGAATTTGATAACAAACAAATATCAATCAAAGAAAAGTCAATGTAACTTAAATGCAGTCAGCTACATGGGCCCACAACCTTGCCCCAAATAGACTCTTCCTACTCCCCTTAGTCTTATAAATAGCTATTTCAAGATTGTACATTGCCAACAGTGTTGCCCGCCAGGAAGCAAATGAGGGAGGGTCCGGAGTGATCCAGACCTTCGTAATACAAGTGCGGACAATCGCCATACATATAAACACAAAAGCAGTTGACGTTTTAGATGTTGATAGAACAGGATATGTCTTAACTCCTGTCAGCACCAATTCCCTGGTAATATCCACTGGAAAACCAATTATCAAAGCAAGAAAACGTTCAATAGCAGAAAATAAATCAGTCAATTTGGGGCACGCATAAAACATATGCATCGAATCTGCAGCAAAAACACCACACCTGTTACATTTAGTTCCAGCTCCTGTGCCCCATTTAGAAATTTTGCCAGGGGTGTAGTACATGACATAAATAGACATATAATGCTGTGCACGCATCCTACCTGTCAACAAAACTTGGTTTGCCAAAGATATAGAGTTAGTTATATTGATACCCTCTACATTTAATTTGTTTGCCCACTTCTCTTGGCATTGCTCTAGATCGGCTTGTAGTAACTATATCAATTCAGAATACAATACGCCAATGGGTGTACGTTTCTCCAAGAGATCTATTAAAGAGATTTTTCTGAGTTGAAAAGCTAAACCAGGGCTGAGCATACTCAAATAACTACGAATTTGCAGGTATTTGAAAAAGTCATGTCTTGGCAAACAGTATTGTGCTTGAAGCTCTGTAAAAGCAGGAAGTATGCCGTCAGGACAAATATCTCCCAAGCGACAAATTCCCTTCTGACGCCAGCTATATAGCGTTTGATCTCGAAAGATCAAAGGAAGAGGGTCAACGGCTTCCAAAGGAGTGTAAGCTTTTAAATTCTTAAGGCCCAGATGCCGATTGACCCGTCTCCATACAATAAAGGCGGCTTTCAGAATTTTGAATTTGTTTTTTTTTAAATAGCTCGGTTCCAAAACCTTGACCAGGCAACTGCTAGCTGCTTCCCCCAACCCAAACTCGTAGATCGAAGGGGTGTGACAAGGCAGAAGCCTCACCCTATCCCCAACGATCAGCGGGGAGATAAATTGCAATACCACTGCCCAATGATAAAATAAAAAATAGGGAATACCCTAGGCCCCACCAGACCTAGGCAGCACCATCTTCTTATACGCCCGTCTATGCCTTTTATACCCCCAGAGGAATCTAGAACTAATATTCTCAAGTTTTTTAAAACAAGACGCTGGGAATTCAAGTGGGATAGTTCTAAAAATATAAAGAAATTTAGGTAACACAAGCTTGTTTAAAACATTCGAACTCCCATGCAGAGATAAATGAAGATGGTTTATTCGCTCTAAAGTTACATTCACCTTATTTAATACCGGATTCATATTTATCTCTGGAATCTTATTAATTGGCGAAGATAGCTTAATTCTCAAATAGGTAGCTTCTGCAACAATAGAAATTCCCTCAGGAGGATTACCACCAATACATAAGATCTGTGTTTTGGTGAGATTTAACTTATAACCTGAAAAGAGCCCAAACTTTGATGCCAGGAGCAAGAAGGCGGACACGGCTGTGTCCGAGTGAGTCAGGACCCGAGTGCTCTCCGCTACCCCTCACCCCTCCATCCTGAATGTCCGTGAGAAAGTTCTGAGTAAGCGAGAGACTTTTGAGCAGGTCCCGCAATGCTGAGGTTGCTGCCAACTACATTCAAACAATGCTGCATATATCTTCGTTTTACTACCACTTGCTGGCGTCTCCTCGGTGGGTCCGCGGCCAGCGCTTGGCACTGGGAGGAGGGATCAAAAAAAGAGAGAGTGCAAAGGGGGTCAAGGGGAATTAATTTACCGACCCTGACATCTGAATACCCCTACTTGATTATAACAACAACAAAAGAAGAGCTGTCCGGTCAAATGAAAATATATAAGTGTGTCCTGTACTGGATGTTAGAGAACACTGGAAATCATACAGCAACCAAAAGGATAACACTAGGCTGAGAAACTCCCATCAGCCCACTTTTCTGGCAGAGCATCATCATGTGGGATTGGGTGGTGGATCCAAACAACGCCCAATCCATCAAGTGATGGTGCGGAGATGGATACCAAAGGTGAACTCTGCCCAAGTTGTTTCTCAAATGGTGCTGATAGAGTGCAGTGCTGAAGTGTGGAAATGTGAATGAGAATTAAAAATGACTACTAGAACAAAAAAACAAGTTTAATCAAAATTGTCCGAGTGTCAAGGTTAAAATGACGCCTAATAGTTTGAAAATATAACTAAACAATGGCGCTGTGCAGAGAGGTCAACATGTTTCAGCCAAACGGAAAACACTGTCCGGCTTTCTTCAGGACCAAAAGGATGAAAAGCTACTGCAGAAGTGGAGACTTGTGTAAAAATAGTGTGAATGTGTAAAAAAGTATTGATTATGTCCATATTTTACTTTACATATTAGAGCGGGGCCTCATAGTCCCGAGCGGTTGCCGGGTGAGGTGAGGCTATCTCCCACAAAAAGCTGGGTGAGTATCTCATTCTACAAACAACTTAAATCAAAAAGATTGAATACAATGAAAAGTTAAATATACTTGTTGTTCAGCGGAGTAGATTTCTTCTTCGTTGGTGTTTTTCTGTACAGTTTCTTTATGATCACGGGGGTTTTATACAAGCAACTATATATATTTTGTATTTGTGTATTGTCTTTTCCTTCTCTCCTTCTACAGAAAAGGATTACTTGTTCATCTCCACCAGTATACATTGGGACTCCAAGTTCCTGGAAGGATGACATGAACTTTATGAATACACATTCACACTATTTTTACACAGGTCTCCACTTCTGCAGTAGCTTTTCATCCTTTTGGTCCTGAAGAAAGCCGGACAGTGTTTTCCGTTTGGCTGAAACATGTTGACCTTTCTGCACAGCGCCATTGTTTAGTTATATTTTCAAACTATTAGGCGTCATTTTAACCTTGACACTCGGACAATTTTGATTAAACTTGTTTTTTTGTCCTAGTAGTCATTTTTAATTCTCACTCACATTTCCACACTTCAGCACTGCACTCTATCAGCACCATTTGAGAAACACCTTGGGCAGAGTTCACCTTTGGTATCCATCTCCGCACCATCATTTGATGGAGTGGGCGTTGTTTGGATCCACCACCCAATCCCACATGATGATGCTCCGCCAGAAGGGTGGGCTGATGGGAGATTCTCAGCCAGGTGTTATCCTTTTGGTTGCTGTATGATTTCCGGTGTTCTCTAACATCCAGTACAGGACACACTTATATATTTTCATTTGACCGGACATCTCTTCTTTTGTTGTTGTTACTGGGAGGAGGGAGACACGGCCGGCCGGCAGTCACAGGGCTCTATCAGAGAACCGGACCGGACTTCAACCAAGTCGGGCGGAATGTGTCCTAAGAACGCCGGCGCGACTTCTCCCAAGGGCCCGAAGACTCGCGCAGCAGCGGCGGCAGCACCCTCGGCAACTACACCTTCGGTGGCTGGTCTTCAGGTAGTTCCGTCAACAGCATCTCCAGATGGCCAGCCTGTTTGGGGTGATGTGTTTGCGGCAACGGCAGTTGTGGTCGAAATTATTGCCGGCGAGGCCGTTGTGGGGACCGCTGGATACCCCACAAAGCATAACCAGGTAACCATCCCCGGGATATTTAAGAAGAGGCCGGCGGGCAAAACTAAGGTGCAACACACAGAGCAGGGGGCGGATGTAACATCCCATACAGAAGTGACACTGCTCCTTTTAACATTCCCAACGTTGCTAGTGCTCCCGGTTTGCTAAATGTGGTGCCCAGTTCCTTGAAGACTACTGATTTTGTACAGCCTCCCATCTTTTGATCACCAACCCGAACTGTGTTGGGGGAGCAAGTCGGAGTGAGCAGGCAAATACAATAACCGAAAAACGCAGCTCTGTTTCAAGGGGTAAAAGGGGGCATTTTGGATACTCCCCCATTCTATCAGGTCTTCTAGCTGTGCCCACCTCTGTTGACTTGTTTCCGGGGGAGATGGTGACCGGCGGAATCATACTGGCAAAGCAGGCACTGAGGTTGACTCTGGGGACTCATGTGGAAAGTTCTATTCTTTGTCGGATGCATCTATTACCTCAGAGGCTGATAGTGTGGAAGGGGACTGGGCTGACGATAGGAGCCTAGCCAGTTCTGTTCCCTTTGAGGAAAAGGATAGTAGCTAATTGATGTCAGTAGACAGTTGCACGGTTTGAAAGGTACAGGGTCCAGTGCCGGAGTGGGCATTAAGTAGTGATGGATATTCCGTCCTACATCTCACTACTTTGCCACAATCTGAACGTTCCAATTATAGCAGAGGGGCTTCAGACCCCAATTTGGGAGGAACTTCCAATGACATTACCCTCACTACTATCTATCAGGCTATCATGTCGCACTGGGATGAGACAAAGGCAGAAAGACTCCGGATCCAAGGTGCAGTCAGGAAACTACAGAACACGGTGCGGCGTGTTGCCAAGTCCTGTACTGAGCTGTCAGTAAGGATTGGAGAAGCTAAGGGCAGAATTTCGTCTATAGAGGATGACTTGGTCCTACAGAAAGCTGATGTCTCTTCCCTTCACTCGACTTGTGATGACATAAACTGGAAATTAGCTGATATTGATAACAGGTCACGCAGGAATAATCTACGCATATTGGGTATCTCCGAAGGGCTAGAGGGGAAATACATTCATCAGTTTGTTATTGACCTTTGTATTGAGGCTTTTCCTGAATTGACTGAGTGGAAGTGGGAGTTTGAGCAGCAAAGGGCTCATAGATTTCTGTTTCAGTTGAGGGGTGGACCAAGTGGGACAGCGCTAAACCTAGGGCAATAATGATTTGCTTGAATAATTTTTTACTGCGTGAGTGTTTATATGATTTAGCGCGCCCAGATCGTAAGAGGAGAGCAAAAGGTTGTGATTTCTTTGTCCACCCAGATTACTGCCAGGTAACTGTACAACAAAGGTGGCACTTGCACCAACTGATCTCACTGTTTCAGGCGAAGGGGGCACAAGCCTTCTTACTTAATCCCGCTAAGCTTAAGGTCATTCATTAAGAAAAAACACTTTTCTTTACTTCAGAGATAGCCGCAAAGGATTTTTGGCAACACTCCAGCGGGTAGTAGATATCCTTGAAGTTTATAATGCTTCTTCTACTCCATTTTTTTCTCTTTTGTCTTTAAACTGGAAAGGCGGGGGGCACTTAATCCCCTCTCTCCATCACCAATAGAGACTTTTCAGTCCCACTGCTCCAGTCGGGTGGGTGTGGGGGTTAGTGGGAGGGGTCGGGGTGAGAAGAGGGAGGGTGGTGCAGGGAGGTGTGGGGGGCAAGGAATACTGAGTGGGGATGGAGCTTTTCAAAGTGAGTAAGGTTTGGTTGAATAAATGCATTTCAGCATCACTATGTCTTTTTGAGTCTATGGTTTTAAGTAACGTATCATATTATGGCTGGGGGTTGAGATTCCCGGGCTTTGATCTTGTAGCTACGATAAAATACTTTTTTAATAATGGGTAAGCTTGCTATATGCTCTTACAACATTTGTGGCTTAAACAGTAGAAAAAAAAGAGGGATCATTGCTCATAATACTTAAAACAATAAGGGTAGATCTCCTTTGTGTTCAGTAAACATATATTGCTTGGAACAATAGGGCATGGTTAAAAGACCTGAGCTTAGAACTTGTCAGTTGTACACGGCAAGGATCAACCACAAGAGGGGTCGCTATCTTGAAAAAATATGGATGGGGGAGTGTAAGCTTGTTAAGGTGGACCTACATGGTCGGTGGGTGATTGCTGAGCTGAGGATAGATGGTCTTGTTGTTACTATCTGTTCACTGTATGGTCCCAACTCTGATGATCCTGACATCTTGAATGACTGTACCAATGAGCTGGCTAACTGGCCATCTACAATAATCCTCTGTGGGGACTTTAATTTTCGTACGGCTGGGGATGTTGACATAAGGGGTAATTTTCAGTACGAGGGCAAAAAGTGTAAAGTCTTCAAAGCTACCTGGGGTCTCTTGATCGATTTTGGATTAGTAGATGTCTGGTGGCTGAGAGGACTGGGCGCTCCAGGAAATACTTTTTATTCGGCCCCTCACCAAAAGCACGTACGACTGGACTATTTTTATGTCTCTACATAAATGTCAACCAATGCTAGGTTTGATATCCACCGAAAATATTTTCGGCCCATAATCCGATTACTGTATAATTAGAAGTAGAAGTGAGGTATAACTCTGCATGAAAACCTTGGACATTCGAGCGTCAGCTTTTAGTAGATCCTGGTTATCGCGAGCAAATGTCTAAGTGGATGGTAGAGTTTTTTTTGTTTAATTGTGGCTCTGCTTCAGTGTGCTCAGTATGGGATGCCTTTAAAGCAGGAGTGCTTGGAGAGACCCTTAGTTATTCCATCAATAAACAATGCAGATTAAGGGCAGAATATGCAGATGAGCTGAACAAACTTTGGCTTCTAGAAATCAACTTTATGCTAGCCGTCACTGCTGGTCGGGATTGTGAACAAATCTTGAATGACATTGCTGTCCACAAAAAAGGAGGGTGTACCAAAATTTTGTGACTAAGCTAGCTGCCCTAATTGCAGTACATCACTCGGATCTTCATGAGGTGGGGGAGAACTCGGGTCGGCTCCTGGCTAAAAGGCTTAGGCAGAGAGAGGTAGCAAGTAGGATTAACTCTATTCAGGATGAGCAGGGGTAACTCCACGAAAACCCGGCAAAAGTGCTGGAGATTTTTAGTAAATTGTATAGCCATTTGTATACCAGCGATGACACTACAGCAGTAGCAGGGAAAGTAGCAGAGCTCTGGGGGGATAGGGAATTCCCTAAAGTATCTATTGAACAAAAAGATGAGCTAGATGCTGATATCACCTATGAAGAACTTGAGGCAGCAATATCATCGCTTGCTGTCGGTAAAGTGGTGGGACCAGATGGGATTCCCCTAGAATTTTTTAGAACCTTCTTCCTGGCTCTGAAAGAACAAATGCTGGTGACTGTTCTGTGCGCACATCCCCGTTGTCTTGAAGGAAGTCTACTATCATGGTATTTCTAAAAAAAGATAAATCCCCCCTTTTACTATCCTCTTACAGACCAATCTTGTTAATCAACGCCGACAGCAACAATTTTGGCTAGGCGCCTTTCCAGAATGATCTCAACTTAAGTATCACAATAACAGCACGGGTTTATCCCCGGTCGTGATACTGCGGATCAGGTTCGGGGGGTGATAGCGTTGATGAATTGGGAAGAAGCCACAAAGACTACAATTGAAATAACCCTGTTGGATGGCGAGAAGCCATTCGACAGGGTGTCTTGGCCATATTTGTGGAAGGTGCTCCATTTGAAGGGGTTTGGACCGGTTATGCTGCAAGCATTGAAGTCCTTGTATCAGGTCCCCACTGCTTGCATTCGTCTAACGGGTAGAGAGTCGGGACCCTTTACAATCAGCCGTGGTACACGACATGGTTGCCCCTGCTCCCCCTTATGGTTTGCCCTATGTATTGACTTTTTTGTCTAAATTAAATTGCTCTACTGATAATAAACCAGTTAAAGTACGTGATATAGAATAAAGAGCTCTGGCTTATGTGGATGACATCGTTGTTGTCACTACTGACTTGGTTTCCGCAGTGCCAATAATTGAAGACCTGTTATCAAAGTTTGGGCTCTTTTCAGGTTACAAGTTAAATTTTGAGCATACTTCCAGGGGGGAGTTACTCAATAAAATCTTGTTCTCACATGATCTTGGGTTCGCCAATTTTCTGTCCTCCCCAAATGTGGAGTTTGATTACACCTTTATTGGTAGGGGACTAGGATCTATAATAGATTTTATAATTGCACCAAATCATTATGCAAATGTAATCGCAAACTATAAAATACATTCATGTACTGAGTGGTCACCTGCCCTTGAGTATCAACATTTGTCTGTCCACTGTTGTTGAAATACATTAAAAAAAACAATTGCCATGGACTAAAAACATCTCCCTTGCACGTTTAAATGGATATACTTTACGTTGGTCCAGTCATAACCCTGCTGAAATGAACAAGCAAATTATAACAACGGCTTATGATTTAATTTTAACATGTTTGGGGTATACTACTTCCCATGATAATACTCTTTGGGCGTTTTCTGAAATCACTTGGATTATCCAAAACCTGTTAAAAGTGGAAACAAAGGGTATACGATCCCGTAAAAACGGATGGTTCGATTCCCATTGTACAAAAACATACACACGACTTAAAGAGGCTTTACATTGGGCCGTGAGAGATCAGGAGGAAATCCGAGAATGTAGAAGGAAATTCACTTTAGCCAGAAAAAACAGAAAGAAAAAGTTAAAAGATCTAGCTTGGAATGCCCTCTATGAAGCATCTCTGAGCAAAGATAGCTCATTATTCTGGAGGGCTGTGAATGCTCTGTTCCTTACCAAGTCTGATGTTGCGATATTAGCAGTTGCGATTGACGAGAAAACTTGGATAGATTTTTTTCTCAAATGTGTAGAAATCACAGGATAGAGCAGATAGTACCTTGGCCACTGCGATTAGTCAGGGGGGAGACCCTTTAACTTTTATGCCAATTGAACTCCATTTTAACCACGGAGAGGTTACTAGGGCGATTAATGCAAGTAAGGGTGGCAAGGCCCCCGGTCCTGACGGGGTTCCTATTGACCTATTTAAATTAACACCTTCACTATGGTCCCTCCTAATACCACATGTTCTTCAAGATTGCTGCAAGAAGTGTTTTATTGGTGGACTTGAAGGTCGATCAAGTTTTGGTCTAGTTGCTAAGACAATTATTTTCAAGGGCTACTTCTAAGGTGAGGTATGGAATGAAAGGGAAGTGTACTGCGTACTTTAAAGTGGAGAGGGGAGTGAGACAAGGCTGTGTCTTGGTGCCGTTCCTGTTCACTTTATATACAAACTCTTTGGAACAGGAACTGGCAGGAAATGCTAGAGACCCGCAATACGTGAACAAACGCCCAATCGTCTAGCTTCTCTACTCAGACGACGCAGTACTCATGGCCCGCATGCAGCTTGGCCTGCAGAAAGCGCTTGCTTCGTACTCTAGTTTCATGGATGACCTGGGGCTAAAATAAAATTCCCCCAAAACTTTTAATATGACCTGTGGGCGGGGGAACAAAAAATGCAGTAGTCTCCCCTTGGGTGATAGCAGGGTTGTGTCCACTAACATCTTCACATACCTTGGTGTTGTGTTTGAGCAACCTGGTTCATGGGGGCCGGCTGTCAAGTCAAGAAGCCTTCTTTTTATGAAGTCGACTTCAGCCATGGTAAATTTCTCGAGGAAATTGGGCAAAAGACCTCTGGGTATCTTCCTAAAGATATATCAAGCAAAATGCATGAGCAATGTGACATTTGGGGCAGGAGTTTGGGTTTTTTAAGATGTATGTTCTATACAATGTGTGGAAAACACTTTTTAAAGGTATATTTTAGCAGTACCTGTCAGTTCCCCAGTTTTTAACTGTCATAGCGATTTAGGTATTCCCTATATTACAGATGTGATTAAAGTACAACCGGTGTTTCTTTGGCACCGTGTTTGAACCTCCAGTTTAAGTGGCCTAAATAGAATATATTATACTTCTCCAGAGTCAATGAGTTCTATACCAAGGATAAACTTTTTTTATTCTTATTTTTATTTATTTTTTATTTTGACCAGCAGACATACATGGTACAAGTTCGTATTAGCAAATAACACAATGTGGTAAGTACATTCTTAAATCAAATGCGTATTGTCCATGTTATGTTATGTTAAGTGTAGCTTATAAAGCGCACTGACACCGAAGCTTCCTGGCGCTGGTAGACAGAACAGAGTTAGGGGGAGGCATGAGTAACAGAGTCTAGATGAGGGTGGGGAAAAGGTGAGTTTTTAAAATTTTTCTGAAATTCAGAAGGGAAGAG
This sequence comes from Lissotriton helveticus, assembly GCF_964261635.1. Classification (NCBI taxonomy): domain Eukaryota; kingdom Metazoa; phylum Chordata; class Amphibia; order Caudata; family Salamandridae; genus Lissotriton; species Lissotriton helveticus. The sequence continues at coordinate 1,433,955,909 of NC_136068.1, forward strand.
CAGGGATGTTCAGCATTTCTAAACACACATAACGGTATACTTTATCAACAATTACATAATATCGCACTCGAGCGCCTCCCTCACTCATCCCTGCTCGGTATACTGACAGCACCGCAGACAATAGCATGTATGTGCTGCCCCCCTCTAGCAGTGCTGGATCTAATCCTCTTACGTATATTATGATTATTCAGGGTTGGTCTGTAAGTAGGACGTCAGCGGTTCCCAAAAATCTCTGGGTCTAGACGTCATTGGTAATTCCTCAGCATAGTTCTCCAGAGTCCTTCTACAGTACGTCATATCGGTTATCCAGTCTTTTTGTCTGGGCGGTCTCTTGGCACCCCATTTTATCGCTACTCTGCGCTTCGCCAGGAGCAGTGCCACCGCCGGGAACTTCTTCTGTCTAGCTTGCTTAAGTTTCTTAATCCCCAAAAGGCATACCTGTGGTGTGTTCTGGATATGCTCTTTCAGCATAGTTTGTAGTGCTTCTGTAACTGTGCGCCAGTAATGTTGTAGGTTCGGACAGGACCACGCCACATGTAGGAAGTCTGCACCAAGTGCACCGCATCGAGCACAGGAGTCACTATCTCTCAGCCCCAATCTATACACTTTTGTGGGTGTGTAGTACGCCTGGTGTAAGAATTTGAAATGGAGTATGCGGAGATTACAGTTTGAATTGCGCGCAACTATACTGCCAGTCCTGTTCAGCCAGCGGCGCTCCCAGTAGTCTTTCCCACCTACATTTTGGTTGTGCATTGTGTGTAGCTTGTTCATGTTGTGCCGTGGTGTAAAGCCTTGTTACCAAGTGCGTGTGTGTCGGGGCCACTAGGAGCGCCTGTAGCGTCGCCAATTGCTCCGGTTCATTTGGAAATGTGGGGTACAGTGCCTTCAATGCCGCTTGTAATCACAAATATGCGAAGTTTTTCATAGGGGTCTGGTGTGCGCACAGGGCAGGGTCAGACCAGCGGAGAAACGTAGCGTGTGGAAACGCCTGGCCCATGGTGACAAAGCCCATTTCTTCCAATAGGGTCTGCATTCTTGGTTCTTGCGTCACTGAGAGCTTAGGGTGTTTAACCGTTGGGAGGGCTCTTGCGTAGATTGGGGTTTTATTAGCCCTTTGTGCCAATGTATGCCACGCCCTTGAGGTATTGTTTGCAGTGTTGATTCTATCTGATGGTGTGTATGCAATGGGGTTAGCAAGCAGTGTCAGTAGCGGCTTTGGTGAGATGCTATCATGTTCTACTGCAACGTGGGGTATAAATGCATGCGGCCTCGTCCAGTAGTGCGCATGTTGAGCTTGTGCACAAATATAATACAATTGTAGATCTGGCGCCTCGAAACCTCCCAGGCGATATGGCTGGGTTAGGATTTTCCATCTTACTCTCGCCTGCTTGCCCGCCCAGGTCAATCTCTGACGTATAGAGCGTAGTTTTTGAAAAAATGCATTCGACAGCCATATTGGTACATTCCAAAATAAATAGAGAAACCTGGGTAATATGATCATCTTTTGAAGGGCTATTCTGTCAGCCATAGAAAGAGGTAATTTTATCCATCTCTCCACCTGCCCTTCCAGTTTGGTCACTGCCGTCCCGTAGTTTTCTCTAAGGACTAATTCCGGATCTCTGTGAACCCATATCCCCAGATATCTGACTGGGTCAGTACTCCACTTAAGGGGTAGTCTAATTCCGTCTTCTCAGTTATCACAGTAAGCGGGATAATTACCGATATGTTCCAATTAATGGTGAGACCGGCGTAGGGCTCATATTGTACATATCCCCTTATTAGCTGGTTGAGGTGTCTATCCGGGTGCGTGTTGTATAGTACCATGTCATCAGCATATAATGAGATGTTGATCGGTCTAAGAGTAAATTGTAGGGGCGTGGCGGAGTGTCTCTGCCTAATTTTGCAGGCCAGGGGTTCAAGTATTAAGGTGAATAACATAGGCGATAAGGGGCACCCTTGTCTTGTGCCTCTGGTGATTGATATTGGATCCGATGTCAGGCCATTTATACGCACTCTTGCTTTGGGCTCTGTGTACAAGAGTGAGATCCATTGCAGGAAGGGTTCCGGGAATCCCATTTTGCGCAATGTGACATTCATAAACCTCCACTCCACTGAATCAAATGCCTTTGCGGCGTCCAACAAGGCCGCCGCCGCCGGCACCTCGGGATCTAGCTGGTGAAAAAGTGAGAAGACTGTGCGTAGATTTTGAGCAGTAGATCTCGTTGGCATGAAGCCAGCCTGATCCGGAAGCACCAGATTACAAAGCAGTGGCTGCATTCTATTGCTATTACTTTCGATAGGATCTTTGTGTCCATGTTAATTAGGGATAGGGGTCTATAAGAGTCACATTTCTGGGGATCTTTACCTGGCTTTGGCAGTGCCACCAGCAAGGCCTCCGTTAGCGTGTCCGGCAGTGCACCCTCTTCATATGCTTCCACCAGCATTTCAACGAAGTGAGTATTTCACGGTATGCCTTATAAAATTCTCCTGGGAGACCATCTAGGCCCGGGGCTTTGTTGTTAGGTAATGAATTGAAAGCCTCAGTCAGTTCGTCTTTGGACACTGGGAGGCATAGTTATTCGCGATGTGCGTCTGAAAGCTAAGCTAGGGCTGTGTCATCTAGATACTGCCATATATCATGATCCGAAGGCACTTCTCGGGTCGTGTATAAATGTGTATAAAAGTCAGTGAAGTTGTTCAATATAGTCAGCGTATCATTACAGGCTCGTCCGCCTCCGTCCTCAACTCTGTAATGTGTGCCTGTGTGTGTATGGGCCTAATTTTGAAGGACAGTGCTCTCCCTGGCCGTCCCCCCTCACCGTAAGACCATGCTACATGTCTGCGGGATATATATTTCACTTCATCCGCAGCAAACTCGTCATATTTGTCTATTTGTTTACGTATCTCTGCCACAGTAGAGTCAGATGGGTCCGCTACAAATCTGCTTTCCAGCACCTTAATATCTTTTTCGATTTTCTCTAATTGCCCTTGAATATCTTTCAATATACCCGCATGCGCACTAATACAATGACCCCTGATGGTTACCTTAAATGCTTCCCATAGAGTACGGGTGCTTGTGACCAAACCGGCATTTGTCTCATAGAAGCTCTCAATGGCCTCCCTCAGTCCCTCCCGAAACACTTGGTCCAGCAGAGCCGTGGGTCTCAGCCTCCATGTAAACTGTCTAGGCGTGTGTGCTGGCATTTCCTGCGTGAGCACAACCGGGGCATGATCTGATAGTGTCCTGGGCATATGTGTCACCTCTACGGTCCAGGTGCAAACGTCTTGCGTCACTAACCAGTAGTTTAGTCTGGACCACGTAAGGTGTGTGGACGAATAGCATGTGCCTTCCAGTTTACCAGGATGTCTCTGTCGCCATATATCTAACATATTCCACTCGGCCATCCCCTCAAGTGATACCTTGACCGAGCGTTTGCCATATCTCCCTTGACCGGTGGATCTATCTAGTGCGGAGTCTAAGCAGGTGTTGAAATCACCACCCCCAGATTATCGTGCCAGGTTGTGTGTCTCTCAATGCCGACCACAGTCTGTCATAGAAGTCGGGGTCTACAACAATTGCGAACAGGGTTTTTTGGTTGAGGGAAATACCGGGCGCACAGCTCACAGGTCATGCGCAGGAGATATGGTGTAGGACAGGAGGTGCATGCAGGTGAGAGGCAAGTCCCTAAAACCTCTCAGAAGTGTGTTAGGGGACACACCGTATACAATATAAACAAAACCTACTGCACACTACATATAAAGTATAAGCACAAGAGATGTCTCAATGGACATAAAAGTTCAAGTTTTCATGGACGAAGAAGGGGAACACCAGTGTTTCGGCTCCTCTTTTATTGTTCATACATAGCCAGCCGACACGTGTTTCGTCGCAAGAAAAAACACTATTTCCGCGACTCCTCAGGGCTGTAGGTAATGAATGTAGAACCACAGGTCGCAGTGCCGGTGATAATTCCAACCCGGCTCCGCTCGAGACCGGGTTGCGTCTTTGTACGATTATGTATTTCGTAGTTCCGAAGTGGTGCTTTCCAGCGAGTATGTGGAGATGCTTCAATCAGTAGTTTCGCTTATTTAAGAAGTATTCAAGGTGAGTTGCTTGGGGTTATGTCCTTGTCCACGTTTGTGAAGCGCGGGCAGTGTGTAGACTTCTGCGCACCCGGAACCGAATACTGAAACACTCGCACTGTCGGCGTTCTCTCCCCGCACTACGGGGACATATCCCTCAGAAGTCTACACACTGCCCGCACTTCACAAACGTGGACAAGGACATAACCCCAAGCAACTCACCTTGAATACTTCTTAAATAAGTGAAACTACTGATTGAAGCATCTCCACATACTCGCTGGAGAGCACCACTTCGGAACTACAAAATACATAATCGTACGAAGACGCAACCCGGTCTCGAGCGGAGCCGGGTCGGAATTATCACCGGCACTGCGACCTGTGGTTCTACATTCATTACCTACAGCCCTGAGGAGTCGCGGAAATAGTGTTTTTTCTTGCGACGAAACACGTGTCGGCTGGCAATGTATGAACAATAAAAGAGGAGCCGAAACACTGCTGTTCCCCTTCTTCGTCCATGAAAACTTTAACTTTTATGTCCATTGAGACATCTCTTGTGCTTATACTTTATATTTAGTGTGCAGTAGGTTTTGTTTATATAGAAGTCGAGGTTGTCAGTGTTTGGACCGTACACATTCACTATCGTCAAGACTGAGCCTCCAAAGTTGCCCTGCAGTATCGCAAATCGCCCCTGATCGTCACATACCGACTTAAGGTGTGTAAAAGGGACCGCCCAATTCACCCATATCAAAACCCCCCTGGCATAGGACGAATAAGAGGATGTCAGTCGGTATGAGGCCCATCGTTTTCCAATGTTGTGTTCACGTCTGTCTGTGAGGTGTGTCTCTTGTAGACAGGCTATATCAATTCCGTGTCTGTTTAGGTATGCAATCAGCTGACCTATTTTCCGTGGGTTAAGAAGCCCACGCACATTCCAGGTGAGGAGCTTGAGCGGTCTATAAACGTTAGGTGGAACCCCCATGGCGTGTGCATGTGTTCAGCATCAGTGTCTCATGCGTGTTTGTTTTAAAACTATCAGCGCCAAATGTGTCATCTGTTAATCTGCTAGTCAGAGTTTTCTGTTCCCCCCCTACCTCCCCCACCACTCCACCGCCTCAAATCCAGTGAAGCCATCGCCTAACTTATATTGCAATACAATCCCCATTCAACCTCAGAAAAACAACATTAAAAAAAAGAAAGACAATGTCAAGGTTATGCGATTCACGCGAGGGGGTCAGAGCTGCCTACTCGTTTCTTGCAACTAATCGTTGCATGAGTCTGATCCCTTCGCGAGATAGTTACCCCACCACCCGCATTCCGTGAGCTTGTTCAACTATGGAACTTAATACACAATTTAAAGAACTGCAGTACAGTGTCAAGGCTAGATCCCTTGAATCGACCATCATTATGCGGGTTACATAAAATATCTGAACAAGTGTCCACTTATCTGGGCAAGGCATTCGCCATGATCAGGAGGTCTAGGTGCTCATTATGTGCCATAGCCAGGATAGCCATCATGTGTTAAACGTACCCCACCTCTTTTTTAACGTCTTAGTTTTAATCATACATTAGTTATTCCACGTCCGACATGGTCGGTTGTTCTCTATGTTCGCTTCTCGTGATCTTCTCCGCACACCACCTCTTCCTTTCTGTTTCAAGAACTTCTGCACCTCCGAAGCGTCATTAAAGATTTTAGCTTTGCCCTCAACTGTGATCTTGAGACTCGCGGGGTATAGCATTGCATAGGGTATTTGGAGCTCTCGTAGTTTCTGCTTTGCGTCCATAAATTTTTTGCACGCCTCTTGCACCGTCGAGGTAAAGTCTGGATATAGTGAAATGGTCATGCCTTCGTGGGTTAGCGGGCCTAGTTCCCTTGCTTTCCGTAATGCGGCGTCACGGTCCCTGTAGTTTAGTAACTTTGCTATTATAGGCCACGGTCTGGAGCCCTCGGGCAGTCGCGGGCCAATGTCCTATGCGCTCTCTCCACTATGAATACTTCTGAGAAGGTATCACGTCCCAGCAAAGAAATGAGCAGTATTGTTCCATGGGGCCCGTGTTTGTGGTCTCCGCAACTCCCATCAGAAGTATGTTACTCCTCCTAGACCTTGCCTCCAAATCCTCTGCCTTGGCCGCCAGTGCCTCTAGCTGTTTCCCTATCTCGGTTTGTTTGGAGTCCATCCGTAGCTGAGAGTCTTCAGCCTCGGAGATCCGTCTTTCGGCCATGTCTAGACGCTCCGTATGTTTATCCAGGCGTTCTAACATCCTGTCGACTCGGTATGTTAGGGAATCTATCTTCCCATCTATATTCGTAAGTGAAGTCTGTATTGTCCGGAACATTGTTTGCACTGCGTCATTCGTGGGAGCCCCCTCTGTCGATGATGTGGACGTTAGGGGGACCTGTGTCTCCGCGCCGCCATCAAGTTGTTTTTTGGCCTGTTCAAATGTTATCTTGGGCTGGTTACGATCTGGCTTCCCCATTATCTGTCCTATTGAAGGTGTAGTCCACCAATGGAGAGGATCAAAAGTAGCTCAGCGATCGCCCGGCTGCGTGTTGGCCGCGGGCAAGATGGCGTCCCCGGTCTGCCGGAGGACTCAACACTAGTAATGGCGACGCCGCTCCGACCTCGCAATATCAACTATGAGGCACACTAAGCAGGTGCACTCCACTAGATTCAATTCAGCAGTGGTCTGCTTACCCGGTGTCCCAGCAGCGCCAGTCCCATCCGCCGCCGCCGCGCCGCCGCCAGTTTGCAATTGCGCCTGCAGCTCTCCACGCAGCCTTGCATTAGTATTCCGTGGGTCACTCTCTTCAGGCCTGGGTCCTCATAGTTTGATTCTGATTTGCCAGCTTACTCGAGGTCCAGTCTGCACTCCCAGTCGCAGCGCGGCCCCCCTGAGGCCTCAGCGGGTGTCTAAGGCAGCACTAGTGCAACTGGGGGCTTCACTCCTGCTCGCCAACGCACGTATGCCTGCCTTACGGTCAGTCGGCATGCCTCACCAGGCCCGGTTTTCCGTTACTGGCACTGCCGGTTCTCGTTTCCACCTGCTCCGCAAGTCTGGTCTCCTCTGGGTCCGAGGCTCTGGGCATCAGCCACGGCTCGTTTCTGCCTCGCTCTGGGCAACGCCGGGGCGGCTGGGGTCTCACCTTTCGGCGCGGCTGCCTCGCCCCTCCCGCGCCGCGGGTCGTCTCTGCACGCAAGGCCGCTGCTTCAGGCCCGCAACCACGTCACCAGGCCTCCAAGAGTGCTCCAGGAATCGTCGGCGCTCCGGGGCCGCGGTCGATGTTTTCGGCGTTTCCGCCTCCCCGCAGCAGTTACGGCAGTATCTCGCTCACGGCAGCACGGTTTTAGTGGGTTTGAAGGATGTAGATGTAGGATTATGTAGGGCTCAGGCGAGGAGCTCGCTCAAGCGGCGGCCATCTCGTCTCGTGGCTAGCTCCGCCCCCCAAGGATAAACTTATAACATTTTGCATGTACCATCTTGAGTCGCTTAGAATGGCCGCTGAGATGAATAAATGTATGGTAGTCCAACATCAAATGACCTTGATTACTTATGAAATCCAATCATACCTTTTATGTTGTACTGTGGGATCCGACAGATTTCTTTTAACACGTTTTAGGTTTGGCATCTGTCATCGTCTAATTAGCTACCCAAAGATGAATGATTGGTCAAGCAATCTCAGCCCCTGCCCTTGCGACAACATTTCCCCTCAATCCACCATCCACGCGATTTTATTTAGTAAATACTATGATAAGGAAAGATCAAGGTGGATTATGCCCCTATTAAAGAGGGGAGATGGAGGCAATGTCGTCCTGCCTTTTTAGGTCTCCGCTGTCGAAAGCAGCGTGCATGTGCTGCCCTCCGCACCCGAGAGCTTCTAGGAATCGATACAGATTCTGAAGCTCTAGGAGGCAGAGTTGAAGCCCCCCATCTTTTCAGTTGGATAGCGTCAGCTTCCATGCAAAACGCTGGCTTTTGATTGTAAAGGAGGCTTCTTAGTCCCTCCTTGTTGCCGCCTTGTCTCCTTTTGGCCACGCCCACCAGGATTTGATCTTTTACCGGCTGCGTGACACTCTCCCCTTTATTTGTCCCCACACACTTTTTTCTTCTCACTCGGACTCACAAGCGCTGCAAGGGCGGGCTTCAGGGCCCGCTTGGCTTGCTAGCCTGACTGCACAGTGCCTGGCTTCAGCTGTAGGAGATGTGTGGGGTATTTGTGGGGTGTGTGCAGCATGGAGAGCCTGCCGCCCTGACCAGCAGCATAACCTGAGCAGCAGCGTCCACAGGGGCAGGGACTGACAAGCGCCGCGAGGGCAGGTTTTAAGGCCTGCTTCTGAGCACATTGCGTGGTGTGTTTTCCTGAGTTAATAAACGTGAATTAGAAACGTACTGCAGATAGAAATGTGTGTTTTCATTACTGTAAAGCTTACTGCTGGATAAAGTGTCCCAAAAGCAATGGGGGGGTGGCAACAATTGTGCAGAGGGGAGAGACCGTGTGAAGGCATTTGCCTCGCAGCCTTGCTAAAATACAGGGGTCGCATGGACAAAGCGACAGATGCGGACAATAAACCGCATTTATAATTTTTTTTTGTTAGTCAAACCTAGCAAAAACAAGGCCCATTTGGAGTGAAAGTGCTTTATGTAGAAGACCTAAAACAGTTGTAACCCAGTAGCAAGCGAAAAAGGGCATAATAGACTCTTGGGTTAATTTCATGGGGTATGATAAGAATTCTAACTTGTGTTAAAGGGCGGTCAAACCAATATATGCCTTGTTTACTGTATTTCAGAGCGCAGCGCCCGCTTCAGGCACACTGCGCTCCGTGTATTTACTTATTTTCCTTGAGGACTTGTGGCTGCGCGTGGGTGAGGTTGGGCGAGTGTTGCTTGTTAGTACTGATGTGTGCTTTACCACTCTGATGTGTGCTGTATCCTGTCTCTGACTTGTGCTTTACCCCTCGGCGTGTGCCCTAACATCCTGATTTGTGCTTTGCTCCTCTGGTTGGAGCCATCCCTTCCGATATGTATCCAGCTCATCTGATCTGTGATTTGCCTCTGTGGCTTGTAGTTTTCCACCCTGACGTTTGCTTTACCCGTGTGACTTGTGTTTTATTATTCTAGTTTCTCCTTCACTCCTTAATGCCTGTTTTTTTCCAATCTGTTTGTCCTTTTCCTCCACCATTTCTTCTTTACCTATCCATTGCTTTAACCCTCTTACTGTGCTTTAACCTCTGAATGTGTTTTACCCCTCTGATTCGAGTCTCGGCGTCAGCTCAACATCCTGTTATTCTCGACAAATCACTTAGGGCCATATGTATCAACAAACTATTTTGCATTTCCTAAATAGCGATTTTCAAGGAATCGCTATTTAGGAATTGCAAAATGGTATGTATGAAAAAAATTGCTATTTTTTAGCGATTCCTTAATCTTCCTTATTTGTGAATTCGCATTTTGCGAATTCGCAATTAAGGAATAATTTCCAATGCATTCCTATAGGCCAGGAGGCCATAGGAATGATTGCGAAATAATTCTCAAATTGCGAATTCGCAATTTGCTAATCGCAATTTGAGAATTATTTCAAGGGTGCAGGGGTGTCTCAAAGACACCCTGCTGCACCCCTGAAATGTACATGTGTATGCATATGGCGCACATACATGCCCTATGGGCATGTGTGTGCATCACATGCCACCTTAAAAAATGCCAAAATATGCATTTTTTGAAGAATTCGCAAGTTACCATCAACTAAAAGTTGGTGGTAATTTGCGAATTCTTAACCATAATTCGCTAGCCAAAAATGCTACATACATAGCATTTAAGGAATCGCAAAATTGTGATTCCCTAAATGCTATGGCAAAATAAGGAATCGCACAACTTTGCAATTCCTTATTTTGGGAATGTTTCATACATCCCAAAACATGCAAAACGGCAGTTTGCGAGTCGCAAAGGCCGAAATTCTGCGAATTTCGGCCTTTGCGATTCAAAAACGGCTTGATACATATGGCCCTATCTCCCTTTATTTGTACTCAATTCCTTTGATTTCCTCCTACATCCCATCTCCCCCCTCCCCGGGTGCACCATCCTCGGGATATGTACCGGATCCTACTTTGGTGTGTACTCCAGGCACCTTTGCCCCAATTTGATAAACTGCGTGTGCTATTTAGGGAGTTTAGCGCCTCTTGCTGGGTGGGGGCGTCCTTTGTGCCGTGGTAATCTCACCTCCGCAAAAAATGAAGTTGACTTGGTGTAATGCAGGCGCGCAACACCCATTGGGCTCACCGGGCTTCAGCCCCCCCCCCCCCCCCCCCGTCGTATTCTCCAGCCCGGGCTAATTTGACGCGCACTGAAAGGATAAAAGAAGGCTGCGCATCGGAGCCGAGAATGTGATTTTTATGATGCTTTATGAGGCCCAGCAGCCCGAGCCAGCCAGCCTCTGAACAGTTTCAGTTAACCTCTTGTTTTCCTTTACTGGCCCCGAGGTGATATCATTGCCTGAAGGCAGGGATTTCACCTAAGCACTTGATGTGTTCAGCATGGGGTGGGGGTGGGAGCGGGAAGATGCACACAGCAGGGGGAAAGGGCTGGCCAGTGCAGGTGACGCTTTTCCTTTGTATAGGAATTCCTGCTGGCGTCAAACCCCAGGGTTTGCTGTCTGTGCACTTGCATGGATGTGTATTCCATACAAGTGCACAGACAGCAAACCCTGGGCTATGACGCCAGCAGGAATTAATTTACAAAGTAAAAGCATCACCTGCACTGCCATCCCTTTGCCCCTGCTGTCTGTGCACTTGTATGGAATTCACATCCAAGGCCCTGCTCACCAGTTAAATGGTGAACAGGGCCATGGATCTTTCTTTGTTTGCATCCATGGGCACCAACGACACAGAAGCAGAGGAGGCCCTGGCAAGGAGAAAGCAGGAAACATTTGACACACACCTATCTACACTGTGAGATCTTCGGGAGGGGCTGGATGCCAGGACGCAGTGCTGCTGATCAGCCCAACTCAACTGAATAGTATCAGAAGAGCAGGCAGCCGTTTTTATGTAAGTTTCAGTAACTTTAATAAATTCTTCAGCACAGCATTACCTACTGCCTGCATATCTAGGTTACTCTAAGGGAATGTTGTTTTTGACTTACATACATGGAAACGTCAGAGGAGAGTCCCCTCCGAATATGCACATGTAGTGTAAGTTTGTAGTGTTCATTTTTTGGGGTGCTATGTGGGTAACTTTAGGGTTCAGGGTGGGTGTGGGTTTTAGGGTGTCAGCGAGTAATTTTAGGGTTCAGGGTGGGTTAGGATTGGGGTGCCTGGGGGTAATTTTAGGGTTCTGAGTGGGTATGGGTTTTAGGGTGCCAGGGGTAATTTTAGGGTTCAGGGTAGTAATGGGATTGGGTGTGCCAGGGGGTAATTTTAGGGTTCAGGACGGGTATGAGCTTTGGGGGCCAGAAGGGTAATTTAGGGGTTCAGGGTGGGTGTGGGTTTTGGGGTGCCAGGGGTAATTTTAGGCTTCAGGGTGGGTATGGGTTTTGGGGAGCCAGGGGTAATTTTAGGGTTCAAGGTGGGTATGGGTTTTGTGGTGCCAGGGGTACTATTAGGGTTCAGCGTGGGTATGGGTTTTGGGGTGCTAGGGGTAATTTTAGGGTTCAGGGTGGGTATGGGTTTTGGGGGCAAGGGTGTAATTTTAGGGTTCAGGGGGTAATTTTCGGGGTCAGAGTGTTAATGGGCTTTGGGGTGCCAGGTGTAATTTTAGGGTTCAGGGAGGGCATGGGTTTTGGGGTCCCAGGGGTAATTTTAGAGTTCAGGGTGGGTATGGGATTTGAGGTGCCAGGGGGTAATTTTAGGGTTTAGGGTGGTAATGGGTTTTGGGGTGCCATGGGGTTAATGTTAGGGTTCAGGGTGGATATGGGTTTTGGGGTGCCGGGGGGTAATTTTAGGGTTTAGGGTGGTAATGGGTTTTGGGTGCAAGGGTGTAATTTTAGGGTTCAGCTTAGGTATGTGTTTTGGTGTGCCAGGGGTAATTTTAGGGTTCAGGGTGGGTATGGGTTTTGGGGTGCCAGGGGGGAATTTAATGTTCAGTATGGGTATGGGTTTTGGGGTGCCAGGGGTAATTTTAAGGTTCAGGGTGGGTATGTGTTTTGGGGGGCAAGGGTGTAATTTTAGGGATCAGCGCAGGTATGAGTTTTGGGGCTCCAGGGGGGTGATTTTAGGGTTCAGGGTGGGCGTGGGGTTTGGGGTGCAAGGGGGGTAATTTTGTGGTTCAGGGTGGTAATGGATTTGAGGGGGCAAGGGTGTAATTTTAGGGATCAGTACGGGTATAAGTTTTGGGGTGCCAGAGGTAATTCTAGGGGGATGATTTCAGGGTTCAGGGTGGTAATGGGTTTTGGGGTGCGAGATGGTAGTTTTAGGGTTCGGTGGTTATGGGTTTTGGGGTGCCAGGGGTGTAATTTGGAGGTTCGGGTGGTAATGGATATTGGGGGACAAGGGGTAATATGCGGGTTTAGCATGAGTATGGGTTTTGGGGTGCCAGGGGTAATTTTAGCGTTCAGGGTGGGTATGGGTTTTGGGGTACAAGGGGTAATTTTAGGGTTCAGGGCGGGTATGGGTTTTAGTGTGCCAGGGGGTAACTTTGGGGTTCAGGGTGGGTATGGGTTTTGGGGTACCAGGGGTAATTTTAGGGTTCAGGGTGGGTATGGGTTTTGGACTTGCAATGATAAACATTTCACGAGCACATTGTCCTCCTATAGAAGCAATTGTTGACGAACTGGCGAAAAAGGGTCGTCGCCTTGAAATGGCATTGTGAAAATTGGTTATATTGTGTTCCTAAAGTGCTTTGTAGTAAAATATATTAAATTGTCCTTTTAATTCAGTACATTCTGTTCCTTTTTCATAAGACAATAGGACAAATGCATCAAATTAACAAAAATGTGTGCTCTAATTGTCCAGTTTCAAATGCAGAATTCATCACGTTTTCTCTGCTTGACCTGAGCATTAATCGATCCCGATTATCTGCCATTTTAGCCCCGCCCCATTGATTAACATTAGCCACGCCCCTTCATTTGTTATGTTAGCCCCCCCTCCGAAATTAAGACCTAGTTGCTACTCAAAACTGCAAAAGAAGTGATTTACTCCATGTATTTGTACTCAACCCCTTTGATTCCCTCCCACCTCCCCGGGGTGCACCATCCTCAGGATGTGTACCGGATCCTACTTTGGTGTGTACTCCAGGCACCTTTTCCCCAATTTGATAAAGTGCGTGTGCTATTTAGGGATTATAGCGTCTCTTGCCGGGCAGTGCTTCCTTTGTGCCGTGGTAATTTCACCTTGGTTGGTCGGCTCAGTCTAGTGAATGGGGTGCGTCGCCCTCCCCTCCCGCTGGCCTTCAAGTCATTTCTGAAGTCAGAGACAGTATTCCCTGGAGAGGGCAGTCACACTGAGGAACTTCCTTCCAGGACACCTCACCTGGTGAGGCACCCCACTTCTGCCTTCAGTACCCAGTAAACTACTCGCTCTGGCTCGTGAGGACTCCTTGTCCACTACATGATTTGTAGGGGCCCCTCTCTCCCACTACAGCCTGTTTTCTCAGACGTCCTCCCATTTGGAGTGCTTGTTTTCCTAGGCAGCCCCCCTGGTGGTCCCTGCTCTGGGGGGTTGGAAAGCAGCCCCTTGCGGGTCAGACCCGGTGCATGTTGTATGTGTGTGTTTTGCTCGGGAGGGGTGGGGTGGGGGAAGCGCGATCTCTGCGGAAAAAAAGGAGGGCACCTGGTGAGACTGTTCTCACTTTGGCCTTTCCAAATCCCCGCCCCCTCTGCCGCGCTCTCCCTCCCGAGTGTCACTTTTGTTTGTGAAAGGCCCCCAAGTGTGCGTCCATTCACACACACCCCCCCCCGGCGCTTGTTGTCTGGGACAGCCCTGGGCAGAGGATGGGCTTCACTGGGCTGTGGAGAGCTGCAGGTCCGGGCACTCAGGGGCAGGGAGAAGCAAGGCATGAGGAGCGAGGGCAGAAACAGGGCAGAGGTACAGGGCAGGCGGCGAGGTCGGTGAGGGCAAACGGGTTGGAAAGTGATTAAAGGTAGTGGACAGGCGCCAGAGGGGTAGAAACAGGAAGAGACAGAAGTTAGAGGTGCGGACAGGTAGTGACCTGGAGGAGCAGAGAGGCGACTGGAGCAGGGTGGGCGAGTTATAAATTAGGGACGATGTCGGGTTAGCAGAGTTATTAAGAATACAGGTCTTGGGGTCGAGGCTGACGGGACTGCGGAGGGTGCCACCTTGAACAATAAAATCATTACACAAAGAATCTTTCCTCGAAAATCGACAGGCTAGTGTAGTGAAAGGTCGTGGTGTCAAAAAATGTAAAAAGCTATTCATTATAAAAATGTAAGTCTCAGGACATTTACATTGGTAATTAACACGTTGTAAAATGCAGAACATCTACACTAAAAGTTGGCCGCACGTTTACGATGGTTACAGAGAAATGTTTCCCAGCAGGCAAGGTGAAAATGGCAAAGGAGGGCTGAAGGGAAACTGTTCGATGGAATGAGAGTTCTGGATGACGAAAGTGATAAGAAGAGGTACGGGGGAAGGGGAGGTGCGCTAGAGTTGGGAAAAGTTTAAAGCCATGTCAAAGAAGCAATCGGATTGCACGTTTGCCGGTGAAGTTGCCTCTGCCCACCGTGAATGTTGTTTTGAAGGTGAACGGGGCAGTGCACGGGACAGAGGAGGTAGGATACTTCACCACCCCATTACATTATTAAAGCTACAAAATAAAAGGGACATAATAGGGGAAAGCATAAAGGAAGAAAGCAGTAGGTACATGGGTGGTGCATTTGGTTCTTATTTCTTAGTGAGATCCTGATGTGTATGCTAAGAGTTACTAAGAGTTTTTGGGGCTTTGGGCAAGCAATATTTTTGGTGGCCCCTGTTAACAATAACGTTGAACTGTCTACACATTTTCATTTGATTCAATTACTGGTGATGCAAAAGCATGTGAATAATATGCTACATGTGCAGAAACAGGGGTATGCACGAAGACGTAAAGTTCCAGCTGTCCAGCGCTTGCCACTTAAAAAACATATATAAACAAGCATTTGCAATGCAATAGGTCTCGCAGTTACACAAGTTTGAGCTATTGACATTGTAAACGACAATGTCTTTTATTTATGTTTTTGAAAAAAAAATATAAGGCATTGTTATTTACAATGCCAATAGCTTAAACTCGCGTGCAATAATTTGCTAGAGTTTAAGCTATTGGTATTGTAAATGATACTGCCTTTTACTTATGATTTAAAACAAACATTTAAATAAAACGCATTGTCATTTACAATGCCAATAGCTGAAACTCTCAGAAATGCGAGACCTATTGCATTGCAAAGGACCCACTTGTCCCCAGTTATAAGTATTTACATTTGGCAAAAATAGTAACAGCAGATTTCAGTTAAGGCCCAGTGGTGAAATAAGCTGGTGATGCTTGCACACCTTACCCGATTCACAGGCTCCCTTCTGCGTCTAGAGGATGGCGGGCAGTCCTTGTTGCAGCACCTTGCGGGTCTCCACCTTCATTTGCCACACATTGTCATAGGTCCTTCCATTGCTGCCACACACCTTGGAAGTCAGCTTGCACTGGCACACGCCCATGCGCTTCCCTGCTGGGTGCTTGCACTCAAGACTGTCCCCACACAGCGGGTCCTCTTTACGGCGCAGACGAGACAGCAGTTGGGCACGTAACTGCTGGGGCAGTTGGGACTTGGGCATCTGGAGACATCACATCACGAGGAGCACATGCTGAGGCCTAAAGGGTCCACCGCACACTGCCCTGTGATCGCGGCCACAAGTAGGCACACTAACATGTTGGCATGTGCTAATTTCTGCATCGACATTTTTTAAAACTAAATAAATAAACATAACATTTACAAAAATGATGACAAATGTGCAGTTCGGCTCAACTAATAACCCTCTATTGTGCGGTTTAGTCAAAATAGTAAAAAGTGTGCAGACAAGCTTACATGCACTCTGAGGCCTGCCACTCTCCCCTGCCAAGAAATACAACTGACTAAAAAACACAAGCCGGCATTGAGGAAGAGTCGGAGCAGAAGAGCGGCGCCACAGTGAGCATGTTTTACAAAACAGGAAGGAACAAACGTGTGCCCTGCTGCAAAAGCAGCTGCCCGAATTACAGGGTATACACTTGTTAGGAGAAGAGGAAGTCTGTGGAAGATGAAACGAGGGGAGGGATTCAAGTGCAGGGCCACCGATGCATAGGAACGTAGAGCCTTTAAAGGGATAAAGATTGTGTGGGGGTCAGATCGGCGTGCAGAGCAGCCTGTGGGTGATAAGGAAGGAGCTGGTATCAGATCTACATCCACCGCTGCAGAGGAACCTGAGGCCTATAAGGGGGAGGAATTGGGGGGTATCTGGTTTATACCCAGCCCAGTGCAAAGGATCAAACTGATAAATGTGGGCGGTTTGGGTACAGATCAATCGATGCAAAGGAACGTCTAGCCTTGAAAGGGAGAAAATGGAGGGGGGCAGTGGGGGTCGGAACCAGAAACTTACGGTCATTAAACGAAGAAAGGGGCGGGTTCTGACAACGCAATGTAAAGAAACCAGTGATTCATCACAGGAGGCTGTACCGGATTCACAGCCACCCATGCACCCATGTGATGGGAGGGGGCGAGTTTCGGGTTCAAAATCGAATGCAGAGGAGGGGTTTCGGGTCCACACACAGAAGCACCAGAACCCGCAGCTGGTGGTGCAAACTTTACTCTCCGGATGTTTGGCGGGAAGGTGTGGTTGAAGTATGTTCTATGTCTGAGGGGTTGCGTGAGATTCTGTCACACGGTATTGTTAAACCTTTTGCTGTGCTAATGAGCCAGAGCCGCGCGAGATGTGACAGAGTAGTAGGCATGTTGTTCCGTTCAATCGTCTCGGTGTGGAGAATCAGGTAGCTCAGAGGTCTCCTGGAAGAATCCTCTGCGAGTCCTTGCTGCTATAAGGCAATGCCCCGGTTACTTACCGGTAATCTTCATTACTCCGAGTCCATGTCTTCCTCGCCACAGTAATAAACATATGAGCCTCCGGCTCCACACAGAACTCCAAGTAAAATAAAAGAGCAGCGCTCTAGTCTCCCCTCCCTCCTCCAATATGGCCCCAGAGGCTTCATCCAATCCTATAAAAGGATACATATCAACCAGCTCGACCTGAAAAACCAAGCCGCAGACATGAAGCCACCACCAGGGCCGGGAGGGAAGGGAAACTATACTGTGGCGAGGAAGACATGGACTCGGAGTAATGAAGATTACCGGTAAGTAACCGGGGCATTACCACCTCGTCCTGTCTTCCTCGCCACAGTAATAAACATATGAGCCGATACCAAAGCAATCAGCTTCATGTAAGGAAACAGACCACACCATCAGTGCAGCGAAACATAGTTTAATATACAGAGGCACAACAACCCAAAAAATGGACAACCTCTTAAGGCACCCCAGCAGTCAAAACAGAAGAGGCAAACGAAACAGAACCCCCACCCCCAATCTGGAGGCGGTAATGGGACATGAAGGTATGCGGAGAAGACCACGTAGCAGCCCTGCAAACATCCTCCATAGACACCCCTTTGAAAGAAGCCCAGGATACAGCCACAGACCTGGTGGAACGACCTTTAACAGGAAGAGATGGAACCACAGAGACCGAAGCATAAGCCAAAAGAATGGCTTCCTTAATCCACCGACTGATCGTGGACAGGGAGGGCTTCATACCCTGACGCGACAAACCAAAATTCACAAACAAGCAGTCAACCTTACAAAAGGAAGAAGTGCAAGATAAGTAAATCAGCAAGGCACGCCGAACATCTAAGAGGTGCAAAAGGGACTCCTCAGCCGAGGAGGGATCAGGACACAGAACCGGAAGAACCACCTCGGCAGACCGGTGAAAAAAAGAATTCACTTTAGGAACAAAAGTGGGATGAGGGCGCAAGACCACACGGTCCGCCAAAACCAACAAAAACGGTGCAGAACGGAGGAAAGCCCCCAACTCCCCCACACGCCTGGCAGAGGCAATCGCCACCAGAAACACCACCTTGAGAGTCAAAAACTTCAGGTCCACAGACTCCAAAGGCTCGAAAGGAGCCAATTGCAAGGAACGCAAAACCAAAGGAAGGTCCCAAGGAGGAGGACACAAGATAGGACGTGGTCGCTGGAAAGAAAGAGACTTAAAAAGTCGAGCAACCAACGGAGAAATGGCAACCAAAGGCAGGACATGAAAAGCCCGAATGGCGGCCCACTGAGCCCGAAGGGTCGAAATGGCCAATCCCAACACAAACCCATCGTTCAGAAAGTCCAGAATGCGAGCCGGATCCAAAGAATCCAACGTCAGCCCATGAACAACACACCAAGAAGCAAAATGATCCCAATGCTTGGCGTAAGACTTAAGCGTAGAAGGCCTCCGGGACTGTTGAATGACACCAGCCACAGCCACCGAACAACCCTCACGTATCAGAGACTCCCTCTCAAGAGCCAGGCCCGCAGACCCAGGGAACGGAACACAGGCAGAGGAAGAAGAGGACCCATCAGAGGGTACGGCACGAACGGCAAGGGCCATCAGAAGGGGAAACCAAGGGCGCCGCCGCCAACAAGGAGCAATCAGAAGCACCAACGACCCCTCCCTCTTGATCTTCAGTAACACAGCTGGAAGCAGGGGAACAGGGGGAAATGCATACAGCAGACCCTCCGGCCAAGGGAACGAAAGGGCGTCCACCCTCCAGGCATCCCGGCAAGGCATAATCGTGCAAAAACAACGGGTCTGGGCATTGACTTGGGAGGCAAACAGGTCCACAATCGGACAACCAAACATCACCTGCAACCTCCTGAACATCCACCTCGTGAGAGACAAGAAACCCATGGAAGGAAACACCCGGCTCAGACAATCCGCCACAGTGTTCTCCGCACCCGGCAGGTAGATGGCAGACAGGGACTCCAGATGCACCTCCGCCCAAGAACCAATCCGACGAGCCAGGCAACTGAGGGAGCGCACCTTGCACCCCCCGTGATGGTTCACATAAGACATCACAACCTGATTGTCCGTCCGGATCTGCACGTGGTGACCCCGAACAAGATCCGAGAATTCCAACAGACCCAGAAGGACGGCCTTCAGTTCCTTGTAGTTGGAGGAACATGACAAAACCGACTGAGGCCAAATCCCTTGAGTCGACGAAACCCCCAGAGTAGCACCCCATCCCAGCAGGCTGGCATCGGTAGTGACCACGCGGGTGGGAACAATCAGAAAAGGGCGGCCCTTGGACAGATGACTCTCGTCCAACCACCAACCCAGGACCACCCGAACCTCCTCCGACATAGGAACCAGAACATCCATATCGAGGGAACAGGGGTCCCAATGCGACAAAATGTGGGACACCACCGGGTACATAAGGAGGCGAGCCCACGGTACCGTCAACAAGAAGCCGACATCAGACCCTGAACACGTAACCACAGGCTCACAGGATGAGAAAACCCCACCAACAGGGAACGAACAGCAGACATCAGGGACAAAACACGGGGAGGGGGCAGGAACACCATCCCCAATTGAGTCCTGAACAGAGCCCCAATGAAAGTCAATTCTTGTGCAGGAACCAGGGAGGACTTCGGCACATTCACGAGGAACCCATGATGCGCCAGGACATGGCACACCTTCTGGACATGCAACTCCGCCTTAGGAAGAGAAGAAGCAGAAATAAAAATGTCGTCCAGATAAGGAAACACAATAACGCCCCCCCCCCCCGCAAATGTCCAAGAAGAGGAGCCAGAATCTCAGTAAAGATCCGGGGAGCAGAGCAGAGCCCAAGGGGCAGTACCTGGAAAAGGAAATGACGACCCAGCACGCAAAACAGGAGAAACTCCGAGAGGCCGGATGAACAGGGATATGCAGATAAGCATCACACAAGTCGATTGAAGCAAGGAAGACGCCCCGAGACATCAGAGTAAGGATCAACCGAAGCAAAACCATTTCGAACTTCAAGTGAGGGATGCAATCATACAACCACCTAAGGTCCATCACTGGCCGAAGAACCCCAGTGCGCTCGGACATCAGGAACAGGATGGAATACACACCCAACCCCAATTGATCGCGGGGAACAGGAATCACCGCCCTTTAGACCACCAGGGAATCGATGCCGTCCCAAAAGCGCCAATCTCCGTACAGGGTCTCTGGGACAAGGCGTGGCCCTGAAACAGTCAGGGGGAGTCTGGGAAAAACCAAGACGAACACCCTCCGAAACCACTCGAAGAACCCGCATGACCGACACAGTCTCGCGTCAATAGTCTATAAATCAAGGGAGACGACCCCCAACCGGGCCGACACCAGGAGCGAGCCCTACATGAATAGGAAGTGGGAGCGGAGGCGGCAGAAGCACCAGAGAACCGGGACTCGTCAAAGGAAGGAGTACCCCGGCCACGCCCCCTCCCATTAAAGGGCTGACCATGCAAGAATGACCAAAAGCATTCAGGGAACCAAAGGCATGGAAGCGATCAGTACGCCCAGGAGCAAGGATCATACGGTCCTCCGCAGCCAACTCCACCATGACATCAAAAGGAGGATCAAACAACTAAACACCCGAAAAAAAGGATCATCATCCGGAGAATATACAGCGCAGCACCATCTATCCAGGAGCGAAGAACAAAGGAAAACATCAGAAAGCAGGCGCACCCGCAGCTCCAACATCGCCAGAGTAGAAGAATAACTACCCTTGGTGAATAGGCAACACCCCATATAGAAAAACAATGCAGCTGCAAAAGTGCGCCTCACCGCACCAACCATAACTCACAGCAAAATCCCGCAGCGGGTATCGTGTACACAAAAACGTGAAAACGAACCCCATACCACATACTTCCATACATGTATCCATATTAAAACAGAAGAATGTATAGGCAAAGAATCAGTCTCAGGGCGCTGATACCGCGAAAACAGATCGTCCACTAGATCCACCAAAGATGCAGGAAACACCAAGTTCACACGAATGTAACCCAGCACCACCATGAAGCATCACCCAGCACAAAGCGACCTCGGACATCAACGTCCACAACAGCGACAGAATCAGCAGCAGTAGCGCCATCCACCTTCGCCTCATCACCAGGAGGAACAGGCACCTGACCCTGCAATGCGGTAGCCATAGCAGAAGTAAACAAAGCTGCAACAATGCAAAAGAATGAATTGCCACCTCTGACCCAGAAGTCCCTTGCAAGGACCCAGGAGCAGGAAAGTCCAGAGAAACACGCCCCATCACATCCACACACGAGAGGACGAGTGGAGTCAACACAAGCAATGAACAGGACAACATGCCTGGCCGAAAAAGGCCCCGAGGTTGCCAGGCAACCACATAAATCAACCCACGCATGACTCCAATAACATAAATGCATTGAAGAAGAGCTGCGCGCATGCGCAAAAAGACAGCCATATACCGCCTTGCGTGGTCGGAGAAATCCGAAAGCTGATCGCAGCTAAAGAATATGCCCAGAACAGTAGCAGGCAAGGAATGCGGCCGGGAGCCTTCGGCCCCCACAGCAAGCACACCCGGCCCCGGCAGCAGGTAGGGAAATGCGACCGGGAGCCGCCGGCCCCCACAGCAAGCACACCCGGCCTCGGCAGCAGGGAGGGAAATGCGACCGGGAGCCTCCGGCCCCCAGAGCAAAGGCACCCGACCGCGCAACGCCCGCTCAGCAGGACGCGCGGTCGGAAACAAAATAAAAAACGGCTTCCAGGAACCCATGCGTCCCGCAAAACAAGCCGAAAGAACAAGCCCAGAAGTCCGCTAAAGCAGGACAAGAGGCAATAATGGCAAAAGAAGGGGGCAAGAAAAATTAAAATTACGAGACAAAATGAAAAACACAATCCACAAAGTGCATAGAAAAAACAACACCAGCACAACACTACTACCCCCAAACTCAATACCAAAAGGGCAGAAGGGGACAGCTCAAGCAGGATCCCAGCCCCACTCACCTGACCAACAGGTAACACAGCACTCGGAGAAGTGCAGAAAAAAAGAACAGGTCGAGCTGGTTGATATGTATCCTTTTATAGGATTGGATGAAGCCTCTGGGGCCATATTGGAGGAGGGAGGGGAGACTAGAGCGCTGCTCTTTTATTTTACTTGGAGTTCTGTGTGGAGCCGGAGGCTCATATGTTTATTACTGTGGCGAGGAAGACAGGACGAGGAGGTAATGGTGGCTGTTTGGTGCGGCTTGTGGACTGCATTCAGTAGATCTATCTACATGCTGACGGATTTGTCAGTGGTGTTTTTTTTTAGAGAGTCCAGGATCATGTTAGAGTCTGCAGGTTGCTGAGCTATGTTTTATCGTCTTCCTGAATGAAGGCCAGGTGGGTTGGTATTCCTTACGCGAATCGGTCGGAGCTTCGAAAGTTTTCTTGCTTTGCCTCGGGAACGAACCGAGAAGGAACTATGTGTGCATTGCTAAGGAGGCGCCATTTCTGCTGGTGGAACAAATGCCGATCATTCTGCACCTACAATGAAGCGGAGTACGGTAACGTGATCCAAGGGTTTAAAATGGAGAAAAGGAGTACGATCTAGTGATTAGAAGGTCGGCTTCAGCAAAAAGTCTATCTCCACCCCCCACCTCCAAAATAAGGTTTGCGTCTTGTCCTGTTCTTAGCAGACACGCATTTCAACAGATTGCCTCCTACGTGCTGGTCCCAATGCTGTGTGGTAGGCGGACCATACACATGATGAACACTATGAACCTGCTCCGTGGCGCTTTCCACACGGCATCCAGAGGCCGTGAGCAGCTATCCGACGCCGTTGAATGAAAAACTAGGAAAGAACAATGCAGAGCGGTTTTGCACTGCAGGTCACCTCTGTAGCACGGCTTGTAACGGAGCCTGTCCCAGCCCTACCAGTCTTTCAGATGGACCGACTCCTCAGGAAGTCTCACGCCATTACACAGGAGTTGACCCCAGTTATCGGAGGGCAGTTGCACATGTTTTCCGCTCTGGTTTGGCGCTCGGCTTCCTATTTACTGCAGGCTCAGATTGGACAGGAAAGGGGAAGCGGGTGTCAGGCACGAGATAGCCGCAACGGCCTGTACGTCAGCCAGCAGCAGCAGTAATGCAAACATGGGCGACACTCTCTGGTGCCTCGAATCCTCTCCATCACTCCTAAACCAGCAGCAAATAAACAAATGCACTGACTGGGATCGGCGTCTTTTATTTTATTATTATTATTATGTGTTTGTCTGCAAAGAGGGCGAATTCTGCGACGTTTAGGAAGCCAGAGCCACTGATGCACTTGTGAGGAAATGTGACTCCATCGTACAGCACATTTCTCTAAAGATCTGCAAATCCCGTATATATCCATTGTAGGTTTCAGTGTAGGCTCCGTTGCAACTAAAAAAAATAAATCCCGCCTTCGGATAAAGTCCGCGCTATATAAAAATGCATAAATAACTAAATTAATTAGTACCGCAAATCACCGCCGTCACTGTGCCGGCCTGCGACCAGGAAGTCAGGCAGGCCAGCGCGACAACAGGAAACAGGAAGTAGGAGGGCGGGAGCCTACCCCGCCTCCAACGGAAGAGCCGCGATAGGAGCTGCGTTTCAAGCACCGGAGCTGGCAGGAGCCTACCCTGCGCCCCGGTGCCGAAGGAGGGAAGAAGAGTCCTGCTGCTGGCCCCTGCAGCTGAGAGCCGCCACACGAAGGAAGCCGGTGAGTGGGTTGCGGAGCGGGGGGGCGGGGGGAGAGCATGTGTGCGCGCGCGCGAGTGCGGGGGGGGGGCAGGCTGTGTGTGTGTGTGTGCGTGCGTGTGTGTATGTGTCTGGAGTGCGTGTGTTTGACTGTGGGGGAGGGGGGTGTGTGTGAGCGAGTGTCTGCCGTGTGCCTGCGTGTGCATGCGCTCGCCTGTGTGTGCGCATGCAGAGGGGTGGGGGGTGGGGGCTGCCTATCTGTGAAGCGCTCTGATACCTGATTCGGTTCGGGGCTGAAAAAAAAAAAAAAAAAAAAAATGGCTGTTACTCTGCGCATGCGCGGGTGAGACGCGCGCTCCCGCGGTGAAAACCACGAAGGAAACGCTCGTCCACATCGGTGTCCACATTCCCATTAATGGGCAACAATAGTAGTCGAGCAGACACTCCGTCTGCTCGACCTAAAAACAGGCATTGAAAATGCAATAGGTCTCGCCTTTGATTAAGTTAAAGCCATTTGCTTTGCTAACGGTATTGTATAGCAAAGCAAATAGCTTTAACTTAATCAAAGGCGAGACCTATTGCATTTTCAATGCTTGTTGTATTTGCAGTTGATGGATAAAGTGTATTGTATAGGTGTAATGGCACAGCTTTCTAAAGAACATCTTGAAAGCAAGGAAAAGTATAAATAGCTGAAACATGTATGTAAATGAACTTGTCTGTACTATTAGCTATAGGGTTGCCCTGCTTTTAAATGTATTATTATGGTCAGCTTAGCATTGTTTTTATCAAATGAACTGTGTAATATGTGTAAAATTGTATTTTATCTGTTTGTCTTTATGTTTTTTAATGGCAAAAATCGAATAAAGCATATTCTGATCTGACATGAAAGCAATTGATGGGGAGTGCATGTGGGCAGGAAGGAATAATAGCATATACTTTGGGCTATGAAGGCCAAGTTGTTTTTAGGGCCTTGCCTCAAATACTTTCTGCGCAGGTTGATGTTGATGCTAATGTATATAAAGAAGCCTTACAAAGAATGGAACAAAGGTTTAAACCCATCACCAACATTCTCTTAATAGATACACGTTTTATACTAGGGGTCGAAACAAAAACAAATCTTTTGATGAATTTTAAACTGCTCTAAGATCCTTGAGCTTACAGTGCAATTTTGGGAATATGTGCAAAGAGATGATCAGGGATCAGATAATTGTTCACGTGAAAAATAAAAAAACACAGGAACAATTATGGGTTTTGGGAGATCCAAAACTTTCTGAAGCTTTAGAACAGTCTGAGAAATGGATGCATACTGTGAGGAATGTAAATAATAAGACTGAACAAAGTCAAGAGTTGTGTGCCATTAACCCCTTCGACGCTCATGACGAGCTGGGCTCGTCATGCAGTAGCCTCCTGCTACGCTCATGACGAGCCCAGCTCGTCATGTAAAGTGCATCTGCTGCTTTTCCAGCACAGGGGAAAAATCCCCATAGCGTTCAAGGTGTTAAACGACTGGACGCCCAGTGCAATGAATCTTTGGCTTCAGGATTGAACACAACTTGTTTAAAAATTATGGGGGTTTAAAAGATTTGATATAAATGAAATATCAGGTGGATGCTATAGGTGTAGTTGCAGAACACATATTGCATCCTATAGAGGGTGTCCTGCGATAAACAAAGAGTGTAGGAAATGTGGGAGAATAGGTAA
Source organism: Lissotriton helveticus (assembly GCF_964261635.1). Classification (NCBI taxonomy): domain Eukaryota; kingdom Metazoa; phylum Chordata; class Amphibia; order Caudata; family Salamandridae; genus Lissotriton; species Lissotriton helveticus. The sequence goes on from NC_136068.1 coordinate 1,433,981,359, forward strand.
TTTTTCCTCCGTGTGTTGGGATCAAAGAAGAAATATAGGTCCTACACTGGGTAAGGTATCTTGCATGGCAGAGACATGTGACAGAGTACATAATTGTGAATGCTGGGGGCATTGATATTTAGCAGCAAGGGACCAGATAAATCTGTTAGTTGCCTACTCCCGATGTCATCTGTTTCTAGGTTTCTCCCTGAAACATGACGCAATGGTTGTGATCTTTTCCGATCTACTAGACTGCCTCATTGAACAGGCAGTTAATCAATATATGTCAGACCCAAGAGAACATCAAAGCGGTTGGGGTGAATAAATGAAAGGTGATGGAAAGGTGGGTGTCTTTTTTGCCCCAGGACATTTTTCCACCTACTTGAGTCCTGTTGGGGAGGTGTAGAGAAAGCCCAGAGGGCAGACCTTTATTGAATCATTTAATGAGTCTCTAGTGTGCTTCAAGGCGAAGGACTCACACTGTGCACTGTTTAAATTAAGTACAACCCAGACCCCTTCTAAGCATTTGGTTGTAGGGCTTAACCAGCCCACCCTCCTAGCCATAATAATATCATTAGGCCAATTAAAGGGCAATGGAATTCTCCAAGAGCACCAATGTTCTGCCTTATTTATAAGGCTCAAGCAACGTTCTTGTAACCCTGGGAGTAGGTAAGGGACACATGTCAAAATAACTGTGTAAGTCAGGGGGTAGGTTTAAGGAATTTCCGGCCCCATACTCAGCTAAACATCTATACCCTGGGTCCAAATTACTTCTTGTTTATTGTGTTCATCTCCCCCAGAACGTGACAGGTCCTAGTTCATCTTACCCATTCCCCCCGTCCACCCCGCTAGGTGTTCCAATCATCCCAATTTCCCTTCCTTTCGTGCCAATTAGCTTTTTTCTCGTACTGGGCATCAAAGTCCGGATAGCTGTAGTGGGTTTATCATTTGATGGTTCCAGTGTCACCGACGGGATACTAAAAGGTTCCCCAACTACCCTGTTACTTTTCTTATTACGTAAGGGGTCAGCTGCATTCTCTTCTTGAGGTGCTAAATGTTCCCTTTGATCCTGTCGGAATCGCACAAGTTGCTTTTCAATGTTAGCCAATCAAGAGAGAATGGGTTTCAGGGCATCTTTAACAACCTTGCTGATTTTTTCCATCAATATGTCATGTTCAAATTGTATATTTTTACCTCCTCCATTGCGAAGTCTACATTCCTGTGCTGCGGGTGCTCGAGGGTGCCTTTAAGCACCTATGGCATGTAGATTTTTGTGTGGGAACCTCCAGGCGCAAGGGTCGATTGGGGATGCAGTCCCCAGCTTTCTCCGATCCGGAAAAGTGCTGGTGCAATGTGAGTAACGGGCTTGTTAATACTAGCTTGAATTGTGTATATTTGTGCAAATGGATGAAGGGTACTTTTGAACGTCCAGTCCATTGACTAGATATCAAAGTTTGCAGGGATAACCAAGTTATGAAGAGATGAGAATATTATTAAACTTTTTGGGGCATTTTAATTGTCATAGAACAGAAATTGTTCATGGGAAAAAGCTTTTGTTAGTTCAAAAGGAATAATTAGTTCAGAAAAGGTTCGTCAAGGTCTGAGATGTGGATTACTAGCCTGCCTTTTTCACAGCATCATTCTTCACAGATTTAGAATGAGAGCCATGCTGCATGCAACATGGGGTGGGATATTTTGAGAGACCTCCCTCAAAACAGAGCCACAATGTTCACTCGAGATAGTTCTTAAGTCTTTATTTTCTTGAATATTTTGGCTCACTTCAATTTATTGTGCAGAGGCATAGTGTTTATGCTCTGTTGTTTTTAACCAAGGTCAACTTATGTAACTGCTCTGCCTCTGTAAGGTGTTGCAAAGTACACCTCCAGTGTTTCCCTGGCTCAGTTTCTCTGAAATGTCAGGCAATCTATTTCCATGTCTGGATAGAATATAGGCTGCCCTTCGAAATCATCCTATAACAAGAAACCCTGTAAAGAAAACATATAGGTGAGTGAGGGTAATATTAGAAAATGCACCACAAAGCATACTCTCCAACATCTGTGCATGGGTTTACATTCACTTGGAGGTTGAATACAAATTCTGCACCAGAGACCACTGGCCTGCACCTGTCCAGGGGGTTGCACTGTCTTGGGATTGGAATACTAAATCAGCCTCACAGCCCACTCTCTAGTGCCTGCCCATGGGTTTACACTGCCTTGGAGTTGGAATAGTAAATCCACCCAGAGCCCACTGTCCTCCACCTGCCCATGGGTTTGGTCTGTCTCAGAGTTGGAATAATAAATCTCCCACACAGCCCCCTTCCCAGTGCCTGTCCCGGGGTTTGCACCGACTTGGAATAGAAAATCTGCCCCAGAGCTCAATGTCCTGCCCCCGCCAGGTGTTTCAACTGACTTGGAGCTGGAATAGTACATCTGCCCCAGAGCCCACTGTCCTGCACTTGCCCAGGGGTTTGCACTGACTTGGGGTTGGAATAATAAATCTGCCCCACAGTCCACTCTCCAGTGACCGGTCAGGGGTTTGCACTGACTTGGGGTTGCAATAGTAAATCTGCCCCACAGCCCACTCTCCAGCACCAGCACAGGGATTTGCACCGACTCAGAGTTAGAGTAGTAAGTCTGCCCCTGCGCCCGCAGTCCTGCACATGCCCAGGGCTTGCACTGACTTGGGGTTGGAATGCTAAATCTGCCTCACAGTCCACTCTCGAGTGCCCATCCTGGGGTTCGCACTGACTTGGAGTTGGAATAGAAAATCCAGCCCAGAGCCCACTGTCCTGCGTCTGCCTAGGGGTTTGCACTGACTTGGAGTTGGACTAGTAAATCTGTCCCCCATCCCACTCTCCAGTGCCCATACAAAGGTTTGCACTGACTTGGAGTTGGAACAGAAAATCTTCCCCTGACCCCAATGTCCTGAGCATTCCCAGGGGTTGCACTGACTTACAGATGGAATAGTTAATCTGCCCCATAGCCCACTGTCCTGCTGCTGCCCAGGGGTTTGCACTGACTTGGAGTTGGAATAGTAAATATGCCCCAGAGACCACTGTCCTGCACCTGTCCTGGGGTTTGTACTGACTTGGAGTTAAAATAGTAAATCTGCCCCACAGCCCACTCTCCAGTGCCCACACAGGAGTTTCCACTGACTTAAAATTGGAATAGTAAATCTGCCCCACAGCCACTTCACAGCTCCCATCCAGGGGTTTGTCACTGACGTGGATTTGTAATAGAAATTCTGTCCAAGAGCCCATTGCCCTGCACTTGCCCAGGGGTTTGCACTAACTTGCACATTGATTCTAACCTGGGGGCTCATTATGATGGCGGGGGGACATCAGTCCACCCACCATCATAATGGTGATGGGACCGCCCACCAGACGTGTGGCAGTCCCACCAGCCCAATTAGGATGCGTCCTCCTCAATGATGCCCTGGTTCCGGGTTCCGCAATGCAGGCCGAAAAGGACCTCCTTGCAGAACCATGGTGCACAGACTTTCCTTCCGCCGGAGAACATATGTGATTCCCACCGCCATCCTAATGTTGCGGTGGGTTAATCTCATTCTGATGGCGGGAGGATCGCCACCACTGGCCCGACGGTGGCGATCCTCCTGCCAACATAATGAGCCCCCTGGATCCCCTGTTATTTCTGTTGGTATTTGCAGCTTATTAATATTAAAAATAAAAGTTTTAGATATTCATTTTATACAACATTACCTGTTTTTAAATTACTTGTATGAGGAGGAGGATTTCTTTCACAATGTTCAGCAAGCAGGCAATATTAGTGAACCTTCTGTACAAGCCTAAGTTGTCTCCAGATCAGAAATAAAATGTTTGCAGCTAAAAACTACTTAGTTGGCCCGCATTTCTATTTTCAGAAACTTTTAAAACATCATTAACCTTTGGCTGCATCCCAATATTTTTAAACATAAATGAATTATTAATGAACTTAATCCAATTTTAGCATGCACATTTATCAGCATCTTACCCTCGATTACTTAAATAATTACTCTGATTTAGTCCATCTTAAGTATGATTTATATATGTATCCTGTAGACAAATGGGTTTCACCATTTACTCATTTTTTTAAATTTTTATTGCGGTTGGAAAACAACACAAATTTTCATTGATTAACATTTTAAAAATGTGACCTGTGTTTGAATTTGCTCTGCTAAAAAAACAGATGCCTATCTGATGTATAGTTTCCTTTCACAAAAAACTCAAATACGACCAATCCCAAAATTAAAAGATTACCTTCTACATAGTCTTTCTACATGTGTACTGCTTTCTCTCCTCCAGCTGTAGCATTGTAAATCTTGTGTTAATGTCTAGATGCACTGTTGCTTTTCTGTTGTTCTCAAAAACAAATATATATATTTATTTTAGTTGGTAGAGCTACACTTCTTTCTTATGATTGCTCATTTACTGTGTTTTAACTGTATTGCTTGACTAATTAAAATAATTGCAATCACAACAAATCTAAAAAAAATACACATTTACATTGCAAGCACAAATCTTCTCATCACATAATATAAAACAACTGTCCCATATATACAATTTAAAAAAAGGTATCTATAAACTCAAATCTAACCACCTTACAACCTTAATTACAGGATAATATTGCACATTTTACATTTTGATAGCATGTGCAGCATACTATTTCCTTGTACATAACAGATAGATATTCTAACAAATACCCATTAATTTCTACTATGAAACATTACACATGTTATATTTCAAAGTACTAATGATAAAGTGCAGAAGTGACTACAGTTGAGAAGTTTCTATTGTGCATTTCTTGCATAAATTACCCTTCAAAGTGCTAATGTGCAGTAATTGCAACGACCATCATATCAAAACATCAAAAGTGCATCAATTTACTTTGATGGTAACCCAGCTATTGTTACATTACAAATTAGCGCCCTCGCAACATAATTTATTTGGTGATAAAATGTATAAGCAGATTAAAACTATTAGTCACCAAAGCCATACAAATAATTGAGATCTGCCTTATTGTATCACACATTTTTTAACTGCCAATAAAATTTGTACCAATTGACATAATAATTAAATCGTTTCACCAGAAAGTGACATGATTAAGGCCTGTCGAGCAGATCTCACCCCGCTCAACAAAAAGTAGGGTCTCAAAGCTGAACATCTAAGATGAATCAACTTGGGGCATACACATACTATATGTACCACAGTTTCCTGTGGCCATCCACAACATCTACAGTTAGAATCCAGCCACAGCTTCATCCAAGATTACCTGCCCTCCTTTGTTGGGTTTATTCCCATAAGTAACCTTAAAAACGTATTTTTAAACTTCGCTGAAAAGAAAACATTCAGATACGGCTGAACACGGAGGGATTGGTATGAATTAGTCACATACCATGCATAATTTTTCTCTGCTAAGGCATTTTTATCCAATTTAAACGATTCAGCTTTGATCAGCTTTTTTTAAATTAACTTATAATTGGTCATTTTCAGATCGCGCGGTGCACTCTGCAGGCCGATATATCATAGAGAAGTAAATATATAAGATCTCCATTTAGCAGCTTAGACAGACTTGTCTAAATCTTGCCAACAAATATTCCCTAAAGATGCAGGGGCTGATGTAGACAATTTGACCAAAGGGGGCATATTATCAAGGGGGTTTATCTCCGCTCTTTTGGCTTTAAAAGCCAAGAAAGCGGAGATAAAATTATCTCCCTATTACCTAGCTGTCGCTAACACCAGTTAGCGACAGCTAGTAGGAGATAGCGACCATCTTGGGCCCGCTTTGCATGTCAGTGATATTTATCACTAATGACATGCAAAGTGGGCGTGCCAAGATGTTAGCGACTGGAAACAGTCGCTAACATCGCTATCTCCTATTACCAACTTTTGGAGATATTCGCGCTAAGCGCGAATATCTCCAAAAGCTAACACCTGCCCCTGAGCAGTTCTTAGCCATGTTATCCAATGGTAGGTGGATAACATGGCTAAGAGCATTAGCTCGGTAATGCATGAATATCGCTGACTTTTCAGCGATATTCATGCATTTCGGCTGATTTTTATCGCTTAGGAGATATCCCTTGATAATAGCAAGGTTCCTAAGCGATAAAAATCGCCGCAGCTCGGCGATAAAAATATCGCCGCTAAACCAACATAGCGATAATTATCGCTAGTTGTTGGTAATATGCCCCTACATTCTAAAAAAGCTCTCTTTGATACCAGGCTCTGTCTCTGGAGACCGACCTCCAATCTTTTTCCGCTTGGCACACTGACTTGGCAATCCGGAAAGTTGCTTTGAAGACCTTGATAATCAAATGGTCAAGCAACTTCACATCTTTCCCTCGAGTAATGGGACAACCATATATGACAGTTGGTTGTAACTTGGCTTTGACTACTTTTAGGATAAAATCATATGATTGACAGTTCAGTGATTTTTTTAAACATTTAAAAGCATGGATCAAGGTCACAGCCTTGGCCATTAGATCCTTAAAATGAAATTTAAAAGACACACGATTGTCAAACATCACCCCTAAGTATCTAGACGTTTTAACAATATCAATTCTACCTGCTCTGGCCTTCCAGGAATTAAACTTCTGTTTAACCACACCAATTTTCATCACTTTGTTTTTTTTGACAATCAGTTCAAGGACATTCTTTTGTGTTTAGTCATCAAAGGCAGTAATATGTCTCTGTAGGCCGATAGGAGTATGACTCATGAGGATAGTGTCATCGGCATACTGGAGGTAACTAATGTGCACCCTCCCATCCTAGGAACATGCCCATTAACTACATCCAAATGCTGAGAAAGATCTGATAAGAATAAAATAAATAAACAGGGGGCAAGGACACAATCCTTTTTTAGGCCATTTCGGGCCCGATGTAGGTAATTTTTTTTTACCGGTTCGTAAATACCGAATCATACCGAATCGGTATTTATGAACCGGAAAACCACATGTAGGTAAATAATCTGTAAAAAATACCGATTCGGTAACATTCGGTATCCACACTTGGTAAATACCGAATCGGTAATCACCGATTCGGTAATCTCCGATTCGGTAACACCCATTCAACTCTATGGGCCTTCAGTCCCATAGGAATGAATGGGAGACACCGAATCGGAGATTACCGAATCGGTATTTACCGATTCGGTAAAATCCGATCTCGAAAATTCGAATACATGACATGTGAGCCAGTGAACCAATCAGGGACACCCACCACACCCCACAACAAAGCATCAGAGAAATCAACCAATCAGATGCAAGTACCACACCCCAGTACCTGGTGGTGGCCACACCCATGCAGGTGCAGAGCAACAGAACTGCAGAGAGAGCTGGAGGTGAGACAGAGGAGCAGGCTGCACTGAGCCCAGCATAGCTATACCATGAAGTCCCAGGAGGCACAAAAGGATAGAGGTGACAGAAAGAGGAAGGGGAAATTCAGCCCAACTGAGCTCCAGGTGCTGGTGGAGGAGGTTGTGCAGCATTACAGTCAGCTGTTTGGGAGACAGTCTCTGCAAGTAGCAGAGTCTGTAAAGAGGAACACCTGGCTGGCAATACAGAGCAAAGTCAATGCCCTAGGAGTGACTCATCGCGAAATCGATGACATGAAGAAAAGGTGGTATGATCTGAGGATCACCACCAAAAAGAAGCTTGCCACCCAGAGGAAGGAATCAGCAGCCACAGGTGGGGGGAAGAACCGTGCACCAAGCCTCACTGAACTGGAGCAGCTTGTGGAATCCACCATGCAGCCTGAGAGCATACACGGGATTGGGGATGCTGATATCTCAGCCAGAGCTGCAAGAAAGAAAGGTAAGATGCATGGACATATACCCCACCCATTCCCTGGCCCCTTCCCCAATGTGGGTGACTCACTCACAATCCAGCACACATGACAGTAGTCACTAGCAATGCATCATGGTAGTCGTAGTCATAGGTACATTCATCAAAGCTGCCAACACTGAACACTGCATGCCATGCCACACTCCCCATACACAACCAGTTGAGGCATATGATAATGTGTTTTAGGAATTTGTGTGATGAAAACACACAGCTGATCATTGTCCATGTCTCTCCACAGGAGATTCATCACGCAGAGCAGCACAGGGAGAGGAGTCAAGTGCACCAACAACGGCAGCGAGGGAGAATCCCACAGACACAGCAGGACCTAGCACTGTCCCTGAGGACACAACCACAACGCACGCAACCACAGCAATGGAGCAAGACACCACTGCACAGCCACTGTCGCCCCTGCTGTTCAAGACACAGACTCCAGCAGCACCTGCAGATGCCACAACACCAAGCCAAGGGTCCCCTGTGCATGTGAGGCCAAGGAGGCAGGACGTACCACCATTAAGAATCATGGAAAGCTCTGATGAGGAAGTGGTGGAGGCTCCCAGACCGAGCACACCACCACTGGCTGGCGACGCAGGCAATCAGGGGTCAATGGGATCTGGCCGTGCAAGTGACCGTGGCCGTAGGGCACGTGAGCAGGATGAGGGGCAGAATGTGCAGGGGGTATTTGCTGGGCTGGAAGCCACAATGGTTGAGGTCCAGCGCATGCAGGCCAAAGGGATCATGGCAGTGCACAGACAGGTTCGCACCCTGAACAGCAGGGTGTCAGACATCGATCGGGGGATAAGTGCCACGGCAAAGGGAATGGAGTCCATGGGCAAAGGAATGGAGGCAATGGGCAAAGGAATGGAGTCCACGGCAGAGGGGGTGAGGGACATGGGTGTGTGCATGGGTTCCCTCTGTGACAGGCTGGAGAGTGACCACCAAGAAAGGCGCAGGTATAGGCGCGAGGTAAAGCAGCTGAATCAGTCAATAAACCGTCTGGCTACTTCTACCACACTGCTATGCCGCCGGTCAGTGAACATGCAGACTGAAATTGTGCACTGCTGCAGTGACTTGTCCGGGGGGATGGGGAGGGTGACCTCTGCTATGGAGGTAATGCTGACACAGCAGACAGCCACTGCTGATAACACGTGTGTTGGGGACACAGAGGAGTCCACAAAGAGGAGTGGAGCCAGCACGCCTGTACAGGACATTCGTCGGAGCAGCAGACTCCATGCAGATGACACCGCTCCCACTGCGCAGGTTGGCCCCCTGGCTCCCACAACATCATGCGTAAGCGCAAACATTAAGAGATCATAATGAACACAGGACAAGTCACAGTGAATTGAGCTTTGTCCACCCAGTGTGCAAAGTGAATTCAATTTGATTAATGTGGTCTTGAATAGTGCAGTAGTGCATATTAAAGTGAGTGTTTCAAGACATGAACATGCCTGTGTGTCATCACTCTATTAAAAGTATCTGTTGGTGATTTCTGCGCGTCGCAGTCTACCATCTGTTGCAGGTGCTGCCTCTGCTGCAGTGTGATCGGCTTGTACAGTTCCATCATCTATGTCCTCATGATATGTTAGTTCAATCTCCGTGCCCTTTTTGGTGGCAAGATTGTGCAGCATGGCGCAGGTCGCTATTATCTTGCAACAGTTAATTAGCGTGTATTGCCGTGCACCTCCACTCTTATGGAGGCACCTAAATCTACTTTTCAGCTGTCTAAAAGTGCATTCCACCACGCAACGTGTTGTTCTGTGTGCCATGTTATAATGCCTTTCGCTCCTGGTGGATGGGTTCAGGTAGGGGGTGAGCACAAATGACCGCAGGGCATATGCACTGTCACCTGGGTGGAAAATGAAATTTTGATTAGTCACATACTCTTGATATTTCCTTCTGCATGGTCTATCAGGGTGTCTCACACATACTTACCCAGCAGGTATCCATCACCAAAATCACCAGCCACAAAGCGTCTGTATATCCCACTGTTGGTGAATATGTAGGAGTCGTGGGTACTCCCTGGATATTTGGCTACAATGTCCGTAATTATGTTGCCAGCTTTGCAGATCACCTGCACATTGATAGAATGTGTGGACTTCCGGTTTCTGTATATGTGTTCAGTTGCTGCAGGTGGGCACAGTGGGATGTGCGTCCCATCGATACAGCCTGATGTGCGGGAACTGGGCAAGTTGATAGAAATCGGTTTTCGTCCTTGCAAATTCTGCAGGTGTGTCAGGGAACTTGATGTAGTGTTCCATCCTCTGCATCATGGCGTCTAGAAATTTTCTGAAAAACCGTGACAGGCAGCTCTGGGACACCCCACCTACAGTGGCTATCACGTGCTGGTAGCTACCAGAGGCAAGAAGGTGTAGGCAGCACAGCACCTGCACATGGGGTGGGATGGCGTGTGCTCTTGGGGTTGGGTGTTCCAGATATGGGTGGAGGTCCCCAATCAAGTCCAGGATGGTTCTGGGGTGGAGTCGGTACCTTTGCAGGATCTCAGCTTCAGTCAGTTAGAAGAGGGTGATCCTCTGCCTATACACCTGCTCCTCCCTTAGCCAGACCCTCTCTCCTGCTGCCTGTATCCGTAGCCGCCTTGCAATAACGTAAAAAGCCGCCATTGTGGTTGCACTGTTGCATTTTGGGGCCTTCTTATATATCCTGTTCCTGGTTTCCACCTGCTTCCAATCCATGGTAAATACCGATTCTTAAATACCGAATTTCATGGAATTCGGTATTTTTTTGATTTGCTACATCTCAACAGGCCATTTTTACCATTTCTTATTTACCGACTCGGTAAATATGAATTCGGTATTTTCCGATTCGGAAATTAACCATTTCTTATTTTCCGAATCGGTAAATATGAATTTGGTAAATTCCGATTCGTTTAATACTGAATCGGTGGTATTTACCGATTCGGTAAGTTTTTAGTCACATACATCTTGATGCTCATATACCGGTCGGTAATGACAGGAATTACCGAATTTCGGCCGCTACTGACCGGTATTTGGCTACCTACATCGGGCCCGTAATGTTCTAATCTTCCAATATAAGGAATTGCCATCACCCAACTTAACTTGAACCCAAGAGTCGGTATAGAGAAGAATAATAGCCTTCAACAATTTCTTTGAAATTCCCCAATCTGACAGTTATTTCCATAACAGGTTTCATGGCACAGAGTCGAAGGCTGCCTTAAGATCAATAAAAGCAATATATAAATGCTGTTTATTTATAACAGTCCTCTCCGCAAGTAGGGTTAGAGCCAACAAGTTTGTAGTAGTGGATTGTCCTTTCCGGAAACCAGTCTGATTAAATGGAATAATGCCCTCCTGCGTAGTCCTATCTTCCAATTATATCAAAAGAGTAGAAGCGAACACCTTTGCATCGACATCAGTCAGCGAGATTAATCGATAGCAGGATTTGCCACCGGACCGCTTTTATAAATTGTTGCAGTATGCTGCCTTGCCATGATTCTGGAAAAAAGCGGTCCTAGACGTTGATTCAAAATATACAATGTAAACATAGATTAATTATTCATTTCACTTCAGATCACCATCCGATTAAATCCGTTATGGTAGATATCAATCAAAACAAAGAACACATATTGGCCCGAGGTATTTGTTGATGCAAGAAAACCACACCTGAAACAAAAAACTGTGTCTCACCCAGTCCGGGAGACTGTAGTATTTATTATATATTTAGAGAGACAGCATAGTAAACTTTTTCAAACTAGAAAAACACAGTTATTTACACAAGGGGTCATTGTCAAAATGACGTGCATAGAAGAGAGTGATAGTAGGTGCTCGTGTGTGAAAACGACCGAAGAGGTCAGTGAGAAGATAAAAGTTAAAATGCAATAAGGCTTTTTTGGACAGAAACTAAGGTTCAATCCTTAGTGTAGAACATAGATGAGCCTGCCCTTCACATTTGCAAAAAATGTAATTCTTTCTTGCTGGTACGTAATTGAAAAATCCTCCGTATTCTGATTGGCACAGGGAGAAGGGGCGTAGGAAGACCACAGGTGCAGGCTCGGGGATAAAATATGTCGATGTTTCAACCCAAAGATAAACAGGGTAGCTGGTTTTTCCCCGAGCATTCTATGCACGTCATTTTGACAAAATTTGGATCTAGACTAGGGTCAACAAGATGATCTATGGAATTCAAATCCAAATGGTTGTTGATATAATATTTACATCACATACAACCAACATGTCTGGTTGATTTCCTATCTGAACCGGTAAACCATACAAATTGGCTATAAACTTTACCCAACTGGATTCTGATTTATTTACAGGAAAAGCACTACAGCCTCACCTTTTGAGCTTATTAACAGCTGCCCAAATATTTGTTTGCATTATTTTGCTCTGAGGCGGATAATAAACTATTCCATAGCCCAGTTTGATGTTTAAGTTTGGCTTTCCATACTTCTTGTTGGTAGGTCTTCCTAAATTCTTTCAGATATTCTTTATACACTGAATAGGACAGGCAAAATCTACGGGCCTATGCCTCATGGACAGCTCTGTTAATTAATTTCTTTAACTTTAATAGTTTGGGGGGGAACCATATTTTTAGAATATTCAGGTGGGTATTATTTTTCCTAATCTTTCCAGTTGCAAATTTCCCCACAAGGGACATTGCAATAAAATTCCATTTATTAATCATATTTGGATCGCCCTGAACACCCTGATCACAGTCCCTAATCAATATCTTGGCTGCTTGCATAACTTCCTCCTCTTTGGCTAAATGCCATACCAGCCTCTTTAGGTTATATGCATAGTATTCCATGTTGGGAAGATCATTGGATTTAGAATGACGCTTCACAGAAAAATTAAAGTTTACAACCTGGGGGTTGTGATCCCTTTCTGGACGGACGATTACCTTATATTCAGACATCTTGTCTGAATTGAATGTATAATCAGTGATTGAACCTTGCTAGATTTTTCTTTTAACTGGCTGACTCAGCCTCAAACATAAAGTCACAGAATCATTTTGCCAGATCTTCAGACTTACAGTTAAATTCTGAGAACCAAATTAGTTGCAAATTAAAATCACTTGATACTATTAAGCCAGCATCTGGATATTGGATTATTAATGCACTCAGTACATCCTGCAGGATATACAACTGTGCAGACTTGTTTTTATTGGCACTCAGGTACACATTAGGAATAGCTAAACTTAAATCAGTGGTATTTACCACATGACATTGTAGCCAACCCTGATTAAAGTCTACCACATCCACAACTTGGTTTAAGTCGGCCGCAATATAACACGCCAATCTACATTTTTCACAGCCAAATGTACTAGTTTTCACTGCCGGAATTCTATATTACTTAAATCCATACAAAGGAGTTATTTGTTTGCACCATGTTTCTTGGAATAATAAAAATGCAAATGAATTTAAGAATAATATTGTAGCAGTTCTCTTTTTAAACCGGATGGTAATCACTTTTTGAACATTATCCTATCAAGTCACTTATGTTGACATTTCCATACAACTCTCTTGTAACAGCACACATATGTTCATCTAAACAAATTGTTTAACTACCTTTTTTAATTACTTCTTTAAAATGTTCTCAGTTATATCATTACTCACGAAACGTAGATTAACACGTTATGTTGAAAATAAATCGTAGATTCTTCAGTTCACAGAATGTCTTTTTCCCCTGTAAAAACATAACCCGAAAATGATATGTTTAATTTAAAAAAAAACAAAATATACATTTTCAAATTTACTAAAATAGGGTTCACACTTATTTAGGAATGATTTCTTTAAAACACTTACTTCAGACAGAAGGTGGCACTGTAAGTCTGAGACTAAAAGGCCAGTCCTTATCAGCACGAGCCAGCCGTTTGTACCGCTTTTGGCCACCATAAGTGTGGCATGGTATGCTCAGACGTGAGTCCCTTGCTCAATTGCCACTGGATTCAAGCAAGCCGGGCTGAAGACGGCTGGAATGCCAGAAACCGGTCCTCGGAAGCTTGTTTTTGGTCCAGGGAAGACATGGCTTGGCAGTTCGGGCTGGACTGTTCCCATGATGCACAGGGTCAGACTGATTTGCATATAGCCATGTCTGAACTTGGGTGGCAGAGTGGGCTAAAGAACGGTGATGGATTAAACCCAGATCTTTTGACTGGGTGTGAGTGTTTGATTGATTCAGATGCTCCGTCCATCACCACCCCCTTTTGTACCGCAACCTAATATATATAGCATCTATACTTATTAAATGTGTGCGCATACAACATGAATTAAATAAAAATGCTACATAAATACTAACATAATATCAGGTATAATACCAACAATATGGCAGTGAGGCATTTCAATTCTAACTGGCCATCCTTGTAGCATTAAAAAGCAATTTATTTTGTTTTGCGCTATCAGGTTAGGGTCTTTACAATTCTAAAGGTAGAAAATACTGTTCAATCAAAGGCTACTGTTGCTAACTTATGAACTATCCGTCTGAACTAAATATTATATGAGGCTAAACACGGGTGGTGTCAGCATTGATACACAGCAGGCACAACATGCTGGGAGACAGGGTTTGCAGGAACATATTCTTCGTGTCAGCAACCCTTTTGGCTCAGGGCAGAAACATACTTTCACGTGGTAGCTAATAAAACGTATGACACATAGATAAGGAAACAAGTATTAGGGAAAAAGAAAAGAGAGGCAACATCTGTCAGATCATTCCCTCATAGGCAAAACATAAGTGTGTGAAAGTAAACATTATGAAGTAAGATCCAAGGCAAACTTGTTGTCAAGTAAGCTATAAGTGAAGTCACATGTGTTGTTGCCCATCCTAGTCTCCCTCGCCATCTGGATACAAACGAACTGTCATAATAACCATCATTATAGCCCAATATACACATTCATTTGCAGTACAGAGATCAATAAATGTCATATCTGAAACTGGGGAAAAGGAATTGAATGTACACCAATTGGAACAATTAAATTGTCAGTGTATGTCTTCCTGTGCTCCTCTCTATGTGAACCCAAAATATCAAACATGTTTTCAGAGGGAACAGGTGTCACACCAATAGCAAAAATGCACGGAGTATCTTAACAGTCCACCCTGACAAAACAGACCCATTTTTATTTTATTTTTGGCACGCAGGGCTTCAGTGAGCTGCTCTTCCTCCCTAATGGACAACCAAATGGGTACACATTTTTCTGTTATATTTTTCTTTTATCAGAAGAAAGGACAAGCACTAGGGCCAATGGGGGTAAAACAAAAGAAATTGGACAAAGTTCCCAGCGTCCATCTGGGTCCTGCTGGCGAATCCCTATCGTTCATTTGGCGTACTCGCTGTTGAGCACTGGTGGTGGAGCTGTCCGTTGAGCTCAGATTCTGATCCCACATTCAAAGGTCTGATGAGTAAAATTAATTGTCTAAATTACTTTATTAGAAGGGGGCATGAATCATTTCACCTCCCAGTTGACTTTTGGTCACCTGGGGGTTATTTTATGATGGAAAATTTTCCACAACTGGAGATAGTCTGATATCTCCTGTCCTTGACACAGGTGCCATTTCAGTCCTTAGTTCCTGCAAGAGGCCATGGATGGCCGTCACCATTTCTAACTTGGGAATCACTTCACTGACCAACGTAGTAGACACTGTTTCCATTTCTGGGTATTTAGGAGTAGTCATAAACCACCATCATGTGCTGGAAGGCTGATGATTTCCCCACTAGTTCTTTCGGTAAGTAGACATATATCAAGTTAAAAAAATTGTTGTATCATAATATCGTGTTTTCAATGTCGATATTCAAAAATGTTGTGGTATGTAATATCAATGTTAAGAATATCGATTTTGTATGTTGTACATTTTAAAAAATGTCCATCTTTTTTAAATGTAATGTAGTTTAATTTTTTCTTTTTTTCATTTGATATGTTTAATTGAAAAATTGTTTTGGGGACGGGGTGGTGGGTTTATAGAGGATAAGGGTGGGGAGTGTTTTGAAATGTTTTTTTTTTTATTCTTTAAATAAATAAAGACATTGATAAGTATTTAGTAGTGCCAGGATGCTTGGGTTTATAGGCGATATGGGTGTGGAGTGCTTTTTTAATTTATAGATTATTTAAAGAAAATAAAAATACAATTTTTAAGAATACTGGAATGTTAATAAAAATGTAATAAGATTTAAAATATAAATCACATTAAAAAATAAAATAACATTGTGTTTATTGCAGATAAGTGTGTGGATTAATTATATATTTTTTTAAATGTATTAAAAAAATAAGCATTTTAAATAAAAGATAGTTAGTTGTTATTTTTACCTGGGATAAGAGTAGTGATTTAATTTTTCTTTTTTTTATATTTAATATTATTTAGAAATATAAAAAAAATTATAAAACGGAACAAAATTGTGAAATAATTAAGGAGGTGGAATGCTTGTTTTTAACATTATTAATGTTAGAAACAAAATTATATAAACATATGGGGGTTGATTCCGATTCGGGAAAAACCGCTCCGAATAGCCGTACGGAGTGTTTTTCACATACAAATCGTACCCTGCAACGTCCCCCGTACGTACGACGAAGTACAATTCGTTCCAGGAGCTGGACTCCATACGAATCGTACAGAGACCGTACGAATCAAATCCCCGCATGACTTCCCCCCCAAACCCGCTGTACGCGACAGCCGTACGGTTCGCGGCTGCTTTTTACGAGCCGGCAAGTACGATTCGTGTGGGGTATGCACCGTACAACGCTTTTTCTACGGGAGCTGAAAACGTCCGGAGAAGCAGAGTTCGCCTCAAAACAGGTATGGAACGTCCCCCCCGGCTACTATGCGTACACTCCATGACCGCAGGGGTACGGTGCGTACCCCTGCGATCATGGGGTGTATGCACCGCACCCCACGATCATGGGGTGTACGCCCCGTACCCCATGTTCGCTGAGTGTACGGTGTGTACACTCCATGATCGCTGGGTACGGTGCGTACACCCCATGATCGCAGGGGTACGCACTGTACCCCTGCGATCATGGGGTGTAGGCACCATACAGTATGTATGTGATTGTGTGCTTTTCTGTACAAACCACCCTTACCTGATGAGGACTGTACTTGTGGGGTCGTACGGCATGTGTACGAGTCGTACGGTACATGGTTTCAGCCTTGCAATACGTACGGATCGCGAGGATTCAGACGGATTAGCAAAATACGGATCGTACTACGCGACTCGGACGGACGGGTACGATTCGTACGGAGAGGGCTCCGGATACAAATCGTACGGGCGTTTTTTTCCCAGGATCGGAATCTGTCCCTTGGTGGAATCTTTATTATTTATTAAACAATTTTGTAAGTAAAAACATACTTTTAAGAAAGTATCAATTTTGTTACTTTGTTCTATTAAATTGTCAAAATAAAAAAAACTATTAAAGGATTTTTTAATACATTTTAATAAATCTTTTGATGATATGTTTTTACAAGTGGGATTAGGATAATATATATGTGGAGTGTGTTGTGTTTCTTTTAATTTTTTTTAATTTTATTTATACATTTTCAGAAACGTACAGCCATAAAGTAATTAGCAGTTGTTAGGCATATAGAGCATAGGCATTCCATTCAGCACATTCCAACTATTTCATATCAAATTGCTATCCGTACTGGCACTAGTATGACATTGATAAAACTTCTAAGGGAAAGAGCAGAGCAACACAGTGCAGAATAAGGCCATCCACAATACAGTAAGCAAATAATAAGAAATTGGAATCCATTTGTCATAGGGTTTCGAGGCTCTGGGTAGTTCTTCAGCATAGAAAGTGAGCAGATCCCAGCAGTATACCATGTCCTGCAACCATTGTCTAGTTGTCGGCGCAAGACTACACCCCAGCATATAGAAACTCTGCGTTTAGCTATTAATTGCGCCACCGCCACCAACCTCGTAATAGAGGATTTAACATCGGTAACGTTTCCCAACAGACATAATTGGGGAGTGCATGCTATGGGCACCCCCACCATCAGTTGCAGAATGTGTGTGACCTACCCCCAAAATTAGTTTCCTTTCTGACAGGACCATGCTAAATGGTGGAAGTCGGCATTTGGGGCACCGCACCTTCTGCAATTGGCAGCTTCACGTAAACCATATTTATATAGCTAAGCAGGTGTATAGTACATTTGTTGTAGATATTTAAAATGTACCAATCTAAGATTGCCATTTGCTGTTATCTGCCCGTCAATCTACAGCAGTTACTCCAGCCTTCTTCTGACAGTGGTTTGGAGGGAATTGCATTCCACTTATACAATGAGCTCCCTGCAATACTAGCCCCTGCCTTGTGTGAGGCACGATACAATTGTGTGACCACCCTAGCATGCATCGGAGTGGTGTAGAGGAGTTGCAGTGCCCCTAAGGTTGGAGGTTCTGCAGGAAACTGTGGGAATAGCTCACGCACAGTTCATCGCAGTCTCGTGTACACAAATATTCACACTGCAGCATTTTTCCCATATTCAAGAAAAGTTGTTACCTCCGCACATTGACCACCAGGAAACACATCCCCAATGGTCGACATTCCTACAGCACTTCGAATTTTCAGTGTGCCAGCTTTCCCTGTGACAGGGATTGCATTATGGTGTAAGAGCGGCATATTTGGCGCATATAGCGGCAATTTCCGCTCGCGTCTCCCCAGTTCTTGCCACGCCCTGGCTGCATTTTGCACCGTGTCTGTACCCTTTTTTCAAAAACTGTATGTTGGTTGACTATCATACCTTTAAGTGGTATCGGATGCACTGCGCCCGTTTCTACCACTACATGGGGAATATAGGCTGGCTCTTGCTGCCGGTAGTAGAGATAATACAGCTAAAAATCTGGCGCTGTGTAACCACCCATATTATAAGGGAGCGTTAAAGTTTCCCACTTAACTCATGCATTTTTTCAGCCACATGCTAGTGTGACTAGTAATGAACGAAGCGTGTCAAAGAAGTGGCGCATTAGGTGCACGGGTACATTTATGAATAAATATAGGAACCGTTGAAGCACCACCATCTTCATTAGCGCTATCCTGTCAGCGAACGACAACAGTCATTTAATCCAACTGTTCACTTGCTCTTCGAGTTGTGTGATGGCCTTTCCGTAATTAGTTTGGACAACCACATGCAAATCTCTGTGAATCCATATCCCCAGATACTTTACCGGGTCTGTGCACCAATCCAATGGGTAGCCCAATTCTATCTGTGGTGTGCTATTTGTTAGGGGCAAGATAATTGACTTAGTCCAATTTATCCTGAGTTAGGAGTACCATTTGATTCGCCTATATTCTCTGACAAGCTGTGCTAAGTGCGTTGCAGGTTTGCGCCCATACAGCACTATGTCGTCTGCATACATAGAAACCCCTAGGGGCTGCTGATAAAAGTGCAGCCCTGGCTGTGCATACCATTGCCATAAAATACATGCCAGCGGTTCCAACACCAGCGCATTCAGAAAGGGCGCTAATGAGCACCCTTGCCGCGTACCACGCCTTATCCTGAATATATCCGACATATGCCCCTTGACTCCTATGCGTGCCAAGGGGTGTGTATACAGCAGTTTAACCCAGTTTGTAAAAATTAAAGGCACACCCATGAGATGTAAAATTGCAAACATATATTTCCAGGAGATAGAATCAAAGGCCTTAGCGGCATCCAGCAGGACTGCCACTGCAGGCAAAGTGGGCTCAAGCACATGCAGCTCTGCAAACAACATGCGTAGATTGTGTGACGTAGATCTAGTGGGACAAACCCTGATTGATCAGGAAGAACCATAAGTGGAAGGAGCAGTCGCAATCTATTAGCCAGTACCTTCGCTAAAATCTTTACATCAGTATTTATCAAAGACAGTGTTGATACGAATCACACCTGTCCGGCGCCTTGTCAGGCTTTAACAAGGCAACAACCTGCCCTTCTCGAAGAGTGGGAGGGAGACTCCGAGGATCATACGCTTCCATGTACTTCTCAAGAAGACAGGGGGCCAATATCTGAATGTACTGGTAACACAGTAATGGCCTCGCGGATTTCCTCTAGCTGTATTGGGCGCATTCTTGTTGTCTACATGAGAGCCACACCAGTGCCACATCATCCAAGTATTGCGCTATCTCTGCCTCCCCTGCTGATTGCCGATTTGCAGACATTGTCTGGTAATATTGTGCAAACGTTTTAAGTATATTGGGTGTATCATAGTGTTTAGTGTCGTCCCCTGTGATGGCTTTAACTATATAGTTCTTCCCCATGGGTCTGCTATTCTTCTGGCCAGCGCTTTCCCAGGTCTGCTCCCTGCGCCATAGTACCTGGCTGTGTGCCTGCACGACATGTGACGTATTTCTTGGTCTGCCACTTCATTATACGCTGTCATCTTCGCTTTAATGTTCACTAGTATGGCAGGGTCGGCTGCATTGCCATGTTTGTGCTCTAGGTCTCCCAGTTCATGCTTTAACCTACTCATAATGTCACATAGGGATTTCAGAACTCCAGCTTGTAGACCTATGCATGTACCTTGTACGGTCTCTTTAAATGCTTCCCAGAGTGTCCCCACACATTGCACCGACCGAGTGTTGTGCAAGAAATAGTCTGAAATAGCTTTACGAACTCCTTTGCAGGAAACCGGATCAAGCAAAGAGGAGGATTGTAAACGCCATTGAAACTGTGAAGAAATGTGCGTTGGTAGAGATATGTTAAGTAGAACCGGGGAGTGATCTGATAAGGTTCTAGGCAGATATTGGAAATTTATTGTCCATGTATTCACATCACTCGTGACCAGCCAATTGTCAATGCAGGACCTGGATGGGTGTACATACGAATGACATGTGCCCTCCCTCAAGCTCGGATGTCGCAGTCGCAAAATTTACCATACCATTATGTACAGATGATGCGGCTTTTTTCACTGTGGGCTCAGCTGTTGACAAACAATCTACTTCAGGTACTAACACAACATTAAAATCCCCCCCAAATATAATTGTTGAAGGAGGTAATTTGTATATTTAGCCCCATAGTGTCTCATAAAAGGTAGGGACATCAATGTTGGGCCCATAGATGTTTACCATGAGCACTTTTATACCGTATAGCATACCTTGCACCAGTATGTATCGCCTCATCGCGTCCTTCTCCACATCTATGGGTTCGAAGGGGACACCTCTTTTTATCAATATCATAATGCCCCTCGCATAAGAGGAGTAAGAGGCGGCCAAGCACACACCCGCCCATCTAGTGCCCACCGCTGAGACTGCATGTCTAGTAAGGTGGGTTTCTTGTAGTGGAGCTACCTGGATGTTGTGACGATCTAGGAAGGCCAGCACTTACCTCACTTTATTGGGGTTATTTAGGCCTCTGACATTCCAGCTTAACCATTAGATTACATTACTTTCAGTGCCTGCCATGTCCTGTGGTATTCAACATGCTAAAGTGCTGTCTCACATTGCCTGTCTGTGCATGTGCCAATGCCAATCAGTACTGCCTGTGTAATGCAAATCCAAGGATATATAGTTCCCCAACAGCCACCCGCCCACTTCAGCATCAGAACCATGCTGAGAATCCCTTCCCGAACAACAAAACTGCATCCATGCAAATGCATGTCTTCATCTAGGAAGCACACCACTAGGGTGCCTTAGTGTAATAGTGAACTGATGTGGGTTACTCCATCTTAGGGGGTCACCAGTAGCCGTCAGCCCCCGTGTGGAATCAGGAGGGTCAAGGTAGTTCATCGGTAACACCTCATCCATAGGTATAGTGACTAATAATGGATTCCGAACATGGGAACAGTGCAACAACAACATTGTATGCGTACCGTCAGAAAATAACCAGCAACATTTTAGACCTCTCAATCTAGGCGTGATAAACATGGCAGAGAACGTACAAGTGTAGTTATTGCATTATAGCAACTATAAACTATGTAGAACACACAGCTTAACATTAATAATTGGTGACTGAGTACCAACAGTCTGTGTTTAGAGTTCTACTGAATTTCGCTTAACATTATGCAGCTCATGTGCTCAGTCCTCTGTATCAGCGTCAGCTAATGCCTCTCGTGTTGATCCTTGCTGCTTGATCTGTCGCACATATTGCAGGGCTTCTTTTGGTGTCTTGAAAATGTGGGCTTTGCCTGCATGTTGTATGCGCAATTGCGTGGGGTACAGCATTGCATATTGGATTTTCAGTGTTTGCAGTTTCTTTTTCACAGGATGAAATTCACACTGTGCCTGCTGCACAGCCATCTTGAAGTCAGGGAACAACTCCACTTTAATACATTGGTGGCAACAGCTGGACCGGCGGCAGACATCCGCCCGCGATCGCAACCCGGAAATTGGCATGGTGGTGAAAACCGCAGTGGTAAGATTTTCCGCCTGCCACTTTTCCTCCAGTAGCAGTCCGCAGGCCTGCCTAGCGGGTGGAAGTGGACCGCCACAATGGTGCAGGGCCAGGTTTAGCCAGCATGATTATGATGCCGGCGGTAGCCAGCCTTTCCACTGCAGTGGGACAGCCATGGAAAGGAATGCGGATAATGTCTCCGGGGGCCCACTGCGGGCCCCCAATGTGTTGGGGGTGTGTAGGCGCACTCCCACTACATGTCCCTGTACCAGGTGGCAGGCACTGTGCAGTGCCTGCCACGCAGTGCAGGGATATGCTGGACATGCTCCTTTTGACATCGTGGCAGTTCTTGGCCCATGACAAATCGTTCTTCAATAACTTATCTGGTGCGTTAAACAGCTCGGGACATCCTAATTGTGTTTCCATCCTTCTAACGTAACTCAATCAGGGAATACTATTTGCTCTGTCCAAGACTAGCCAATCACGCATGATCTCATGGTTCATTTCTAAATCAGGATTGACCCAGGTCATTATGCATTTAAGTAAGGGGCCCTTCTGATCAAGCCTTACAGAAAAACAATGCCATTTTCTCTGTGGATAATATAGGAGAGTGTTGTTTGTAGAACTGATATACATATATATATATATATATATATATATATATATATATATATATATATATATATATATATATATATATATATATATATATATGATCTTTGCTACTTTGCTAACGGTCACGGAACGCCGGCAGTTATCACCGGCAGCTACCATCGGCAACGCCGTAGAACCCTCGTTATCAATTTCTATCGAATTGCACAGAACTAGAGGCGGAAATACGAAAACGGCTTTCCGATTCCAAAGATCTTTGTCGTCCCCGACATGAATATTTATCGTGCGGGTGCAGAACCTGAACGCTACGTGCACATTTAGATTTTGGAGAAAAAAAGGAAAAAGGAATGCACGTGAGGCAGAAAGCGTCTTTTTTGATTTTAACTGGTTGCATATCTAGCAACCACAACAGGAATCCTTTTATTGGTAGGATAATCGTAAAAACACAAATAGTGGGACATCATATGCTTGTGCAGGACGCAGGCAGTGAGTGGCCATACAATTGACAGTGGAAAGATTGTTTTAAATTTCTCGGAAACAATTTGTGGCTCCTGATGAAGGCGTTTCCTCAAACGCCGAAACGCGCTTTGAGAAAGTATTGATTGCCACCCTTTTCTTTTGTTTTTACTTTGTATGATTAATTTTTTAGTATTGTGATAATTGGTCATTTTGTTATTGTTTATGTAATTCTGATGCTTACAATTTATGATTTTAAAAGAAATATCATTAAAAAGAATAGAGTTTTTAATAAGTGTGTAGATCTCTTGTTTTGCACTTTTCTTCCTGGTTGCTTGTTATAAATGTTGATACATTGTACACACTGTGTGTTTGTAGAACTGATAGCAGTCTTCTCAACCATGTATGTTCCACTATTTGAAGGTCTTCAACTTTCTTATAACTCCAGATCTCAGAGCTGTAATTTTAAATAGCGAAACATTTTGCTCTGTATATGTTTAGCAGTGCTTGCACTGGCTTTCCCCTAACTTACGTGCAAAATAAAGAACCGCTACTGTTGATCTAGCCATAGCTTTTCTTTTGTCTTTCTTGTACCCCTGTCATCGTATAGGACACCTGAGTATGAAAATGTAGTTACCCTAGATATTTCGTTTCCTTCACAATATTGCATTTTAGGTTTTCTAGATTTAGAGCCCATAATCATTGTGTGAGATGTAGAGAAATTTACATTTAAATCCAGCAATCTCATACAGTCTGCAAAAGAACTTAGTGGACACTGTAGGCTAACCGCTGTATGGGCAAATAAGGCGGCATTGTCAGCGTATTCCATACTCAAGTTGTGAGCGTGGTCCAAATACATTAACGGTCCAACATTTATTTTCTGCTTTTAACAACTACAATTACCCAAGTAATCTCTATTTATCTCTCCTTGACCCACTCCTCGATTCCGTATTCCATAAGGAACCTCTTTGCTGCCTGGATAGACTTCGCCAAAGCAATTGCAATATCAAGGAACTGCATATCAGTAAGGAGCTCGATTGCTTGCATCCGTGACCTTGTACCATACTTTAAAAAAACTGGTAGTAAAAACAGTTGACGCAGAGCCAACAGTTTTTGGTAAATCCATTAAAATGTGCGCACAAGTACATTTTATGCCCATCCCGCATGTACATGGACACGGTCCATTAATATACTTTTTATTTTCTCATTTGCACGAGCTGGGTTAATGCCTACTCTTTTAACAATTACGGTCTCAAACATTGATTTGGTATGGTATATAAAGAAGGGTACCAGTTATCATTGCTCCAGCTATTTAACATAAATTTCACAGACTCTTTTTGTTTCAGATACACCATATCAATTTGTCTAGACTTTTCCTTCCCCAAGACTTTTAGTAGACTACTAGGTTCTTCAAAGTACTGCAACAGGGGGTACATTTTTGCCTTCAAATTGCCACAGATGGAGTAGAGTTTCTTTCTTGTTGCTTTTGCCCACTTTAATTCACTCTTCTGAATCTCCTTCATACACCAACGTGACACTGTGTCCCCTTCCCCTGCCCCCAACCGTTTCCAAAACCTACATAATTTACTTGAACCTAAATGTTCCATGATAGTAAGTCTAGCTCCAACCTAATGGCATGTAACATTGATGAGCTGGTGTAATATCTTGAAGTTACTTACAGCTTCTTATTTCACAGATGTACTTATCATAATAGAGATGCTGCTTGTGTTTATAGGTGCATCATGGTGATAGAACCTGGTGTGATGATGCTTTTGCAGCTGGTTGTCAGTTGCACCTGATATCTCCTGCTGGATGGATGGGATCACTTTAATGGATTAAACGTATTCTTCAATATTACCTCTTGGAGTCCTACCATTAATATTTATCACTTAAATTTTACACTGGCGACAAGGATGGGATGCGCTCATGCAACAGGATTGTGATCTCAACATCAGACTACATTTTATGATCTTTCCACCTGATTTAATTGTGGACTACCCAAAGACTGGTACTTGTCAACTTAAGTGAGTACCTTCATTCTTTTTGATTGTGTAATATAATTAGAGCTCATCTTACATATACCTTTTACGATTTTCCTTGGTTTGAAGGTCACTGTGTGTAGCTTAAAAGAGCAACCACCGCACAACTCACCTTCTGTCATTCTCACAAGCTATGGAGGGTAGGAGATTTTGGTGCAGGCTCTAAAATTTATGACATTGCTCTACGAGCTCTAAGATTTATGAGATTATTTTAGCGGAGATAATTCATGGACATTTATACTTAAAAATTGGTGGATTATCATCCTTTTC
This sequence comes from Lissotriton helveticus, assembly GCF_964261635.1. Classification (NCBI taxonomy): domain Eukaryota; kingdom Metazoa; phylum Chordata; class Amphibia; order Caudata; family Salamandridae; genus Lissotriton; species Lissotriton helveticus. The sequence continues at coordinate 1,434,006,815 of NC_136068.1, forward strand.
TTCTTTACTCTCACAGCGCGTTTACCTCTGAATTCCAAACAGCGTCTAGTGAGATCTGTGTATTTCACATTTTGGTGGTGGCAATTCATGGACATTGATTATTTGAAAATATGTGAATTATCTTCCACGTTTCCTATTTTCTCAGCGCTTCTAACTGCAGTCTTCAAACAGGGATTTGTCAGGTCTGTGAATTTAGTTTTTTTTACTGTGCCTTCAATCTGTGGAATTTTGCACCCTCTTAAGTGTAATACCCTGTGGCAGAGCGTGACTTTTTCATACAATTGCAGTTGGTGGGCAGCGCTGTGACTCTCTGAGTGTGAATTGTATCTCCACAGTTGCTATTGGTGGACAGCGCTGTGACTGCTGTGCCTTCCACTATTTTGTTTCTCTATTTCGTGTCGGAGCTGTGTGTCTAACTTCAAAAAATTAGGCTTTTTCTGCATACAAAAGGCCCGCATCTTATAAAGTTCCGGTTGACATCCTAGCATGGGTATTTATTAAATCTCAACAATATCAACCGCCCTTTTTAAACTTGACAGCCACTATTTACCTAAAGTGAGTACCATTCTTGAACGGTATCATTTTGGTAGAAGGGCACAAAATGAGGGAGAGTCAGTGGAAAATGATGTTACTAAGCTTAGGAAGCTGGCGTCCTCATGCAAATTTGGTGCCCTTGTTGAAGAAAGAATTAGGGACCATTTCATGCTGGGGTGCAACGTTGAAAAGGTCAGAAGTGAGCTATGGCAAAAAGGTGAACCCACTCTTGAGGAGGTGATAGCCATTGCTAAACAGATTGAACATTCTTTGAAATGTGTAGATATTATTACTAAACATGTGAACAAAGACAATGCTGTTCATTTGGTAAAAGTTAATTCTAAAAAAACGAGTTTAAGAAAAGTAGTTTGATAACGTAACAGAAAAAAAACATGAGAGATATAAGACTCAAGTGTTACAGGTGTGGGAGTGAGAAACAATTGGCACATGATAAAAAATGTCCTGGTCTTAGGTCAACTAGCACAAGTTAAAAAAAGGTAGGACACTTTACCTCGGTTTGCCAGGTCAAGAAGAACAAGGGGAAGGTTCTTGCTGTCCTTGCAGACAATGGCGATAGTGATAGTGAGGATGAATCTGATTTTCATTGCGGACAAGTTGTTTCCCAAATATCAAATATTTGTAAGAGAGGCCCCTTAGATACGATAAAAATGGAAGGAGAGTGTACTAAAAGCTTGTTTGATTCAGGGGCAAAAATTACCATAATTTCAAGACAATTCTTCATGAGTAAACTTGTTAACACTGTAAAACTACTTAAAGTTGATATAAGACCCTGCGCTTATGGGGGTGAAACCATAAAACTTTTAGGTTATTTCACTGGATTGATAGAGTACAAAGGGAGATATACCACGGGGAAAGTATATGTTTCACTTAAAGGTGAAAGCATCCTCAGTTGGTTTCACCAGAGGGATCTTGGAGTAATGTTAGACCCTAATAGTGATCCTCCCATTATATTGAAAGAAGATTTTCAAAATGTTTTTGTTCAGAATTGTGATGATGACTTTACCACTGTCCTAAAGACAGAGTTTCCTGATGTTTTTAAGGATGAGTTGGGGTGCTTACTAGGTTATACCCACAATATAAGGTTAATTCCTGGAGCAATACCATCAGCTTGTAAAGTCCGCAGTGTGCCATTATCAGTGAGAGATGAGATGAAAGGAGAACTGGAAAATTTTTAAAACGATGTCATAATTGAAGAAGTAGAAGGGACCAGGTGGTTGGGACCAGTTGTAGCCGCAAGCAAATCGAATGGTAGTCTGCGTCTATGCATCGACTTGAGAGAATTGACTAAACAAGTCATCATAGATAAATATCCTCTACTAAAAATATCTGACATGTTAATGCTTTTACAAGGTGCATGTGTATTTTCTACCGTAGAATTAAAATCTCTCTATCATCAGATAAAACTGGGTGACAACTCCAAAGACCTCACATCATTCATTACCCCCTTTGGTACTTACAGGTTTGTTAGAATACCATTTGGTCTGGTGTCCGCGGCATTAGTATTTCAGAGAGCATTGGAAAAGCTTTTGAAAGGAATTCAGGGGGTAAAAATGTATCAAGATGATGTGATAGTTTATGGGAGAAATGATGAGGAACACGATTTGATACTCAGGGAAGTCTTCAGAAAGTTTAGGGAGTACAATTTGACTGTAAGGATTGATAAATGCCATTTCAAAGAGTCTTCTATAGATTATCTGGGGCACACCATCTCAGGTCAAGGTGTTCAGTCCAAAGCTGAACTTGTAAGTGCCGTACAGGATCTAGCCTCTCCATCCAACAAGAAGGAACTAATGAAATCTCTTGTGATGTCAGAATATTATAGCAAATTTATGAAGAACTTTGCTGGGATGTGTGTGAATATGCGGAAATTGTTATGCAAGGGAGTCAATTTTAAGTGGTCAGATGATTGTGAAAAGGAATGTGTTGCGGTTAAAAATATGCTCAAGAAAGCTCCCAAGTTAAAAAGTTTTGATCCCACTAAAAGAACCATCCTCATTACTGATGCCAGCATGAAAGGTTTGAGGGGCGTGTTGCAACAGAAGGATGGCGTTACTGAGAATGTTATTTTGTTTTTATCAACCGGGCTCAGAGGTGCAGAACGGCGATACTCTGTGATTGAAAGAGAGGCTCTAGCCATTCACTGGGCCATAAACAAGCTCAAGAATTTGCTGCGGGTGTGAAGTTTGAGGTACGGACGGATCATAAACCACTGTGTCAGGTATTTAACAAAACAGGTATAGATGCCATTTCGGGAAGGATTTCCAAATGGGTTGTAGCACTTTAGGGTTACAAGTTTAAAGTTGAGTATTTGCCTTTTTAATTACTTAAAGGAAGATGTGCTAATATTTTAACTCCTTTTTGGATTAATGATACAGAATCCAAAAAAGAGGTGAGTACTTATTTTAGTGATTGGAGGGTCAAAGAAAAAGAAAAAATAAAGGCACGTAAAAGGAACTATAATCAAAGAAAAGCTGTAAAGATCACTTCTGTCAATGTGGGTGACTTAGTGATGATCAGAGCTCCTGTGGGTAGGAAAACCTCCACCTTGTTTCAAAAACCCCACAGAGTAATCAAATTAGTGACAAACGGTATCAAGAGAGAAGATTCGCGCATTTGGAATCTCAATAGAGTGGTGATTATAAAGAATAGTAAATTGAATGACAATAAAGATAAATCATCATCAGTTGTTTCTCAGCCCAAACCCATGGTGGACAGTGGAATTGGAGGTGATAGGAGAAACAAGAGAATGTCCAAGTTGCCTTTAAGGTTTAAAGATTTCCTAATGTAATATGTTTTAATGTACATTGTTTTATTGCATTTCTTTGTTTAGTTTTGTATATAGGAGGAAGGTGTGTAATATCTTGAAGTTACTTAAAGTTTCTTATTTCACATATGTACTTATCATAATAGAGATGCTGCTTGTGTTTAAAGGTGCACCATGGCGATAGAACCTGGTGTGATGATGCTTCTGCAGCAGGTTGTCAGTTGCACCTGACATCTCCTGCTGGATGGATGGGATCTCTTTACCGGAATAAACGTAATCTTCAATCTTACCTCTTGGAGTCCTACCATCATTAAATATTACTTAAATTTTACAGCTGGGCAATGACAACAAGCTTTTTAAGCATTTCCCTTCCTCGCAGTCCCAGGGGCGTTTCCCTCCTAAGCATAACATTTCTGCTCCATATTGCAATTGAGGAGGGATCATTGCATTATAGGCCTTCAGCATAGGTCTGTGGGACATAGCTCCATAAATACTGTTGATTTTTTTCAACCCACAAACTGAGACTAAGGCTTTGGTTTTCTGGGCCTCTAGGTGCGTGCCCCAATGTAGAGATTTATTAAACCATATTCCTAGGTATTTGTATTCATTAACAGCTTCTAATTTCGTTTGCCCCATGGACCAATTGTATTTTTGATCTCTCTTCCCACAATATTGTTGTTTTTATCCATGTTCACTGTTAGGATTTTAGATGTACAATATATATCAAATGCATTTAACTTCCTTTGCAGACCTAATTCAGTTTTATCAAGAATGACTAGATCGTCTGCATACAGTAAACAGGACAAGTGCTTCCCATTTACCTTTGGGCTTGCACCTCTTTCCCGTCATTAAAAAAAGATAGCAAATCGGCAAGGAAAATTGAAAAAAGGAGTGGTGCCAAAACACAGCCCTCTCTTAGGCCGCTATTGATTGCTATCTCTTGTGTCAAACCCCTCATTGTGTCTTTGATGACCTGCTCCAAGTTCTCACTATGCAACTCTTGGATGACTACAAGGAGTTCTTCAGAAATATTATATATTTTTAGCACCTCCCATAGGCACTCTCTATCTACGGATGTATGACATTACAACGCATGCTTTTACATCGCATGCTTTTACAACGCGGTTTTTACAACGCATACCATTACAACACATAGTGCTTTGGGCGCTGGATAGTGAATAGTTTAATGTACTATTCCAACTCCAGTCCCCGTGGATAGTAGGGTAGGTGTTGGACAGTAAATTAAACCTATTCCCTATCCTAGAGCGCCCTCCAGCGCAATGCGTTGTAATGGTTTGCGTTGTAAAAGTTGCGTCATAAAGGCACTGCATGGTAAAAGTTGCGTTGTAAAGGATGTTTCCCCTATCTACTAAATCAAATTCAGCCCGAAAGTCAACAAAACAGAAACATAATTTACCTTGCTGTTCTACTGACCTCCGAGCCACTGCCCATAAGGCAAAGCAATAGTCCAAGGTTGAGTGCCCCTCCTTAAATCCTCTTTGTTCCACAGGGGCAATCACATGTAGCTCGACCCAATGCTTCAATTTTCCTAAGATAATTTTAGAAAACACTTTCACACCAATATCTAATAGATTGATTCATCTATAATTCTTAGGATCCTTTCTGTCCCCTTTTTTGTGCAGGGGCCCAATTACAGCTCCCCTCCATGATTTTGGGATAATACCTGAATCTAGAACAGTGGTAAACATCTTAGAGAAAAATTGTGCTCACCAACTTAACTCTGTTTTAATTATAACCGTGGGTAAAATTTCGGACCCTGCTGCTCGGGTTAAATTTAACTTCCCAATGGTTTCCTTCACGTTTTCAATGGAGCATGAATGTATTAGTTCTATTGCTGCCCGCCACATCCGGACTCTTTCCTCACTTAATAACGGCACATTACTGGCCATATATAATTGGCCTAAATACTCCTCCCAGGATGCCTCGTCAACTACACAGCTCATGGTTCCCGGGGATTGACCCGAAGCATCTTGTATCAGTTTCCAGGACACTTTGATATTTTTTCTTTCCATAGTTCCCAATAGGGAGTCCCAGCATTTTTCTTTAAACCTCCTTTTCTTGGATCTCACTAACATTTTGTATGCTTTACTCTAATGTATTAAGTTATTAAAACCCTCCTGATCATACCTTAGCCTCATACGTCTTTCTTCTTTCCTCAACATCCCTTTTTTTCTCTACATACAGAGTCAAACCAACCCATTTGCTTTCTACACTGGGCTTGTGAATTTTTCTGCCCTTTTCCTTCTTCTTTAGGAGTGCTCTAAGACATTGTACAACCTGAAGCATTTTTCACACAGAACCCCACATTAACGACGGCACGCTATTCGTGAGCAGACTGCGGGCGGTCTCGCTTCCCGGTGAGAGCTTTATCGGACAGGAAAAGCTCTACATTGTAACGTATTCCTACGTGCAACTACAACGCTATATAGACCTAAAAAAAAAGTGTCTACAATATAACCCCAGCAAACCGCTGTAAGACCGAAAGCATATCAAAGTCTCAACGGGCGTCTGCAATGTGAGGTGCGCCAATCGATCATCTAACTCGAGATCAAGTATCGGAGGAATTTAGGAATGCCCGGTAATAGCAAAACAATGAGATATTCCATATATTGTGGGAATTTATAATTTTTAATCCTGATGAAGGTGCTGGCTTGTAAATCAAGTTGCCAAAACCGAAACGCGTCGATTCTCTTGTGAATTGGGATACCCTAAGTCATTGAACTTTACAACATCTCCGTCTTAAGATACTCATACGATTTGGAGGTTGATTGACTTAAGTCGGACGACAGTATCCCATTCTATTTCTATTTTTAATTGAAACGTTTTTATGCTTCATTCCCACTGTGTGATTATTACCTGTATGTATTGTAATAGGATATATTGATCATTCTTTTCATTTTGAAAATTCTTTTAATGTTATAATACATTGTGTATATTTTTATAATTTTTGACTATTTTTGCATCATCTTCGTTGCTGCTCAAAGTGTATGTATGATCTGATTAGTGTGTGGTAAAGTTGCAAGTCTTTTCTGCCTGTTTATAATTAGTCCAAAGGGGACATTATATTTGACATATTGCATTTTTCATTTGAACCATGAGACCGTCTGATCCTGTGCTTCCTCAAAGGATATATTCTGTTGAAAACTGTCTAATTATGTTAAATACTCATCAGTTAATTTTGTGGTCAAGCGTTTTGGGTAATCCATTGATAGCGGTAAAACTCTTTCACACACTCTTGGGGGCCCTCTCTCTATTTCACAGAAGAGTGGGTGATGGTTGCTTTCTTTACGCTTGGTTACCTTAAACTTTTTTACCAAGGCAAAGTTCCAAACGTGTACAAAGAAGTAGTCTATGGGGCACAATTGATTAACTCTTGTGAAAATTTGCATTGCTGGTCTATCAGATTCTATCCTCCCATTTAAGCTAATTAGCCCCTTTGATCCTGGAAATTTCCCTAGGGCTTTGTCTTGCCTATTCATAGAACCAATGGGGAAGTGTGCCGGCATTATTTCATACGCTTTAAAAATTTCCTTCAACCAAGGATCTAAATTTCCGGGGTTTAACTTATGGTTAAAATCTCCCGTAATGGTTAACAAATCCTTTCCATATTTATCGCACAGGGCTTTCATCTCATCAAAAGATTCTATCGTAAAGGGTCCATGACTTGTGGTACACTGAGGTAGGGGCAGCAGACGTGAAATTATACATGAAACATTGCATCATAAAGGGTTCGTGAGTTATGCTGCACTGAGATAGGGGGATAAGAAGCATTCAGCGTGTGCGCAGCCAGCGATGATGGGTGCTGCGTGTGAGCCGCACTGGGAGCAATGTGTGTTGCCTACTGGACTGCGTCATCTGCAATGGCGACTCGATGTGAAAAGTGAGCCCTGCTATCCGCAGTGTAGATCGAAGGCAGTAGTCAGCACAGACATCGAGGAATGCTTTTAGTCACTTCCTCTTGACAAAATTCGTGGACACAGAGTACAATTCTCTCTGCAATAAATAAACCACGTCTCAATTTAAATTGTGAGCTCTGCTGACCGCAGTGTAGGTGTATGGAACAAAAGATTAAACATTTATGGAAAACACTGTCGAAATGTGTAGGTTTCAGGGACATTATAGTTTGTTGCCTACTGGACTCTGAAATTAATGAATGAAGACTGAATTTGAATTGTGAGTCCTGCTGAGCACAGTGTTGGCCGGAGGCAGCGGTCACCAAAGGGCCACAGCCATGTGGCGTTCATTTGAGCTGCACAGATTAGTTGCATTTAGTTTTCTTAAACGATTATAGTCTCTTGCACAATTTGCATCAGTACTAATCTTGAATTGTGAGCCCTGCTGACCGCAGTGTAGGCCGAAGTCAGCGGTCAGGAAGGGCCCACAGCTACGTGGCATTGACTTGAACTGCATAGAGTTAGTGGTAGGTGTGGCGCTCAGCGTGTGCACAGCCAGCGATGATGCGTGGTGCGGGCGGGCCACACTGGGTGCAATCTCTCTTGCCTACTAGACTGCGTCATCTACAATCGCTACTCAATCTATCTGAATTGTTGTGAGCCCTGCTGACCACAATGTAGGCCGGAGGCAGTGGTCAGGATGGGCCCCCAGCCTCGAGGCGTTGACTTGTGATGCATAGAGTTAGTGGTAGGTGTGGTGCTCAGCTTATGCGCAGCCAGAGATGATGCAATGTCTCTTGCCTACTGGACTGCGTCATCTGCAATAGTTAGTTGATCTGAATTGTGAGCCCTGCTGACTGCAGTGCAGGCCAGAGCCAGTGGTGAGGAAGGGCCCACAGCCATGTGGCGTTGACTTAAGCTGCATAGAGTTAGTGGTAAGTGTGGCGCTCAGTGTGTGCGCAGCCAGCGATGAAGCGTGGTGCGGGGGGCTGGACTGGGAGCGATATCTCTTGCCTACTAGACTGTGTCATCTACAATCGCTACTCAATCTGAATTGTGAGCCCTACTGACCGCAGTGTAGGCCGGAGGCAGCGGTCAGGATGGGCCCCCAGCCTCGTGGCGTTGACTTGTGATGCAAAGAGTTAGTGGTAGGTGTAGTGCTCAGCGTATGCGCAGCCAGAGATGATGCAATGTCTCTTGCCTAGGGGACTGCGTCATCTGCAATAGTTAGTTGATCTGAATTGTGAGCCCTGCTGTCTGCAGTGTAGCTCAAAGGCAGTAGTCAGCACAGACATCAAGGAATGCTTTTTGTCACTTTCTCTTGACAAAATCCAAGGACATACAGTACAATTCTGTCTGCAATTAATAAATCAAGACTGAATTCAAATTGTGAACTCTGCTGTCCCCATTGTAGACTGCCATTCAGTGTTCCTTTGGAATTGCAAGATGAATTTAGTAATTGTACTAAAGCTATAACTGATATAAAACAAGTTGTTGAAGCAAGGATACTAAAAGGATAATATGTAGGGGTTAGGGATGTAATACTTAGTTGCCTACTGGACTCTGCAATTATTAATCAAGAGTCAAATTTAAATGTGAGCCTTGATGACTGCAGTGTAGGCCAGAGGCAGCGGTCAGCAAGGGCCCATAGCCAGGTGGCATTGAGTTGAGCTGCAAAGTTAGTGTCACCTGAAGCAACCAGTGAATGTGGAGCCTGCGATGCATAGTCCGGGCGGGCCGCACTGGTAGCAATGTCTTTTGCCTAATGAATTCTGTCTTAAGGCCACATGGCATTGACTTGTGGTGCACTGAGTTAGTGGCACTTGAAGCAATCAGTATGTGCGCAGTCTGCGATGATGTGTGTTCCGGGCTGGCCGCACTGGGAGCAATGTCTCTTGCCTACTGAACTGCGTCATCTGCAATTGCGACTCCATCTGACATGTGAGCCCTGCTGTTTGCAGTGTAGATCGAAGGCAGAGGTCTGGCAGACATAAGTCTGTGGTGCTGTGCTGCTAAGGTTTGAAGGGGGCCTGTGGCGAGGAGGCGGTCGGTCACAGCGGTGGCCTCGTGGTTGGGTGAGGGCTGCAGCCCCGGCAGATGCCTTGGCCTTCCCACAAGTGAACCACACCCAGAGCCCCAGCCTATTTATTCATACTCCTATGCTGGAGTGGTGTACGTTGGACCAGCCCACTCCGCTTCTGCTTCCAGGAGGGGACAACACAGCTACATGACCGAGATCTTCCCAAGTGCCTGAGGTAACATGGTTGCGTCTATTGTCCACAACACCTCAAGTACCAGCAGTATATGTCCACATGGAGAGTTTTGTGTTCTGCATAGTGAGGTCTGTCTAGCACATCACTGCTACACTTGGTATTGTGTGTATTATTATTGATGAGTGACTAGCATCCTTTACACATACTTGGTTGCCACATCTCTCAACATTCAGCTATTGTGTGGCTAAGGACCATGCTGTTTTTAGAAGGTCCGCTGTCCTGTTCTGCGCTGCCTCAATGGTGGTAGCGAGAGCGGTGGTCCTGGGGGTAGGTCCTGAGCGTGGTAGCAGTGGGTGTTGTAGCCTTCTTGGGTGTCGGAGCTGCATGATCAGTAACTGTTTGACATGTGTTGATCTTTAGATGTGATTCTGGGCTGGGCTCCCTTTCCTACTGGGTAGTCATCATGCTTTACACCAGTAAAAGGCAGATGTTGAATTCCTTCTGCTAAAGCAGCTTATCGCCTGTTTTTGGATCGCACCCCAGATTTGGCTGCTCGTTGAAAATATTGGGAAGTGGTGTTTTGTGTTATTTTTGCACTGGGACGCCTACTCTGCATATTATTAGAGTTTGTTATCGCTCTCATTTGTGCCGATTTTTTTGCGGAGGCTAATGCTGGAAAACTGGTGATATTGGCTGTTTTCACTTGGTTGAGAATGGAATGATAATTTAAAATCACTGAAAAAACCATAGGTTAAATGAACATTATACTTAGAAATTAGCATTCAAAAACACTTTTGAAATTCACTGAAAAAAACAGGTTTCAGGCTCGTTATAGTTTGAAATTAGTATTTAAAAACCTTAGAAATTCACTGAAAAAATCATAGTTTTCTGGGACATTATAGTAAGAAATTAGCATTTAAAAAAACCTTAGAAATTCACTGAAAAATTCATAGTTTCTGGGACATTATAGTTAGAAATTTGCATTTAAAAAACCTTCGAAATTCACAGAAAAAACCATAGGTTTCAGGGATGTTATAGTTAGTTGGACATTTCACTCATACAAAACCATAGAAATTCCACCATTATAGTTAGTTGAGGTAACTATAACTCGCTTCCACGCAATGCACTGTGTCACATATTACATCATTCATGACATGGCCAGTGGCATCACTGATGACATCTCAAATTACATCACTGATGATATCACTGATGACATCATCCACGTGAAAATCTGATGCACCTCCTCACACCTTAATGATACACCCACTCTAAAATACAGACTTCCATTTTTGGAACAATAGAGACACCAATACCAGTTACTATGTACGCACTCACTGATTCCTAGGTCTACACACACATCCACTCATTCACCCATACAGTCACTCATACATGCTGTGACTCAGCAATACAACAGTATCATAGGCACTCGTACACCTATACAAACACTCACACACCGCCACTCATCCAGAGTTACTCACACATCTAGTCAGTCATGCAAAGAATCAATCACACTTCTATTTACTCACCTATACAGTTATATACACACAACCTCACTTGCTCATACATATACTTACTCTTATACAATCAATGATACAAGTACACACTCATCCATACTGCCACTGTCACAATCACTGACTCTCACGTATAGTCATTTATATACTCCAACTCTCACATACACTGCCTTTTACATATATAGTTGCTCTGAAATGTAGCACTGAGATGTCCATTCACTCACCAACATACCCATATACACACTCACCCACCCATACAGCTGTTTGCACATGCACTCTTGAACCCATACACCCAGTGAATGAAGCACTCACACATCTATGCACAGAGTCACACACCTCCCACCCACCCACAGACACACTCAGGCACCCATACAAAAACTCAGACAACCAATCAATAACCCATATAGACACTCATGTAGCTACTAACCAACCAATGCAGCAGCTTACACAGCAATACACAGACTGATACAGACATTAACACAGTTTAGTCACTAACCCATGCAATCAGTAAGACACATTTAATCACTCACTTATACAGTCAGTCACAAACCTACTAAAGCCTCCATCCATACACTTATACACCCACTCATTCTTTAATACATGGCCAATATATATATAAAACATATTAAAACTTTATAGAAACACACAGTCACTGGATGATGTCATCAGTGATGTAATTTGAGATGCCATAAGTGATGTCATCAGTAGTGCATTGCGGGGGCGCGAGTTATAGTTAGCTCAACTAACTATAATTGTGGAATTTCTGTGGTTTTGTATGAGTGAAATGTCCAACTAAATATAACATCCCTGAAACCTATGTTTTTTTCAGTGAATATATATATATATTCACTGAAAAAACCATAGGTTATAGACCATATATAGTTAGGAATTAGCATTTACAAAACCTTGAAAATTCACTGAAAAAACCATAGGTTATAGACCATATATAGTTAGGAATTAGCATTTAAAAAACCTTATTTTACTCACACAAAACCATTGAAATTCCATATATAGTTAGTTGCACTAACTATATATCGCGCACCCGCAATCCACTGCTGATGATGTCACATATTACATCATTCATGACATGGTCAGTGACATCACTGATGACATCACTGATGACATCTCAAATGACATCACTGATGACATCACTGATGACATCTCATTTGACATCAATGACCACATCACTGATGATATCATTCATGTGACAATACAATGCATCTCCTCACATTTTAATATAACCTCTGTTACACCCAGTGTTAAATACAGAGTATAATTTTTGAAACCAGTGACACACCAATACTAGTTAATACATGCGCACTCACTGATTCCTATGTCTACACACACATTCACTCATTCACCCATACAATCATTCATACATACAATCACTCATCTTTACAACACTATCATATGCACTCATACACCTATACAGACACTCACACTCTGCCACTCATCCATGGAGTTACTCACACACCTAGTCAGTCCTGTAAAGAATCAATCACACTTCCATTTTCTATTCTATACACTTAAACATAGAGTACCTTACATTTTCAAACATATACTAACACATACTTACTCTCTTATACAATCATTGATACAAGTACACATTGATCTGCACAGAGTCACACATCTCCCAGCCAGCCACACACACACTCAGTCTCCCATACAAATACTTGGACAATCAATCAATAACCCATATAGTTACTCATATAGCTACTGATCAACACATGCAGCAGTTTACAGAACAACAGACATAATAATGCACAAATTAAGACAGTTTAGTCACTAACCCATGCACTCAGTGAGACACATTTAATCACTCACTCATACAGTCAGTCACCCACCTACTAAATGCTTCATCCAGACACTTATACATCTACTCATTCTTCAATATGTAAAACATATTTAAACTTTACAGAAACACACAGTCACTGGATGATGTCATCAGTGATGTCATTTGAGATGTCATCAGTGATGTCATCAGTGATGTCACTGACCATGTCATGAATGATGTAATATGTGACATCATCAGCAGTGGATTGCGGGTGCGCGATATATAGTTAGTGCAACTAACTATATATGGAATTTCAATGGTTTTGTGTGAGTAAAATAAGGTTTTTTAAATGCTAATTCCTAACTATATATGGTCTATAACCTATGGTTTTTTCAGTGAATTTTCAAGGTTTTGTAAATGCTAATTCCTAACTATATATGGTCTATAACCTATGGTTTTTTCAGTGAATTTCAATGGTTTTTTAATAGCAAATATCATAAGCTGTCGAATGTCAAGTACGTGGTAAGTAAAAACATTTTCGTGTTTATGCACACTGATCTGCTTTGAATGCTGCCCCCCACCCCTCATTTCTATTAGGAGTACTCTCTCTTTGCAGATAGTGAAGGGTAGTTAACGCAGCCCTTTGCCCCCTTTGTAATCCGTCGTGCCTGCTTCTCTCTCCATTTGATTGATTGTTCCCTTTGGTTCATTCTCTATTTACAAACAAGCACAGAGTCGCAATACTCTGTTTAGTCTTTGCAGATAGCGAAAAATCGTGTAAAAAAACAAAAGGAATCGAGCAAAATCAGTAGGCCACTAATGGGATCTCTTTTTGACCTCGCTAAAATAGAAACATTAGGAACAACCTGTTGAAAATAGCAATGCGTATGTACATAAGCGGCGTTCATTTGTGTTCACAGTACCCCTTGTTGATTGTTTCAATCGAGCATTGAATTGTTCGAAGTTGGTTCTCTTAAGGATCTTCTCTGCCTGCAAACGAGGAAGAATAGGAATATTCTCTCTCCCTTTGCAGATAGTGAAGGGTAGGTAACGCAAGCCTTTAACACGTCGTACCTATTTCATTCCTCATTGATTGATTGATTGTCCGAACATTGACTGTTTGGGAATTAGTTCTTTTTGGAGGTATTCCCTGTTTGCAAATAAACGTAGGAAAATCTTTGCAAGTAGTGAAAGGGCACGTAATGCGGACCTTTCTCCCCCGTTGTAATCTGTCATGCCTATCTACTCCCCACTGATTGATGCACCTGTTTCACCCGGACCATTTACTAGAGATACGTCATCTGGCCCGACCAGAGAGCACCCCTAGTGAAAAGGACATATGCAATAATAACGAAGTGATCACTGTATCCTGTTAACAGAAACTTTAGCATGAAACAACCTGGAAAGAAAAGAATAGGAAAACGAAAATCAGTAGGCCACTGATGAACATGAACTTTTATTAAACAACGAACAAAGAAACGATAACATAACGTAATGATAAAACCTATTAATGTCCTAGAAACAAGAAAACGTTAAAATATGCCAGTGGTGAGAGACCAGAAAAACAGTAAGAGAAACCAAATCACCCCTCGCTGTCCCACCGCCTGCCACGCCAAAAAAATCGATACACTATGGAAAATGCAAGTCAGTAGAACATCCGCCCCCACTCTGGAAACTTCCAAGGTGGGGCAGGGTTGCGGCTACGCCCAGCCTGGAGCAGCCCATATAAGGCAGGTCCTGCTGCCACGCCTCGGCCAGGAGATCCTAAAGTAGGGTGTAGCCGGAGGAGAGGCCGAGGCCAGCGGGACCCGGCCAGGGGATTGCCTTTACAACGCTGAACAGTTGCAGGGGGGGGGAATGTCTCCTCGACCCTCCCCTCTCTCTCCCAGTCCGGCCGCGGTGGCCCTTGAGAGTTGCAGGTACTCCCGCCACATGCTCTTCCGGTCCGGCCACCAACGGTCGGGGGGCCGAGGACGACGGGATCCGGCTGCAGCCGATAAACCAAGAAACCCGTTCATGGGGCCAGAGCCAGGGGCGTCCGGCCGACATCTACCGGAAGCCCGGCCCGAAGACGGACGGGACACTTCTTCTTTCATGAATAATGGCTGCGACAACACTGGGGGGGGATGTCTTGCACATGCCTCCGACCCCCCCCCCTCGTCCTCATCGCCTGGTCCGGCCATAACAAATCTCAAGCGAGACGCCGTGGGGTGCACTGGGAGGGAGAGACGGTGCGAACAGGCCTCTCCCGCCTCCCCAGGTGGAGGCTTCCCAGCTGCACCCTCAGCGCTCCAGGCGCCCGGAAAAGGGTTCTTCCACTGTGGCCATGCTGCAACGTCTCGCCCGGCAGGGTGGAGCCCGTCCGCTCATTTGACCCCGCGATCGCCAATAGCTACCGAACTCTCAAAATGGCGGTCGACCTGGCAAGAGCGGGCCCAGCATAAAGAAATGGCCCGGTCACTGGTTGACTCCACCACCGTAGTCCTCCACGACCTTGAAGATTCTAGAGGAGCCGCGGGAGTCTCCGACCCCCGATGGGGAATGACTGCCATGATCGCCCGTGGAGTGACGAAACTGTATCCGCGGGATGTCGGCGCTCCCATGCTGGCGCCAGCCTCACTTTGAATTACTAGAATCCTGCAGACCTCAGTTCCGGTGAAAGCACAGTGTGACCCGGTAGGAAAAATTGTTGCACCCCCTCCCCTTTTTCACTGATAGTTCAAACCACCGATCCTTTCCTTTGCCCTTTTAACGGAACTTTGGACTGCCTCCCCCTCTTTTACATTTTCTAGAGAAAACAAAACATTAACCACTACATTAGCATAGCAGTTGACACCAGAACTGTTTTCAAATTTAAAACCAACAACATCTTCAACAAAATCCTTTTTGTTTCTGCTGTGACCCTGCTACAGCACAGGCATTGTCCCCAGCAGTAATTCTGCGATGCCGGTAAGAATAGCTGTGGTGCCTACTGGACTCACTCACCCCCGCGGAGCCCCACGCCGTTATTTGCTGGGCGGCAACTTACTAGACATCACTTTCGTGCCATCTAGATTTCAGCGCGTTCTGCTGCCTTGGAACTATTCGCACAACAAACCGCTACTGACAAGAATATTTCATTATTGGTGCTGTCAATTTCAATAAATCTATTGGATAATTCAAAAGAAATTGCCACGGTCTCTTCGTTGTTTAAATGTTTTTACTGTTTTTGTTTTGTTGTATATATTTATATGTTATTAAAGTTTTATATTCCTACTACTTTGTTGGAGTGCTATATATTTTTAATGTGACACATAATTGTAAAAACTTTGATGTACCAAGAGTCATTCCTGGAATCTTCCGCTTCAGGCTCGGTCCCCTCCCCAATCACAATACAGGATGGTTTTCAGATAGTAGGAACACGTGTGGTGTGACGGATCTCATCGGGTGTGGGCCTTGATCTAGTATAACTCCTTTGAAGAGGGGTGATTCTTTACAGCTGGGGCCATAAACTACATCTGCAGGGCTAGCTGATAGCCTGGACAATCGGACACAGAGGAAGAGGAGTGTCAGAGGGTGCGGTAGTGAATAGGGCGAAAGGGAGGTGTCGGGCGGGCACAGAGTGTGATTCTCAGGGAAGAGCAGCGCAGATGGGGGGAGGTTTATTGCCCATGCATAAGACAGAGAGCGGGGGTGACCAGTGCCTGGGGAAGATGCTTGCGAGGGTGTGGAGCCATGCTACGAATCGACAGCGTGCAGAGAGTGGGTCTGGTCAAGTCATCTAAAATGGCTGCCGTGCACCACAAAAGTGTGGCATTTCAAAAAAGGCAAGATGGCGCAAACAATGTTTTTCAACACTTCCTCATTTCCTTCGAATCGAACGTTAACAGACGTTGGGGCATATTACCAAAGTTAAGCGATATTTATCGCTAACGATGCTTACCAACGAATTTTTTACCGCTAAGCATCGTCAGAAATTATCGAAGATAAACCTTGCTATTATCAAGGTTTATCGCAAATGGGATAATAAACGGCCGCAATGCATGAATATCGCTAAAAAATCAGCGATATTCATGCATTACCGAGCTAATGCTCTTAGCCATGTTATCCACCTCCCATTGCATAACATGGCTAAGAACTGCTCAGGGCAGGTGTTACTTTTTGGAGATATTCGCGCTTAGCGCGAATATCTCCAAAAGGAGATAGATATCTTGCATGTTGTAATGCAAGTTATTGTGGTATATGGAACTCATACCATAATCTCTCAGGAAAGCAGAAACGGATCCTTTTGGGACCGCCTAAAAAGGCCTAGGGGGTGAGGAGTACTCTACTTTGCCCCCTTTTCACGTTCCGAACTATTTTATTTTACTCTCTTCTGTAATTACACAAAATAGCAGCGATAAGATGCATCGGAGACACACAGTGAGAGAAAGGAGGCCGGAGATGAAGAAGAGATGTCAAATACACATTGGAGATAATATAGTGGCAGAAGGGAAGTAAATATGAGTAAACTTACCATGTAACATAAAAATGTTGCACTCTATACTATAAGTCTCATTTTATACTACAATCACTTCGCTACAACCTCATAAATTAAAAATAAAAATGAATAATGTCTCAAACAATTTTTGATTTCTAAATATAAATTTATTCTTCAGAATTTTCTAAATTTGAAAGAACTAGTAACATGTCCTCATCAGCAATGTCCTCATGAAAAGTCTGCAATGATGATTCTTGTAACTCTATGGTCTCCAAACATTCGATAAATTCGCCATCAAGAGATTGATCAAAAAAATCATTCAAGTCATCTCCTCCTTGTGACAATATTTCATTATTGGTGCTGTCAATTTCAATCAATGTAGTGGAATCATTCAAGTCATCTCCTCGTGACAATATTTCATTATTGGTGCTCTCAATTTCAATCAATGTAGTGGAATCATTCAAGTCATCTCCTCCTTGTGACAATATTTCATTATTGGTGCTGTCCATTTCAATCAATCTAATGGAATCATACAAGTCATCTCCTCCTTGTGACAATATTTCATTATTGGTGCTCTCAATTTCAATCAATGTAGTGGAATCATTCAAGTCATCTCCTTGTGCCAATATTTCATTATTGGTGCTGTCCATTTCAATCAATCTAATGGAATCATACAAGTCATCTCCTCCTTGTGACAATATTTCATTATTGGTGCTCTCAATTTCAATCAATGTAGTGGACAATTCAAAAGAAATTGCCACGGTCTCTTCATTGTGAGCCATTTTATTTTGAAATTGCTTGCTGTAAATTGCAGAAAAAAATAATCACTTTCATTTATCGTTTTTAGTAATACATAATATAAAACTAACTTTATCAAGTATTTAGTATAACAGAAGGACTGCAAATAAATAACAGAAAACATTTTTCAAATTATCTTCAAGTGTACAACATAGTTCCCCTTACAAATTAACAACTCACCTTTTTAAAAGTAGGAGAAGTGTTAGTACTGTGTAAATCAAACACCAGAAATTCACCACCAAAAATTCCTCACAAATGTACCTCAGACAGTAGTATCACAAAATGGCTGTGGTTTCCTCTCATTTGAAATATATACATAACCAATTAACTTTCATCACACACAAATACAAAACCAAACTAACATTTTAATTGGTTCTAAATTTCAACACTTTCAAATGTGTTTTCCCCATGCAATTTTCCATAGGACATTTACATACGTCTACAGCCTGAATGGCTGAACGGAATTACACCAAACTTGGCAAAATGGTACATCAAACCTAAGAGGTCAGGAAGGATCTACTATGCCCCCTTATGGTCATTTCCCCCTTCGCTTTGGCCTCCTCTTGTCTCTCAATCCTACCGAGAGACAAGATGGCGGCCGCTACGGACTGTTTGGAATGTTGACAGACGCCGGAGAACCAATCAGCTTCGCAAAGCTCCGTAACGCGAAAAGTACGCGAAGCGGAGCGCTGTTACAGATATATATCTTTTTTTGAACGTTAATTTCTCAAAATCCACTGGAGCACATATATTGAGACCTAGCAAAGGCACATCGGGCTACCAGTCCCTAATATTTTGCCAAGTTTCGTGCAAATCCATTCAGCCGTTCGATTATCATTATTATTTATTTTTTTTGCCCCGCAGGGCCCTTTTAAAACCTCCACATCAAACGTAGGGGGTCAGCGAGGATCTACTATTCCCCCTTATGGTCATTTGCCCCTTCGCTTTGGCCTCCTCTTGTCTCTCGATCCTACCGAGAGACAAGATGGCGGCCGCTACGGACTGTTTGGAATGTTGACAAACGCCGGAGAACCAATCAGCTTCGCTTCACAAAGCTCCGTTGCGCGAAAAGTACGCGTCCTGGAGCGCTGCCCGGTCCGCTGTTACAGATATATATCTTTTTTTAAACGTTAATTTCTCAAAATCCACTGTAGCACATATATTGAGACCTACAAAAGGCACATCGGGCTACCAGTCCCTACAATTTTGCCAAGTTTCGTGCAAATCCATTCAGCCGTTCGGGCTAAAAGTGAGGCCAACCGCCCTATGGAAAACTCAATGTTAAAAACACGTTTTGGGACCCCCCT
Source organism: Lissotriton helveticus (assembly GCF_964261635.1). Lineage (NCBI taxonomy): Eukaryota > Metazoa > Chordata > Amphibia > Caudata > Salamandridae > Lissotriton > Lissotriton helveticus. The sequence goes on from NC_136068.1 coordinate 1,434,026,110, forward strand.
TTTTTCTCAGCCCCCCCTTGACGAACCCCCCCCAAATTTTCAAGGGCTGCTCAGAAACAAACTGTGCCATTTTCCTGAAAATTTCAGCCAATTCCGTCCACAAACGCCAAAGTTATTAGACATAGAATTTTCAAAAATCCCATAGAGAAAAAATCCTAACTATATATACCTACTGGCGACCGCCAGTAGGTAATATATATTCACTCAAAAAACTATAAGTTTTAGGGGTGTTATAGTTAGCTGGACATTTCACTCATACAAAACCATTGAAATTGCTCCTATATAGTTAGTTGTACTAACTATATTTCACGCACCCGCAATCCACTGCTGATGATGTCACATATTACATCATTCATGACATGGTCAGTGACATCACTGATGACATCTCAAATGACATCACTGATGACATCACTGATGACATCGTCATGGTCTTTCGTACACAGCATAGTTTGCTTAGTAACCTGAAATACGCAAATGATATTAATGCAATCCACTATCTGATTTTACATTAGACGTGTGAGTCCCAGTATGAATGTAATACTCGAACATTGATTCTTGTAATAAAGGGTACAGTGCGTATACTCCTACACTGGTACTCGTACACTGTGTATGACCCTAATACATGGTGTACTGTATGATGAATATACAAAAATATCCTATTTATGATGGCGATCACAAAAGTGTAACGTCCTGTTTTAAGTTGATGCATGGAAGCACAAAGTACAAGCATAATGCTGGGTATGATAAATTAATATGAAGTTCATCAAATTTTAGGAACTTAATTCTATCGCAGAGCTTCATAATTCAGTATGATTCAAATACTTTAAAATGTATTGTATTTTTATGCGCACACTCTCAGCATTGCCATTAAGTACATTGCGTATGGTAATAATACTGTAATGTACCGCATGATGAATATGCTCAAAAACCCACTCTAAGATGGTGACTATGAGAAAACTGTACAGTCCTGTTTCTATGATGATGATGACGGCTATGTAGTGCACCCTTACACGAGCGCCCAGTGTGTGATCAAGAGAGCTCTGTCTCTCGAAATGCGTTACATTGGAAATAAACCTGCTACATACTCTTAACTGAGAGCACACTGTGACTCTTTTTCATGTTGGGAATATATATATTCACTGAAAAAACCATAGGTTTGACACCAGTTATAGTTAGCTGGAAATTTTACTCGCATAAAACCATTGAAATTCCCACGTTATAGTTAGTTGGACTCACTATAACTTGCGCGTGCAATGCACTGCTGATGACGTCACATATTACATCACTCATGACATGGTCAGTGACATCACTCATGACATCACTGATGACACCATCCAGTGAATGTGTGTATTTTTAAAAAATAATTATGTGTTATATATGTATATGTAAAAGTTGATGGAAGAATAAATGTTTAAATAAGTGTTTACATGGATGTTTTAAAAAAAAAATTGATTGGTTAACTGGCTTATTAAGTGTATCTTAGTGAATACATATATTAGTGAGTAATGTTTTTTTTTTTATATATATTTTATTTTTAACCAAAGCACAGTTATCACATTACAACGCACAGTGTCAAAATGATACAATTAATTTCTAACAGTACACTACTTGTCAAAATCATTTCCATCGTAATCACTGTTCATCTAAACATCCTACTGATTTCAGTGATCTCATATCATCACAAGTTTCTACAATACATGGAGCTTTCCTAGCCTAGTCAGACAACCCCAGACCTTCTCTCCATTTTATAATAGGGTCCCATATCCTTAACCCCAATCTCCTCCCTTTTCTACCCTTCCGAGCATATATATTTTTTTCCAGGTTGTAAGTTGACAAAAGATTGGATAGCCAAACTTGCATTGCTGGGGGTTTTTTATCCAACCAGGCCCTGGCTATGCAAAGCCTATAAACTGCCATAGCAACAAAAACAAACTCCCGCTGAGAAATGTTACTATCTGTAACTATTCCTAACAGAATTTCTACCGGTGATAGAATGATCTGGATATCCAGAGAGAGATCCAGAAACTTCTCTATCTCTTTTATCACTGTATGAAGTTGCGGGCATGTAGCAAATATATGTATTAAATCTGCATCGGGGGAACTACATCTTGGGCACATGATACCTACACTGCCCCCCCATTTTGCTATCTTTGCTGGTGTGTAGTATAACGAATAGAGAGTTTTATACTGCTGAGACTGCAGCGGTGCTGAACAGAGCAGGGTGCGACCTAAGTCTAGTGACTCTTGAAACCAGCTAACCTCACCTTCCAACTTATCTGCCCACTTAACACTATACTTATCCATATCGTCCGGTTTTGCTTCTAACAAGCTTGCATAGAAACTCCGAATCGAACAATCCCCCCCTAACCTAATTTTCTCCAATATTTCTACCTTACCGAACCCCACAGGCCCACCCTGCTTATTTCCGAGAAAACTTCTTACTTGCAAAAATTTAAAGAAATCCCTCCTGTCTAATCCAAATTTGCTCATTAGTTCTGTAAATTGAACCACCCCCTCCGTGCTCCTCATGTCCCCAATTTGAACAATCCCCTTTTCAGTCCAACCCGCCATTGTGGTATCCCCAAATATCTGTATAGGAAAGGAGATATTTTTAGACAATCTGGTATACCAGTTATAGCGTCCCAAGGCAATTTTTTTCGTCACAGCAATCCAGATCTTAATTGCGGCTTGGACAGTCTTAAATCTCGTTCTTTTAAAGTACGCGAAATCAGTACATTTAAGAAAATAATTTTCTACCTCTGGTCCCAGAGTATAACCTAGTTGAATCATTTGTTGTTCTATCATCCATCCCGCCCCCTCCAATCAATCCCCGCATATATTGCAGTGCAGATGCCCAATAATATAATCGGAAATCGGGCGCTCCTCATCCTCCTCTTTCACTAGGCAATGACATGAAACGATACGCCCTCCGAGTCTTGCCATGAGCCCAAATGAATCTATTCAAAATGCTTTCAAGATCTCTAAACCATTTTGACTCAAAAAACAACGGCATTGTCCTATAGAAATACAAAAATGTTGGCAATATTAACATCTTTATGACATTGGTGCATCCCACTAATGACAAGTGCAAGTTGTTCATTCTATCTAAATCCGTTTTGACCTTTGACATCAAGGGCGCAAGATTGTTCTGTACCAATGAGTCTAAATCAGCTGTAATTGCAACCCCAAATAAACCGCTGAGCTCACAACTCTTTGGTCATTAAATACAATGTAATGATTACACACTATCTGCGTTTTTGAGCTGTTTAAGCTATACCCAGATATCTGCCCAAACCTTTGTGCTTCAGACTCGATTTCCCCTATAGCCATGCTGGGATTGGGTGTCAAGATGGCTACATCGTCAGCATAGGCAAGCGTCTTTACCTCGGTCCCATTCAGCCTTATTGATGGAATCCTTGGGTTGCCCTCCAATTTCCTTATCAATGGATCAAGATAAAGAGCGAAGAGCAATGGGGAAGACGGGCAGCCCTGCCTAGTCCCTCTCTCAATCCTAACTGCTGACGAGTGTCCTCTGTTGACTCTGATCCTTCCTGAAGGATTATTATACAGAGTCTGCATCGCGGTTATAAAGCTATTCCCCATTCCATTCCACTTTAACGTTTGCCACAGATATTCCCAGGAGACCCTATCAAATGCCTTTTCGGCATCCAAAAAGAGTGCCGCTATAGGATCTCCCAGGACACCTGCCGCGTCAAAGGTTGTAACCACCTGTCTAATGTGTTGCGTAGTACTTTTTCCTGGGATAAACCCATGCTGAGTATGGCTTACTAACCCCTCTATCACCTCTGCAAGCCTTCTTGCTAAAATTTTGGAGTACACCTTGGTATCTGCGTTCATCAATGTAATAGGCCTGTAAGACCCTGGGAGTGTTGAAAGTTTACCTTTTTTTAAAATAACAATGATATCCACTTCTCCCCATGAGGCAGGTATGTTAACCCCCTTCTGGGCCTCCAGCATGACATTAAACATATTCATTCCGATTGCTTGATGAAATACTTTGTAAAACTCCACCGGGAGTTGGTCTGGGCCGGCTGCTTTACCTGATGGTAACATACTCAATGCCATTAGAAATTCATCAAGACTAAAGGGGGAGTCCAACCTAAGCTTTTCCTCCCTAGATATAACCGAAGGGATGATGTCGCTGAGATAATTTTCAACCTCGGTTACATTTCCTGTCCTGTCCCCAGTATACAATTCCTCGTAAAACTGCCTGAACACTTCCCTTACTTTTGCTGTTTCAGTAACCATGACCCCGTTCCCATCCATAATCTCCGCAATGTCTGATGCTGCTAGCCTCTGCCTAGTACGAACTGCCAATAAATGACCCACCTTCTCACTTAACTCGTAAGCAGCTTCCCTCTTAGTTAGATAATTCTCTGCTGCTCTCTTTGAAATGCTTTCTGCCGCTTCTACCCTAAGGGCCATGATTTTAAGCAAGTGTTCTTCAATTGGAGCATTCTCCCGCAAATCCCGCGCCAGTTCCTCCTCAACTCTTGTCAACTTTTGGTAAACTTCCTTAATTTTAAATCGGGTCCTTTTCTGGGCTGAGAACACATAGCTCATTGTTTCACCCCTTGCCCCGGCCTTAAAAGCATCCCATACTACCCCAGAGGGAGCCGTACCTTTATTGATATCCCAAAAGACCCTGATCCAAGCTGTCATATAATTCCTATATGTTTCGTCCTTCAAAAGGGTTCTATCAAATGTCCACTGTGTAACCTTGCGCTGCGCCTGGCCCATTCTAATAGTTAAAATCAGTGGGCTATGGTCCGAAACAATTTGAGGCTGTTTCTCTATCTGTGCCTCTGCCAGCAGGGGGGTTGATATCAGAAAATAATCCAACCTAACAAGTAACTTATGAGGAGCTGAATAGTATGTGCTACCATCTATTCCTGGTTTTAGCTTGACCCATGGGTCAACTAGAGAATTGTTTGTCACCATATCTGTCAGTGCCCTGTGGGTTATTTTTTTCCTCCCTGCATATACCCTCCCCATCTGCTGGAGAGAACTACTGGGATCGTGAACGTTAAAGTCCCAACAGCATATAATTGGCTCAGGCCATAGTGCCAGCTCGGTGTCTAAGAATTGGAATATCTCCGGATCATCTTCTGCGGAACCGTACACGGAGACTATAGGACATTTTTCCCCCTTAAATCTTATTTCTAAGATTACCCACCTTCCCCACTGATCCTCCCTTTTCTTTATCACCTCTACATCCATGGGTCTCCCTAGTACCGCCACCCCCCTATGCTTAGTACCCTGCTTGGAGTTTGCCAAAACGGAGAAACCTAATTGCTCTAAAAGATAGCTCTTAGTGGCTTCGACGTGTGTTTCCTGGAGGCAGACCAAATCCAGTTGTAGTGTCCTAAGTAGTGCCGCAACCCTTAGTCTTTTGCCAGGATTGTTCAAACCACAGATATTAATAGTAGCAATTCTACAACTCATTAAAATACATCATATATTTTGGCCAACCGTGCAAACTGATATTTATCAAATACCTGCCAACTTATATCTAATGCGTACTGCAAAATGTTAGCTCCCTGCGCGCTGAACTGTGATTTCTTGTGCTGCTTCTTACATCCTACGTCACCTTCTGTTTTTATGTTTTCAACCCTCTTTTTACCCCCTAAGCCCGCCCTACCCCCCCTCAGTCTGCCACCCCCCTCTACTGGCAAATAGGTCCATAGGACCTATGTGTAGCCGCTACAGCTTGTGGTAATCGCTCCTCTCTCCCCACCACCCCACCATCAAGTGTATACCTATGGGACCTATACCCCCTCTGTGAGTGACTTTCCCTATTCTATTCCATTCTATGCCTGTTGCCCCCTCAGTAATATCCCAACCAGCAACATGCCGAATTATAAAGCCTTACACTGATAGTGCATAATCTCTCTTCCGCTTCTGTCCGAGCGTTTTAACAGTTCTGCATTTTCTTAACCCCCTTTCTGTGTTTTAATCCCCTCGAGGAACTCTTGGGCCTTAATCTCAGACAGGAAGATGTTTGTTCTACCCCTTGTAACTACCTTTAGCCTTGCGGGGAACAGGAGATATGCCTCGGAACCTAGGGCCTGAAAAGGTTTAATAAGCTGCCGGAGTCGCCACCTCCTCTCAACTGTTAAGTGACAGAAATCAGGTCTGGCAAAGAAGGTAGTTCCTTCAAAGGTTCTTTTCTTGTCAGGCCTAGCCTTATCCATTATTTCCTCTCTGAGCAGGTAATTCCCGACATATATCAAGATAGCCCTAGGGAGCCCTACCTGCCCCTCACCGCCTCGGGCTTTTCTGATGGTGAAAGGAAATCTGTGAGCCCGTTGAATCTCCCTTTCCCACTCCCACTGTGATTCAGGGAAGGCTCCTTTTAACAGTTTAACCATAAAGCTCATAATGTCTTGCCCCTCTGCTCCTTCCTCCACACCCAAAATGCGAATGTTGTTCCGCCTCTGGCGGTTTTCAAAATCCTCCAACTTCCATTGTAGATCGTTTGTCAATTTTTCCTGCTCCGACTTGAAATCCTGCCATGCCCCGACATCATCCTCCAACTTCCCAGTCCGCTCCTCCACCTCAGTCACTCTCACAGCGATGCCATCATATAGTTTATTAACCTTCTTGAGGGTGTTGTGAATCTTTTTTGTTGCTTGTCTCGCCCTACGACTTTCTGCCCTTGCTTCCCCTTGCATCTGTTTGAGCGTGGTGCAAATCATATCAAAGGGGGCCGTATACTGTGCTGGAATGGGAGTATTACCAGGGTTATTCTCCTCTGCGTAGGTCTGCGATGTCGCAGAGTAGTCCCAGACTAACTTCTTCCCCGCTATTGTGGGTGATCCTGTCTCTCCGCCATGCCTCCTCCCTTTCACCTTTCTCTTTTTCTGCGTGCTTTCTTTCATTGACGAGGTTGAGCCTGAACTTGTCTCCCCATCTAGTTCTCCCTCCTCTGAGATGTCATCGCTTGTTTGAGTATCATCAGTGTCTTCGTTTACAGAATAAAAGCATTCTCCTTCCAAGGAGGCTCCCTCTGTTTCCTCTGGCCCTAATGTCCTTTTACCGAAAGCTAGAGGTGCTAGAGGAGCAGATCTCCCTGCAAGGTTAGGATTACTACCTCGGGCACTCGCTTCCTTAGCCTTATTGCCCATTTCAGCCTCCATTTGGATTAATGCCTCCATCATGTCTGCACTCCCAGCGGACCCAGCTCTAAAGGGCGCCCCTCTTAGATCTATTCCTAGGCCATTGCTGGAGCCCTTGGCCTCGCTCAGCCCACTGCTGCTCATGCATGTAGCCTGCGTTACCTGGGGTGCTTCGATTCCCCCATTGTCTCCAACGCCGTCTCTGACTCCGTCTTTGATGCCACTGGTGCCGCTGCTGCCGCTACTGCCGGGAACTGAAGCCAAATCCCGAGGTTGCCTAGCAACCGCTGTCTCTACGCTGGGAGTGTCTGCCGTTGCGTCCTCGAGGACGTTCCTGTGTACAATCTGCTCCGTGTCTGGCTGGGGGCCCGATCTGGATATAAACGCTTCCATCAAGGTAGGCTGTCTCAACAACGCTTCTTTTCCTTTGTTAGATCCCTGTCTCGGATCTGTTAGATTGTCTGCTGTAGGGTGATCCAGGCCCTGTCCGGGCCGATCAGGCCTCTCTGCAAGTACTGCTTCAGGGTTCTGACGGGTCTCCGTTTTCTTTCCTTTCTGAGCCGGGGGTATGTTTTTTCTGGTAGCACCAGTACCGCGCTGTTGTGGTCCTGAGGTCACAGCGTTGTTGTTTTTTTTTGTAATTGCTGGGGTACTTCTGGTACTCGAACCTTGCTGGTGCGTTGGGGTATCTTGTGGTGCTTTTATCTTCTCCTTCTCTTTGTCTTTGTCCTTCTCCGTTTTAGATACCTGTGTCGGCATCCTCGCCAGCTGCATCCGAACCTCTGCTTTCCACTCAGCTAGTTTGAGCAAAAACGCGCTGATTCTAGCTTTGGTTGCTGGGTATGCTGTGCGTATTCCGACTATTCTCTTCTGCAGCCAAACAGCCAACTCCATAGGGGGTTATGTCGCCCTTATCCCACAGTCATCTGGGTATCACGGGGAGAGAGGTCTGGAGCGACTTCTCACCACAATCTTACGGCGGCCATCTTGCCCAGTGAGTAATGTTTAAATATTTAAATATATGGATTAGTGTTTCACTTTGTGTATAAGTGGCTGCATGGGTTGGTGAGTAGCTACATATGTAGGTATATGGGTTATTAGATGTTTTTCTTATTATCAGTATGAGTGTTTGTATGGTTTGGTGGGGGTATTACTTAGCACATAGATGCATGAGTGACTGACTCTCTGTTTGTATGTGTTTTGAAGACAGCATATGTGCAGGACTGTATGGGTGGATGAGTGTATATATGTGTGTGTTAGTGACTGAATGACTGTCTCACTAGTGTCTTTATCAGTAACTACATATGTTTTAATCTAATATATGTGAATATTGATGTATATAAGTGAGTATATGTGAGAGTAAGAGATTGTAAGAGTTCCTGTTTAAATACGTATGTGTTTCTATAAGTGATTGTATAAGAGAGTAAGTATGTGTAAGTTTCCTTAGAAGTAAGGTGGTTGTGTGTGTATAGCTGTATATGCAAATAAATGGATGTTCAATCCTTTATTTGCATGTGTGAGTATGTGTGAGAGTATCTTTTGGATGACTGTCGGTGTGTAACAGGATGTATAGGTGTATCACTACATATGATGAGTGAGTATATGTATGAGGGACTATATAGAACTGTTGGTCAATGAGTGGATATGTATATAGATGGTGGAATTATTGAATTGGTTGTTGTAACTGGTATGGGTATCTCAATTTTTTTCAAAATTTAAGTTTCTATTTTTGAATATGTATTTCAAGGGTTACATTACAGTGAAAAGAGGTCTGCCACTCTGTCACAAGGATGGTGTCATCAGTGATGTCATGAGTGTTGTCACTGACCATGTCATAAGTGATGTAATATGTGACGTCATCAGCAGTGCATTGCACGCGCAAGTTATAGTGAGTCCAACTAACTATAACGTGGGAATTTCAATGGTTTAATGCGAGTAAAATTTCCAGCTAACTATAACTGGTGTCAAACCTAGGTTTTTTCAGTGAATTTTATAGGTTTTTTAAATGCTAATTCCTAACTATAACTGGTGTGAAACCTATGGTTTTTTCAGTGAATTTCATAGGTTTTTTAATAGAAAATCTCTATAGGTATGAAATGTAATATTTTTTATAATGAATTTTATATTTTATAATTATGTAATACTATTTTTTGTATGTTTATTTATGTATTTTTTCTTATTTTTTTTTTGCCCCGGAGCGCTCCCGGGGCGCGTACCGATGCGCTCACCGGTGAGCGCAGAGTTACGGCACGCCCCGGGGCGTGTACCGATGAGCGTCCCGTTAGCGCTATTGCCGCGAACGAAAACAACATTGTGACGTATCGCGTAGCCGCGTCATGCGTCATATGACGCACGGCGTAAGCGCACCCTGAAGCACCCGAGCGCATACGATCGCGCAACATAAGCGCCGCCGTCGCGCCCCCGGGCACCCACCGGGGCGCGTAGCGTAAGCGCGTCGGGTCATGTGACCTGAAAATAACACTTTTCATTGGTTCAGATCAGTTTTGGTTTCCAAATGATGAAAGCCTGGATCATGTGACTTGAAAATAACACTTTTCATTAGTTCAGAACAGTTTTGTTTTCCAAATGATGAAAGCCCCCACCTTTTTTGCTCATTCTCACTTTGTTCTTTGAGTGAGGAAGACCTGCTTTTTTCTCACAGATATGGCTACAGTCATATCAGCAGCTGGAGCATCTGCCCCACCACCACCACCACCACCATCAAAAAGACCACCAGAAGATTACATTGGTGGTCAAGAAGAAGAGGAGGAGGAGGAGGAAGAGGAGGTAGAGACAAGGCAGTTCCTGCCTGAAGACAATCCCCCAAACAAACCAAAAGAGCACTTCATATGGGAGTTTTACAAAATCCCAAAGGGTTTCAAAAAAGTAAACGCTCAAAAGGTGACTTGTCTCATCTGTGGTGCTGTGCTATCCAGGGGGAACCCTGCAAAAAATATTCCTTTGGGAATCATACTATGATTCGGCACGTGCAGCGTTTACACCCAAATAACTATTCTGCAGCAGAGGTGAGGGAACTCTGCAAAAACCTACCCCAATCATCATCCAGAACCTCAACAACCAAAGATCCCACTCCAGCGGGTCCAGAGGCAAGTGAGGTGATTCCAAATATACGAACAAAGTTTGGGGGATACAAAATTGTATATATTGCAACAAAACAATCTGTTATGGTCAGCAAAGCATCACACTAATCAATGTTGCTATGGATAACCACAAATGCCTGAGGAAACCATAATTTTTCCTGTTTTTTTTGTGCTCCAGTTGAGCCATTTTCAATTCCCTGTTTCATGTTTCTCCCCATAAAAAATACAAAAAAAATATAAAACTGTTCAGAAAAGCCAAAAAAAGTAAAAAATGTTAAAAAAATAAATAAAACAACAAAAAGAATAAAAAAACATTTCTTTTTAGAACTACCTCTAATTTTTAAAAAAATGCTACATTTTTGGGAAACTCTGTCATTCTTTTTTCTCCAGGGTACGCGTACCGGTACGCTCCCCAGTGCGCATACCGGGGAGCGCACCCAAAAAAAAAATCAAAAAAAATAAAGGAGTGAGCATGAGGGAAAGACACAGAGAGACAGTGATGTTAAGAGGAAGAGAGCTAGAGGGAGCAACACAGAGGGACTGTGTATTAGATAGTAAGACAGAGAAGGTGTAATAGGGTGTAAGTGAGAAAAGGAAAATGAATAAGGGAGCGAAAGAAGGGAAGAGAGAGGAAGAAGACTAAAACAGAGGAACTGGGAGAATGTGAGTGGGTGTTGAAAGTAAAAGGAAGGACAGTAAAGGATGGGAATGAGGGGTTGTGACGGAACCGGAGTAAATGAACAACGGTGAGGGAGGGTGAGAAAAGAACAGTGAGTGTAAGTAAAGAGGGGTGAAAGAGGGTGGATAAAAGTGAATAAGGGTAAGACATGGGGAGTGACAGAGAGAAAGGACAGAGAGAGTAAAGGAAGGAGTAACTGAAAAGGTCTGAGTGAAGCAGCAAAGGAAGGTAAGTAAGGGAGTGTGGATGAGTTGTAGGGAGCAAGCATGACGAAAGAGTAGTGACAGAGTGAGGGGACAGAGACAGCGACGGTAAGAGAGACCGAGTGAGGGAACGGACGTGAGGAACTGTGAGGACAGACGGACTGTGAGAAGGAGTGAGAGGAGTGAAGTAAATCAGTAAGGGAATGAGTGAGGGAGTGAGGGAAAGAAACAGAGGTTAAGGGAAGTAAAGCAGGGGGACTGAAAGAAGTTGAATGCCGTAGGAGAGTAAGGGAAAGAGGAGTAAACATGGAGGATAAGAATAAGTGAGGGAAGCAGAGTAAGGAAACAGGAGTGAGGTAGGGTGAAAGAATAGTAGTGAGGTTAAAGCAAAGGGTGATGACAAACTACATTTTTTTAGTCACACTTACCATATAATTAATGTAAATGTAATTACATGTTTTTACTACAATATGTATCTGTGAAAGAGAGAAAACAAATAAGTTATAATTAGAAAAATATATTTTGTTTAAATAGAAGAGAAAAGTCAAGAGGTTAAAAATCATAAAAGTGTACTAAGAAATAAAGTAAGAGTGAAGGACACAGAAAGAGAAATAAAGTAATGTAGAAGGACAAAAAGAGGGAAAAAGAAATAGAAGGAGAGCAAATTACTAAGAGTAAGGCATATAGATTCACTGACATAGAGGAAGAGAAGAAAAGAGAAATGAACTGAAGGTAAGAAAGATACTAAAAGAATGTGAGTTAGCAAAACTAAATCAGGAAACAGGAGTAAGGAAAAAGATAATGACTGAGAGGGAAAGGAGTCTAATTAAGGATGCATTTAGAAGAATGAGGAATGGAAGATAACTGAGAGTAAGTGAAGGAGAGTCATAGAGTGAAGGGATGAAGGGAGAGAGGATAATAAAGAAGGATTGAGGGAAAAGGAGTGAGGAAGTTAGTAGACAAAGAAACTAAGGGAAGGACTGAGTGAAGTGGAGTACAATGAGTGAGGAAAGGAAAATGAGTAAGGGAGCAAAAGAAGGAAAGAGAGGAGAAGAGGACTAAAGCAGTGGTACTGAGAGAAAGTGATTCGGTGATGAAAGTAAAGAGAAGAACATTGAAAGATAGGAAATGAAGGGTAGTGATGGAACCGGACTAAAAGAAATAGGGTGAAGAGCGATGAGAGAGGAGCAGTGAAGTTGTTGTAAGAGAAATGATAGAAGGTAGATAAACACAAGTGAACATAACACAAGGAGAGTGAGGGACTGAGGACATAGAGGTAGTGAATGGAAAATAGAGAGATGAGGTAAAAAAAAGGAGCAAACAAAGATAATCGAGGGAGAGTGGGTGAGTTATAGTGATAAAGTGCAACAATACTGGTGAGTGAGTAAAGAGGAATTACTAAAAGAGCAAAGGAGGAAAAGACGGAAAAGGGAAGTAAAACAGAGAGACTGAAAGCTGAAAAGTGGTGCGAGGGAGAGAGGGGATGCAGACAGTTGAAATGGAAATGAGGGGTTGTGAAGAAGTGCAGTAAACGAAAGGGTGTGAAACAGAGTGAGAGAAAGGCAGTGTGAGTGAGTAAAGAGACCTGAAAGAGAGAGGAGAAAGGAAAGTGAGTGTGAGACAATGGGAATACAATATAAATTACACAATACAAACTATAGAATAATTTATACAACATGTTAGATAGTTTATTTTTGCTGTTCTCAGAACATATTGAATTTCACTAAAAACAGTGAGTTCCAACTATTCATCATATGTCAGCGGGAAAAAAAACACAATCAAAAAGATTGTGTTTAAAAAAAACATATAAACTTACAAATCACATATGTACACTAATCTTTCATTCACCTACTTTTCCTTTAGGCCAAATAGTACATCATGAAGGTCCTTTACGTTGGAAGGTACTCTGCTGTTCTCTAAAAATTCCATCTCATCGACTCTCTAGAAAAAAAGCTCCAAGAACATCTGAAATATGTTTCAATCTTTTCATATACTCCTTCTGTTCAGTCATGACTGTTTGCTCATTCCTTCACCTTTCCTTAAGGCCACATAGTGTCAGATGTATCCGTATATTTTCAAATTACTTAAAAAAACTTTAAAATTACCATTTTCCCGACGTTTTGAAAGAAAGGCTCAAACAACATTTTCACAATATTTAAATATTCATAATTCCATCTCTGGCTCTCTCATGTTGAACATTTCCTATAATACTGATATCACTTACTATGGGATCCACTTACCATACCTTTATGAGAACTATCATTTTTATATTATCTTCATCACTGTTACTCACAATATAATTTTAAAGAGCAAACTAACTTTTATTAACTGCTCCCGTCTTCATAGTGCAATTACCTTTACTTAAATTTTGGTTCTAAAAACACTAGGTATGAATTTTTTAAGTCAAAAGGCAAACGTTGTTTGAAAGTCAAATGAGTGTCATTACAGATAGTCCAACCTTTTCGACATTTTAAATAGCATGTGTAATGCCCTGATGTTGTTGAAGGACCGTCATGATAAATAATAGCTACAGTTGCAAAAGTTCTTCCTGATATTGATAACTGAGAAGCCACGAAATTTTTAATAGAAGTTGAAAATTTCCTTCCATCAGGTCTACATCGTTGGAACATTAAAATGACATATTTACCATAAGTTTGTTAAAATAATGTGGACTGCATTGCAGACTTACATTGGGTACACACCATATTGTGATCAGCTGCTTTAACTAGATTATTAAAAGACACTGATTTGCAGTCTGGTAAAGTCAAATATATAAATCTTTCAGTGTCTATTGTAGTACTACTTGATAAACTACAGTTGTCGCAATCATGCTGCCATTGATAAGAAAGGCTAAAAAGATTTTTGATATCTACACCTTCATCTTGCAATACATCAAACATATACATTAAAAATTCCTGACAATCCTGCTGAATATTTTGTGAAAATTGATTTTGACCAGAACATATGTCTAGAAGATTTCGAATTTCTGAAACACTTTCTATTTTTGCTCTATCACTGCTACGTTTCTCAAACACAGAATTCAATAAACAGCAGAATGTTTGATCCCGATTTTCAACAATCTGTTCTTGTAAATTTTGAAGAAAAAAAACAACATTAACCACTACATTAGCATAGCAGTTGACACCAGAACTGTTTTCAAACTGAAATCCAACAACATCTTCAACAGAATCCTTTTTCTTTCTGCTTACAATTACAGTTTCATCTACTTTTTGTCTTTTTGCTACTACCTCACTGCAATTTTTCTCATTTCTTCTTTTTCGGCCTACCAAACGTTTTTCAAACAGAGGATATTGAGGCAAATGTGGAGCATACTCTCTTCTTAACCAATTGTATTCTTTAACACAATCTAGATCTGCACAAATCTTTGTTTCATCACACTCAATCAAGTACAATCCTGATAAAGTTCTGACTCGTGATAATGCCACATATGCCTTTTTAAACACAGAACTTCCAATGTTCACCAAAGCACTATCTACACTTAAACCTTGAGATTTATGAATTGTCACCGCATATGCCAAACAAACAGGAAACTGTTTTCGGTGAACATATAAGTCTTTCACAAGCAAAAATCTAGCTGAACAACGACAAATTTGTTCTATTTCGTCAATGCCATCAAATTTAATTTTTAAAATTTCAATTCCATCTCTATTTTTGTAATTCACAAAATCAACAACATGACCCATTGCTCCATTTACCACACCTCTTTCAACATTTAAATTCCTTCTCAAAATGATACGACAATTTGAACACACATTCAGAGTCTTTTCAAAACCAGCAGTTTTAGATATAGTCTTCTCTAATGAATCCAATTTTGATTTCAAATTTTCTGACAAAATACTTGTTGCTCCCATATGCTCTATTTTATCTATAGCTTCCAGTTTCACAATCTCTTCATTTTCTAACTTTAACATTTTGTTATTGAAGATGGAACATTCTTTCAGAGTTGGCATCAAACATATCCCAGATTTGTTCTCGTTAATTTTCTTAAAAATATTCTCTGGAAGAATGTTTTCATTTGGATACAAATTTGAAATTAATCGTGCATGTAAAGCTTCTTTCCCATGCTCACTTACTTTTCCGATTCTTACATCTTGTAGAATATTTTCATAATCTTCATCCTTTTCCTGTCGCATATTTTGAAGTAGTTCTGCATATTTGAAATTTAACCATATATTAACGTTTCCAATGCTTCCTAGGCACTTCCTGGTATCTTCATGCGTGACCATTTTAAACACTGGTTGTCCTTTCACGGGAGTCAACTGCAGTAGATCTCCAAAAACAATAATGTGTTTCCCTCCAAATAACACATCATACTCTGTTCTAAGAATTTCTTGCATTCTCAAATGCACAAAAGCAAGCATTAGATTTGAGACCATGCTTACTTCATCAATGATAAGAAGTTTAATTTTCTTCAGGACTCTGGAAACTTCGGAACACGCATCTCCAGATAGCTTGTGGTATTGCAATTTGTTATCATGCTCGACAGGTAGCATCAGTAAACGATGTAAAGTAATCCCTTTAATGTTATGAGCTGCCAGCCCAGTTGGAGCAGTAACAACACAAGACAGCGGTGATTCAGTCCTTTTCTGCAGATAAGTTGCAATTGCTTTAATCAGAAAACTTTTTCCGGTTCCCGCTTCTCCACTCACGTACAGTCGGACAGGCTTAAATGATGTACATGAGCACTCTTTTTTCTCATGACTGACTCCATGTTCTCTCTGTTCTGTGACTTCGTCATATATCTGTTTCTGCTCAAGGTTTAGTTGTTTCACCAAATCTTCTAAGTTAACTACATCATTTTGAGCTTGTTCCATAGCTCTTTCCACCTCATCCATGGCAGTGGCAGCTTCATTTTGAATAATTGGTCCTCCAAGGGGATCCTGACTCAATGAAGCAGAACTCTGACTGTCTTGAGAACTGTCTCTAGCAATCTCTACAGCAACTGTGGCTTCTTGCTCTATTTCTTTGTTTAACATTTGCAGATAATTTGGAAAAACAGGACATTCTATGGTATCCTTGGTTGCATTAAAAGAATCTTCATAACAGAGAAAATCTCCAAGTAGTTCCTCTTCTGTACGCCATGGCTTAAAGAGTTGCAAAAGAGCTAAATAGTAAAATTCCCTTTTCTCTGGATTTTCGCAACTCAATTTTCGATGATTAATCAAATGGCCTTTTCTCTGCTTCACTAGACATTCTTCACACCCAATGACAACATATATTCCATTATTGATATCTTCTCTGATGTTCCTCTTATAAATATAGTTTTGCAGAACTTCATACAAACAACTGTTCTCAAGATGACTACTTCTATTTGGATGGTATGTATCCAACATGTTTGTCTTCAAAATATCTGTACTGTTTGGTTCTTTCTCCGCCAAACTCAATTTCTTGTACAGATTTCAAAACTCGGTTTCGTGTTGTAGCAAGACCTAGACTTGCCCAAATGATTGTTCTAGACTTGGCGTAGAGACTTTTCTGATGATAACCGATCAGAACATTCATATGCTCCAATTTCTCGATGCGACAACATCTTCAGACTGAAACTGTATAATTTTTTACTTATACTCTTTTCATGTGAAATGTCCTCCCACATTTCCTTCAGTTCTGTCTTTTCTTTTTTTGTGATGTAAGACGTCACATATCGAGCCACAGCAATAGAGTTGTCAGCAACGAACTGAATATCCATGTTAGCATTCCACATGGACAAAATCACTGGGTTGTAGTCGTTGATGTACTTGGACTCGTCGTTTTTTTTTAAATTGTATGTATTTTTTGGTGATTTCCTCGTCACAGTATGTCACAGAGAAGACATCAAGTTATTTACTCTTCCTTTAGAAATCACTGGTCGTGGAAACCCGAAACGACATTTTGTGTGGAACTTGTCCTTGTTTCAGAATTTTCGACAACAGTACTTTCCACAACGATGGGATTGAAAGCGTAAAACTTGTTGCCTTAAACTGTTTTCTTCGGTAGTTTTCGGAACAGCATATGTTGAATACTCTTCAATGAAGCTCATCACTGTCTCATCCGAATCTGTTCCAAATTTGGGTGCATCTTTAATCCACAACAACATATGTATGTGAGGAGCACCTCTTGCTTGATACTCCTTTCTCCAAAAGAAATCCAAAACCTCTCCAAGGGGAGGATTTTTTTTGTTGGTAATAAAAGACATAGCTTCAAATCTATGATTGAAATATCTGCATACATTCACTGGATCCAAAGAACACAGTTCTCCAGGAGTTTTGAATTATATATCTTGTATGTTTGCGTTTGCCTCTTGTAGAAATTGATGTAAGTCGTCCCATGCATACTCAGCACAGCTAAGAGTGAGGAACCATGTAGGAGTTCCTAAGTTTCTTAGCATACATTTCAATTCCCCATGACGACCGAACCAATACTCGTTTGTTCCACGTTGACATGCCATGAGATTGATTAGCTGAGATTCCAAAATACTGTCTTGCAGATTGACTTTCTCCATGAAGTCCCTCGCCAAAACATTTTGCAGATGTGGTCCACTTTTCAGTATATGGTTCACTGCATAAGAAAGCCCAGACAAGTCACTTTCATACAGTAGATGAAACAAATAAGGAATGCATTGACGAAACCTTGGATCTTCAGCATATAATCTTAAAGTCCGGTATTCAGATGCAGGAATTTGAAGTGGTCGATCGTCATATCGTCCACCTCGACCTGTTGGAAATAACTGTGGAAAACAACGAGCTTCCAAACTTTCTTCCCATACACTAATTGGACTTCCTTTTGCTGCTTTCATTTGAAACAAGTCAATTGCATTCCACATCACTTTTTTGGAATGCAAAGGATGAACAGTATAATGTTCATATATTTCTTCACTTCTAGACACATCAACTTTTTCAATTTGGCCGGCTGAACAAACACTGTCTTCTTCTGCAACTGTTTCCTCTGCTCCAACACATACATGTTTGTAGTACTCATTGTTTTTGACCAAATACAACGTTGCCTTTTTGACTTTCCTAAGATCCACTAAATCTTGCCAGATTTTCTTACTCTTTGTCGGAACCCCATTAATTAGAATAACCAGAGGTTCCTCTTCCACTTTCTCTACACCAATTGTATCAATATTTTTCTTGAAATCTAGAGGCAAATAAACAACTCTTCCCTTTAATCCTCTCTGTAAATCTGAAGGAGGCAATTTCCCTATCTTAGGCTCCATGCAAACAATTGCCTGAAAAGGATGGACACATTGAATCAAAATAGACTCATATGTATTTAAATCCATCAATTCAGGAGGAATGTCTACCAACTCAAGATTATTATGAACAGCTCTAGCAGGCATTCTGTTTTGATTTAATTTATTATAACAATATTTACAAATACGCTGATCAGAACTCAAATCAAAAGAATTCTCCACCCACAAATAAGTTGCAAAATCCTTCCACTCATAATTATTTATCTTTTCACTTTTTACGTATAAATCAACTAATCTAGTTTGATGCTTATAATGAGTTCGTCGACAACACACACAAGTAAAATTCGGCCTTTCACTTGATTTCACCTTAAACCTGGTAATTTCCTGGTCAAACTTTTCTGTACTTAAAATCTGTACATTGTCTTCCACATTACCTTGAATTTCTGTGTCAATTTCTACACTGTCCTCTTTTTCACCAAAACAACAAATCTCAATTTCTTCACAAATCTTCTTTACATCTAATTCAGTTCCATGTAAAAGAGCACTGTTTAATTGTTTAAGCTTAAGTGCTGGACTTTTTGCATAATACAACCTTCTCACTAATTTCCTCATTTTGTTATGATGCACTGCTAACATCCTAAAATGATGAAAAACACTCTGACAGACTTTTCTAGAAAGACAAGCCAGTGAATGCCCTTGCAAACCTGTATTTTCTCTCACTCTGAAAGGATCTAAGTCTTGCAACATCTTCATTTTCTGTTTTAGACTTTTCTTACTATATGTACGTAAGAAATGACGAAACAAATCGATTGAATCCTGTCGCACACTACAAATACTACTACACTTCCAAGTGTACACTGGACCCTTAGTACGTCTCCCTAAAACTTCATCAGTTAACACCTCTTCTGCTTCTCTAGGCACAAGTTTCTCTTTTCCAATCGGACAACCGTCTTTCACCTCATATGCTCGACCACTGGTGTCAACTGCATGCACTAAATCATTCTCCTGGAAGTAACTCTCCTCTTTAAAAAATGGCTCACAACTTGAACTATGCATCCATTCTCCAGAAAAAACTTTACAAAAATTAGTCCGATTAATTACTGTTTTGCATCTACTGTTTGATTTGAAAACATCAATTGTCTTGTTAAGTGTCCTAATTCTATTGATTATTAAAATAAATATTATTTTCTTAAGTTCAAAAGCCTGATCAACAATCTTCTCTACACTTTTCTTTTTCTTATAAAAAGCAGCTCTCTGTTTTCCTTTTTTAATATTTTTTAACAAATTTAAAACCATCCTATTGCTAAACATTCGTTTACGAATGTCCCTAAATTGGTTTTGCCTTCTATTCCTATACATATTATTCTCTCCTGCTCCAGTAGTAACATTTTTTGGGGGCCTCTCCTTCCTTTTCAGATTTGCTCTCTCCTTCTCTTTATCCACATTCTGACCAACATTTTTTTTTGATCTACATATGTTCCGTAAGAAAGACTTAGTTGTCTTAGCAGGAGCTTTTTTCCTGTTTTTTTAAGTATTTGTTGTAGAGGAGTACTGTAATTCCGTTGCTGTTTTTGATTTTTTCCGCTTGGCATCTTTTCTTCTCCTCTGCCTTGAGGGCATATTTCCTTACTATTGAAATCTTGATTTCAATCTGTGGTAAAGAAAAAAAAAACACATTATAGACCACTATTACCAAACAACAAAGCAATGACAATAAGCACACGATATAAACACTAGTAAATCAGGAAGAGGATGTAAGGGAAAGTATGACTTACAAATTGCTGTAAAAAAGAGAGAGAGGGAATAAATTAGAGACAGGGTGTAAGAGAATGTAAGTCAAAGAAAGAGTGTAACAGAGTGTAACACAGAGTCAGGATGTAAAAAAGAATAAGTCAGAGAGAGGGTGTTAGAAGGGGACAGGTGGAAAAATAGAGTAAGTCAGGAAGAGAATATAATAGAGACTAATACATTGTTAATAATCCTTGGTAAAGAAATGTTAGTGCATAAAGGAATTGTATTTTCTAAATGAGTGAGGTTTCAGTAGTGTAATCAAGTGCTTATACATATGACCTATGCTCTGTTTTGTAAATGTTATTTAAAAAAAAGATTTCAGGCACGTGAATTGGTTTTACATTATTGACAAGGATTAGATAGTATCTGCATGATTAAAAAAATATATTCGCACATTTCACAATCATGTTACCTGTGTTTCCTCAGATTAGTAAGCAGATTGTGCAGATGAGGTGAGGCCTGTCCAGGGGTGCAAAGAAGGTGAGGCCTGTGTCCATGAGTGCAGTGGAGAGGACTCACCTCCTCTGACCCTTGGACAAGCCTTACCTCATCTGTGTCCTCTGGACAGGCCTCAATGTATTCGGTATAATTGATGGTAACTGGGTGCAGATGAGGTGACGCGTGTCCAGGGGTGTAAAAAAGCTGAGGCCTGTCTAAGGATGCAGATGAGTTGAGGTCTATTCAGGGTTGCAGATGAGGTGAGGATTGTCCAGGGGTGCAGAGGAGGTGAGGTCTGTATTGAAAAGTGTAGTGGAAGAGAGGTCTGTCTAGGGGTACAAAGGAGGTGAGGCCTGTGTCAAAGAGTGCAGTGGGGGATAGGCTTCATGAAGTCTAGTCCACTGCACTCTTAGACACAGGCTTCACCACCTATGCTCCCCTGGAAAGGCCTCTCTCCCACTACAGTCTTGAACACAGGCCTCACCTCCTCTGCACCTCTGGACATGCCTCACCTCATCTGCACAATCTACTTCCTAATCTGACATAACACAGGTGACATCATTGTGAAAGGTTGAAATATATTTATTTAATCATGCAGACACTATTTATTCCTTCTCAAAAATCTAAAAGCCATTGATTTGCCCCAAAATCGTTTTTAAAATAACATTTTAGACACAGAGCGCAGGTCCTATGTACAAGCATTCAGTGTCCATGAGTGCAGTGGAGAGGACTGACCTCCTCTGACACTTGGACACGCCTTACCTCATCTGTGTCCTCTGGACAGGCCTCAATGTATTGGGTATAATTGATGGTAACTGGGTGCAGATGAGGTGACACGTGTCCAGGGGTGTAAATAAGCTGAGGCCTGTCTAAGGATGCAGATGAGTTGAGGTCTATTCAGGGTTGCAAATGAGGTGAGAATTGTCCAGGGGTGCAGAGGAGGTGAGGCCTGTATTGAAGAGTGTAGTGGAAGAGAAGTCTGTCCAGGGGTACAAAGGAGGTGAGGCCTGTGTCTAAGAGTGCAGTGGGGGATAGGCTTCATGAAGTGTAGTCCACTACACTCTTAGACACAGGCCTTACCACCTATGCTCCCCAGGAAAGGCCTCTCTCCCACTACAGTCTTGAACACAGGCCTCACCTCCTATGTACCTCTGGACATGCCTCACCTCATCTGCACAATCTACTTCCTAATCTGAGGTCATTTAGAAAGGTTCAAATATATTTATTTAATCATGCAGACACTATTTATTCCTTCTCAAAAATCTAAAAGCCATTGATTTCCTCAAAATCGTTTTTTAAATAACATTTTAGAAACAGAGCGCAGGTCCTATGTACAAGCATTCAATTTCACTACTGAAACCTCACTATTTCACAAAATACAAATCCTCTATCTTGCAAATGTTGATACCAAGCATTATCAAAAAACATGACACAAACCAACAGCAAAGAAGCTCAATGTGCTTCCTAGTATGAGGTAACACAGGTGAAATCATTGTAAAAGGTTCAAATGTATTTCTTTAATCATGCAGACACTATTTATTCCTTCTCAAAAATGTAAAAGCCATTCATTTTCCCCAAAATCGTTTTTCACATCACATTTAAGAAACACAGCACAGGTCCTATGTTCAAGCATTTAATTTGATTTAGGCTTCTCTAGTATAATTATGAACTTACTTAGGCTTCTTCACATGCACTTTTTTATATGTCTACTTCCTGCCTGATAACATACACTGTCCAAAGATAACTTCACTAGTAAAAACTCAGAAGTACCTGTCTGAACTTAAACCCAACAGTGCCCTAACTCTACTAATATAGTTATTTTGTATGCAATTTACAGCCAAAAAATGGAAGGTAAAGAGGAGACCAATACAATTTCTTTTGAAATTATGCATAACAACATTCTTAACGAAGACTTTGATTTCATGGATGAGTCTGGGGATCAAGAACTAATAAACTGTCTTGAAGCAATAGAATCATGCAATGAAATTGTGGAGGAGATTCCAGATAATCTGATGTTAGAAGTTTTAGAGTATGAAAAATCTCAACAATAATTTTTTATTTAATAATTAAAAATTGTTTCAGACATTATTAATTTTTATATGTAATTCTTATATAATTCTTGAAGTCGTACCAAAAAGATTATATTATAAAGTGAGACTTATACTATACTGTGCAATTTTTTGGAGTTACATAGTAAGTTTGCTCATAGTTACTTCCTTTCTCCCACTATATTATCTCCAAAGTGTATTTGATATCTGTTTTTCATCTCCTGCCTCCTTTCTCTCACTGTCTGTCTCTAATGCACGATATCACCGCCAATTTTGTGTAGATTTAGAAGAGATTAAATGTAATACTGGAAAACATCATATGGGAGCAGGATAGACTACCTATGATCCCCTAGACTTTCTCAGGGTGTGCTTAAAGGATCTGTTTCTACTTTCCTGACAGACTATGCTATGGATTCCATATACCACAATAACTTCTGTAACAACATGCAAATTATCTACAAAGGAGACGGTCTACATTGAATTTAAAACTCTGCATTGGTACCTACATGTTGGTACTTAAATCACCCACAGAACACAACAACTCTATTCACAGCTACCCTACCACTAAGCACTTTCAATTATTATTTTACTGTTTCACTGGGTTTTCCCCTTGGTACGCTCCCTGGTACGCTCCCCGGTGCGCGTACCGGGCGCTCCCCCCTGGGGGGACCTTTTATGGCCCCCACATCAAACCTAGGGGGTCAGGAGGGGTCTACCCTGCCCCCTTATGGTCATTTCCCCCTTTGTTTTTGCCACCTCTTGTGTCTCGATCCTACCGAGACACAAGATGGCGGCCGCTCCGGACTGTTTGGAATGTTGACAGACACCCGAGAGCCAATCAGCTTTCCGTGCGCGAACTCGCGTTACGCGCCTGGTGCGCTCCCCGGTGCGCGTACCGGGGCGCGCTTATAGATATATATATATTTTTTGAACCTAAATTACTCAAAATCCTCTGGAGCACATATCTTGAGACATAGCAAAGGCACATCGGGCTACCAATCCCTACAATTTTTCCAAGTTTGGTGGAAATCCATTCAGCCGTTCGGGCTAAAAGTGAGTCCAACCGCCCTATGGAAATTAACATGGGGAAAACACGTTTTGGGACCCCCTTTTATCTCGGCCCCCGCTTCACGAATTCCCCCCAAATTTTCAGGGAAGGAGCAGAGCGGAGCTGGCCACCTAATTTGAGAAATTTGCAAAAATTCGTCCACCGGCGCCAAAGTTATTCCCAATAGAATGTTGCGGATTTCCTATGGAAACTAGGTCCTAACTATAACTACCTACTGGCGACCGCCAGTAGGTAATATATAAATATATATATATATGTATATATAGGTATTATATATATATATTCATTGAAAAAACCATAGGTTTCATACTCACTATCGCTAGGAATTAGCATTTAAAAAACCTTTGAAATTCACTGAAAAAACCATAGGTTTCACACCAGTTATAGTTAGCTGAACAGTTTACTCATACAAAACCATTGACATTCCCACGTTATAGTTAGTTTGACTCACTATAACTCGCGTGCCCGCAATCCACTGCTGATGATGTCACATATTACATCATTTGAGATGTCATCAGTGATGTCATCAGTGATGTCACTGAACATGTCATGAATGATGTAATATGTGACATCATCAGCAGTGGATTGCGGGCGCGCGAGTTATAGTGAGTCAAACTAACTATAACGTGGGAATTTTTTCCTGGGGCGCTCAGGGTGCGCGCACCGGTGAGAGTACCGTATCATTTTGTCTTGTAGCGCTCAGGGTGCGCGCACCGGTAAGCTCTTCCGAGAGCGCAGCGAGAGCGCTAATTCTGCGTTCGTAAAAAAAAATTTGTATGAAAACTAAATAATAATGCAAGACATTCAGTACCATACTTAAAAAAGCATTATTTTAGATTTACGAAATGAAAATGATTTTGCATTTCCGTAAAGCTAGCACAACGTCACTCAGGCGCGCCGCGTAAGCGCCCCCGGAAGCGCCCACGTTCGTGCCGCGTAAGCACCCCCGGAAGTGCTCCGGTGCGTGCAGCGTAAGTGCGTCAAGTCATGTGACCTTAAAATAACTCTTTTCATTGGTTCCTAACAGTTTTTTTTACAAATAATGAAATCCCCACCCAACTTGGCAAAATTGTAGGGACTGGTACGCAGATGTGCCTTTGCTATATTAGGTGAAAATTGCTCCAGTGTTTTTTTTTTTAAATTAACTTCAAAAACACATATATATCTATAGGCGCGCTTCGAGCGCTCACAGGTGCGCGTACCGGTAAGTGGACCCAGCACGCCACGGAAGAGCGCGAGCGGAAAGCTGATTGGCTCTCGGGTGTCTGTCAACATCCCAAACAGTTCGGAGAGTCCGCCATCTTGTGTCTCGGTAGAATCGAGACACAAGAGGTGAAAAAACAAAAGGGGAATACTATAAAAAGGGGCAAGGTAGAGACCCCCAGATCCCCTGGGTTTTCTCAGGGGGGCCTAGGAGGACCGTGAAGGGCAAAAACACTATTATTATTTTTTTGAAAATTTCGCGGAGTAAGCTCAGGGTCCGCTTACACAGGCGTTTACAGGTACGCGTACCATGAGCGCACCACGGGGAAAAACAGTGAAAAAAATTAGAGTAAAAAAAGAATTTAGAGTGCTTAGAGGTAGGGTAGCTCTGAAAAGAGCTGTTGTGTTAGGTGGGTGTTTTTGTACCTACAAGTAGGTACCGATGCAGAGTCTAAAATTCAAGAGGAAGACTCTATTCCCCTCATCTGTAAAATGCACACCATCTCTCCTATAGATGCTTTGCATGTTGTAACGCAAGTTGTTGTGGTATATAGAACCCATACCATAGTCTCTGAGGAAAGCAGAAACAGATTTATTCACATGTTTCCTTGCTTTCTCAATCTGTGGACAAAATTGGTTTGACCAGTTCCATTTTTGCCTTTGGCATATATTAGAATATACCAAGGCAGTTTTTGGAAAAAGTGACATCAATTGCCCAAAGTTGTCCTTTAAAAGCATTTCCAGACCTACCCCAGTCAAAGTGCCCAGGTCATTGCCACCACAGTGCACAATTATGAGGTCAGGGTGTGGTAGATGCAAAAAGAATTTTACCAATAGTATCAATTGGTGACATCTCAATCCTCTCTGGCCAATCCACATAATATCCACATTTGGTAAATCAAGGTTGGGAATACCTCTGTTTGCTGCATACTTTTCACTCCAGTGAACAAAGCTATGACCCACAATCCAGACTTTAGGCATCTTGAAGGTAGATGTGGTTGTATTCAGATGAGTTGTGGAAATGAAATGGCAGTTTGAAAGTAGGAGTTATGAGAAAAAAGTGGTTGAGATTCAGTGCACTTGAAAAAGAAGAAATGATTGGTTGTTTCTTAAAATTCTCCACTGAAATGAGGGTGCATGCTTGTGTTTTTTGAAAGAAGTAATTCTAATGGTTGTGAAAAAGTCATTGAAAGAAACATTGCACAGGATAAGCTGCTATATTGAGAAGTCAAACACCCTTGCTGGGTTCATTTGCAACATAGTATCATGAACTTTTCACCTGAGTGCTCAGTTAGGTGGGAGTTACATTGGAAACAGGCTGAATGAGCACTGGGGGGATGGGTGAATATTATGTGAGTTTGAAAGTGTTGAAATGTAGAACCAATTAAAATGTTAGCTTGGTTTTGAAATAGTGTGGGAAGAATTTTGATTGGTTAAGTCCAGGGATATGTGTGAAGAATTACAGGGAATCAGGGCTATTTGTGGTTGCAGTGTCTGAGGTGCATTTCAGAGATTCTGCTTAAGAAAATCTGGTGTGTGTGACTCACACTGTTCTAAATCTTCAAAAGCATTTTTAAAGGTGAGTAATGATTCATTTAATATAGATAGAGTGCTGTATGCACTATGGGGATGATTAAGAAGCATATTGGGCTTCTTTATTCTTGCATTGCGTGTCATGTTTTTTTGTAATGCTGGTAAAAAATTTAATGGTGCTTATTGCAAATGTATTTTGGAAATGAGTCAGGTTTCTGCCTTGTAATGTAGTGGTCATTTAAATGGGCTGTGCTCTGTGTCTAAAACGATTTACTGTGGTAAAAGTTTTTTTGGTAAAATGTATGGCTTTAACATTTTTGACAAGGATCACACTGAGGGCCCGATTCCGATTCCGATTCTCGTCGCCCGTACGAATGTGCTTCGGGATCCGATTCGGGAAGGAGTTGGAACCTTCCTTATGTTGGAGCGCCATCTACCGCAAGTCGAGCAGGGAAGGTGTTGGAACATTCCTTCTGTTGGAGCGCCATTTAGCGCAAGTCGAGCAGTGAAGGTGTTGGAACATGCCTTATGTTGGAGCGCCATCTAGCGCAAGTCCATCAGGGAAGGTGTTGGACCATTCCTTATGTTGGAGCGCCATCTAGCGCAATTCGAGCAGGGAAGGTTTTGGAACATGCCTTATGTTGGAGCGCCATCTAGCGCAAGTCGAGCAGGAAAGGTGTTGGAACATTCCTTATGTTGGAGCGCCATCTAGCGGAAGTCGAGCAGTGAAGGTTTTGGAACATGCCTTATGTTGGAGCGCCATCTAGCGCAAGTCGAGCAGGGAAGGTGTTGGAACATGCCTTATGTTGGAGCGCCATCTAGAGCAAGTCGAGCAGGGACAGCGTTGGGGCTGGGCTGGCCTGGCCTGGCTGTCCGGATGAGTGCTCGTCCCACTCGCCAATCCCAGCCAGGGATCCAGGGTGTTGGGCACATCCAGGCCTAGGGTCCCCGAAGTCTCACAGTGCGCACAGGTTCCCAGAAAGAGAAGAAGCCTTTCTCCGTATTCCTAGGGGCATGGTTATGCCGGAACACCCCTTCCGGCCTGGTAGCTCGTTGCCGTGGACCGGATGGGCTATTCCCGGACAACACCTCTCCTCCGTCCGGGGGGCTCCCTCCTCCAACCCACAGCATGGCAAAGGGCCCAGAACGGCTCCATGGTTCCAGGGCACTCCTCCAGGCCAACGGCGTGGCAAAGTGCCCAGGACGGGCTCCATGGGTCCTGGGCAGTCCTCTGTCAGGTGTCCGGGCCCCGAGAGATCTGGTGGTCCTCCCAGTGCCTGTGGCCCAGCCGGGGTCCCCAAGCCCCCGGGGAAGCCGAGCCAGTCTGCCGGCTCGGGGCAGGCAGACTGGAGTCCTTTTGGTCCCGGCCATCTGGTCGCCCCTCTCCCCTCGGCCATCTGGTCGCCCGCAATGCTTTCCTATGGGGCGACCAGATGGCCGGGCTTCCCTGGAAGTCCCGATGAGGTGCCATTCGCCTCCCCGATCCCAGCGAGGGCTCCAGGAGGTCGGGCGCCTGCGCGCCTTGGGTCCCCTCCGTCACTCGGTGCGCACGTATTCCAAGAAAGATGGGTAGCCTTCCTCCGGATTGCTAGGGACAAGGTATGCCGGGGCTCCAGGCCGGTGGCATGGCCGAGTGCCCGAGATGGGCTCCATGGTTTCCCGGTAGTCCTCCCCCGGGCGTCCGGGGCTCCAGGCCGACGTCATGGGCGAGTGCCCGGAGGGGCTCCATGGTTTTCACGGTATTCCTCCCCTTGGTGTCCAGGGCTCCAGGCAGACGGCATGGGCGAGTGCCCGGGACGGGCTCCATGGTTTTCACGGTATTCCTCCCCTGGGTGTCCGGCGCTCCAGGCCGACGGCATGGCCGATTGCCCCGGACGGGCTCCATGGTTTTCACGGCAGTCCTCCCCTGGGTGTCCAGGGCTCCAGGCCGACGGCATGGGTGAGTGCTCGGGACGGGCTCCATGTTTTTCACAGCAGTCCTCCCCTGGGTGTCCAGGACTCCAGGCCGACGGCATGGGCGAGTGCCCGGGACGGGCTCTATGGTTTTCACAGCAGTCCTCCCCTGGGTGTCCGGGGCTCCAGGCCGACGGCATGGCCGATTGCCCGGGACGGGCTCCATGGTTTTCACGGCAGTCCTCCCCTGGGTGTCCAGGTCTCCAGGCCGACGGCATGGGCGAGTGCCCGGGACGGACTCCATGGTTTTGCCGGTATTCCTTCCCTGGGCGTCGGGGCTCCAGGCCGACGGCATGGCCGATTGCCCGGGACGGGCTCCATGGTTTTCACGACAGTCCTCCACTGGGTGTCCAGGGCTCCAGGCCGACGGCATGGGCGAGCGCCCGGGACGGGCTCCATGGTTTTCCCGGTATTCCTCCCCTGGGCGTCCGGGGCTCCAGGCCGACGGCATGGCCGATTGCCCGGGACGGGCTCCATGGTTTTCACGGCAGTGCTCCCCTGGGTGTCCGGGGCTCCAGGCTGACGGCATGGCCGATTGCCTGGGACGGGCTCCATGGTTTTCACGGCAGTCCTCCCATGGGTGTCCAGGGCTCCAGGCCGACGGCATGGGCGAGTGCCCAGGACGGGCTCCATGGTTTTCACGGCAGTCCTCCCCTGGGTGTCCAGGGCTCCAGGCCGACGGCATGGGCGAGTGCCCGGGACGGGCTCCATTGTTTTCCCGGTATTCCTCCCCTGGGTGTCCGTGGCTCCAGGCAGACGGCATGGCCAATTGCCCAGGATGGGCTCCATGGTTTTCACGGTAGTCCTCCCCTGGGCGTCCGGGGCTCCAGGCCAACGGCATGGCCGATTGCCTGGGACGGGCTCCATGGTTTCCCCGGTACTCCTCCCCTGGGTGTCCGTGGCTCCAGGCCGATGGCATGGCCGAGTGCCCGGGACCGGCTTCATGGGTCCCTGGGCAGTCCTCTCCTGGGCCTCCGGGGCTCCAGGCCGATGTTGTGAGATGTTGGCCTGGTATATGATGCTCACTAGTTCTAGTGATCACCTTGTACCATGCCAAGCAATCCTTATGATGATTGGTTGTAAGTCAACCTTATAGACCAGCTATCCTAGTGGTAGCATGGACAAAGCAGTCTTAGGCTAAACTCTGTAAAGGCATGTGAAGCAATCTGTTTTACCATACACAATCCCCTTGAATACCAAATGAAAGGACACCACACAGATATATATTGAAAATATATATATATATTTATTTACTACAAATATCCCCTATACTCTGTATGAGCACAGAAGCAAATGCGTTAAAACAAAACACAGTTTAAATATACAAAAGTTGCACAATATGGATGAGCCCTAGGGGCCACCTAAACCATATACTAAAATAGTGGTATAAGAACCACCAATCGGAAAGGAAATAGGCCTAGGGCCTGGGGAATTGCTGGAGCTGTTCGGGACTAACAGTGAAGAAGTCGGGAAAGGCCCGTGGGACTCGGGTGCAGCGCTTAAAGCACACGCATGCACCAATGCAATATCAATGGTGCGTAAAAGTTATAAAGTTACTGTTTAAGGAACCTTCCGACTGACCTAGAAGGACAAAACGTTTGATCTAGACACTAGAGGTGTGTACCAGTGTAGGAACACCGGCATTGCTGACTTACCTCACCCACAGGAAGCGGGTGCACAGGTGCCAAGTAGTGTCGGGTTTCGTCACGCAGGTCGATGGTGACTGGAGATGAAGAGGCTGCAGGCGGGTCGTCGAGGAGAGTTCCGGTAGATCCAAGGATGGATCTGAAGATGTGAAGACCTGAAAGCAGAGGGGACAATGTTCAAAGTCACTAGCCAGTGACTACCGTGGAACCAGGATGGAACCAGGCGATGTCGGGTGCAAACAGGTGAGGAGGTGCAGCTTGTCTCCACAGCCACGTGGACACGAAGAGGTCGAGGACGTTCAGGAGTCAGTCACGAGCTGTCCCACAAAGGTTCTAGCTGATGGCGGTGTTGGCAACTTGATTGGAGCAAACAGGCCTTGGATAATGCAAGCCACGCAGGAAGTGAAGAAAGCTTGTTACTCGGACCAGCAAAGTCAGAGCGGGTGCTCCTTCTCAGGGGAGCAAGGGCCAGTCTGGAGCAACCAGACCAGCAGTGTTGTTTGTAGATTTTGTCGCCAAGATGGCCGCTAGCCACGTGGCAAGTGGCCGGGATGGCGCATCGAGTGGCAAAGTGCAAAAGGGCCCCACGCAGATCGTGGAGATGCTGGGGGGCTGATCTTCGATGCAAAGGCTGCTCGGTGGTGTGGCTTCTCAAACTCCAAAGCACAGCATCGAGAGTACCTCGGGTGCTGCGCATTCAGCTTCTCAGGGGTCTTTCAAGATGGCCGGTCCCACGTCTCTCGGTTCCTCCACGGGTCTCATCTTTTCAGGGACTGTGGAACGGGCTGTGAAATGTCTGGGAATCTAGGTCTTGTTGAGCTCTGGGCTCGGGCTCCGGTGGGAGGCGGCGGCAAAGCAGATGTCGAGTTGCTGGTTGGTGCCTGTATTCACAGGGTGGTCACTCCTTGGCCACAAGGGAGATTCTCGTCAGTCTTCTGTGCAGCAGAATGTCGAAGTCCAGTTTTCTTCTTCGTTTCAAGTCGAGTTCAGGATGATCTGAAGTCTTGGGACACAGCTCCTACTCTTATTCCAAATCTAGGGGCCGGATTACCTGCTAGGTCCCTCCTCTGGGTGGGACCAGGAAGGGGGGTGGCTACACCCCCTTTCCTTTGTCCATCTCCGTGCCAAGACTGGGGCTGGGAAGCCCCAGCACCGGTTTGTACTGGCTTATGCACAGGGAAACCTTGTTTGCCCCAGGCATGCCTCATTCTATTCAGCCCTGTCCTACACAATACACAAAATCCTGTCTGGGGTGGTGCTAGCACCTCCCAAGGCAGGAAACCCTTTGTCCAAGCCTCCCTCGCTGAAAGGACTCCCAGCAGCAGGAGGTCAGACCAGACTTGTGTCTGTGGTGGCAGCATCCATTTTGTGATGCTGAGGCTCATGTCTAACTTTACCCGGGTTTCAGGTTATGTACATGTCGTGTCCCTCTAGAAGGGTGGAATGCTACCCCCGTCACCAGAACTGGCGAGGGGGTAGTATTCCAATTTGTATGACACCTTACTCGACATGTTTTGATAAAGCCAAACCAAAGATAGCATTTAACCGCAAGGTTCATAATGCACTTAAGAGTATATGGTATGGCAGTATCATGGAACAGCTAAAGGACGTGGTTCCGAAAGCTGCAGACAGGCTCAGCTCATGCTAGAGCGCCATCTCACAT